>NC_053160.1:83399105-84116605 GCF_016835505.1 Polypterus senegalus
CCGTTCTTGTTATAATAACAATGGTTGGACTTTTTCTGAACAGACCTTGTATGTCACATTTTTTTAAAAAATGTACTGCAGAGACATAACTAAAATTGATTCTACTGTTATCATTCAGATAAAATGCTTTATGCAGATGCAGAACGAACACAGGTAAACACAGAAGTGTGAATGAGGCCTTACTAAAGCAGTACAGTATTCCTTGTTTTACAACAAAAAAAAAATGTAAATTATTCCTAAAAATTTGATGCATCCTGCACAGCAAATTTTAGGGTCAGTTTCATGAAACTACCTGCTTTGCTCATCACTAGTAGCAGGCTATTGATTCTAAGTAGAATTGCTTCAGGAGGTTTTGCAGGACAAAGACATTGATTTTGAGTTCTTTAAACAATTTGGCCTGTAATATTTTAGTCCCAAAAGTTAATCCAGACCCATCAGCATTTTTTAAAACTAGATTTCACTTTTTAAATATTTTTTGAATAGGACAATGGCTCAGTGGTTGGTTTGGCTTCCTATCTGCATCAGGATGTAGGATTTGAAGTTCAGTCATTGTCAATAAAGAGTTTCAATGTTCTCCTCATTTTGACAGAGGCTTTTCTCCAGGTACTCTGGTTTCCTCCCATATCCTAAAGATGTACACTGTTAACTAGCTAACTTAAATTGTCCCAGTGTGGTGAGCAGACAAGATGTCCACTCACTGATTCCCCCACATGTCTCTTTGACAAAAAAAAGCAGATTTAGAATGTGGCTGGAGTTAACTAATCAATATCTTTATCAGTTTCAGCTACAAATCATGAAGATTATCATATGGTTAGATTGATGTTTAACTGTTAGCTCAGGTCATTTATAAGCTTCATTGACAGTGTCATATCAAGACACTCTAGCTGTAAAACTAAGCAGTGGGATTGTCACAAGCATCTCACATGTACAGCAGTCCTCAGCACAGCATTCCTGGTCTGAAAGTCTAAATAAACCTTGGAGTTATACTTGGCAGCAGCCTGAATTGTAAACTAGCATCTCAGTTGAGGCGAAAAGTTCATCCTATCATCTATAATTTGCTGGAGTCTGATCTTCCATTTACATTTCATGCCGTGATTATGTCCTGATTGCTGCAGCCTTTTTTATCAATGGTCTCTCTGTACAAACACCCACAACAGATTACACAAGACTGAAAACACTTATTTGGACCAGCCCAACAACCACAGCATCCCTCAGCTGGCTTGGCTACGTCGGCTTACTTTTCAAGAGCGAAAGATGTTCAAACCTCTGCTATGAACTGACAAAATTAAAGGTTAACTCAAGTTTTAACTTGTCTATTTAACTGAAAACAGCAGTGAACCTAACAACACGACTGCTAGACAAAGAATCACCATAGAACAAACCAACAATGTTTACCAGTTGGTAAAGAAAAAAAAATGATAAGGGAAAAAGCACAAGGGAATAAATGGAAAAATTCCCCTGTGAGAGTCTGTTGATGCAGCTGCCCGGTTCCTTTCCTGTTGGAAGAGGCATCTGTTCTGCTTTAAATTTAGTGTCCCAAACCTTTCACCTTCTTGTCTTCTTTCAACAATGCCCTCAGACTGCCATTGTTTTGTTCTTGGCACTACAATTATGGAATCTGAGAAAACTGGATGTGATCATACAAACTCTAATGTCAGTTCACTGCTGTGTTCAGGAGTTTCATGTAAACCGGGATGACTTCTGCTTGTTGTGTATGGCTCTTCTATACATTTGATGTCACCACACACAACACAACATAACCTTTTAGTCTAGAACAGGACCAGACAGGGTGACTGGGGCCATCCTGCAAAACACTCTTTGGCAAAACATCAATCTTTTCCTCTGTTGACATTTTTTGGTGTAATTAACAGTCCTCTATGACAAGTATATTAGGTGAAGGGGACTGTTAGTGTAGCTTTTATTATTTCCTAAACAGTAAAAGAATCATACATATACCTTATCTACTAACATCTTGCCACTGTACAAAGTCCTTGTTATTAGCAATTAATAACTACAGGGGCATTCTTTTCACCTACAAAAAATGGGAAAGGATGGGTATGGATTGAAGAGCTGCCTTAAGTTGTTCAAAAGCATCCTAACATTCAGCGGCTCATTTCCAATGAGTCTTTTTTCTTAAGTTGGTTAAGGGGGGAGACAATGCCACTAAGGTGAGGAATGAACTTGTGATACTATCCCACAAGACCAAGAAACCTCTGTAGACTCTTTAGATCCATTGCTGTAGTTCCACATGGCAATGGTCTTCTCAGGATCCACCTGCACATATTTGGCTGATCCCACATGTCCAAGAAAGACAAAGTGAGGTTGAGCAAGGTGACACTTCTTCACATTCAGTGTCAACACATTCATTCACTGCAAGACGACTTGTAGATATGGAAAGATGTTGCTCAAAATTGGGAGTGAAGACTACAATATTGGGCGGCACAGTGGAGCAGTAGGTAGCGCTGCTTCCTTGCAGTTAGGAGACCTGGGTTCACTTCCTGGGTCCTCCCTGTATGGAGTTTGCATGTTCTCACCGTGTCTGTGTGGGTTTCCTCTGGGTCAGTGTTTCCCAAACTCGGTCCTGGGGACCCCCTGTGGCTGCAGGTTTTTGTTCCAACCGGATTCTTAATCAGTGACAACACCTGATAACACTGATTTCATTTAATTAGCTGGTATTTTTTTTTCTTTTATTCGACATTGAGAAAAGCACAGCAGCATGATTTTTACATTTATAAGACATTTATAAATATTTGTGCTTTTGCTATAGATTTAAATGCTTAACTCTCTTTTGTTGATTTCATTATACTTTGCCCTTTCTCTGTGCAGTTTTTCCCCATTCGTTGTATCTTAATAATGACAATTTAAAACAAGCAGATCAGACACCCAGGCAAACAACACTGAATAATCAAAGGCTACAACTACTTTAGAGTCAGACCCACTAATTAGTAAATAATGGATTAATTAAACAATTAGAACACCTAGAAAAGTAGAATGAAAATCAAGATGAAAATACTGTTAAAAAGAAAACAAAAAACATTCCTATATAACTACTTGGTACATTTTAATATTTTTTTTCGCAAACTTAGTTTTCTAATTTCTATATTAGTTCCCTAAACACAGAACTTGGGAAATATCAGTTCACTTAATTAGCCCAGGAGTTCAATTAAAAAAAGAAGCTGGTTGGATCAAAAACCTGCAGCCACAGGGGTCCCCAGGACCGAGTTTGGGAAACACTGCTCTGGGTGTTCCAATTTCCTCCCTCGGTCCAAAGACATGCAGGTTAGGTGCATTGGCTATCCTAAATTGTCCCTAGTGTGTGCTTGGTGTGTGTGTGTATGTGCCCTGTGGTGGGCTGGCACCCTACCCAGGGTTTGTTTTCTGCCTTGTGCCCTGTGTTGACTGGGATTGGCTCCAGCAGACCCCTGTGTCCCTATAGTTAGGATATAGCACGTTGGATAATGGATGGATGGACTACAATATCATTGATGTGGACAAAACATATTTTCCCAATAACCCTCCTCAGAAATTATTCCATCAGATGCTGAAAACTAGCTGAGGCATTTTTCATGCCAAACACCATTACATAAAATTGGAACAAATTGTTCAGGGATTGTAACAGCTGTCTTATGTTAGCTGCCTTCTCACATTTCCACCTGTTAATAGCTAATGCACAGGTCCAAGTTATTAAAAATAGTTGCTCCATGAAGTGTTTCTTGGACCTGGGGCATAGGGTAGGCTTCCAAATGGGTCTTGCCATTTATTTACTCTTCAAATGTCTACACAAAAATTAAATGGCCCATCAGATTCCTTTGCCAAAACCACAGGAGCTGCCTGTGCTCTATTATACCCTAAGCCAGCAGTTTTCAAACTTTCGTACTTTGCACCCCATTTCTAACTGGAATAATTCTGCGCCCCCCTGCATAATATAAGATATATTATATGAATAACCCATGATACAACTAACAAAGGTATGATGCTTGTATGGTGTCGCGGTATCCTATCATTTTTACTTCCATAAGATTTGCATGTGTTCGGCTAACTTCGATGAAATATTTGCAATTTATTTTTTTAAAGTGCTTTAATAACTGTTAAAATGCCTTGTGTGGTTTTTGGTAGTAATTCTAATCCCAAAAACAAAAAATAAATTATTTATTCTTATTTATTTTTTATATAAAGAAACAATTAATTAAGTTTTAATTATTAAAAATCACGTAAACGAGGACACCGATGAAGTCAATCTGTGTAAGATGAACATATTTTCGTCTGACAATTATACCGCTGTTAGTTGTATCATGAAAATAACCCAATATGCAGTAAATTATTTAACTCGTTTTGGCAATATTGGCTGCACTGCCAATGTGGTGCAGTTACGTAGCATTATCATTTGATCTACTGTTACCCAAATGTTCACGACAGATACCGATACGTCTCGAATTTTCTAGATTGAAAATACAAGACTATAAAAGCAGCAGCAGCAGCAGCGCCACTCGTCATAGAAACAAACTTCAAATAGAAAAGGAGCTCAGAGTGTCTATCTCGAATATCAAACCAAACCTGGACAGTCTGTATACTTTAAAGCAGGCACATATTAGTCATTAGATCTATGTCTTAGAAATGCTTTATTTTAGTTTTAGTTATAATGCATTCGTTGTGATTATATGCTTGCAATTTTAAATTTGAAATAAAAATGTAAAAAATTAATTTTGATGTATTTATTTCATTTATTAGACACCCCCCTTGTACAGCTTCAGCAACCCCCACTGCCCTAAGCTAAAACCTTGTCAATATATGTTGTTTGATTACTTATTTTTCGATGGCAAACAGGCATTTCATCAAGAGTGTAGGTATCATAGGTTATGATGTAAGTTTCACCAAGCCATCTAAACATCTGTCCATTGTCACAGGAGGGGTCTCACAACTTTTAGTTGGTCAAGGATGCTAGCCAGGTCAATGCTGTTGGGTGCTTCAATTTCTGTTGCATGAAAACCCAGGGAGACTTCCTGTAGTTCTTCAAGAGCCTGTAACAAAAATGCACACTCCCCACCACATACTTGCATGGATGAAAATGAATAGTCATCTTCATGAGTGTCATTGAGTCCAACCCACGTAGGACTGGCAAAGTCAAGTGTAAATCCTGTAAGACATAAGTTTCCATCTTTTAGGTTTCTGAGTGGAGCTGATATTCCATCTGAAGTTAATCTCAGAGACAGGCAGAGAATCTCTTGCGGACTTGATATCTTCTGCCACCAGCTCTTCTATATAAGGGTAAATTGGCTCCATCCATCTACAGCAACATCTATTAACAATCCTCAAACAGGACTGGAATAAACAAAAGGGGTGTCATGCTGAAAATTATAGTGAGCACAGCCTCTGTCTGGTTTCTTTTCAGTTTAATGGGTTTGGAGGGCTGGGTCTCCTTTTTTCCCCCAGTATGGACTTTAAGGATGATGTCACCCAGTTTTGCTTTATCAAAGAGACAACTTTTATCAGGGATTTGACTGAACTTACAACCTTCCTTAGTCCTCCCTCTAGGAGAGGATTACAGGCATTTAAAATCCACCAAACCTCCTCTTCCATTATATCTGGTTGCCACTTTAAGCATAAGGCCCAGTAATCATAAGCAAAGTCCTTAATAGATTGATCAGAAGCATGGAACATGGTCAGGAATTTAAACTCTGACTCAGCTTCATAATCTCCAGAAGGAATGCTTCTTGCAAGCCACTATGGGGCGTACTGCCACCCTGACCCCCGGACACAGACAGGAATGACACTGGTTCACTCAACCCCCATGTTTATTTAAAGTTTATGCACATTACCAACACCACAATATACAGTCCATTCCCTTCCTTGCCACCAGTCCATCTGCCTCCACTCCTTCTCAGGCTTTGTCTCATTCCTCCCGACTCTGGCCATTGAGTCGTGGCTGCTGGCCCCTTTTATAGACCACCTGGAAGTGCTCCAGTTGGTTGACTGCTGAGTTCTGGCTTCATTTCCGGGTGTGGCGAATACGCTGCCCATACAGGCTCAAGTGTCTGTGGGACCCAACAGAGCTTCACCCAACTCCAATTCCCGTGGAGCCCTGCGAGAAACCGAGACACCGCTCCAACCCAGGGGAGTGGCCATCTAGCATCCAGGGGGAGGTATTGCACAGTCCATGGCTGCTCCCACTGAACATATAACGAAGGGGCGTCCCGGCTGGGCTTGGACCCCGGCCGTCTACCACATTCCAAAAATGCCATTTTAAAAGCACTGCAATCAGTGATAGTGTGTTTACAAGCCTGCCACCAGCTCTTCATGGGTCCCTTCAGTGATACACTAATCACCTCCTGTGAGCTCTTCTTTGCTCACAGGAATAACAGATAAACAAGCATCTGCCATCTTCACAAAAGAAACAATGTCTTCTGAAGTATATACTACCTCACTGAGCTTAGGGAAATTGACATGAAGTACGGGAATGGGGAGGCAGGTCTAACTAAAGGAGGTGTGCGCCCCTTCACAAGGTGTAGATTACGCTTGTGCAGCACCCAGCGATTGAAATCTGCTTCTGATATCCCTGTGGAGGTGCTCTTTCCAAAGCTGATCTCACCTTCCTAGACTCTGCACTATATCCTGTTCGAAGCTGGTCACTATATCATCTGCATAATCTTTTATCCTGTCCCACATATGAAATACATTATTTATGGAGGGCATCTTTCTGTGCCCTGTGCCGTCTGCCATTGAAGTCATGCATTGGTCAAACACTTTCAGCCAGCAGCTGCGGTGCTTTGTCACTATCTGCCCTTAAAATGCATGGATTGCAACAAGCTCGTCCTCTCCTGTAACACTGAACGCGCCTTGACTGTAACGTGAGGGCTGAAGACTACCATATTTTTATACAGCAACCCATGCGGCCTGTCAACATTCTGCCCTAACTGCACATAGTGATGCACTTGTGAATACTAGGATGGGTACAAAGAAAAACAAAATATGCGAGGGAGGGTGTTAATATAATGAAAACAGCCTACAGAAAGAGTACCAATATGTAACAAATGCTGTCTACTAAGGGTGACCTTGTTACACTAGGATGCTATGAACCTCATCTCTAAATAAGCAGCAAGAGATAGTGGCACTGCTAATAGCTAGCATGCAGTGCTAAGCATGATGTTGCTAAAGCAGGGACAAATATGATAGGCGCAAAAGTGGTGAATAGTACACCTCTGAATAGCACATCAAGGGTCTTCTCAGCTGTCCTGATGGTTGCCCGACACACATAATTGAGTTATGCTGGTGTTTTGAAAGCTAAGAGAAGCTGTGGACAGAAGAGAATCTGAAAAACTAGCATAGGGGAGTTAATTTCAACTGTACATTTCTTTCAGGTTTAGTTTAAAGTATTTGTTGATCTTTTATTTTATTTTTGAAGTTTTATTTGAATGAGTCAGCCTTTGTTGGTTTTATTTAGGGTCATGTGGTGTAGCGGGTCCACAGCTCACGTCAAAAAGGGCCACTTTTTAAATAAATAATCGCCACACTCGCGGCTTAACAAGGAGGCGTGGTAGTGTGGCTCAAGCAGTTCCCGGGGAATTCGAGATGCGGGTGAACCTCGCTTAAGTGCACAGGTGAGGAGTTTTCCGCATCCGTAATTGTTCCAGGGAGCTGCTGTTCCACGTCCCTGTAATAAATAGAAGCGAGAGGTGGTTAGCGGGGGTAGTTAAGAAAAAAGAGAAGGGAGAACAGGAAAGAACAGGAGGTTGCAGGAGAAGGCAGAAAGCAGGAGGAGAAAGCCGGTGCAGGAGAGTGAGCAAGCACAGGCTCATGTGCAGCTGAGCAGGGAGTCTGGGTGTTTGGCTGGCACCCGAGGAGCAGTAGTAGTGGTCGCTCCAGCTGAGTTTATTATGAAGAGCGGGAGTGACCAGAAGACAGATGACTCGCCGAGTAAGGCCGTGGGAGTCGGGACTTGGGATGTGAAAGCCCCAGCATGAGCACCCTGGTTGCTGGGGAACCCAAGTCGTTGTTTGGTGGAGCTACTGGAGTCAGGGGTCGGTGAGGCGAACCGATCAGCAGAAGCAGGCAGAGCAGGTCAGCTGTAGCAAGGGTGACTCCCCTGATGTATTGCCTGGATGAGAGAAACAGGGGAGTCGCCAAGAACCAGTAGTAAGAAGGCACCGGGCTTTGTTTTTAAGGACAGTTTCCAGCCGTTGTTTTCACCTTGTTGTTTTTAAAGGGATTGTTTTTTTTTCTATTGGATTTTAACCTTCACGATTTCACTTCTGTTTTAATGGATTATTTATTTATTTGAAGGATTGGATGCACTGCACTTTAATTTGAAAACTTTGTTTTGTTTGTTAGGTTTTAATAAAAGCACTTGGCACTTTTGCACCATCCCCTTGCTTCATTGTTGTGCCTCACTGCCTAGCTCATAGGTGACATTACAGACGGTATAGGGTTCAAGGGCTGTCTGAAGCAAGATGGGACCATGTAGCGAACCCATATCGTCACAGGCCACAGACTTGTGTGGGTAATTGTTTTAGGAAGAGTCATCCGATTTCCCCCTCAGTTTATTGCATGGATGTGTCTGATCAGAGCCTGTGCTGTCCTGAGATGGTAGGTTATTTATAAAGCTGAGGCTTCCAACCAGAAATGGGCAGAATTTGTGTGCTGACTAGAGAAAGCAAGAGAGAACGCACATAACACTCCAGCACAGGGAGGCTGAGTGGTACCGTATTTGGCTGCCATACAGGAATGCATTGTTACTCCTATTAGCTAGTAGATGCTTCTGGGTTTTATATTAGGAATCTGATTTTGATTTAGCTAATGAGATTGCCTCAGAACTGATTATTTTGTTATTTTTGAAAGCTGGTTTATTTAGACCAGACTCTAAATAGTGGGTAGAAGTCTTACATTTTGATTTTGCTTATCCTTACTTTTGTATATTCATCCATCCCTTCATCCATTATCCAACCCGCTATATCCTAACTACAGGGTCATAGGGGTCTGCTGGAGCCAATCCCAGCCAACACAGGGCGCAAGGCAGGAAACAAACCCCGGGCAGGGTGCCAGCCCACCGCAGGGCACTTGTATATTCACGTAAGGATTATTTTTAATTTAAAACACCTTTGATTTTTGCCCATTGTCTTTCTCTTTACTGTACATATTTGGATCCCCTCATAGTGTTCCTTGTTTTTGAGTGACTGTTTCGAATAAACCTTCACTTTTTTGTGATAGAACGTTTGTCATCATTTTTAACGTGCACATCCTTCTTGATTCATCCATTAATCTTGGTCCGGATCTACTAATTGAGTGTCTGCCTCGGCAGGTGGCTGGTGACATACGCTTCTCTACCTGCTAAGGTTCAGGTAAAAGGATCAAAAAAGGCCAAGACCCTCTCTGCACTTCATTCTTCCCTTTCCTCTACAAGAAATCCCTTGAAAATATACAAACACCATCAAGAAAGCTGTCTAAGGTTTCATCCATTGTAATAAAATATAGATGAAGACAAATAATATAAAACAACACAGTCAACAAAACAATCCCCACAAACCTCATAAAAAGTCTATTGCTTGATTCATTTTTATAGATAACTTATAGAAACAGCTCAGTCAAAACAAGAACAAAAAAGCCTGGTTTACAATTTGAAGATGGTGAGCGTGAAATGCAAAAGGTCCAGCTAAGCAGGTAACAACGCCTGTTCCCCAGGCGTATATCTGTGACATGAAAACTGGTATTGCCTCACTGGGTTTGACTTTGGGGAGCTCCCATTTGCTGCCATCTAGAAAGGGTCTTTCTCCAAGCTGCCAGCTAAATGAGCTGCCTGAGGTGGCCACTTTTCCAACTGCAAACCTCTCTAAAATGACGATCAGCCAGTTTTTTGCAACCTGGGGTAACTGCTGCCAATACATCTGCCAAATTTTGGTTTTGGAGCAAACTTGTTCAAGAAGGTACTTTTTGTAGTTGCCTGCCTTTCTTCCTCTTCTTCTGGCCTTTTGGTGGTGTCCATGGCAACCCCTAACATCTGCCAGGGCATAATCACAGTAAGGGGCTGTTGTTAAGCACTGCCGCAGTTTTCCCATATAGCAAAGCAACAAAACAAAACAATGGCACAGGTAACAGAACAAAAAAATGCCCTATGTGACAGTGCTGCTATCTAAACTGAAGACAAAGGCATGTGTCAACTTTGTAGCATCCTCTAAAGACATAAAGGACCAAACATGTGCTGTATCTCTTAAATCAAAAAGGCAGTTCTGGTGATACAGTTAATATAATATTTAAAATTAAATTCTGAATCTAAAATAACTCTGCAGGTTTACTACTTATTTCTAGTTTTTCTAATTTTTAAAAAAGTATTCAGACCCTTAATTCAGTACTTTGTAGAAGCCCCTTTGGCAGCAAATACAGCTCAAGATCTTCTTGGTTAAGTCTAGATTTGGGCAGTTTACCCCAGTCTTCCCATCAGATCCTCTCATGCTTAGTTAGATTTAATGGGAAGCATCTGTAAACATCCATCTCAGGTATTTCCACACGTGTTCTGAGTTAAACTCTGGGATGTGGCTGCGCCACTCATGGACACACAGTGACTTGTCCTCAAGTCACTTCCGTGTTGTCTTGGCTGTTTGCTTCGGGTCATTGTCAGACTGAAAGGTGAACAGTCGCCCAGTCTGAGGTTGTGTACACAGTGGTGCAGGCTTTCCTTAAGGACCCCTATGTATTTGGATACATTCCCTTAATTCTGACCAATGAATTCTGACCCCTATAGCATGATGCTGCCACCACCATACTTCACTATAGAGATAATAATGATAATTCTTTGCATTTATATAGTGCTTTTTCTCACTACTCAAAGCACACAGCAATTGCAGGTTAAGGGCCTCGCTCAATGGCCCAAGAGAGCAGAGTCCCTAGTGGCATCTATGGGATTCGAACCGGCAACCTTCCGAATGGCAGTGCAGATCCCTGGCCTCAGAGCCACAACTCTGCCTATTTAGGGATGGTATTAGGCATGTGATGAGCAGTGTCTGGTCTTCAGCTGACACAGTGCTTGGAGTTTTACCCAAAGAGTTCAATTTTTGCCTCATCAGACCAGAAATTATTTTTCTTCATTCTCTCAGGGTCTTATAAATGCCTTTTAATTAAGAGTGGCCACTGTTTAGGTACTCTATATAAATATAAAGGTGTCATTGATAGGTGGTCTTTCTTCCAACAGGTTCTGCCATCTTAGAAGAGGATTTCTGAGGCTCAATGATTGAGTTCCTGGATACCTCCCTTCTTACCTGGATGTCCAGCTCGAGGAAAAGTCCTGGTGATCATTTCACAATTATCAAGGTCACTCTTCTCCTGCGAACACCCTAACCCTTGTCCTGATCTGTTCTTCACAACAATTTTATTGCACGGGTCTACAGAGAGTTCCTGTTCATGGCTTGCTTTTGCCCTGACATGCAGTGTGAATTGTGGGATCTTATATACACAGGTGTGTGCCTTTCTAAACATTGTATAAGCAGTTAAATTAGTCACGGGTGGACTCCAGTCAAGTTCTAGAAACATCTCAAGGAGAATTCAAGCAAACAGGATACACCTGACCACAATTTGGAGTACCACTGCGGAGGATCTAAATACTTATGTAAATAACAGATTTCAGTTTTGGATTTTTAATAAAATTGCAGGCCTTTCTGAAAGCATGTTTTCACATTGTCATTATAGGTTATTTAGTGTAGATTGGTGGATACAAATGGAACATTTATCCATTTAAAATTAAATCTAAAACATGGTAAAGAGTGCAGAAAGTGACAGGGCCTGATTACTTTCTGAATGCATTGTATACTGTATAAAATATTTACCATATAAATATATATTTATAAATAGTTTGGCAAATTATTAATAAATTCTTCATTATTTCTAAAATGTATACCTGTGCCAAAAAAAAGAAGAAAAATTGGAATCAGATTTCATGTCATTTCAACAGCTCTGTACCTTGAAGCTAAGGGAGCTATGGATTTCACAAGATTAAACCTTCACTATCATATTTTTAGAACTTCAGTGCCACTCAACTCAAACAAGTGAAAAGCTGGAGAGTAGAATGAAAACAAAATTGTCGAGAAATGCTGTAAGACAAGAAGAAAGATCAGAAATAATATTATGACCTGCGGTCTTCTTTTGAAATTTCAAGGGGGTTAGGGTCTGTTTCGCTATATGAAATGAATGTGAAAGGATCATCAGGAGACAGAACTGCTTTGAATGAGATCAAACCCTCTTTGCTCAAGGTCAGTGCCATATTCCAAATTGAACTTACCAGTTGTCACTGGAAGGAGATTGCCTTTTGAGTGGCCTGCTGTGCAAGATGAAAGTAAATAAAGTACCTGTCAAGTGAAGAACATGTCATTTAGTGCGGTTCAAGTTAAAGATAGTTTAACAAGAAGTGCTTTATTGAAATATCAATTCAGGACAAGCAAAAAAATATATATCATTTTAATTTTAGTTTTACTTCTAGAAGCATTCCACAAATGTTTCAGAACAAAACTGTCTTAAAAATTAAGTTTTGCTTGCAGCTAATTTTCTTTCCTCTTTCATTTACCTGAAAAATATGACCTAATTAAATTGGACCCAATTTATGCAGCCTGTCTGCCTTTCTCTTACACTGTGTCAGCAGACATCTTTAACAAACAGCTCTGTTTTATTGCACTTACCTAATAAACCTGAATCCAATGTCCTGAATTCAGTGTTTTCTTAGGTCGTGCTATGTAGCTTTGTCATCCTCAGAAATGTCTTGCTCAGAGGGGTACATTGCTGCTGTTTGAGGATGCACATATTTGGACATGGATATTCTGCCTACATAAAGAAATCCAATATGAGAGACTTTTACCATTATACCACCACCAGCATGGGCCATGAACTCATGGAGTATTTACCATATCTTAATTCCTCAGTGCGAATTAGTAGGACTTGGGATTCATCATACCAAGCGCTTGTTCAGTCCTTCATTCTCTCATGGCTGTGTTTCCTAGGCCATTAAAGCTGCACCATGTTATTTTTGCTGACAGAATTCTAACTCTTTTGTTTGTCATGTGGCCAGATTAATGATGGAAATGTGTCCTGAACTTTGACCCCTGATAATGTCTATGTCTTTAAATAAAAATGTAGCAGAATGGAAGGGATCTTAGGCAGAGACAGTTCATTTCAGCATAGAGCATCCTGCCATTTTGAGAAACTCGACAAGACTTGCTCTCGCAATTTGAAAGACTTTTAGATATGAAGATTTTGACCATTTTTGTTTGTTTTTGGATGCTTTCGCTTCTCTTTTAGATAACATTCCTGTTTTTAACCACTTCCCTACTTTTTTGGTTTTCGGAAACCTTTGCTGCATTATTTTTGCTTCTGCTGTTTAGCACCATTTGCTTTTTTTCCCTTTAAACTATTCTTTAGATAACAACCTTGTGTTAGTTATTCACCATGCCTCTTCTGATGTTGCTTCATCTTAAGCTGCACACCAACCAGGGAGTGTGCAGCCAGCTGAACTTTACAGCTTGAGGTTAGGTACAAGGAGCTGTGCTTGACATACCCCTGCTGTTCCAGCCATGTCTGGTCAGTGTGCGCCTGACTAAAATGTTGAACTCCTTCTGTCTTTTCTCATTGAATGTACTGGTAAAATAAATTAAAGTAAATGTTCCCTGATTTCCCTAGCTATCCATTCGTTCATCCATCCCTTTTCAAACCCAATTAAACCAAGTCAAGTTCATTGGGCTCTGAGTCTGCCCATCAGGGACAATGCACTGGAACTGAAGGCTATCACAAGGCATACTCATACACATGCCCACACTTGAACAGTCAGCATGGGTTCAGAAGAGGGAGGTCATGTTTTACTAACATGCTGGAATTCTATGAGGTGGCAACAAAAGGATATGATAATAATAATTCTTTGCACTCATATAGTGCTTTTCTCACTACTCAAAGCTCAGCAATTGCAGGTTAAGGGCCTTGCTCAAGGGCCCAACAGAGGAGACTCCCCTTTGGCATTTACAGGATTCGATTGCCAGTGCAGATCCCTAGCCTCAGAGCCCAACTCCACCTGATTGGAGTGTTCCCAGTTGGAGTGGATCCAAGTGGAGCATATGATATTATTTATCTTGACTTTGAGACAGCATTTGATAAGGTGCCCCTTGAGAGGTTGGGCATCAAATTAAAAGAAGTGGGAGTTCAGGGCGATATTTTTAGATGGATACAGAATTGGCTCAGACACAGGAAGCAGAGGGTGATGGTGCAAAGAATCTCTTTAGAATTGGCCAGTGTTAAGAGTGGTGTTCTACAGGGGTCAGTTCTAGGTCTGCTGCTATTTTTAATATATATAAATGACTTAGATAAGAATATAAGTAACAGGCTGGTTAAGTTTGCAGATGATACCAAGACAGGTGGATTAGCAGATAATTTGGAATCCGTTATATCATTACAGAAGGACTTGGATAGCAAACAGGCTTGGGCGGGTTTGTTTCAGATGAAATTTAATGTCAGTAAATGTAAAGTATCACACTTTGGAAGTAAAAATGTTAGGTTCGAATACACAATGGGCAGTTGGAAAATCGAGATTACACCTTATGAGAAGGATTAAGGAGTCATAGCTATCAACTTCCTGATAGTGTTCAGAAGCTATTAAGAAGGCTAACAGAATGTTAGGCTATATAGTTCAATGTGTGGAGTACATCCAAGGAGGTTATGCTCAACCAAGCAGTGTGGTAGACGGTAAGACTTTAGGGACTTTCAAAACTCGATTTAATGTTTTTTTGGAAGAAATAAGTGGATAGGACTGGTGAGCTTTGTTGGGCTGAATGGCCTGTTCTCGTCTAGAGTGTTCTAATGTATTGACTTACTCAAATGTAGCCAGCGTAGAGTGAACAATTAACCTGAACTGCATGTACAGGGAATGTAAGAGGACCAAAAGGTGAAAGTCAGAATATGGAGAGAACTTTCAAACTCCACACAGAGTGTGACTGGGTTTGAACTGAAAAGACATTCTCTGGGTGCTGTGAGACAATGTAGCACTATTCAACCTAAGATTTATTTCCTCTTCTTCACCCTTCATGTGACTGTGATGTGATTACTCCTGCTAGGCGATTACTGCAGGTTAGCTGGGCAAAGCACAAAGGGCCTAACCAAGGCCCCTGCCTGACAGTGCCATTTTTCCACAGCAGGGATTGCTCAACATGTGCTTTTACTTAAAGTAGATTAACCTATGAAACTTGTCTTTAAATGCTTAACACACTGGTTACTGCTATCAAGTGTGCATTTTATCCAGATCTATAGCAAGTTTTCAAGAATAATTGCCTCTGGCATGTCAGAACAACATAAGTAATAAGGCATAGGTCAATTGCACCACCACCCCCCGGGCACGTGACTGCCCTTTACTGCAGATTGTTCAAGTTAAATTAATGAGGTAAGTATGAATGTGGCTCATGGAGATTACTATAAAACAGCAATTAAATATACTGTTTCAGATGTAAGGCATGATAACTGCTGTTCCATTTGAATGAATTCGTTTGACCTTTGGGCCCACGACTTCTTGTATTAACCCATTATTCTACTAATTCTTGTACTATGTAAAGAAAAACAAGCTACTAAATGTAAATGTCTGTACAAAATGTATAAAAATAAAGTTCATGCTTGGTATTAATACATAGGTGGAATAGCAGACAATTTAAAATTAGTCAAATTGCTACAGAAAGGTTTGCATATGGTGTTTATTGATTTGAAGAAGGCTTATGATAGAATGCCACGTCAAGAGGTCTGGAAGTACATGAGAGAGAAAGGAGTAGCAGAAAAAGTATGTGAGGATTGTCCAGGATATGTGTGAAGGGATGAGGACTCAGGTTAAAAGCAGTGTTAGGGTAACAGACAATATTCCAGTTAGAGTAGATCTGCACCAGGGATCTTCTTTAAGACCTTACCTCTTTGATCTGCTTATGGATGTGCTGAGTCATGGGATAAATGACCAATCCTCTGGTGCATGCTTGTTGCTGATGACATTGTGTTGTGTAGTACCAGAAAAAGGAAAATGGAGAAGAAGCTGGAAGAATGGAGAAGGGGTTGGGAAGATAGAAAGTTGAAGATAAATGGAAAGAAGGCAGAATATATGAAGTTTAATGATGATTAAGATTCAGAAGTTAGTCTTTAGGGAGAGCTATTGGAAAGACTGGATACATTTAAATATCTAGGATCAGTGGGAGCCTAAGATGGAAAATTAAATACAGAGGTAATCCTTTGAGTGTAGTGTGAATGGAACAATTGAAAGAAGGTATCAGGAGTATTGTATGATTGAAAAATTAAGGAGAAGGTTAAAAGAAAGGTTTTTAAGACATCAGTAAAACCAGCAATGATATATGGAACTGAGACATGAGCAGTGAAGAGAACACAGGAGAATTAATTAGATGTGGCAGAAATGAGAAGTTGAGTTACAAAAAAACAACAGAATAAGAAATTAGACAGACATTCGGAGGTACAACAAAATTGGGGGAGATATCTAAGAAAGTACAGGAAACTATGTTGAAGAAGTTCGGACATGTGAATGAATATGTGAACAAAAGGGTGATGAGAATGGAAGTACAGGGGAAGAAGAAGTGAGGGAGGCCAAAGCAGAGATGGATGGATAAAATAAAAGATCTGAAGGAATAGGTTCTGACTGAGAAGGTGGTGCAAAGCCAAGCTGTGTGATGAAAGTTGATCAAGCACATCAACCTCACACAGATGTGGGAAAAGAAGAAGAAAAAGGAGTTAAATCATTACAGGGGGACTTAGACAGAATACAGGCTTGGGCATATTTGTGGCAAATGAAATTTAACTTGATGTAAGGGAATGAAAATAATAACAAGTAAAACTGTTGGATTTGAATGCGCAATGGTAGGTCTGAAACTTGAAAGTACACCTTATGACAAGGATCTAGGAGTCATAATGGTCTTGTCACTATCAATCCCCAGATAGTGTACAGTAGCCATTGCATCCTGCAGGGGGCTTGCTACCTGGGAATGGGTTCTTTTGTGATTGTGGCGTGTTACTTAACCTGAATCTATTTAGATCTATACTAATAAAAGGCAAAGCCCTCACTGACTGACAGACTCACTGACTGACTCACTCACTCACTGACTCATCACTAATTCTCCAACTTCCCGTGTAGGTAGAAGGCTGAAATTTGGCAGGCTCATTCCTTACAGCTTACTTACAAAAGTTGGGCAGGTTTCATTTCGAAATTCTACGTGTAATGGTCATAACTGGAACCTATTTGTCTGCATATACTGTAATGGAGTTCAACTGGATGGCCGTGGGGGACGGAGTATCGTGTGACATCATCACGCCTCCCACGTAATCACGTGAACTGACTGTGAGCGCAGGACGTAGAAAACAAGGAAGAGATCCAAAAAGCGCTGAAGAAAACATGCATTATACAATTGAGAAGGCAGCGAAACAATAAGAAGCGAGTGAGTGAAGCATATTCATGAGTGCAGCTACTGCGGAAACAAAGCACGGTGTAAACCGTAAGTTTAAATTAAGTTTATAGACCCGCTCCCACTGCCGTTTCTCATGCGCAGTGAGGCATACAAGTATATTAAGGACTGCACCTACTTCGGAAACAAAGCACGGTGTAAACCTAAAGTTTAAATTAAGTTCATAGACAGGCTGCCGATGGCGTTTGTCATGCCCATGACTAATGCAGGATACAAGTTTAATGAGAGGACGCAGGGTATAAACGAGAGTTTTGATCACTTTGTAACAAAGTTAAAATTGCTGGTGAGGGGCTGTGCACCAATACTCACAGAAAAATCCACAAGTTAATACACACGCTGTCTCTAGAGTTTCTCCACACTCTGAATCCTCCAGGCACTACTTACAAAAGGTTACATTGACAATCATGTTACGTTATTTTTAAAATGTTTCCTTTTCTTAGCACAAGCACAGCTGAGAATCTTTGATGCATGTGCTCCATAACGCGTTAAAAAATAACGCATTTAATCACACTTTGCATTCCAAGCAAAGGGGAAGTTCTTTCAATGCATGATACTGTGGAAACAAAGCACGGCATGAACTGTAACTTTACATTAAGTTTATAGACACACTCCTGCTGCCGTTTGTCATGCCTTACCACGAATGACGGTATTCGCGAGATACAAGTTTACTGAGAAGACACGAGGTATAAACAAGACTTTGGATCACTTTGAAACGGAGTTAAAATTGCTGTAGCAAGAAACTGAACGAAACGTTAATGTTTTACTTTTAATAACTTATAGACTACATTTTATTTTTTTCCCTTGCACTCAGTGAGTGAGGCCAATGGGTGATCAGTTATATATACATGAATGACCTCCAAAGAGCGCGGAGACTTTTGATCACGTCAACGTGTCTGCAAAAAGTGGCGTCTCCTGACCTGCAAAAATACTATTAAAGTCAAGCAGCCTGCGTTGCACGTATACTCTTAACACTGCAGAGGACACAAAACTAATTTTCTTTAATTGTTGGTGATGCCGGTAAGGCACATTACCAGAGACAGAAATTTGGACGTTCACATAGAAAATGTGATTTCTATACCACAGCCGTCGTGTTGCGCCTTTCAAAAGGGATCTACTACCGAGAGATGATCCATATACATTTTAGCTGCTGTTGGTACTACTTACCTGTTGTGTTATACCGTCTTTAAAATGTAGTTTACCCAAAACCATTCCAGTAGTGCTCAATGTATCTTTACTTCTTAAAACGTTAATGTTTTACTGTTTAATAACTTATAGACTACTTTTTTTTTTTACTTGCACTCAGTCACCACAGCTATACACACACATATAGACACATACATATACTGTATATATACACATATATATAATATGTGTGTGTGTATATATATGTGTGTACAGTAATCCCTCCTCGATCGCGGGGGTTGCGTTCCAGAACCCCCCGCGATAGACGAAAATCCGCGAAGTAGAAACCATATGTTTGTGTAGTTATTTTTATATATTTTAAGCCCTTATAAACTCTCCCACACTGTTAACATTATTAGAGCCCTCTAGACATGAAATAACACCCTTTAGTCAAAAGTTTAAACTGTTCTCTATGACAAGACAGAAATGACAGTTCTTTCTCACAATTAAAAGAATGCAAATAGATCTTCTTCTCTTCAGGAGCAGAGAATTTCAGAGGGAGAGAGAGAGAGCTCAAAGAAAAGCAAACAATCAAAAAATCAATACTTGTGCTTTTAAGTTTGCCGCGGCACGTTAGTATCTTCTAGGCAAACAGCCTCTGTGCAAACAGCCCCTCTGCTCACATCTCCGTCAGGCGCAGAGAACGTCAGAGAGAGAGAGCGAGATTAAAGCAACAATCAAAAAATCAATACATGTGCTTTTGTGCTTTTAAATATGCCGAGCACCACAATAAAGCAGCATTTTTAGAGGAGCGTCAGTATCTTTTAAGCAAACAGCACCTCTGCTCACAGCCCCTCCGTCAGGCGCAGAGAATGTCAGAGAGGGTGAGATAGAGGCAGAGACAAGCAAACAAGCTCCGCGCGGGATGCATATCTTATAGCATTGAGGAGTTTTAGTTAATATGTAATACATGCTCTGATTGGGTAGCTTCTAAGCCATCCGCCAATAGCGTCCCTTGTATGAAATCAACAGGGCAAACAAACTGAGGAAGCGTGTAGCATAAATTAAATGACCCACTGCCTGCAGAAATCCGCGAACCAGCGAAAAATCTGTGATATATATTTAGATGTGCTTATATTTAAAATCCGCGATAGAGTGAAACCGCGAAAGTCAAAGCGCGATATAGCGAGGGATTACTGTATATATATATGTGTATGAAGCGTGGGTATTTTGATATATATATATATATATATATATATATATATATATATATATATATATATATATGCCAGCAACACTCATAACAATGACAAAACAATTACATTGTCAATCATGTTACATTATTATTAAAATGTTTCCTTTTCTTTCTCATTACTTCTTTAACACACTACTTCTGCACTGCGAAGCACGGGTATTTTGCTAGTATAACATAACAGACAATACCCCTCCCTAGTGATACGGTGGTAACAAATCACATTGGAGAAATAACTTAACTTTGTTTAATGTCAGCTTAATAATAATAATAATTCTTTGCGTTCATATAGTGCTTTTCTCACTACTCAAAGCGCTCAGCAATTGCAGGTTAAGGGCCTTGTTCAAGTGCCCAACAGAGCAGAGTCCCTATTGGCATTTACGGGATTCAAACTGGCATCCTTCCGATTGCCAGTGCAGATCCCTAGCCTCAGAGCCACCACTCCGCCTTACACTGCAGATGGTACAAAGACGAATGAAGCCAGTGACAAGACCCACTTGGGAGTGGGGGCCCAAGTAGTGGAGTCTGTCGGTGTTGTCACTGCAGATGCGGAAAGCATTCTCAGGAAAAGTTGGTGACGTCTTCTATCCATTCACTGGCTTCAAAGGTGTGCTGGGCAATGTTCCAAGGCTTTACACTCTTTTTCTATGTCTAGGGCCCCCTCAGACAAGCATGCATTTCCAAACAAGGCAGTGCTTTATCTGGCTATGTGTCTGCTGCACCACATGTGAGTAACAAAATCAGGTTTTTATAAAATAGACATTGCACAGAGCACAGTGACATATTAAACCTACGCTTACAGCCATTAAGAAGGCTAATAGAATGTTAGGTTATTTAGCACGATGTGTGGAGTACAAGTCAAAGGAGGTTATGAGGTTATGCTTAATGTTTCATAATACACTAGTGAGACCTTTGTATAGTTTTGGTCTCCATACAAAAAAAGACATAGCAGCACTAGAGAAAGTCCAGATTAGCTGATTCTGGGACTGAGTAGTATGAGCTATGATGGGAAATTGAAGGAGTTAATTCTTTTCAGTTTAAGCAAATAAACATTAGGAGGTGTAGCCTGATCAAAGTGTTTAAAATTATGAAAGGAATTAGTACAGTGGATCCCAGCTGTTATTTTAAAATGAGTTCAACAAGAACACAGAGGCACAGTTGGAAATTTGTTAAGGGTAAATTTTGCATGAACGTTAGAATGTTGTTAATGAGAACCACAGGCACATGGAAGAAATGATCAAATAGTGTGGTAGAGAGTGAGAATTAAGGGACCTTTAATACTGGAGTCAACGTTATTTTTGTGAATTGAGGTGAATATAATTGGTGAGCTTGTTGGGCCATAGAGCCTGTTGTAGTCCAAAGTATTCTAATGTGCTCCACATGTGACAAGTGGCAACTTGTCTCCTAGGCGATGGGCTCCAGTCACATGAAGAGAGTAGGCTTAGAGGTGCAATGGTTGGGAATGCTGATAAACTAGAACTCCTGGGAACATCTTTGACTCCAGAAGCTACTGTCTGGAAATAACTTCAAAGTGAAATTTAAACTCATTTAAAGAAGATTAGAGATAGTAGTGGCAAAGACTTCCTGAAGAGAGTGTTCAGACGAATAGAAAAATGGAGAGAAAGACAAACACAGAGAGGAAGGAAGAAAGTTGCAAGGAGATTGTAGTCAAGTAATTAAAAGTATTAAAAAGTATTAGACTGGAAGCCCCTAGGCTTTTTGTGCCACCTGCTCCTCTGACTTACTGGGGAACTCTGAGCTGCTAGTGCGATAAAAAGAAGTTTGGTGGTTTCATATTAATAAAAGGGTTGTTCTTTGTTTATATTGTATCTACTGTACGTTTACTTTGCCTGGGTGTATGATCTGCAAAAAAAGCACATTCAGAAAATTAATCACTTGATGGATGTTTTTTATATTAAACATGTGCAATAATATTACATGTTTTAGCCTACAGTTTATTTGCCTTACATTTTCCATTTTTGGAATTTGGTTGACACCATCTTTATAGCTGTAGCTGCGTCAGAGGGAAGAGGAGATTTTAGTGCCAATCTGCAAAAGTAATTTTTTCTTTAGCAGATACTGAAATTCATACATTAGCGCTCCATTCATTTAGGAACCGATTGGAAGTTTTAAAAATCTTTTTTATAGTTAAAAATAGCGTGGTTTTTTCACCTCATCCCTTCAATCTTTATATAATTTAGGCCTACCTTTTTATAACTCCAGGTACTGTATGTGGATCTTTGAGCCGAGGATGGTGAAATCTGTTTTTCTCGATAATCTGTCTTCACTTTAGGCTCCAGCCCTTAATGGCAGTCCTAAATTGGATTAAATGAGTCACGAAGAAGTTGTGTTTTCTTTATATTAGTATGCCTGCAATGTATGTTCCTCTTCTGTCTTGATCATGTGCTGTTTCAGCTTTTATAAAGTGGTGCTATCAGCATGTTTGAAATTTTTCCACTAATTTCCATTCTACCCTGTTATCTCCAATCCAGACTTCCTTAAAATATGTTTAGTATACAGTACAGCTAGGGTAATGTGATAATTGATGATAGCCTTGGCAAATCTCTTTTCCAGTTTTTACTGTTTTAGTTTCTAATTTCCAGCTATGACTATAGCTGCTTGACTGCAATGCATGCTTTTCAGCAGGCAAACCATAAATGTATTTCATAGTTTGATGAGATCAGCATGGATAAACACTTAACCAACATTCACGTTTCAACTATAAAATGTACAGTTTAAACATCCATCCATTATCAGACCTCTTTAGCTAAGTTATGCTTGCTGGAAGCCAGAACATATCCCAGCAGCTTTGGACACAAGACAGAAATCAGCAGTAAATGAACAAGATACATTTACACACATTGTAATACATCATAACCTGTAATAAGAGACAGGTTATGCAAGAAAAAAATGAAAAATGTCAGGTTACTGGCTTTTCTCTAATGCCAAGTTATTATGATTCACACCAGGAAAGGCAAGCAGAGTGAATCAAGGTAACCAGGGGTCTCATTTATAAAACTGTTCATGGATTCCAGTGTGGAAAACAAGAAAATGCGCATACCGAAAATAAATAAATAAATAAATCTTGGCATATACACACTTCTACACAATTTACCTTTATAAATCACAATCATCTTATAAATGTGTGTATGTGAACATGCCTCAAACTCTGCCCGATTGCCACCTTGAAACATCCATATATGGGCTATACTGATGAACCTCATACATATGCAGTCATGACACAGCAGACCTTAACTGACTGGTAGAGCAGCCTCCCTCTTGACGTATTGTACTGCGTTCCACAACTGAGTGTGCCAAGAGCTTAAGCAGCATTGTAGAAAGGCATGAGGCAGTAACATCTGAGCAGCTACTCATTATCATCTAGCATATTGTAAGGACATGATTGCTGTTATAGTGAATAGTACTGGCCATATGAAAAGCTAACGGCTCAACCAGTAACATTACCAACAAGCCATTCACCAGGTACAGTACCATCACATCTGCCAAAGCTACTCTGCCTCAAAATAAATGAATCACAGGATGACCCAAGCCACAGAGCCACGACATTTGTCAGTCTTGTCTTGGGATCACAGATGGCTTTTGTATTAATGGAATGCAACTGCTTATGATTAACAAAAATAGCTTTGTTCTCACTAGGTGGTCTTATTGCAATATGAGAGCAGAAAAGTGAAAATGGAAAAAAGGACACCTGTACAAATTTTCTTTTTATTTTGACAACAACCTGTTATGTTTTATGCATGTACAACCACACCAAACAAAAACTGGACGTAGCTCCTCTTCGTTCGGTTAATGGCTGTCAGTACAGCAGGTAGGATGGAGTGAAGCTTGGCGGAGATATTCTTGACTTGTCTGGTAGCTCCCTGAGAAGTGACAACAGGTAGCCCATATAAACTGACAAAGAAGCAAAAAAGTTCTCCAGTACAAATATGCACCATTGGATCTCTTAAAATAGACTCTGCACATTATATTCATCACTTTTAAGGTTTACTATGTTTGTAATGTCAACACAGATTACTAGAATGCAACGGTGATATGAATTGTTATGTGCATGAGTCATTATTTAGCTGGTTTGGCTGCATTTCCCTAGTTGATCAAAGGTTTCATCATATCCCGGTTTCTCCGAAAAGTTTCATACAAATTTGTCAGAGTTGCCGTAAATATATGCAAGTTCACCAGTCAGGGTTTCTTTTATAAATCTTGATTTTTGCCATGAAAGCGATCTACACAGTTTTTTGTGCCTCTCTTTGTGCATGTTTTATAAATCTGACCCCAGAAGAGGAAACACTGGTAAACGTACCAGAGATTCAGTAACTGAAATTCTGCCCTATCCTTCATCTAAACACAAAACAGTAACTCAGATTTAAAGTCCCAAGTATAATAGTCTAGTGGTTTTGACTATTATTATTTCAAATGATTGCATGTGTTTTGTCTCTCAGTAAGGGGAAGGGCTTCTAAATGTCATGTTTTGAGATAGTAGGTAGGCACATGGCTAATTATGCATGCAAATTAGCCATGCAGTGCTACAAGGCCAGCCCTCAGGGATCAGTGTTTTATATCCAGTGGCAGAACTCATAATATTCTGATTATTGTTAGCTAATGTACTCCTCAAATGAAAATAATGAATGCCTGCAGTGTGGACGGCTGGAGTACTAATTGTGTGATGAAGTCAAACATGTCCAAAGCAGTTCTGCAAGGCTCTTACAGTGTGCGTGTATGAAAGGTCTGTGACGACATGCAGGCCTCGCAGAGCATCACAGGGTGCTGGGGAAAAAAATATTCACCTAAGCCAGCCACAGAGTAAATTTCCAAGAGAAAGCTGGGTGAACAGGGTCAGCAGAGAATACAGTAACTTTTGCCAATCAACACTATACTCCACTATCAAACCATTTAAAATGTCACTTGGATTATATTAGAACTGGTTACACCAAACTTGGTCCAGCAGGGTCCCTTTTCAAATGAAACCTGTCACCTCACACTGATCAGACCAATAACCAAGCTGAAAAATCATGAAAAAAATAATCAGCAGAGCCTGCTAAGTTAAAAGAATGCTTTTATGACAGTGAATCTATAAGTCTTTTGGTTCAGTGTTATATGGCTCATCTCTGTTACAGTATGTGTCTCACTTCAAGAACACTCAAAGTTAGCTAGTGACCTACTTTTGGAGTTTTTTGATTGCCACGACTCTCTGGTGGTAATAACACACTGGCTGATTTTCCTTTTTATCCTCTTAAATGTCACTGTGCAGCTCTGATTTTTTTCGCTCAGTCCAAAGAGTTGCCGTTATTTTGATTGGCAACACTAAACTGGCTAAGTATATGAGATTGCGTGTACACCCTAATACAGACTGATGTCTTTGCCAGGCTGCCTGCCTGCCTTTTTTTAACTGTGACACTGAACTGGAAAATGCAGGTTCAAAAATAATGGCTAGCTGATTGTTACAATTTTAAACCAAAGTTCTCCTTTCTTCAGTAGAATTATTAGACAAGCATAAATATAATTGCAATTTCAGACCTTTCTTTATGAAATTACTTATTGTCAACAGAAACATCCTCATTAGCTTGAATAGTAGACTATTTTGTTTTAAACTTAAATGTCTTTGATAAGTTACACGAAAATAAGACATGTGAATTTATAATATTACTGTTAAATTCAGTGATCCGAACCCAACATCACATTTTTAACATATGGAGTGCAGGCAGGTCACACTACTTGCTGAGTTGTCATAGAGCAGGGGTGCCCACACTTTTTCGGCTTGCGAGCTACTTTTAAAAAGACCAGGGGCCTCATGTATAAATGGTGCGTACGCACAGAAATGTTGCGTAAGAACTTTTCCACGTTCAAATCACGATGTATAAAACCTACACTTGGCGTAAAGCCACGCGCTTTTCCACGGTACCTCATACCTTGTCGTACGCAAGTTCTCCGCTCGGTTTTGCAGACTGGCGGCACCTAACGTCAAAGCAGTGCTACTGTTCCTGTGTGATTACACCTTATTTTCCTGACGCGGCTTTATAAATACACTGAAACTAACCGCATAAAGTATCTATCTATCTATCTATCTATCTATCTATCTATCTATCTATCTATCTATCTATTGTTTATTAGTGTAACGCATCTGATTGTAATTAACTTGTAACCATATAATGGTCCAGGGAACAGCCATAGTATTCCAAATACCGTAACTGCTTTAGCGTTGTTACTCTCACTTCTCCTTCTTCTTCTTCTTCTTTCAGCTCCTCCCATTAGGAGTTGCCACAGCAGATCATCTTTTTCCATATTACTCTCACTGCACCACTCGGAGTATTTATATCACTGTAACTGAGTGTGAATCACAGCAGCAGCTGATCGGAAAGAGAATTATCGGTATATAGCTTCAAGGACATGCTGTCTCTGCCACGGCAAAACATTTCAAAGCCTTTCCTGTACAGACCTCACGGTTCAGAAACAGTTTCATCCAAAGAACTATAAACGCACTCAATCAATTGCTCCTTGTAGAACTGTTTGTACTTATAAGTACAATCACCCCACTGTAAACTTGCACTATAGTTATAATATCGCACAACCTGAGACACTATATAAAGCGCATATTTACATATGATGACGATATCATTTTTAAGGCGAAATGCAGCAAAATATGTTTATTAAATTATACAGATAAAACTTTAACTTCATTTAAATAATCTGTATTCTTCACTGGGAGTGTCGTTAAGGATAGAATAATTAAACATGTACAACGAAGATATTTCAATGTTCTTTAAACATTTTGAAGAATCTGCGCTAAGCTTACAGATAGCTTAACTTCAATTACAGAGCTGATTGTGTGGTGATTGGTTACTTGGGGAAAGAAAAGCAAGGACTGCAGTGGCGGCTACGCCAATATACGTATATTGAATATAAAACAGAAAGAGAAAATAACAACACAGCTAAAAACGCAGCGACAAATTTCGGCAAAAGTTAAATGCTTGTGTCATGAGCACAAGGCGGCTATGCAGTGTCTGCAACGGACATGGCCACCCGCCGTGCATAAGCTACCTTACTGACATTGGCGGGTGAAGGAGCCACCGATTCTTTCTCTGCCCAGTACCACCACAAGCCTAGAGCTGCCCCTGAGTACTGCTGCAATAAATTATTTCATCGAAGTGAAACCCATGTTTAATAACGTGCTTTAACTCCTATCATCATAAAAATGATATCACGTATACATCTCAGTATTTTAGTTATTCAGAGAGCTGTAATATCACGAATGTAATGGATTCTGTGTCCAGTTGGAGGAAGAGAGCCGGTTTAAGAAGCAAGTAGTGATTCACACACATAGAGCACAGAGAAGATTGTTACAGATTAGGCTTTTCTCGCACCCTTGTACCCTCAGACCACACGTCAGACACCAGATAAAAAGTCCAAATATTATTTATTATAATAATAATGTGCACAAAGCACGCTCCTCTCCACAATTCTCAAATAAACAAATACAATAAACCAATCTTCCACTCCCAGACACTTAGCCACCCTGCCTCCAAACTCAGCTCATTGTCTGGGAGTTCCCATGATCCTTTTATACTCTCTGACCCGGAGGTGTTCCTGCCCAACAGTCCACAAGTCCTTATTCCTTCCGGGTCAGGGTAAATAGTCCTTTTCTTCAACCCGGGAGCACGTCATTTCTTCCTGTCACGTGACCGTGACGCACTCCCGGGTCATAGGGCACATAAGAGCCTACGAGCCCCCCTACAGCGACGCCTGGTGGCCCCCAAGGTATCCAGCAGGGCTGTGTACAAACACTACATAGTCCATGATGCCCTGCTGGAACTCGGGCATGATCATGCTGTCGGGAGAGCTCCTCCTGGCGGCCTGGGGGTGAGGGCCGGAGTGAAATGCCGGCAATCCACCATAGATCAAATACAAAACAAAGCATTTAACGTGCTATACTTTAATTACGATGTGATTTGAGAAACTGGTTAATTAAACGATTTTAAGATGAAGTTTATGATGTTCTACTTTAATGACAAAATAAACTATGTGATTAAAGTGGAAATGTCGAGATCGAAGTTAAAATTTTGTGCTTTTTCCCCACTGTGTGCCTTTTTTTCTCTGTACCCTAATAAGCTATGACACTCAGACAGTGGGCTACAACTCACCTTTTCATGGCGACTGATATGTGACTTCTTTTTTATTTCCGGCACTGTGCGATTTTGTGAACGTGAGCTTTCAAGTTTCTCCAACACGCTATGTCACTCGATCAACTTCATTTTGTTGATTATACCACGGTTTATTTGAACAAATAGTATGGTTTTCCTTTGCCTCCACTTGGTATTCGCTGAAATTCTTATATTTTTCCCTGTGCTTTTCCCATTGTCTTTTCACAGAAGGCTGAGAGCGATTTATATTCATTTGCATATTCAAAGAGGCGTAATTCTGGGAGGAATTGGGGCGTTACATAAAGTGCGTGCACGAGCGTTAGTTTTCACGCTGATCGGGATTTATGTAGCGGAAGAACGTGGAAGTTGGAGTATGCACAGATTCCCGCATCTGGATTTTTCTGTGCATAAGCACATTTCGGCTTTTGTGATTACGCCATGTTATAGTGCAAATTCTACGCACGGCGTTATACATGAGGCCCCTGGTCAAAATGATCTACCTACATTAAAAATGCTATATATATATATATATATATAAACTGAGTATCAGAGGTAGGTAGTAATGAGTTACATTTACTCCGTTAAAGTTACTTGAGTAACTTTTTAAAAAAATTATATTTCTAAGAGTAGTTTTACTGCACCATACTTTTTACTTTTACTTGAGTACATTTGTGAAGAAGAAACACTACTCTTACTCCGCTACATTGGGCAACACTCGAATCGTTACTTTTTTTCCATTAGATAAAGTCTGACAGGCAATTTTCAATCTGCTCTGTGTAGCGTATGCTGTCAAGTTGCGCACACGCCTTCCATTGCATCTCCAGCTCTGACGCAAGGTTTTGGATGTTCCCCAAATCATGGCGTTGCAGCTTTGAGGACAGAAGTTGCATTTTTTGTTTGAAAGCATTAACTGAGCTAATCACATTGACCATGGTTTTCTCTTTTCCTTGCAGCTGTAAATTAAGCTCATTCAACATGTTGGTCAGATTGAAATAAAAATGCCAAGTCTTGTGGCCATTCATCGTTATTAAGTTGCTTGTATTCTGCATGTTTAATGACAAGGAGAAACTCCTTTTTCTCCAGCCAGGGGTCTTGAAATCTCAGCAGGAATTTCTCCTTTGCCATCTGCCTCAATGAAGACATCTTTTATCATCTCTCCATCTTGGAAGGACTTCTTATGCTTAATGATCGAGTGACTCACCCGGAACGATACTTCGGTATGTCTGCCTTTGCTTTTGAAATCAGCCGAGTGAAAAATGACGGCTGTCCGATTAACTGCGATTTTAGTTCCCTCTCCGTTCTCTTTCTCAGATCACTTTTTGGAAGGAAGTCAGTTTTGTAGTTTTTATGAAGAAGTTCGAAAGTGCCTTTCCACATTTTCCTTCTTTGGAATAGCAATGATAGATTGAAAGAAAAAAATCCTCTTCCAATTCCACATCCAGCCCATAACCAACAATTTTTTTAAATCCCTTCTTTAGTCGATATAAATTGGAAGGCTAACTAGATCACTTAGATAGCCGGAGTTTTGCAGTAGCTCGCGCGTTTGATCGTTTGTACGGGATGACCAGTGTGTTAGAAGAAAAGAGATCTCAGACTGGCTGCCCTGTATATCAATCAAGTGGCAAATACCATAGAGAGGATATATGATAGACTAACATTTGAAAAAAATTTTTTTTTAATGCAATGTGATCTACCTGCACTACCTTTCTGATTTACCGGTCGATGGTGATCGATGTATTGGGCATCTCTGTCATAGAGTAAGCCAGAGAGGATGGGACTGGTCTAGTTTGATCAATAACTCTTTAGCCACACTGTTTATTATACTGGGTGGTGCACAAATAAGTAGTCTTCAAATCCTGGAATATGTGTAGACGTAACCTTTATGACACACCTGCCTGTTGTGATGATCACCACATTGAGTAGCGAGGACTTCTGTCAATATGATTGTAATGTCAACAATAATCTTTGGGGGTATAAATATTTTATTGGTTTCAGTACACTGCTCACAGTACCAGTGGTTTGCCACCATTTCACTAATTTATAAAATGAAATGCTTTTTGAGGAGCACATTTCCACTTTTCCAGGAATCCCTCCTGTGTCAACTTGAAGGAACTTATACTTATATACAGCTCCACAACTGAAATATGCTGTCCTCTAACTAAAAAAACAAAACAAAATTTGCCTGGGAATAAAGGCTGGTGCATGGGCGAGGTGACAAAAAGACTTCCTCAAGCGGCATTATGATTAGGGTGGCATTTACTAGGTAAAGTATGAACTATAAGAGTTACATACATATCAAGGGCCTAATTTATATAAAACCTTTACAAAATTTTCGTTATAAATCTAAAATATCTCACATCAATTCACACAGATTTGCTGCATTGCAGGCTTCAAAATGACACATGCATATTTCGAAGCTACACATCGGTAGCTGATATTTATCCATCCATCATCCAACCCGCTATATCCTAACCACAGGGGTCTGCTGGAGCCTATCCCAGGAAACACAGGGCGCAAGGCAGGAAACAAACCCTGGGCAGGGCGCCAGCCCACCGCAGGGCACACACACAGCAAGCACACACTAGGAACAATTTAGGGTCACCAATTCACCTACATTGCATGTCTTTGGACTGTGGGAGGAAACCAGAGCACCCGGAGGAAACCCACGCAGACACGGGGAGAACATGCAAACTCCACCCAGGGAGGACCCGGGAAGCAAACCCGGGTCTCCTAACTACAAGGCAGTAGCACTACCCACTGCGCCACTGTGCTACCCGCTGCTATTCATCGCTCGTTTTCTTAATTTACACATATATCATATTTTACATATAATATTTCACGCATGTGAGACTAGGTATCTACTCAGTACCACTTCAGGATGAGAGGGGGTGCTGTCGCTAATGGCAAGTCCAGTTTTGAAAGTCCCTAAAGTCTTACTGTCTACCATGCTACTTATTAGCCTTTTCTAAGTGTCTATGGTTCTCTGTGTAAACAAAACCTTCCTAATGTTTGTGCAAAATTTACCCTTAACAAGTTTCCAACTGTGTCCCCATGTTCTTGATGAAATCATTTTAAAGTAACAGTCTTGATCCCCTGCACTAATTCCTTTCATAGTTTAAAACACTTCAATCATGTCACCTCTTAATTTTCTTTTGCTAAAACATAAGTAAAGATAAACTTTACAATTTTCTAGTCAGCATATTTTTGTTGTGGATCAGAGTACCCTTTTGCTTTTTTGTTTGGAATTCCTCCCACAATCCAAAGACATGCAGGTTAGGTGGATTGGCGATTCTAAATTGGCCCTAGTGTGTGCTTGGTGTGTGGGTGTGTTTGTGTGTGTCCTGCGGTGGGTTGGCACCCTGCCCTGGATTGGTTCCTGCCTTGTGCCCTGTGTTGGCTGGGATTGGCTCCAGCAGACTCCCGTGACCCTGTATTCGGATTCAGCGGGTTAGAAAATGGATGGATGGATGGATGGATAATCAAATGGAGCTACTGGGTTGGTATCCCAACAATTCTTGCTACTTCGTTCTGGTTCCCTACTGCCAGCCACAAGAAAGTCTGTTCATTATAAACAATTTTGTTAATTACTAGAATGTTATTAAGGTATCACTGGCAGGTGTGTGTTAAGTTTGCAATGTGCGTATTTAGAAAGGATGGGAATTTTTTTTAGCATGAAGGTCAGAATTTTGAACCTACAAAGGTATTTAGGGAGGTGCGCAGAATGAGCAAAGCAGCTAAGCTTCATTTTTCATTCAAATATTGCAATCGCAAAACAGAAATGGAGGGCGAATGTACACATTTTGTTTGTTTTTAATGCCTATTTTGTGCGTTTCATTGATTTTAAGCTTAAAATACTATTTATTTATTCTAAGGATGTAGTGTATCGTGAGAGTATCATATTATGAACTCTGTATTGCAATTTGAATGTGGACTTAAGTGTATTAACTGACCTCATTCCTAATAAGGATGTACGACAAAAATGTGCCTTACCTCAGTCAGCATTATTTAACACACTGGCTCCGACGGGGCCTTCCCACTAGTGTTATCTGACTACTGCTGCTGTAAAAACTCCTTACAATGAATAGGGCTCCTTATTTAAGGGCCACCTTGTATAATGGTGTGGGTTTATTTTTATCTAAAATAAGGCATAAGATTGCCAGTGATCTTAATGGTGACTGCAGCACCCATTTATTCAACTTAATCAGACATACCAATCCTGGAACAAGGCCAGAGAGTGGTGTGTCCCCAGTGAGTGCCTGGTTGTATGCTGGCACCACAAAAGCTCACTATCCCAAGGTGGGAATATATGTTAGATGCCTACTGGGTGATGTGTATGAGTGGGAAAGATCAATGCATTTGAACAATCATTTCAACTTTTCTTGCAGGTCTCCATCTAACAGCTTTCCCAGAAACTAAACCCCGAACTTAGAAACACTGCTTCCTCTAACTTCACATTCCACAGATGCACTGCCTGCTATATGCATACACAAGCTCACACATAATCAGGTCGTAGAAGCTCGCCCAGAATTCTCTGTGCTGCCTCCCAGTGGTCAGAAGCAAATTTGACCATAATTAATGTTATGCATGAATGGGTTTAAATATATAATTGCTACTAGACTGCACTGTTCACTCATTAAGAAATATTAATGCCGCTCAATTAATCTAAAATCTGGGCAGAATCTCATTAGCATTGCCACTGTTTTCGGCAGGAGGGCTGCACACTTGTATAAGTAATGGTTTATCGTCAAATTAGTGTTTGTAGCAATGCCATTTTGCATATTTCTGAATGCGCTGGAGAATAATGCTTACTATGTTTAGATGTAAGGACAAAAATGGAAAGATATCTTGTCACTTATCTTGGGGATCAGCATTGATTACACACCTAGGGAGCTGCAAAAACATCAGGATTGTGTATGATAGAGCAGAAAAGGTACATAAACCTTTGTATTTGTCATTCATATAAGCTTTGAATTCCTCCATTTTGATTTCAAGGAGGGATCCCTTTTTATCTTAGAAGCCAAGCTATGTCCCTCTCTGTAATCATCCATTTACATGACTCACCCTGTTTGCTGTAGGCCAGGCAGGATGCTGAGTGATCGTAATCAGCATTTATTTGTATTTCTTTTAAAACCTTAACATCATTATAGCGGTCAAACTGCTACAATAAATAAACAGCTCATTCTCATTAAGTACAAAATGGTCAGTGACTTATTCAAAGATAAAAAAGCGAACAAACAACTGAATGAAATCTTTTTCCAGTGTGTTAATGTTTATGTTGGACATACCAATTACATTTAGTAAGGAAATATAATAAAGATGTACACAGTAGACCTACAGTATGTTCTAGATTAGCTTCTTAAAACACTATCAAAAAAACATTTATATAATGTGAATAAATGCACTGTACTTCAATGTATAACATGGCAGGACATTTGAGCCATGAGATGGTACACATACTGTACACCACCATGGGAGCTGCCTATAAAAACTAAGCAAGAGCTATGGCTTTGGGAGCTGCTATCAGTCGTTGTGCTATCTCATGGCTCTAGTAATGTGGCTTACATCCCTGAGGGGTTCACTATCTCTGTGGTGTTTTTAAGTTCTCCATTTTCAAATTGTCATTGTTTCTTCTGATTTCCTCCTACAACCCATCTGTAACGATCTGTAAGTGTTTCCTACAATGGCCCAGGGTTGGCTTCTGTCTTGCATCTGATATTGCTCAACTAGGCCCTGACACTACCTAAAGTCATAATGAAAAAAATTCAGTTTGGAAAGAGGAATGAAAACATGTTGTTCCACCAGTCTCTATACTGACTGGATGTAACGGGTTCATACTCATCATCACAATGACAACTCTTAACTCCAGAGCTTTGAGAGTTTTGTGCTGATAACCAGCATAGAAGAAAAATAAGTGAACGAAAATGAAGTCAGTAAAGATTAAGTTTATGGGGTGTGGCTAAATAAATACTTATTTGTTACAACAATTTCGGTAGGTGCTAGGGCTATCTCAACATCTTTCCATTCTGAGCCAGCATTATGTGTGTGTACAGGGGCCAACATTACGTAGGAGGCGAATCATTCGGAAGACACGCTCAAAATGCTGTACACTGGGACCAATTATGAATTCTTCTAGAATACCCTTAGAAAGCATATTTGGAAAGAAGACATACACTCCTATAGGGTCTATCTATCTATCTATCTATCTATCTATCTATCTATCTATCTATCTATCTATCTATCTATCTATCTATCTATCTATCTTTTTCAGTGTACACTGGTGTACTACTGTCTATCAAAAGCATAGGTGAAATAGTGTCTTTATTCCATTATTTATTAGAACATTAGAACAATCTAGATGAGAACAGGCCATTCCACCCAACAAAGCTCGCTATTCCTTTTCACTTAATTCTTCTAAAAAAAACCATCAAATGTAGTTTTGAAAGTCCTTAAAGTCTTACTGTCTAGCACGCTACTTGGTAGCTTATTCCAATTGTCTGTTGTTCTCTGTTTAAATAGTTCAGGTCTGTGCATAACAAGAACCCAACTCCACACTATCGGGTGCAAAGCAGTACAAAAACTTTACATTAGGTCCCAGATCATTGCTGCACATAATTTTTTTTTAATAACACCAACACTTTTCCATTTCCAATATTAGAAGCATTAGTACAATTCGGACCAGAACACGTGATTTAATAACAGTTTCTTTAAAATAACATCAAAGTCGAGTAATAAAGATTCCTGAAGTCCTACTCTTTACCACACTACTTGGTCATTTATTCCGTGTCTAAAGTTTGTTGTTTGTAAAATAAGCTAACATTTGCATAGTATATGGGCGGCATGGTGGCACAGTGGTAGCACTGCTGCCTCGCAGTTAGGAGTCCCGGGCTCGCTTCCTGGGTCCTCCCTGTGTGGAGTTTGCATGTTCTCCCCGTGTCTGCGTGGGTTCCCTCTGGGTGCTCCGGTTTCCTCCTACAGTCCAAAGACATGCAGGTTTGGCGATTCTAAATTGGCCCTAGTGTGTGGGTGTGTTTGTGTGTGTCCTGCGGTGGGTTGGCACCCTGCCCTGTGTTGGCTGGGATTGGCTCCAGCAGACCCCCGTGACCCTGTGTTTGGATTCAGCGGGTTAGAAAATGGATGGATGGATGCATAATATATATGAGCTCGCAACAGGGTTTTTGCATTCTTGTTGAAATCATTTTAAAGTAACACCTGGAAGCTACTGAACTAATTCTCTTTATCCTTTTAAACACTTCAGTCATGTCACCGCCTAACTTCTGTTTACCTAAACTGACTTCCGAAAGACTTCCATCTTCCTAAAATTTTTCACATACTTCTCAGTCCTCGAATCAGCCTCCTTGATCTTATTTGTTTTTTCTTCACTGCTGCTATGCCTTTTCTGTTATTAGAGACAAAAACTGCACAAACTACTCCAGGTGACGCCTCACCAGTGCATTATAAAATGTAGGTATAACCCCCATTTGACAAGTACCCTATATCTCGTACGATATAAGTTAACATTCTGTCAGACTTCTTAACAGCTTCTGTACTTTGTCAAGATATTGATAATGATTAGTCCGGTATGACTGTTAAGGGATACTTTCAAATTTCAAACCTCCATTTGTGTATTCAAGTCATAACAGTTTTACTTCCTGCATGTTATACCTTATATTTACTTACATTACGTGTCCTCTTCCACATATCTGACCAAGCCTGTATTCTGTCCATGTTCATCTTCAATGATTCAACTTATTTTACTCTACTATGTTTACCACTCCATTTAGTTTAGTACCATCTGCAAACATAATTGGTTTATTGATTATATTCTTACCTAGTTTATTTATGTATATTAAAAAAGCGGTGGCCCCAGCACTGATCCCCTGTGAGACACCACCTACTTCTGTAAAGGTTTCTCTCACCATAACACTCTGTTCTCAGCATTTAAACAAAATTTGCACCCATCTTCACCATGAACACTGCATTCTTACTTTTTTTAGTTTGGTCCACTTTAGATTCATTAATCAACTTAAACTACAGATCAATGAGATGTTCAGCACTGTAATTGAGAAAATTCAGATGGCCATTGGAAAAACAAGCAAAACTCCACACGGAAACCAGCCAGACCTGGAAGTCAGCTCTGCCACAGATTCAACAGGCATAATGGTCAAATGAACAACATGAAAGTGTGTAAATGTGTGCAGCAGGAGACTATCATTTCTGATGCAAACGTCAATCAAAACTACAAGATAAATCATCAGAACAGTCTTTTTTTTTATTACATTTTTGAATTATTAAAGAGAAATTTTTTACAACATTACATTAAGCTGTGAATCAGATGTTAGGGGTGTGGAGATGGGGAAAACTTTGTGACATCACAATATTTTACAAAGTTACAAATAAAATCAGAGTCTGACTTGGTTGTGTCTAGCAGTGTATACCAAGGGTGATAGCCAAAGGCACACTTATGGGACACATGGCCTACACACAGATGCTATCAGCATCACAAGGAGCGTTTGTGCTAATTCACTGGGAAACACGTTAAACAATGATGTCCCCCCAGAGTGGCAAAACGAGAATTCCTGTATTATCAAAAATAGTTTTAAGGCTGTGTAAAAACATCACCACGACTATCCAAATACTGGTTGCAATCTGTGACATAATTTATATTTAAGTGCATCATAATAACGAAAGAGTGACCGCCCACTAGCTAAAGAAATGCCCAGCTGTAAATGCACTTCACGTGCTGTCGGTTTGCACAAAGACGACAATGTGCAAGTCTCACATACATATATACATACATATACTGAAGACCCGCCAGAAAAGAGGAGGTAATTGATAGGGAAGCCATTTTTGGAGAAATTGGGGAGTTCATGCATGCACCCTTGTTAGACACTTTGGTTTAGTCAGCCTAGATTTCTCTAAATTTCTAAAACACTACCTGACTTGCAGTCACTTCTGTCCAATTGAAGGGGTGGGAAGAAAATCGAAAACAACCAAGAATAGTAATAAAAGCAAAAATTGTACAGGTTGGTAGATAAAAAATTCTTTTCTACAACAAGTCAACAAGAGAGTAAAAATTAATCATCATTTTGACCAAAAGATTTTTTTTTTGGCGGCCCTTATTATTATTGCAGTATTAGGTGCAGGAACCAGCCTGCCAAACACTGCCTTTTATCATTCTAATCCACACTATACATTTTGTGGTGCTTTTCACCAGCATTGTAGCCAATCAGATAAGTGCGTCATATTTCAGTGCTTCTAGCAGCTGAAAAACATGACAATAATAATAATAATAATAACAATAATAATAATAATAATAAAAGCCTTAAAAACATAACAAAAATGTTTTTTTTCTGCATGGATAGTGAAAAAAGGTTTTAACAATAAAGAATTTACAGAAAATGCCACCCACAGCACTGAGTCTACACTGCCAGCACATAAAAGGGTTGGTTCAAGCAGATAGTTGGCACAGTTAAAAATGAACCACAAAAAAGGGGTTATGGGACCATCCCAAATACCTCTAGGGACCAGGGTTACAACAATAACATCTACATTCTTTTTATTTGCATTATTCAGCAGGGGAAAATAATTTCAAGTAAAAAAAATTAATAATAATAATAATAATAAAAGGAAACCTACTGAACAGCTAAAGAACTATGCACAACTCAGGGTGTAAGGCACAAATTTACATGTGGAAGTAAAACAGGCTATTCACAGATGTATTCCAACTAAGAACCCGTGTGATAAGACTAGAACGTATGCATTTCAATAGCTGGCATATAAACGATTTCACACCTTTAATTTTTGTGACTTTTTTTTGCATTTGTACATGCAAAGGCGGAATGAGGTGGCACATCACGAAGCCAATGCCTTTGCAGAAAGTTAACTACTGACAAACGCCATTTTTACTCGATGTTGACAGCAATGGTGTGATGAATGTGCAGTTGAGGAGTTCCATTTGTAGTTCTTAAAGATTTGACGTTTCAGTTTTTTTTTGTTTTTTTTCTCGCTTGCTTTAGATCTCATATCCAGTCAGCAGCCACCTGGCACAATTAAATAAATATCTCCCCCCATTCAAAAAATGCACTTACAAAGTTCCAGGACCCAGCTCCACAATGTTAGTGGACCCAAACTCTAAAAAAAAAAACAGACATTGACTAGCTCCAGTTAATTGACTTTAAATAATTCCCAAGCTTAATGAATTGAATTAAAAGAGTTGATCATAACCTCGGAAGTCAACCTTTTTTAAAGCACTTAAATAATAAATACAGGGAGCTATTAGTATTAACAGTCATGTGTTATTATGTAATCAAAACAGTAGCAGAAGTGCAGGCCAAAGCCTTGACCAAAGCAGTACTTGATTTCAATGACCACCTGATGTAACACTGAGAGGCAATTCACAGTTATCCGCACACAGTTAAGACCATTATTAAGAGGCCCGAGCCACTGTGGTCAACGCTGTTTTAGCGCAGCAAACAAACTCTGGTGGTAGAGAACAGGACAGTACAAAAGTGAGAGCACATTCAATGAAATGTTGTGCTTTTGGCCAGTCACAGAAGTGTTCCCTAGATGTCCTCTGTAGCCCATTTCTTTCACCTGGAAGAAGATGACTTATTTCTCCTTTTTTATATCATTTTTTAATTCACAGACTTCATAAGAAAATATTCCACTTTTCCCAGGCAGTAGGAGCAAACATCCTGAGCTCAACAACAGCCATTTTGTAAAAAAAAAAAAACAAAACAAAACAAAAACAAAAGGACAAAAAGACTTGTGTTGCAGTCGCTGCACACTGACTGAGACGTAATGAAGTCACTTGCGTTCCCCTTTACCCCCCTATACTGTAATTATGTACATGCATCATTTGGCTTGATGTTTGCTGACAGAGGAACTAAAGAAGGTTTTGGTGGAACATCAGGCTTTAAAGATGGTGTGCGTTTTACTGCTGACCTCGGAAGCGAGCCATAGGAGCTCAGGCTTGGCTGTCTGGACACAGTCACGGCCTGCATCTGAGATGATGCAGCATTCATATGTATTGAGTCTACTCTTTGTGGAGCTGGTGGTGGATTTTCCACTCTGTTAAAACTGTGATTTCTAGAGAGGTGTGAAGAGTTTGAGGAATTTGTGTTGTGTCTTTTCAGTGTCGATATCTGATGGCTTTTCTGCTGTGAACTAGCAGCATAGCCTCTCTTGTATTCATGTCCATATGCTGAAGAGTGGACATCTAAACGTTTTCCCATTTGAGGAACAGAAGGCAGAGGCCCCAGTGATGCCTCTCTTTGAGGAACTCTTGGTGGAATGTTGTCATTTTCCACTAAATTCATACCATGACAAGGGCTTTTACTGCTAATATGATCTTTGATAGCTTTGTATTCCAAAGTAGCATTTGGGTCTTCCATTGAAATCTGACTTAGTTCAGCTCGGTTGGGTTGGTCAACGTAATCATGCTGATAGGCTTGCTGTGTGATTGGAAGAACAACTACGCTGGGGATATGACCAGGAGACGCACGTAGGGGAAGATCTGTTGGAATCACTGGAGAGGCCATTGGAGGCAAGTCTTTTGTGCAAGCATTAATTAGATTCTGATTTCGTTCCCATTCTCGACTCCCTCGGCTTGGCTTCCGCTTCTGCTGTAAAGTTGGGGTGGACTCTGGTGTAGGCAATGCTGTGAGGTCCAAGTGGTGTTGTTCAGCCTTGATCAACATTTTGGCTGTTCCATTTGGTGTTCCCATCTTTCCATTGTGCATCAGTGGTGTAAGAATTGCTTCCGGTTTCGGTTCTTTTGACTGAGTTTCAAAGAGCCCTGTCAGTTTAGTTACACTGTTCATCGAACCTCTTCTTGAGTGAACGGAGTCCTTTTCTTTACGACGCATCATATCAATGTCCCTCCTTCTGTGGTCACATATGCAGTAGACAATAATTCCCGAGAAGACAGCTCCCATTACAAATGCAAGGATAACTGCTATTGCCAAAAGAGTGACTGGAACAAGCTGGTCATGACCCTTCTGGTAGCTTTCCCGGATCACTCCTGAAAAAGAGGTTAAAACGTATTAATAAATGCTTTCCCAAATGAAATCAACAGACGCGCATGACACAACCCACTACTCGAAACTTAATTGAACATTCTATGTATGGAGCTTCACATCTATTGAATAAATTTAAGGAAACAATTAGGTGTCATGTTCTACAGATGTTAACTTCCAGGAGAAATTAAATCATGATAAAACAGTTCTTAGTCATAATCTGGGATGAAGCAGCTGCAGTTTTTAAGAGTGATTCTCTATTTTTGTTTGCACTTTCACAGTGAAGAGGAGTAGGAGGAGGATATCAGCCCAGCTGCTGTTATTTTGTGGCTATTTCTAAAGACAGCAGAGCTCATTCACCAAAGTGCAGATTCAGGAGAAAAAACATGAAAGACTTCCATTTGTAAGAGAAAGTTAATTTTCTTGTTTTTTTATTATTGTAACAGCAAAGAAATTAAAAATATGCATTTAACAGAAAAAGGGCATCACATTTCCTTAATTGTTAATCTACTTTGCTATACAGCTGAATATCTTTAATTTACAGCATGATCACTGTATGTATGGAGAATGTACACTTTTTGAGGTAGTTTTCTCAAACTATACACATCTTTACTCCTTTTAAGATTTGTATTACATGAAATGGTAGCCTTAAACTGGCTTGAACATGTTTAGTGCATTGTTAGGTTGAAGTGGAACTTATCCTGAAAGCATCGAGCACAAGGCAGGAACAAAGGATGGAGCCTCAGTCCGCTGCAAGACATTCTCACATGCCTATACTCACATATTTTGGGACAGTTTAACGTAACCAATCAACCTAATCTGCATATTCTTGGGATGTGTGACTGACCAGAGATGTGAAAAAACATGCAGACACAACACAGGCTAGGAATCGATCCCAGTCTTTGGAAGATGCAGGGTAGTTAGTGTATCTATTGCACCAGAGTGCCACCCCACTATTAAAATTGTACATTATGAAAAGTGCACATATGCTTACAACAGGATTTTTTTAATCTAATGTAATCTCTAATGTGTATTCTATAAACTCATTTAGCAGATGCAAAAGAGTGAATATCAGTTAATCACAGATGTGTCATCCAGTTGGCGCCTCACAACAGAACTTTGCCAATTAAAAGTATGATTGTTGACTAGTCGTGTATTGGAGTATAGTGTCTATATAAAAAGTCTTCTGCAAGTAAAAAGGCAATCACAGAATAGCATAAGTATGCAAGTAATACTGACCTTTACATAAAATACAATTCAATATCTGTTCTATATGGCAGACAGCCAACTTCACATAATCACGGATTTCTGGAAATTGTGCAACATACTGTAAGGAACATAATGGCAAATATCGGAATGTGATGAAAGGAAGTGTTCTCCAGCTGCATGGAGAATGTGGGACATAAGATTTGCCCTGAGGCTTGTTCTGACCCAGCTCGGCTGGCTGCTGCTGCACCTGACATTACTGGTGAACTTGTTTAGCTGTTAAACACTTTCAGAAATAACAAGAATAAAAGAGTCAACAACACATGCACTATCCAAGAAATCTCTACTGTTTTGTCATAAAGAGGAGAAGTGTGAAATTTTAAAGAATTAAAATAAGTGTATTCACCAAAATCTTCTAGTAATGTTTTTTTTCTTTTAAATCTATGGTGCTTATGTGTAAAGTTACACTTAAAAATCAGCATGACTGAAACTCACAGTATATATATATTTAGGAGTTACCTAGTACATTAATATTACTGATGCTTGCCTGGTTTCAAATGCATACTAGGTAGGAAATATATGAAGATGGTTTTGAAAACTCCTTTCTTTAGGTCAGTAACTTCTCAGCTTGCAAAAATCTGTTTCAACAGTTCGTTGATGTTGTGAATATTGAAACATTGGCTTCCTGACACATGATGGCTGAAGACCCCTAATTAAGAAAAACAATCAGAATCTTTGCAATAGTGGATAGAAAGTGTCATGGAGTGTGTTGTCAAATTCTTAATGCAGACTGAAAAGGGTCCAAGAGACACAACAGAGAAAAGAAGGACTACTAGCTAGGGAAAATTCTCTTTAGATGCTGTTCATTCTGATGAAGTGTTAATCTGGTTACTAATCTGTTGGGGATGATTTGCTTGTGACAGAGGAGGTGTTCTCAAAGACCAGACCACCACAGTTGTTCTAGGCTTCATCTATTATAATATAGGGATATGAGGGATGCACTGGAATCTAAATGTCATGGAGTCAGGAAAGGTGTGAGAGAACTTACTTGATCTTCTAAGTACACCTGAATGTTCAAGCTGAAAAAGCGCATAAAGGAGGAGTGCACAGGGGCTTCAAACCTTTCAGGATTAACCCTTGATCCAAGATGTATGCCTCTAATGGTACATGATATAGTGGCTAAGTCACTGCTCTTTAAACTACACAGTCAATAGTTTAATCCCCTTTTACAGTTTACCTTGTGATCCTTACACTACCTGTACTTCAATTATAAAATGTACATAAACAATTATAAAACATACTGTGAGTCACCGTGGTAAATCTATACTGTATATATAAAAGTCAATGTGTGTATGTATGTTCCAGCATCACATCCGAATGGCTGGGGCGATTTTCATGACACTTGGTACAAATGTTTGTCAATAGTTGACTAAAAATACCCCTTCTCTTGATCTTATGGTCTTGTATGCATGTTATCATCCAGTTGACACTTGGAACGACCACCAAAGGGCAAACTGGAGGTGACTGCCTGCATTCTTTAAGTTTGAGCACCACTGCGCCCCTGTTGCTTTTGAAATTAAATAGTGTTTTACGTGTGCAAGTGTGTGTCTGTCTGGCCTGGAAGTGAAATGTAGAGTCAAGGTAAGGGCTCCAGCTCCGAGGACAGGCAAGCGAGGCCAGCACACAGACAAAAGGAAACCTCCTAAGAAAGACACTCGCTTAGCTGCTAATGCACAAACAATGTGAGCACGTCGGCAACATGAATCCTCATAGCAGACAGATGCCCAGAGTAGTTCTGTCAATTTCAATACTTTCTAGGATCCGTGCTTTTAACAGCATGGGCTTACACAGTTAGTATATAGCAGGTGACTGCCAGCATTCTTTATGTTTAAGCAGCACTGCACCCCTGTTGCTTTTCAAATTAAATAGAGTTGCCCAGTTTCGAGCGTCAACTGGATGATAACATACACACAAGACTGCAAGACAAGCACATTAGTGAGTCTTTATTGTTTGTTAATTTATTTTTAAAGTTGTGTTTTTTTTACTTATGCTTTTCTCAAACAATTAAAAAAGAACACTTTATTTTCCTCCCGGGCAACGCTGGCTATTTCAGCTAGTATACAATAAAAGAAAATGGGCCTCAGTCATGCCCCACAACTAACTTGAATTTGAGTGGATAGTTTTTGTGACTGCTCCCTGATGGAAGGAACAATAGATATAACAGGGTTAAAGGAGGACTGCTAAGGCAAGGGGACTACTACTCCACTAAATGGAGACGATCTAAGCAAGGATTACATTATTTAGTCAGTCAGTCAGTCTTTATCCAACCCACTATATCCTAACACACGGTCACGGGGGTGTGCTGGAGTCAATCCCAGCCAACACAGGGCGCAAGGCAGGAACAAATCCCAGGGCAGGGCGCCAGGCCACCACACTACGTTATTCAGTTTAATACTACGGTATATATAAATTATATTATGTATACATGGTCAATAGGCATTTTTTTCCATGACATAAACCTGCCAAGAACTTAGCTAAATTTTCTTGGGGTGCAGGTGACTCAAGGTGACCACAGCTTCTAAAAGTCATGCTGGCGGGACAAGGCCAAGCGTGAGAGGTAACAGGAGATTTAACTCATTCTGTGGCCCTTGTTAAGCGATCCTTGCAAATACTAAATATAGGGTTTAGAGGCAAGGCTACCTGAACAAGGGCCACAGAATGAGGAAAAACTCCTATTTATCTCATTACCTGTTAACCTATGCAAACTCCAAACATACCATTTCATAGCAACATGGGCAAAAAGAGGTTAAACCTTCTAGATACCATGACCATTAAATTACATGTGTAAACTGAATGCAATTGCTGCCAAATGTCTGAGTCGACAACTGTGCTTTACTTGAACAGAAAAGAAAATCACTAGGGTAAAATTAAGGCACAAGCAAGCTACAATGTGCAAGTGATCTCATTTTCTTTTCACTTGAAGGATGTAATAAGCACTAATTATATTTATTGTGAACAACACTGGTCAATCAAGCAGGACATGCAGTTTCCTGCTAACATATGGTGCAGTGGCTTGTTACTTGAGGTTAAACAGCTTTGTGATCAATAATGTAGAGCTTTTCTTTTGGGAGGCAGCAGCATGCTGTCAAAGGAGCTGTTTTCAAGCTTTATGCTTCTGACACTGCAATGGAAAATGAAGGGAAAAATGAGTTGTTTGTTACTGAGAGGTTTATAATGTTACAAAAGGTGTCTGAATAAGCCAACATTTTTGTGTTCAATAGCTGTAGATAAGACATTCTTGGCTCATGATTTATTACAAAACGTAATGAATGAGTATTAAGGTTGGTGCAATGAAGTAACACTTGAGAAGCAATTTTCTGTATAAAAGCCAGTCAATAGAATATACACATATCAGTTTGCTTTCTTTCAACATACTTGCTTTATAGCTATTTGTTTTAAGTTTATTTCATTGACTTGTTCTCAAGCTTATCCAATAATAGGACTTTGTCACTTTTTAGCTTGACTTGTTTGGCTTTATGGTTCTAACAGAATCTTAAACTCCATTTCATTTTTTGTACTAGGAAGAAAATATGTGTATTGATACAGGTCTTCAAAACAGACTGATGAATAAATTGTAATTTGAGTGCATTAAATATACACTGTTTGCATTAGTTTCCTTTTCATTGCTATCTTTTGAATTGAGAACATCTAATACCGCAGCAGAATGCAGAGAGAGACTGATACATTATTTGTATCAATAAAGAATGAGCTAAAAGCTAATAGCACTAGATTACAAACTATTTTACTACATGCACCATACTGACAAAATGTGGGTTATGATTAAACAGAAAGAACATACAACATGTACGAAGTAGAGTTTCTACAAAATAATAAAATGAAGTTTTTACTTCTTATTACCTTTCAATTTCCATTGACTATTTTGGCAGAAGTTTTATTTTAATACTAGTCATTATTATTGTGATACAGCGTGAAACATTTTAATTCAATTACTTTGAATATGTATTGAAATAAATAACTGGTAAACTCACTTTTTTGAAATGTGATGGGCTCTAAAATTGTATAAGCTAGTTAATGGAATAGCAACACAGTGTATTACAGTGTTGTGTTGCTTAACTTTGAAAATTTGTATTTTCTTACTATAAACTTGAATTCAATCAAAAATAATCATTATCTTTTTAATAGTTTATTTGCTTGGTGTCTTAACATATATATAAATTCTGACTGATGACAAGTAAATAAAACTGAAATAGCAAAAGAAAGTTTAATAGAAAATGTTAAGTGATGTTAATTTTTGAGTTTATTGTGATAAACAAAAGGAGCCTGCCAGTTAAGGATTTATTATATATTTGTTGTCAGATTATGCTACTGCATATAATAAGGAAAAATACACATATTAGCATTTTATTAATTTTGCACTTGAGAAAAACAAACTAAGAAAACCAGATTCACATATTTGCATCTACTGTCCTGTGTAAACTACTGCTTTTCAACAGAACTGAAAGAATTATTACAGTGTTATATAAATCTATACATATACATATATAGTTTATTTTTCAGATTGCTCACAAGCAAGCTATGTTAAGGATTCTTATAGATTTAATATTTTAATCAAATTTTAATGTATATTAAAAATAGAGATTATCAATAAATTAACCAAACTGAAAATTAACTATTTATACCTTGAATAAATCACTAACAAAGGAATTCCCACAAAAGAATCTTTCTGTTGCATTGCAAAACTAAAGATTTTTTATTTGGTATCTTATAATTTGTGGCTTTATTCTAACTGTATTTTAGCAGACAAAGAAGCTACGTGCTTTCTCTTGATTCTACGTGCAAAACATTATTTTTTTCACTGTAAAATGTTAGCAGATGTTTCTTCACTTGATTCACAATCCGTCCTTTGCATGTGCTGTAATTCTCATGTGACTGAGCCCTCAGTCCACAACAAATACCTTCCGGAATTGCTGGCTGTTAAAGAATATAGAAAAGGTAGGTTGTGCTCTGTTGCTTCTTTACTATAAGGTAAACAAAGATTACAGAAGCGATTGAGGTGGATTTCAGTATAAACAGTGTTACTACCACAAAAGAAAAATCTGACCGAAAGTAGCCAAGTATGCACACATGGCTTGTGTTTGAAGAAAATGAAATGAGCAACTCGATATGGCATGTGTGTAACACTACAACATTAACAGGCTAATGTTTCAAACCTTCCATAAGTGAGCTGGCATTACTCAAGTGGCTTTACTAATAATGTGGCACTGAAATGGCAACCAACGTCTCATTGAAATGAAGTCAAAAGCTTTAACCACTGATGAATCCCAGAACATTGAGCATGTGACATGCTATAAATGTCATACTTTGATGTTAAAAACAAATTAGCAAGCACAAATTGGATTTGGCCTGGTCATTTTCTGTGTAAGTATGTACATACTCCATTTCTTATGTGTCAGCGGGTTTCTTTTCCTCTGGGTACACCATTTTTTGAACCACATCCTAAATACATATGCAATTGGTTAACTGGCAAACCTGAATTAGTCCAGAATGAAAGAGAGTGTGTGTGTTTGTGTCCTGTAATGGCCTGCCTTGAATCCAATGATGTCTGAATAAACTTTGAATCCACAGAACCCTGATGTTTATTAAGCAGGTTCAAAGAGTTGGCAGATAGATGTAAGTTGTTCCATAGCTGGTTAGGTTTTAAGGGCAAAGTAATAATACCTTAATGGTGGTTTAGACATGGGTAGTGAACCTGTAAACCTGTCCACAAATGAAAGATCCAAACAGAATTCTTATTTATTTTGAATGATAAAAATACAATTTTAAATGCTATATAGGACTGTTCTAATTAACCTGAAAGGAAAGTGTCAAAACAGTCACTAACTAGCCTTAAGTTAAATGTCCTTATTGCCTACATTTTATCTAATTAAGAAGAATTTCACAATTCCTTATCCTTCCTTTAAAAAAAGGATGGCCAATGTGAAATCAAGTACTGATATGATGTGGTTCCATAAAATAAAGGCATCAAAATAAGTATTTTTTTAACATAATACTGCAGAAAATAAAAATGTGAAATGATGTTCTAAAATGAAAGCATAAAATGTGACAAGGACCAATGCCATATATATTAATGGCATGTAGGCAGGAAAGAGGCAGACTGCAATCTAAAGAACACTAATAGCTTTTAAAATGCTTCACTTCAACCTAGTGCTAGGATTGAGCTAATACTGCATAAATCAACAGACAAAGGAAACAACAACCATTATTTACTTATTTAAGCTATACTGGAAACACCATCAGAAATTCCCATAAATCCTGTTGTAATAATTAGAAATGTTAGGAAAATGTTTTTAGAATGTCTTCCAGTCCATTATTCAGTAGAAAGTGGATGAGGATGAGTTCAAAATAAAAGGAAGGTGAGAAACGGGCTGAAACAAAGTAATGGGATGTTCATAGATACCTGATTTCTTAAACTTAAGCAACATAAACATTTTCTATTATAAAGTTGTTCAAGAAAAATAATAGTGATGTTTACATTAATTAATAAAACTTACTATAATGTAAGATACAAGTATAAAAGATGCAAATGCTTTCATCAGTGATGAATCGCTCTCTCTCTCTCTATATATATATATATATATAGTCAGGAGTCAAGCAAAATGACACATTGGTTTAATTAGTTAGCCAATAAAGGATGTAATTTTGCTTGACTTCTCACTACATTCACAATGGCTAATGGTTATGGTACAACACCCTAGTACTGCACACATACACACACACACACGCACACACACACACACACACACACACACACACACACACACATATATATATGTTGCTCCAAATCCCTCAAAAAAAGCTGCATAATATTGCTGTGTGTGGATCCCCCACCCTTTAAATGATCTATAAATGTATAAATGCTGATAGGTAAACCAAGGGCCACTGGAAGCATTCACAATTGTGAAAAGTGGTTCAAGGCTACCCAAAACTGAGTGAAAGGCGTCTTTGTTTCAGGAAAGTCTTTCAAATTGATACATCAAATAAAGTTAGCATAACCTTCAGCTACATTAGATGTTGTTGCTAGGCTCTATGTCCTCCAAAAGAGGCCGTAAAAGGCAATGGCTAGTTAAACCCAGTGAGCCAGAATAAGACAGGAATCACAGCATCCAAGTGTGGGAAATTGTAGCATGAATAAAAAAGGCAGCTCAAGAGATTTCTGAACTTTATTGATAAAATATAAAATGGAATAACACTGCAAATGGAAAGTACAGTATATTGGAGGGTCAGTTTTTACAGCTGACTCTATAAACTGACACCATGTACTTATATGGTACATGGATACAGCCACTGATTACTCTGCCAAAAACTGCTTTCCTCAGTGCAAGTGCGGCAATTCTATTGGGGATATGTTTTGAGTCATTTATGGCCAGAGAAAGTTCCTTTTCCTGAAAGTGGACTAGTTAGCATGCCAAAGGAAAGCTTTTATGTCTGTTTTCTGGCAACTGTTTTTCCTAAATTGGTCTGAACAAGAAATTAAGAATTTATACAAACACATGCTCAGAGGCACACAATATGTTGTTTGAAAGCAGTTCTTGTAGTGGGGCCTATCTTTAATTCCTTAACTGTATGACACATGATGCATTGCTGTATGCAGTAGTGTTAAGAAAGTATGTATCTTAAACAATAAACTTTGACTAGAGAACTCCTTTTGTCATAAACTTTAGGAAAGTTTTAAGGCAGCCTGTAAGAATACTGTAAAAGAAATTAATTCATATTAATAAATTTAATACAGATTGAATTGCCAATTAAATTAATAATAAGCCAATTGTTACCCTCTTTCTTTTAGAAAAAATGCATTTTAGAGAAATTAATTGTCCAACTACAATGTCATGACATCTTCTAGAAAAATGTGATGCATGTTTGACAGAATGAACTATTCATCAAGTTACTTTGTTCTTATATTAGTTATACATTGTCACATTTGTTATAAGAAATAAAGGAGTCTAAATCATGCAAGTAAACACTGTCTGTTCTGAAAGCAAAAGACAAAACCATGCATTAAAGATCAAAGATTTGATTGAACATCAGAAAAAAAACACAATATTACTATTTGAGGACTGCAAACTTCTACTTCTTAACAAATTAATTCAGATAGTGCTTTTAAAAGAAAATCTAAGTCTAATTTAACTGTTGGGTTGGAACACTGGGTGTGAATTTTGGATACGGAGAAAAAGCATCCATCCATTATCCTAATCTGCTAATCTTGGTTTTACGGCAGATACAGCCTATCCCAGCAATCATCAGGCACAAGGCAGGAATTAACACCTGGTCCATTGCAGGATGAACACATTTTACCTATTTGCTTGTCTTTGGACTGTGGCAGGAAACTGGAGCACCCAGAGAAAATGAATAGTGACATGAGGAGAACATACAAACTTCATGCAGGGAGTGCCCAGGACGCAAACCCTGGTCATTGATCATACCAGACCAATAATACTGTTAGATGGCTTCAGGAAATTACAGCCTCTGTAAATGGGTAGTAAAGTTAAAATGCGGCTAAATATACCACCCCACAGTTGCAAAATACAAATGTGACTGCTCACAATCTCTGGGGCAGCTTGCGTGTAATTTGTTCTATTCTTATAGACTTTTCTCATGTACTCTGGTTTACACCTACATTCAAAACTCATGCATGTGAGGTTAGTCTGTGATTTCAAATTGGTAACACACGTGTCAGTGTACCCTGTGATGGTCTACTGTTCTGTCCAGAGTGGAGAGCCTGCCGTTGAGCAGGTTCCAAGGCTCTTCAATTCTATAATTAAAATAATTATAAAAGGGTTACACAAATGGATGGGATGTATGGATGAGTTATCTGAAAACTCTTGGCAGTCATATTTGGTTCCACCATTTTAAGAAAAAGTATTATAGCAGCGGTACATTGAGATAAACTTTAATTCTTTAATTTAGAAAAATGATTATGGGTCTGGTATATTGGGATAATCTTTTAAATCTTTAATCATCTAAAAATAATTAAAAGTGTTTTTTTTTTCAGAATCTTAATATGAACTAATGGGGTTGAAATTAAACATTTACGGATAATGCAATTATGCATCAGTCATTGAAGTTAATTATTCAGATTCAAGTAAAATACTCTAAAATTAGCTTTTAATCAGTTAGATGAGTTAGTTAAATGAGAAAAAAATATAACCATGTTGTTTCCATGCTTTACAAAATAATATCAAAATATTTTTTAAATAAGATTTAAGTGGCTTTAAAAATATATTTCCCTCTAATGTAACGTAATGGTGTTTATTGTATTGTTAGTAACTATGTCTACCACCACTGAATGAAAACTGATACACTCTTTATGTCCAAAAATATCTAGACATACCCTTTAATTATGGGATTTGGATATTTAACACATGTTCACTGCTGACACAAGTGTTGAGCATACAGCTGTGTAAACTTATGTTAACGGGAGCAACAACAACTCAGCCACCTAGTCAGAAACCATAAAAACCCACTGCCACTGGAATCTCATTCTCTGCTGAATCACACTTCATCTGATGGAAGAGTCTGTGTTTGGAAGACTCCATCTGCTACGATGTATAATATCAACTATAAACTGTGGTATAGGAGACGTAATGAATGAAAATCCAGGTTTCAAGAAATTTCACCTAAAATTCTTTTTGCATGCAAATTTGTAATTGCAAAACATACAATTTACCAAAATTAGCTTTTTTGGAGTAGAAAGCAAAGACCATTGCCCTATAAGGGAAACTCAGCTGCTGAAACTATGTTCCCCAAACCACCCTCCAATGCCACTGCCTGTCCTTCCATGAGCCTTTGTGAGCTCTTTGTGCATTGCCCTCCAGCACATTCATGTTGCTTGCTACGCCTCACACTGACCTCTTGGGGTCTTAGGTAACACCATTATCACTTAAGTTTCCTAACCCCATAAAGAATCTTTCTGGAGATTTGCTGGCAGGCATGCAACTAAAGCCAATGGATTTAAGCAGCAGAGAAGGACCCAAACTGCTCTATAGCTGTGTTCCCCCTTTCCATGCTCTGCACCAGAATAAACTTTCCCCATGTTTTTACATATGGAGAAATGGTTGCACAATGCTAATGGCACAAATTTAATCAGACACGAAGCACGTTTTTCTCACATATTTTTTTTCAACTCAATTTTGCTCATCACTAAGGAAGACTAAATGTCTGGGGCTATTTTTCATGGCTCAGAAAATCCAACTAGTTCCAGGAATATCAAAATGTAATGCTAAGGCATACAATGACAGTTTAGACAAATCAGTGCTTCATTATTTGTGGTAACAATTTGAGAAATGCTCTTTCCTGTTTCAGCATAACAATGCCCTGTAAAAAAAACAAGATCCATACATACAAATGGTTTGATAAGAGTGGAGTGGATGAACATGACAGGCTGGCATAATGCTCTGGCCCAATGAAACACATTTGGTATGAACTGGAATTCCAGAATTGAATGGAAGAGACAGACTTAATCTTGCAACATCAGTGCCTTACCTCATCAATGCTCTTGTGGCTTGGACTGTTGAGAATTTCACTTGCCTCAGTGAACAAAGCCACCTGTAAAGTGTGGTGGAGGAGAAATAATGGTCTGGACCTATTTTCGTTTGGAGTAGGCCACTTAGTAATCCAGTGACATCAAAACGTAATGCTAAAGCATACTGTGACATACTAGGCATTGATAGTTATGAAGTCTTTTCTACTTTCTTTGCCTACTTGAAGTCATGGGGTAGCACTTGATATTGCCATCATTTTAATCAAGTTATTCATCCTGACTTAGAACAGGACTTTGAACTATGTATGTCATTGCTAGTTACTGACAAAAGACCATGCTTCTGATCTATGTTGTACTCAAGTACATTACAGAATGCCCAGAAAAAGGACCAGATTGCCTTTTGATCTAGGGTTTTGTATCTGTCTTTTTCTTAATAACCATGAAACCAGTGCAGAACTCACTATCTTTGATTTTACAAGTTCAGTGTTCTACTTTAAATGTTGTATGTACACATTAGTACAGCTTTCTGTACTTTTAAAAATTACTTTGAGTTTTACCTTAAAATGTTAAGAAGGGACACCAAAATCATATCACTGTACAATGCTTATATCCACAAAAATCTTTCATTACCATACTATTCATTATCAAGCTGTGTACAATGTGTCTTCTCCTTGATCTGCTGGCAAACATTAACCATATTTTTCTAAATGGAGCTGTGTATCTTATTAATGGGAACAATAATGCATTTTAATAAACAATTCTAGACACATCTTTCAACATCCTTTGACTATTTCATTATGTTGTATTTGTTGCATGATAGACAAGCTTTAGTTTATTTTTTTAGCTTTAATGTCGATATATTATTAATAATAGTAGTATATGCCTACAATCTATACATAGCATGCTTGCTGATTCTTGATTTTTATGTCAAGTCAAAACAGGGCCACTGTCACAATATATGACACATCAAAAGCCATAAATGTGCCACGGGCTATAAATATAAATTACTTGACCTGAGTCAAATCAGAGAAAAACAATGCAGTCCACAAACTGCAAACCAATAACGTCTAGGTTCTCTATTAAAATTCTTATTTCTTTACTCTTATTGACTAATGTTGTACAGCCTAGGATTTTATTCTATTATACAAAAGGTAACATTTTTGTTTCTAGCTTTTGTTAAATTGGTCTTGGTTGTTATAGTTCCTGACCCTTAATTACTTATTTTAGTCTTAAACAGCTGCATTCACTGTTTGTAAAGGCTCCTTATTAGCAATAAGATGCAACTGACAAAGAAACCAACAGTTCTCTATCTGACTTGTTTCCATTTACACCTGTGTGGATTCATCATGCATTATTTGCTTTAATAAAATACTTAAGAGAAAAATGTGACAGACTGAAAATCATCCATTTAGGCTTCAAATCATTTGGATAATATCCTTGGAAAGGGAAAAAATCTACAATATAAGAAGCTAACATTACAGACTAACAAGCCATAAATGTAAAAAAGGTCCAAGAGTGGCAATGATTGGTTTCTATTTAAGCAACTGAGTTGGAATGAAAACCTGCAGCCACTACGGCCCACCCCGGTCAAGGGTGTATGCTGCATTCTGAAACACCTGAAATAAGTGCACCAAGAGATTCAGTAACAGAAAAGCTCAATTTTGTGAAAAAAGATTCTAGTTTCTAGTGTGACTCATGTTTAGGATGTGAGGATACACAACAGGATTGCATTACATGAGGCCTTTATTCTCCATATAAAACAGGCATGACCAAAATGTGGAAAATTAATCTCAAAATGGTTTTATTTTGTTTTGATTGGATTGGAATTATAAAATTATGATATTTTCTCCTACTTGTGAAATTCTTTTCCTGGAATGTAGTGGTTGAGCTATGAATTTAGGAGCAATAGATGTCATGCACTAATTTCAGATATATCATTCGAGGCTGCAAGGACAGAGATGGCTAAAGTGACTCATACTATATGTGGCCCTTAAATGCATACATTGAAAGAAACCTGGATATACTGGATATATTAAAAAAAAAACATGGGAAGTGTGATTTTGGACAGTGCAGAAATTAATTTTATGCATATTTTCTTAATTAATTATCATTCTGAAAGCATAATTATGTTTGTACTTTTCACCTTCATTGTTTTGTTTCTCATTTCTGACTGCAGGCGCTGCCTGTTTGGTTGTTTTGTTGTTGGCTATGGCACTCCAATTGATACTACTGTACATGGACATTATCATGTCAACTATTTAACAGATGGCTGCATCAATGTTTTCATGTCTACGTTTCTGAATACTTTACAAAACCTCTGATGTGTTAGTTATTGCAAAATTATCTTGAACAGTAAGGACTTTGGCATTTGTATTTCATCCTGATTTTGGGTTATTATATTTGCCTTTGTTTATTCAGCATTAATTTGATTTCTGTTTTTGACTATGGCCTGTTATGCGATGACAAATGTTTCTGAATTCACTTTTGTCTTGTAATATTCCTGTGGTTTGCCTTTTCCCAAGCTGGAAGAATATAAAATGATTAACCCCAAGATGAAGAGTCTTTCAAAAGATTAATAAGCCCAAAAAGATGAAATGCCATACAAAGGCAATTTAATGATTTAATGACCTCATTTTAACAAGCAGTATTAAAATTTGGAGATATGTAAACGGTGGGTGAGTTAATTGTCTAATTCCATTCCTGAGGATATTAGTGTGGCTAAAGATCCTTTGATCCCACACCAAAGCTGTTTTTTGGGATTCAAAAAATTGCAGGAGGATTTATGAATCACTCTTGTCTGGTCTTCAATCAGCAGCCCCAAGCATATTTGACATCTTGCTTGATGGTTGCTTTTATGTTTTCTCTCTACTTGGTGACAGACTTTTTCCCCACAATGGCAAAACAGGAAGAAGCAGACTGACAAAAACCAGGTAGACTACTCTAGATAAGATATTCCTTGTAGCAACAAAGCAACTACTGTATGTCACTGAACACCATTCTGGTGGTGTGTTGGCTAATAGTTCTGTCAGTTTTGGAGCAGATGGATGATATCACTACTCTGTTGGAAGATTTTTGTTATACAAGAAACAGTAATTGGTGTGAGAATGTAGAGATAGATTCCTCTCAGTCACCTCTTTTAGAACTCTTTATAGATTAGTTTCTGTCCTATTTCTGCCCGTCTTCTCCTATTTCTGTCACCTGTGAGTACTCACTCACCCTTTTCTGTTGGAACACAATCTGTTTGCCACTGTTGAATCTCACAGGGCATTATTCATTCTGGTCATTGATTTCTTAAAGTTAAGGATGGATTAAGCTTATATTTGTACATCATTATGCTTCATTAGAATAAGTTTTTTAATCTAAATTTTGAATAGCAACATTTAATCTGACAGCCCTACTCTCTAATCTAGGCACTTGTAGGTGATGGATGTACAATATTATATGTGCCTGAGAAACAGGCACATGAGAGCTAAACTATTTTTATGTCCTTCCACCATTATCATTTTTTATGTTTTACATAAATACGTTTTACATATGTATGTAACTATATTTATACAATCTCTATTTAGAATTTTGTTTCAAAAGAAATTTAATTCTGCAAACTAACGTAGAATCTCTGTATGCATAAATGTGCCCTGTATTAGAATGGTGTCCCATTTGAGGCTCGATCCTTCTGTGTGCATGATGATCATGTAATAGGCTAAGGGTACCCAATCTTAAAAAAAGAAAACACATGGATAAAAAAGATGATGAATGACTAACAATGATGCATGTTCAACTCAGACTTATGCCTGAGGGCATTCAAAGTGGATGCCTTTTTAGTATGTGTTTCTGTCCTTCAATGAAAAAGTAATATTTACTCTCCTAGTAGTTATGTGGAACAAAATATCAGAGGTGTTTTGTATACTAGAGAAGAGTACTTCCCAAAATAAAGACATGAGAACAGTATGAGACAGAAACATACAAATTATGAAATACATATACAATAGATACAAACTAATATGATATATACAAAATATGTATTGTAATTTAATTATTCAATATAGATTTTACTATACAAGAACTTAATCAAGAATTTCACTTCACTCTGTACATATGACAATAATCACCTTCTACCTATAACCATTCTACCTCCATATCTTCTAAACATGACTTAATATACAGCTACTAGGCTAACTTGGGGGCTGAAAGTTGGCCCCATGTGAATAAGCATGCCCTATAATGGACTGGTGACCTGTCCAAGGTTGCTTCCTGCCACAGTGTGCCAGAATAGGTTCTAACCCTTAATAGCCCTCAGCCAGATTAACCAGGTTAATAATGGAGAGAAAGAAAAAATGGATAAAATAAAAACAATATTACTATGGATTTTATACATGTTTATTCTCAACTGGCTAGCATTTTGTTTATGATCAAATTATGTTTGAAGATTTGCTTTTTGCGCATATTTATTGATAAAGCTATGATGTACATTAAAATATTTAACCTGGGCTGTAAACTCAGTGCTATTTTCCAATTCTTAAATAGTCATCGTTTAACCAGTTTACCCACTATACCAGTGTATAATTGCATTCCCATTCCAAATGCAACCCGTCACAGTAGCACAGATGTTGTATTTTTAAAAAGATGTATGCAATATACTCCATAAATCTACATTTTTTTCCAACACTGTAATTACTGTCACACTTCTCACCTCCTGAATTTATTAGTTTCATCAAGGACAATGCATAGCCCCGGCATAATCTCTGAGGGGACCAACATATGTTGTGCTCATAAGTCTTACTGCCATCTTTTCTAAGGTATCTTGTAGAACTAGAATCCTACTACTGTTTGTAATTCATTACAATGTCGATGATTTCAACAGATGGTACATAATTCCCAGACAATGGTGCAAACCTTTGTGTCAATCTGCCTTGCTAGCAAATTAATCTCTCATTATGACAGTAATCTGTTTTCTAAGGGTTGGTTAAGAGGTGTCTGGCTGGGACTTCAAATTCCTATCTACCACCCCAGAAGGATCACAGATTACATAAAGATTCAAAAGAAAACAGGTGCCAATAAAAATTCCAATAAAGAATTTGTTATACATGGCAAAAAGAACTCTGAGTTTAAACATGTGGCCATATATAGACAGCTAGGTGGATAGATAATGTGTTTTTCTGTGTCTGAGTAGCATACAGGAGCAGTGGTTAGTACTACTAAATTACTAAATTGTAAATCTAGTATCCACGATACCTGGTTATTAGCTATGTGGAAATGGGACCCATGTATATATGGATTTCCCCCTGACATCTTCTAAGATATGTGTATTAGATTAACTGGTGTGCTTCAGTGGACTCTGCGATGACCTGGCACCCTGTCTAGAGTTCATATCTTGTTCCTAGTGCTAAAGAATATTCTCTAGACCCCTGCAACATTGAATTGGACTAAGAGAATTTGAGAATTCTTGTATGTATACTGACATGTATGTATTTCTTACCTGATTTAAATGCAACAGTTAGGAAAAAATTATCATCTTTATCTAATATTGTTATTATTTAATAACTAGTAGGAATTCACTGCCACTGGCAGTTATGCTTTATTATTATTTTAAATGATTCTCATTCTGGCGGCACGGTGGCGCAGTGGTGGCGCTGCTGCCTCGCAGTTAGGAGACCCAGGTTCGCTTCCCGGGTTCTCCCTGCGTGGAGTTTGCATGTTCTCCCGTGTCTGCGTGGGTTTCCTCCGGGTGCTCCGGTTTCCTCCCACAATCCAAAGACATGCAGGTTAGGTGGATTGGCGATTCTAAATTGGCCCTAGTGTGTGCTTGGTGTGTGGGTGTGTTTGTGTGTGTCCTGCGGTGGGTTGGCACCCTGCCCAGGATTGGTTCCTGCCTTGTGCCCTGTGTTGGCTGGGATTGGCTCCAGCAGACCCCTGTGACCCTGTATTCGGATTCAGCGGGTTAGAAAATGGATGGATGGATGATTCTCATTCTTATATCTGAAAAATTTTGCCCAGAAAATAAACGATTATCAAAATTCTCCACTCTGACTAAAATCAGTAGCAAAGAAAAATAAAAATGCGTAAGCAACTTTTAAAAAAACAGAAAGAGGCAATTACATTTCCAACAAACTAGACTTAACCTAAAGTGGAGGCTTAGTTTTTGCAGCATGATCAGAAACGTTAAGATCACTATGTCGATCTAGATGATAAGTACATTTGTGGTAATTAGAGAATGAAATCTGAATTCCACTGTTTTGTCTGATAATTTAACACAGATGGAAAGGATTTAATCTAATCCACATCCCATATGAAAGCAGGCATACAGTTGCAAAAAGTTAAGGCACACGGATTTTGAGAAGATCCGTTAATATAGGATTTAAACCATATTGTCAAAATGGCAAAATTAATAATGTGTACATATGTTTAATATGTTGATTCAGGAAAGACTGATTAAACAGGTTGACATGAAAAACACATCTTTGGTAGTGCTACAGTAGAGATGCATTTATAATTTTCCTGCTTATTAGATGTGTTTTAGACCCTGCATTTATTAAAAAAACGTGTTAGATGTATTCTTTGTTACAATGCATATCTATTTTGTGAGAAAGCTGTAGTTTACTTCTGTTAAAGTCATAAGTTTTTGTTTCAACTTTCTCTTTTTATAGGTGTTTTGAAATGGTGGAAAAGTGGTTAGGGTGGCTGCCTCAACACTCCTGGGAACTTGGTTTGATTTCTGGCAGAATCACTGTCGTCATTCACTGCCTGTAGAGTTTCTACATTCATTTTGTGTCAATGTGGGTTTCCTTCAGATACTCTAGTTTCCATACAAATACTTTTCTTAAGTTAAATGATGACAATAAATTGATTTGGTACAAGTTATTCCCATGATTGAATATGCAGACGAACAAAATGTATGGATGTTTTTAAGATTTACATAAACATTTGCAATTATGTGGAAGTAGTGATAACTCTACTGTATCTTCTTCTCTGTTTCAGGCATTATTTTTTCAAGTGGGTTCTATCGCAAATCCAAAAGGCTTAAAAAAGGTGATAATCAACCAGAAAGAAGGGTAAGAGGTTGAAAAATCACAACAGGAGCATGCCAGAGATTTTTTTGATCTATTTCCATCTTGAATGATATTGTGACTGGTCCTCAGAAAGAACCATCCAAACAGAAGAGACTTTGTTTGAACACACCCTTAGCTGCAACATTAGTTAAGCAGGTTTCTCTAGTACTAGGCGAGTATCGTACCATGTTAGCCATTATAGATGTAGTGAGAAGTCAAGCAAAATTACACCTTTCATTGGCTAACAAAAAGATTACAATATGTAAGCTTTACAGACAACTCAGGCCCCTTCTTCAGAATAAGTCAAACCTTAATCACTGAGTTATACTGCTAGATTTTGTGTTTTTGTAATTTTTGTTTGCCCAATTACCACTTTCACCTGTACTTGGCATTGTCTTTAATTGCTCTTACTGCTCCTCTTTTCTATTCTTTTATAAACTATGAATGAGAACATATAGTATTATTGATCAATCAATCAGTGGCATCTGCTTTCAATGTACAAATGAAAAAAAAAAAAAAAAATGTTTTTTAATAAAATGGATATACACTCGCCACTGACCACACCTCTGTTTGCCACAAAATCTTGAAGATAGATTGTAATCTGTCTGAACGAATATGTTTGGTCATACACTTATTTTATAGATCTCACATTCAATTTATAGCATGTGGACACCATTAAGAAATCAGTTTATTAAAACTATTGCTCATCTGCTTGTCTCTGTGGCCTTCAGACACCTATCTAATGTTTCTGCAAATGTCTCTAAATAATGCCACTAATACCTGTGATCTCCTCAGTGAGGCTATCGTCCTTTGAACCCTTAATAGGGCTAGAAAGCTAAATATAAGAAATGTGTGGGTGACCAAACTGATGCGTAAAAATACATAGTTAAATGACTTGGAGGTAGATGAAAGAAATTATTGTGTGTGGACTGAAAAAAGGCAAATAAACATTTACCAAAGAATAAATTATACATAGAATCCTTAAGACTGTTTGTTCTGCAGTGATCTCTTGATTTCAATCAATATTACAAAACTGTGTAATAAGACTAACTTTATGCATGACTAAATTTAAAAAAGTATATTATGTGCAAAAAGTGAAAAAATATAAAAGTGAACATAGTATTAATACTTATAAATATTTTCATCATACATTGTCACAGTTACATATAGTGATATTTATATATATATATAGTTATACAGTTATATATATGTCAGATATATATAAAAACAATATAAAGATCTTTGATTTAACTTTGTAATAACACTTTTTTTATTACTCATATTAGTAAAATAATTTGGAAATAATGCATCCTATCTAAAATATCTTTAAAACAAATTTGGCAGTCAAGGTTTTTGTGTTATCTGGAAATCAACAACATTCAGAAAGTAGCATGAAGGCTGGCTGCTAGTGTTCTAGACATCTATTATCAAAAAATAAAGAAAACAAACTGTTCATCTAAAAAGCCCCATAAGCTGCCAAGACTAGGAATTCTAAACATGAAATCTAAAGGGGGTGGGGGGGCATGAGAGTCAAGGAAAAGAAGAGAAAGGGAAGATTTCATTCCTCTAACTAAAGTAAGAAAAGGACAAGGATACTTTGTTATGCTACTATACACTCTCCAGTCTGGTTAGTAATACAACCGCAATACACAAGGTAAAGCCTTAGAACATTGCATCTCAGAAGATGAAATGTCCTGTGGAAGGGGGACTAAATACAATGGTAGCTGGTGGAAGGGTAAGGCAAGGGTGCTTAGTTGAATATTTTAAACAAAAGCAAGACATACAAGTTAGCATGTATAGCATCATACAAAGATAGCAGCAATGAAATGTACTCTGAAAACATACACCATTTTCAATTGTTGATTAATATTCATCATCTCACGTGTTGATTCACTTTTGTTTCTTTCCTAATGTTGAGGTAATGAGGTGCTGTTTGAAAGTGTTAAATTACACTCAAAAGTGCCAAATGTAAAATCTGCCTTTAAGAAAGGACAGATTCTGTGGCATGGCTGTGATGCCTTTATTATGATTTTATCGTTCACAAAAACAAACAAAAAAAAAGCTTTTACAGATTTCAGTGTACTGTAAAGCAGCCTGAAGTGTATATTATAGGAACCTAACACTGGTCCTCTAAGCAGCAAATGAGCAACTATGTGACTTTAAAAGAGGAAAAAAATAGAGGAGGGCATGTGAGAACTGGAAGAAGGAGATGGCTATGTGACTAGACTGAAAAAAAAATCTGTTTGTTTAGATAAAGCTTCTATCCAAAAATGTAATCAAACCACAGCAGAGGTGTACAGTACAATTGATTACATATTTTTACAACTGGAATACTGTCAGATTAACTGACTTGCGCAACATTATACAGTCAGTCAGCCATTGAACCAACAACATTGTGGTACAGTGATAAAGCCTTAGCTATCAGCCCAGAATGCAAATTGGCAGGCACCCAAAACAGATAAATAGGGGTGCCCAGGGCAGCCAGGTCATCATCACTTCTTTTCATCTCCATAGAGAACATGTAGGTTTGAGTTGCCAAGATATCTCCAGGTTATACATTTACGATTCACATTCACAGGCATCCATTAAAAATAATTACATGTTTGAAATGCAATCATTTAAATACTGTAAATACTTTATAAAAAAAGTCACCTTAGTTAATTTAACTGCTTTGAAGTAAAAATCATTTAATTGAACATATGTATGGATGTCCAAAGGTTTACAAAGAAGGCTGGCCATTATGTAACTATTGGATTTTGAAGAGATTCATGACATAAATAAAATTTTTTCATGGTTTAAAAAGATGCTATTTATATCTTATGATTCTACTGTTTTCAGAGTATATTTAGCATTCAAAGCTTACAGTGCACAAATGTCACTTCCACATGCACAAGTTATTATAATGAGGCCCTGTGAAGAATACATTTAAAAGAACAGCATATGGATGCAACATCAAAGCAGTAGCACTCTCAGTGATTACAAAACTGGTAAGTACACAGCCCTTACAGTAAAAAAGTAAATACAGCAGTGATACAATAAGAAGCAGCAGCAGTATCAAACAATAAAAAAATCATGCAAACTTAAAGTGTAAAATGTCTTATTCTGCTTAAAATGAAAATATTTACACAAAGAAACAAAAGCTGTTGTGTAAGAAAAAAAAAAGCTTGATTTAAAATGATCAGCATAACCCTCCCCATTACCTTTACACAAAGGATTATTGCAATAATGATCTTTTAATCTTCATAGGTAATGGCAAATGGGAAGGCTATAACATTGTAATGTTACACAACCATGCAGTCAACTATGCCACCATTGTTTCTGCTTGTAGGTACACTGCTTCCAGCCTTTGTCAGTAATAATAATTACACCCTCAGAGCCTGAAACATTAAAATGACCCTGTTAAAGACCAATAACAGACATATGTTTCTTACTGTCCCTGAAGAGAAAGCAATCGACCGACACCAACACATCACTCACTGAGAGAGAATGGAGCTGATCAAGCTTAATGAAAGAGAAAGTACAACAAAACAAAATCTGACATTCTGAGCGATTAGTAAAACAACTAAAGAAACTTTCATTGATATGATTTTATTATCTGCCTATTACTAAAACAGTTTAACAACTACATATTTGTAATACATAACTTTGATCTACTTTTTAATAAAAACTAACTCTTCCTCGCTCTGAGGCTGACAAATTATGAAAACTCCAGTGTTACCCTTTCTGCAGAGGGATTTCACTTAGGGTGTTCATACTGTAAAACGTTCAGTTTACTGCTGATAGAATTGCTCTGCTCTTATTATTCCTATGCACATTGGCTGGAAGCAGATACACTACAGTTTTCCCCACCACAGGAGTAATATTTCCAAGGCCTTACCATTGCTATCCTGGACAGTATGGGAAGGAACAGCCATGTATTGGTCTTTTTTATCAGAAGTGATAATTGAATTTTTCTGATCAGTTTCTCCTCCTTTGCGATCAAGCCCAAATCTGACTGGAGTGTGAGACGTAGTAAGAAATAGGAAATCAGAAGGGTCTGTTGGCACCAGAAGCAAAACAAAATTAACTTTAAAATATCTTGAAGAAAAGACTCTTTACTAGCATTGGCAAATCTTTAAACGCACACACCACACACACATATACTAACATATGCATGCAATATGCTACATATAATTATTTGTCTATTATTGGGTGTTATATTTTTGTCTATTTTGAGGAGATGCATACCTAAGAACTTAATTTTCATTGTACTATGCACATACTGTATGACAATAAACTTCACTTTTATATTAAGCATGAAAAGAGCATATACTGTACAAATAATTAATCAATTAAATAAAAGTTTATGGTTCATCGTTAGATTATTGTTTGAAAATAATACACATTTTGAAGTTAAAATAAAATCACTTCAGTAATAGATTTTATTTTTTTTTCAGTATTTTACAAATTTACCACAGCAATAAAGTACTTACTCAAGCATATCTATTGTTACTTAAAGATGTATAAGATATATATATATATATATTGCATACACTCAGTGGCCAGTTTATTAGGTACCTGCTTGGTAATGCAAACAGCCCTCTCCTTCAAACAACCAATCTTGCATCTACACCTCAAAATGTATTATCAAGAGTTTTAGGGGTTGTTCAGTTAAGCATCAGAATGGTCAAGATGCAAGATTTCAGTGATTTTGACCATGGTATGTTTATTAGTGCTTGGTGTGGCGGTTCCAGCATTGTGAAAACAAGTACCCGCCTGGGATTTTCACATATTAATGTCTCCAGAGTTTACAGTGAATGAAGCAATAAACAAACAAAAAAAAAAATCAGTGTGTAGCAGATCTCTGAAAAGAAATGAAAGTGATAAGAGGAAAATGGACAGACTCAAATAGTCAAATAACAACTATTGACAATAATGTATTGTATGTGCTGGTCAGAGTTCAAAAGACCACACAGGATTCAATCAGAGAACAGGAAAAGGAGGCTATAGTTGGCAAGTGATCACCAAAACTGGAAACTGAAAGGTGTTGGATACTCAAAGAATGTGACAATATGCAAGCGTTACAGTCATATTTTGGCATAAAGAGCATAAATCCATGAATCCACCCTTCCAACAGTACAGGTTGCTAATGATAGTGTAACGGAATGAAAAATGTTTTCTTGGAACAAACTAGGCCTCTTAATAACAATTAATTGTCAACTGTATTTAAATGCAAACCTAAGCATTGTTGCAGACCATGTGTGTCCTTTTAACACCACAGTATACCATTTTTTAAAAAGGGTACTTCCAGCAGAATAAGACTTCATGTCACAATACGGGCATTATCTCAAAGCTGGTTCCACAAACATGAAAATTACTTCAGTTTACTTTGATTGCCTGCACAGTTCCTAAATCCCAAGCCACTGAAATGGGATGACATAAAATGGGAGGTTCAAAGCATAAAAGGTTGGCCACAATGTCTGTAGGAAATGAATGTTGGAACTGAGTAAGTATGGGCCAAAATCTATAAGTTGTTTTTCTAGCACCTTGTTGAATCCATGCATTGAAGAATTCAGGGTGTTCTAGAGGCAAAAGGGGGTCTTACCAGATATTATACAGGCATGCAAATTACAGTGGCCAAAAAAGAAATAATACTTGGTGAAAACAATGTACATCCAGTATGTTTGTGTGTATAAAATATCCCTGGCAGGTTCTTTATTTGAGGGTGCCTGCATTTTAGGATGCAAGTTATCAGATTACTCAATTCCTTATGTTTTGACTAGCACTGACAATCGTTATCACACAATAACCCACAATATCTCTTTTATTTAGAAAGCTTTGCCTGTAAATGGTTGTTTTGTCTTTTGAAACGGAGACAGAAAGACTGTGTTAAATGACCTCTGTTCTATCCTTCCTTGAACAAAAAACTCCTATTTCATACATATGGAGTACATCTAGGGCAAAAACGATTACAAAAAGTAATGCTATTGTAGAAAATTAAAATAAGAATGCAATTTAGTTTTTATACAATATTCATTTGTTCTAGTACTGTAAGCTTAGTATAATTACAGGAATTAAAATATAAAATATAAATGGGAAACATTCACACTGGCAGTCCCTAATTCAGTGGATTACTTCACATTTATACTGTAAATTTCCACATTTGATTCCCAGACCGGTCACCATGGTATGCAATTTGAACACATCCCAAATATGTGCATATTAGGCTCATTAGTAACTCTGATCTAGCCCAGAATGGAGGAGTGTAGCGTGGGTGGGAACTTGTGTGCGGTGCCTATAATGGACTGGCATTTCTTTAAAGAATGATTCTTGCCTTGTGCCTCCACAGGTTATGTTACCCTGTAATGAAAAATGTAGGTTTGCAAAATGGACAGATGCATGTATATTGTAGCAGGTATTGCTATCGTACAGTATTAGCTATTGCAGGATATATTATTTACAACTATGTTTTTCTTATTATTATTTTATTTTGCCCCACACATCAAACTGATGTTCAAAGAAATGTTAACTGCTGACTGACTTACCACCCTAGGACTACAAGTATTTTAAACAACATATACTGGTTATGGTTATTAAAATGCTGTCACACATGAGCGCCTGAGAACCACCTTCTTGGCTCTGGTAAGGTATGTACTTCCACCCTGAGAAGAGAGGGGTGCTATCAATAACATTTTCTTCCCCTTCCTACTCCACAGGTGGGAAAGGATGACCAACGAGATTAGCTAATATCGCTTTGACACCAATTTATGGCCCGGCCCCTTGTGATCCCATCCCTATAAAGTCAGCCCGCTCCTGGAAGGTGGCATCAGATATTCGACTGATACTTGCTCCTAGCACATACTTATCTTTGTAGAGAGAGAGACAGAACAGATCATTACCATTTTGTATTGACTTGTTTTGATGGTTGTCTTTTGTTGTTCTGATTATTAAAATGAGTTGCCTTACTGGTACCCCAAACTTTCTTGATTGTCTTCCACAGTCAGCTTTCCCGGCTACACTTATAAGTAAGATAGTTACTACTGCTGTCCGCCAGATTTCAGATTTTATAAAATCTTGATCTTGATGAACAGAACAGAAAAGAAAAAGGAGGGATGAACAGATACTTGTACATTACGTATTTAGAGAGCAAGATCAGTCTTAGTGTTTCACTTGATAATCATGTGACCTCACAGCACTAGATCAGCTATTCAGTCTCTGGCTGAATATCCTCCCTAGGTTTTTATGGTCTATTTCTGGGGTTTTAGTTTACTCCCAACATCAAAGGCACATCTATGTTGAACAGCAAATATAAAATGGTATGGCTGATAAGTTACTATGTAATTCAATAGACTGGAGTCCATTTTATACAGTAGCTGGAATCCAGCCTTTTCTAACTGTTAGCTAGACTGGCTCTACTTTTATGTAGACTTAAACATGCAGAAACAAAGTTATACAATATTTACAAAAAATGTAAAATCTGTTATATTAAGGTCATGGAAAAAGACTTGAGTATACAATAACAGCTAGGGTCTCAGGTGTTTATTAACAGTATGAGTAATTCTGCCTCAGACAGACTTACAGACAGCAATAATATTATTTTTAAACCTATTATAACATTTAAACTGGGTTTTTAAAGGCTGATAGGAAATAATTAAAACCTCTTTTGTTTTGTGATGGCACTTACTAAGCTGTATTATTCATAAAAACATGATGGTGTACTTTTGTAGTTATTAACTTATAACAAAAACAGTTTACTGTGAAAAGTGTGCACTGCAGATACTGTATATTTTGATTTTATTATTTTATAAACTAACATTTGCAGTATACAACTGTCAGCATAATGATTTAGATAAGCACAAACGAATATGTCATATTCCCTTCCTTGCATGCCTTTCTGCTCTTCACTGTACTTGATTGCTCTTTGCAGTAAAATGCTTTTTTGGCTTAATTCTATCATGTGTGTTTTAAAAATGAAATACAGTTCAAAGTCATTTTCCTCCATTCTATTTACTTTACAATTACAGCTACATCTACAAATCTAATTCAGTGCTATTTCACACTATGTTTATTTTATGTTTAAACCTAGTCAGTTCCCACAAGAAAAATTAGCCTATAATTAAAGTACTACAGGAAGAATAACAGATCATTACAAATATTTATTTTATAATTTCAAATCCTAAAAAAGCTCTGAATGAGCCAAAAGGTAATGCAAAGAAAATTAAATATTTCTCAGACACGTATGTGTATTAAGAAAAAAAAAATCTTTCAATTGCACAATACTTAATTTGTTGAGTTTGAATTTAAGCTTTTACATTGACACATTTCTGCCCATTCCTTCTAAAAAGCCCTAGAACTCAATCATTGTTAGGATTGTTTTAAAAATATGCAGAAAAGGCCTTCTGTGATGCAATAAATTAGACAGTCAAGAAGGTTTTTTAGTTATATGCCACAAAATAAGAGGTGAAGGTAATGGACTGTTTTATTACTTACTATCAGTATTGAGAATTTGGTGGATTTACTCTCTCATTTGGGGATAACCTGAGTCAAATTTTAATTAGTGTTAAATTAAGGGCAGTGTATCATTTTCATTTTTTTATTGATAAACAATTGTTTATTTTAGAATGCCACTCATCACAGGGAACACCAAACAATTCAAAGTGAACCAGATCGTTTCAGGACAACTCTTCAAGTCACTGACCACACATCCTGTAATGGCCAAACAAGCACATTCAAAATAAGGGGACAGTTATCACAACTATAATGACAAGTTTTAAACAATACCTTCTTGTTTAGTTTTATCTGCCTCAACTCTTGTAAAAGATTTCATATTAAACTGAATTGACTTTTTGGTATTAGTCAAGTAAAATCACAACACAATGACTAAATACAAATTGAATGACATAATTAATAGTATAATTAATGTCTGCATTGTAGCTGTAATTCCTTTATTATTAATCCCTAGAGTGCAGCTGAGATGCCAAATTGCAATTATTAATGATTAAGGGCATAGCTCTGATGTAATTATTATTATTTACTGTTTGGTTAAACATTTGTTCACATTTTATATGACTGCTTGGATAAGTTCTGCCAAGTAACTGCAGGAATATATGGAAAAGCTATAACAATAATCAGAAAAAGGAGATTGATCAAAATAGCAGTTCAATCTATTAAAAAAACAGTTATATTTTAATAAATATGTAATGTACAATTTAAATTAACATATTTCATTTAAAAAATATTTTATATATAAATTGAAAATCTAAATAACTGGACAGTGTAGAAGAACATCTCCTGTTCTTTGTGAGTGCAATTGTTTGATTATTACACATATAATGTGTGTATTGAAGGCAAATGTTTTGTTAAAAGCTATTGCTTAAATAAGCTTAAGCACTTTAAAACAGCCGGTATGTACATTTGCAAAACACTGTTGGTTCCTATCGAAATTGTTTAGTCAGTTTGATGGATTAATAAACAAAGTGAATGGAAAACTACTAGTTATGAATAAATAAAGATCAAGTTTGCCACATCAAACACTTTCTATTTTTATCCTAAAACGATAGCAATTTCTTCTCCTCTAATTAGAAGTAGGTACTCATAAGACACCAGCTCACCACAGAGCTGTTTTTTTAATGAACTTAAAAACAGAACTGATGTGACACATGAATTATAAATCCATTGCCTGCATTATCTGAAAATAAAAATATAAAATTATCTGAAATCAGGGTCATTATTTGACAAACATATCAGATATGCTTTGCTAATGTTTGTTTTCCAGCAAAAATGTCTGAAATAAGAAAGACTGGCCGTACATCACTACCACTATATACAAAATGGAGTCCAGCATTAAGAATAACTGATATTTTTGGCAAGTGTTAAAATTTTCATGTAGGAAAGTAAAAAGGATGTATTAATGACTGCAAATAATACATTTTTGTATTTTTCCCCAATTGATAACAACAGGTTACTACTGAAATCAAGAAAAGCTGAAGGACACTAAAACTCCTCAATAAATATAAAGGAATCAGTAGACACTGCTGAGCTTTTCAGCTTTGTTTGACATTTTTGGCAGAAGATGAGCCAGAAGGCATCAAGTTTAAACAATGCCTACAGATAACCAGCTGCCTGAAAATAACTAATCATGGTGTGTCCCTTCAATATCCACAAAGCTGATGGGATATTGATCTGTGTTCTCGTCTATAAAAATGAAACTGAAAAAGAAAAAGCAAAAGAAACAGCACATACTGATATACTAAAATGAAATCCAATCTGTCATTGTCCTCACAAGTGATCCACCAAAAAGGATTATTTATCCATCTATCCATCCATCCATTTTTAAAACCTACTTATTCAAGTACAAGGATGTGAGGAGCTACAGCATATTCTGGAAGTGATGGGCTCAAGCCTTAGAACCAGCCCTTGAATAGGTACTAGTTCTATTACAGGGTACTTCACTGAACAAGCCCACCATCATGCACATCAAGTTACGAATCCACCTAATCTGAACATCTAGCTGCTGATGCAAAAAACATATTTTAGGACTAAAGGGGCCAAGTTTTAATCTTTGTATTTCATAGCACGAAAGTTTGCAGATCATGGAGCAGAACTGGAGAATCACTTGTTTTGCAAATGGACAAAACTCTAATTGAATCCTTGCTATAACAATAATCTTCCTGTCAGCATGAAATTTGAACAAGTTTCATCATCTCCCCAGTGCACCATGACATAACTTAATAAATAGTCTTGCATGAGATAATACAGTCCACTAATTTGATTAGTTAAGTGCAAAAAGCACAGTTTGTACAAAAAAACACTTTTTATTGCTGGTTTTTGAATGAACATGTTTTGTTTGACATGTTGATGTGTTAATTCTAGTTGTAAAAAAAATAAAAAAAATAAAAATACTGTGTTTAGCTTTACTTCAAGGGCAGCAACTTAAATTAGCCTTTATTGTTGTCTAATATGTGCAAGTCAGCAAGGCCCCAGAGGCCCTGAAGCACCAAGCTCTATCCTATTAACAAGTATAGAAGCCTAATTAGACTATTAAAGGCCAAGACAGAATCAATGCAATGCAGGATAGCCAGAATATATATACGAAATAAGAAAAACTGAGAAAGTAAAAAAAAAAAAAGCCTTTACAGCCATAGTTTTAGAAGTAGTATTGCATTTAGTAAAAAAATTAAGGTTAATTATACTTTTCCAATGACTTGTGAATTTGCATTCTCACACACAAGTTGCAACGCATACAAAACAAAGCCAATTAGGTAACATTTAAAAGAAAAAGCAAGAACGCTAACAGGAAAATATGGATATCTGATATCTATGTGAAGTAGATAATATGAAAACCATGTGCAGTACTTACCATTAAGTGCCACAAATGAATCTGAAAAAGAAAAAAAGGAAAAAGTCAGGCTCAGGGAATGTGAAAAAGAGAAGCTTTTTGTATACAGAAAAAAATAAACTGTTAATGCTTTTTTACATACATACGACATATAGTCTGGCCATCCTAGGGGTAGGACAGACTGGGAATACAAGTATAGTGTTAGCATATTTTCAATATTTCATTAACTGTTTTTGGTTAAATGGTTGTCATAGGAAACCAGTGTGCTTTCTTTGTTTGGTACACAGACCAAAAGAAAGGCTAGGAATATAGATCACAAGTATTGTTTATAAAGAAAATAGTAGGTATATGATATTGAGGTTATTTGGACATATATTCCCCTTCGCATAAAATGATTTTATGTAAAAACCTTTGATTAAAAGTTTCTCCATTTCAAAACTGATGAATAAATGTTTATGTTCCAAGACATCCTTTCATCCTACTTACTAAGTCTGCTCTCTTTGAAGCTATGGGATATTAGGTTGTAAACCTTTCAATTACAGCTGCTTTTAGTATTCAGCTTACTATAATTAAGACCCATAGCCTAATTTACCAAGTAATGGTAAGTGCAAATCTATCAAGCAATCATTTAGACAGATATAAGTGTGATTGTAGAGTACAATCAAATCCTGCATTGGGTCATAGATTTGCCTGTACACATTTTATTTACAAAGAAACGGGTCTTACTTAAGGATGCCAGGATCAGATCATCTCCCCAGTAGCACCCATAAAACACTGTTGCGTAACACAGCAAGTAAATACTATCTGATTTTACTTAAAATTCAGAAAATAAATCAAATTCACTTTATGGGGGATTATCCAAAATAAGTTTAGAATTTAGCAGACTTGTAATACTATCCTTAACAATTAAGCATGTTGTACCTCTGCTTAACTTTAGGCTTTGAGCAATTACTTCAGATTAAATTTAGAAAATCAAAAGGAATTATTTAAATAAACATATACAGTAACAGGGGACAGAAAAAATAAAAAACTAAAGTAGAAAATATAGAATATTAATATTTTCCAATGTATATACTTTAATTAGAAAAGCAACTGTGGAATGTGTGTGCTGTCTTGATGCTTGAAGAAATTACAATAGTGCTGCATTCCCAGCTTAAACATAAATTGTGTTTTCGCACATGGCAAGCTCTGAATATTTTCATATAATGGCATGGTAATCCTGCCACTGGAAAAGCTAGTGTTTTCAATTTTTATTAATGACTTAAATTTTGAAATGTGGACAAACAGCATTGGTGGTGGCATCAGGGGTGTATACCCTGTGGATTTTGTATGGATCCCAATAGCGAGTCAAGTGAAGGGGGCACTGCACAGTAAAAATTGACACTGGCCTTCAAATAAGATGTAAAACCGAGGTCCTGACTATCTGTAGTCACAAAAGATCTCTGGTTATCTCTCAAAAGAATACAGTGTATTATATCCTAAATTGTCCACCTTGGTTTAAATTTAGTCATTCTGCTCCCATAAACATCCACTGTCTCTTACTGGATAACTATTTTTATCACCCCTTCACCATCTAATGGCAAATGTGTGGTTAGCGTACTGGCACAAGATTGACTATTGTCGCATCATCCAGGTGGATTCCACACATTCTACAAGGCACAACCAACTAGATTACATTAACTGCTTGGCAATTTGCTGAGAGTGCCAAAAAGTGCAATATTAATAATTTAATTACAACTTTTTTTTTTATTTGTTTCATTGTTTTTGTCTTCTAGTAACTTTTGGGACATAGTCAAGCTGACAGGACAGTATAATAATCTTTGGGATTTGTTTATTTTAATTCAACAGAAAGGTATGCATTACTTAAGTGTGATTTATAATATCGTAATTGCTTGTATATCCACATTCACTGATGCAGGTTCATATTGCAGGTACCTTGTGGCTTAGTATTTTAGTTATGCAGTTCCATGAGCTTAGTTTTATATTCATGCTGATACCCATTTTCGTAACATTGGTTCTTAGTTCCTTGGCAAAGACTAACAGGAAAAATATTTACTTAATTACCTGTAATTAACCAGTAATTAACTGATCATTTTAACTATTCAGCACAATACACATGAAAAACTTAAATAGGTATTCACAAAATGCTATTCAAATGATATTAATTTAAAATATACAATAAAATTGCCAACTTTTAAATGTTTATAAGGGTCTTTCAAGAGCAGGCCCAAACATTTAAAGTGTTAATTTAACACTGCCAAGTTTACATTTTGGACAATTTAAATGTAGCAATAATGGAAAATGATATTTCTATTCTAAAAAAATTTGCAATTATGTACTAAGAAATAGTAATATTTACATGTTAGTAAATTAAAAGCGCAACCACTACTCAGCAGGATAGATTAAATTCATTTCTATTAAAAATCTAGACAAAATGCATAGTTTGAATAGCCTTACAAATAATGACAATAGTTTTGAAATGTAAGGTACTGGTAACACAATGTATGAGAAAATAAAAAGAGGTGGAACAGAGGAGAGCTTGACAGGGTGGGGAGAACAATGAAAGCAGTTTCTGGACAAACAGTTATGTTTATAACTCTTTTTAATGAACCCTTTTTAAAAAAGCACTGTTTCTTTAGAAAGAATATATGTTAACCAACCTAAGGTATTTGGCAATACATGTGAAGGCTTACATAAAAAAGTTACAATACTGTTCATTCTGTATATCATGGCATTGTGTTTTCTGACTAGATTTAAACATTAATTCATATAACTGTTACTCTCAGTCAGATGGTAAACAAAATCTGCTAACGTAATATTATTGCAAGGGGATAAAAACTCTCTGACCTGCCATAAACAGAAGGAGGAAGATGCACTTACTTTGGCAGTCACCCAGCCCATCTGTGTTGCCGTGCTCTATGTCCTGCTCAAATGTCAATCTGCGTAATGAAAAGAGACATCATGGTGAACATTTAAGCTTTCAGTGCAGGAGAATAACTAACAGAAGGAAAATGACAAGACTGAAAAAACATGACTTCATTGTTCATAAGCTCCCAAACGACCTGCAGACTCATATAAGCAGTATGTATAATTAAAATCTCCTTAAACTCAGGTGTCAAGGGAAGATGAAAGCCATTCTCTCACAATCATCTTTACCCCAAGTATCTCTGAAATGCTCAAGAACGTACTGGTGACTCCTCAACTCACTCCTTCAACTATGGCTCTGTTAACAAAGGAACAGAAACCATAACATATTCATAGCATTCATTTTTGACACTCATAAACTCAATGAAATGGACTCTCAAATATCAGTAGCCTTTTAACAACATGTTGTTCTCTTGTGATAGATTTGGTATATTCTACATATGCTCAAGTAATAGTAAGGACCATCACTCTTTCTAGCTGACTGACTTTATAACAGTGCTAACCAAAAGTGCTACAATTTTTGTGGTTCTAGGATCACATCTGGGCTGAGGTGTCTAGTCTTAAGAGTTTTTTTTTTTTGTTCTTGTTTGATTCTGGGTTCCTACTACAATCCAAAACACATGCTGTCAAGTTAACTGACATCACTGAATTGCCCCATGTGGATATGACTATCTGCTCTGGTACTAACATTGTGTCCAAATTAGGTTCCTGCTGGCACACTCCTATTCATGAGGTTGATTTGAATAAGCAGACACAGACAGTGAATGAAGCATCAATTATATCAGTGACACAAAAATCCTTCACATGTGTCTTATTGTCTGAACTCAGACCCTTACATTTTCTGTTGTGTGAAGAAGGCATTAAGGCAGAAAGTATTCTGTTCACTGGTTTTGCCTGATCTAGTAGCCCTTGAATGAATAATTCACCAAACTGTCTGTTGGATGTTATGAACTGCACAGTGCTCTGTGAAGCCACTACTCAGCAACAGATTACCTGAGCAAAATGGTCAACAAAAAAGCCTGAGAGAATTCTGTAGGTCTTTCCTATAGTTGGGGAGAAATAATCCCACCTTTTAAATCAGGGTCATCGAGAGATCTTTTACATTAGTACCAACTGTAGAAATTTATTTTGAGTAATGACTGTGCAAATGCTGGACCTCTACACTTGTTAATACCTGACAAAGAAAAGCTCTGTGTGCTGATAACAATAATATAAGAATTTATATACAAAGTCCATCTCCCTTACATTGTGGGCATGTAGCTCAAAGATTCAAGTATATGGCTATGGAATTAGGCAGTCAGGATTTCACAATGTAGTCTTTTTAATAACAATGTAATAACTATTTTAGAAAATTTGTGGAAAATCTCAAAACTTAACCATACCTAATAAAATTGAGTACAATTTACAGTTGAACAATCATTGAAACTGCTAGACCCTTGACCTCTACAAATGCAAGAATCGACTCTTAAGGGTACGATATTCATGTTGATGTGACCTGCCTTTATACTGTTTGAAAAACAGGAAGAACAGTGGGGGACTGAATGGACACTATTTAAATGATTGGGACATTAGTTTCCTTGCGAAAGATTGGGTTAAAATGTTTGACAGGTTTTACACATTCTAATACAAAATGAGTATTACATGTCTAAGATCACAAACAATATCAGTGAGCTCCAATAACTAAATCCCCATTGGCGTTGAACACCCCATGCGCTCCAGCATTTGAGCAATATAAACATTCTTATCTTTCATTAATTTAAGTAAATATAATTTTTGTTGACACATTCTTTAATAGTATTTTTCTATTTTAAAAGGGTAGGTTTTAATGCAGATATCCAAAGATGATACGTCTACTGTGCAAAAACATACTTGACAACTCAAGTATTGTCATTTGGTCCATTTCTGTCATATAAAGCATAAATAAATAAATACATACATTTCTTAATGTGCTTTTCTTTTTATTTTAACAACACAGGATTAAACGAAGCAACAAACAACAAATGAGAGCCTGGTCTATTGAAGGGCAAAAAAATACACACATTCAAACATACTCATGCAGTTCAGAGCCAGTGATATCGAAGAAATCAGAGCAGCCATAAAAAAAACTCCCAGTTTCTATGTGGGTTCCTCCTCCACTTGACAACTCTAATGTGAGTCTTGCCATTATCCTCTGACCTTTGCCATGAACAAGATACTTGAATGCAAAGATGTTCCATGATTTTTGTTCACCCCATCATTCTCTGTAAACTTTAGAAACTGTAGTGTGTGAAAATTTCAGAGAGGGAGATAGTATTTGTGATGTTGGAACAACCATGTCTGGTACCAAAATCTCCTGAACATGTCGGTATGTTATATACTGAGCTGTAGCCACATGACTGCCTGTTTGGAGGAGCAGACTAGTTGTGTTAATGATCATGTGTACCAGGTTACATTCTGAATGTCATGTCCATTCAGGAGAGCTGAAACAAATACAATACAAAAAAATATGAATGGGTGATCTCCAAACATTTAATTGCACACAATTTATAAATGCCTTTTAATTCTCTGAGCTGTTTACATGGCTTATGGCAAAATATATGTATTTGCTTATTTTACCTATATATACTTTAACAGTACAGACAACATTGTCTGTCCTCCAAAATAATGAATTACTGATATTTCTAATATAATACAAATAGTCGTAAACTGGCTTTATTATATGTTGGTCATACATAGATGTGACAATATTACTGGCTCCTATTACTGCTACATATAGATAAGCACATTCTTCAAAAAGCCAATATTCAAAAATTATATAAAATTACAAAGTAACATGACTTCCAAAAATAATCACCTGAACAAATGTTGCTCCAACAACAAACAAAAACTTGCAAAAAAGTTTCATAAACTGTATAAAATGACAGTCATGTATAACCAGGCAAACAGCATTTTTAAAGGTGCAGTTTTGATCCAGTTAAGGAAGAAAATGGACAGGCCTGATACGGTTTTAGGAGAACACTGTAAAGGCCTGTAGTGGGTGCAGATTCTTTACTCAAACTACTGTTTCAAAAAGGTAACAATGTCTTTGACAGGATATGACACTATAATAAATAATAAATGCTTAAGTAAACTGAAAAGGTTACGATTAAAATTAAATAACTTTTTTTTTTGTAACACGATTTATGGACACTTCAGCACCTTTAAAATCCAATCTTGGCTGTTACCGTTGTGGGTCTTGTATCATCTTTGGATTGAAAAAAGATAATTGTCTATCAAGCATTTTCATCAGAGCTGTAATAAAAAATTCTAAGGACTACTCCTTTTTATAATGTGTATAAAATTGATTGAGATGGCTTTGTAATTAGGTTTCTTTTTATTGATCCCCCTTAATACAAAATAGTGACAGCTAATCGACACTATCAGTTTTAAGAATAGCAAAAATGTAACAGCAAAATGTAAAGCTTTAATTTGACTTTAAAAATTCTTTTCTACTATCAGGACAATTATGCAGAAATAATTTAGCTTAAATTGGAAAATCAGTCACCACAACACAGCTAATTAATGCAGTCATGGGAATAGTAATTCAAGCTTAATAGTAACATCTTTTACAGTTTTCAAAAAATGTTTCAGCTCGCTAGCACATTTTATAGTTTTCAACTGATTTAATAATACAATGGTGTCCCATGTCAAAACTGCAGAATTATTCAATGTGATTTAAATTAACCTTATAAAATGCATCTAGCGTAAAGACTTTAAAATTGACTTTGAATTTCCTACGTTCTGTCTAAATATATAATGGGGTATACTTTTGTGCACTCTGCACTCAGACACCTTAGACAGAGATCTGTCAATTCACTGAATGTTCAAATGTAAAGCATATAACTTTTTCAGCCATTCAGTATTTAAAACTATATTTTTTGTAACAAGATTTTCATGTTTTCAAAAGTTAACATCTATCATGGTAAACAAAAATATAATGACCTTCTTAAAGAAAAGGAGCACACTGCGATCTTGGATTTCATTGGTATTATTGGTGCATGTACTGAAACAGTGACCCCATAAAGTACGGTTTTCCATTCCAGAAAATAAAAACAATGTATGCCAGTAAATTACTGTTAAATCTGAAAGCCTTGGCTTCAGCAGAAATGAGGATCTGATGAAGCAAACAGATTGCTATTATGGTTAACATATTTCTTCTTGAGTTTCTGAAGTAATGGAAAAGAGTGGAACATACTTTTATGCATTTATTAAAGATAATGTCCTGAGCAGCTGCAGAAATGATGTATCTCAGTAGGAGGCATACACAGAAAATACACCTTCCTCTTTAGCTGTACACAGAGTATGGACATAAAGTAAGAGAAATTACAGCAACGTGCCTGGTATTGGGCAAGATATCCATGCATATTCCATCCTTCACCCAGCCACAATAGGGATCCCGGGATGCAATGCATGCCCTTTAAAAAAGAAAAATACATTTTAGATCTAATTTAATTAAATTCATATTAAGCAATTACACTTTTAGCAAATAGTTTATATAAGCATACGATTGCTTATCGATGTATTACCTTTACTTTCAGATGACAACAGAAAACAAATTCTACTGTATTGTGATGGCTAATACATCAATTAATCAAAATATTCAAAAGAATGAAAGTTATTTAATTTTTCTTTAAAATAATTCAACATTAGAGAAAAATAAAAAGGCTTGATTACTTTTTGCACTTTCCATGCTTTTCACATCTTGACAAAGGCACCTTCACCACGCAAGAGGAAAAAGCCACAAAAAGTGAACTGCTGTGTTTGTCCAACTGCATGCCCATGATCCTCTTGTCCTCCACACCATCAATACTACATCTAATTGGAAAAACATAGGTTTGAAAACAGTTCATAAAACATTCTGGCAATGAACAGCCAACTGAATATAAAATCATCAATATAGTTTTCTACTACTTTATGTTATTATTTAATTATAGGGAGACTTAGTGGAACATAATCCTTATTGTAGCAATACAAGACAACTTTGATCCAGCAGACATCTTGCTTCTGTGCAAGGATTGCTGAGTCTATCACATAGGGTAGCCAACCTGTGTCATAGAACTCACTCAGTTAAAGAATATGCCTAAGCTTTGAAGTACCAAATTAGACAGGGAGTCTGATACACACATCTCTCTTCACCAAAGCTGACTACTATATTAGCTGACACCTCAATATTTATACAGCAGAAGAAGGATGGTTTGTTTCACAGTATGCTTGCTGTTTTCTTGTAACTTCATTTTAAAGTGCCATACTTTCCAAAATATATACAGTGAGTATTGGGCAATATTTTAATGTATTTGCCATAGAAGCTGTGCTAAATTACAACACAATAATAAAATGAACCATGTTTTTTTTCCATTCAAAGAAAAGAAAAAAATCTATTAACATTCAAACATTAAAGATAAAATTGGCATTATACATAATAATTGATGAATCACAACAGTCTAATCATGGGATACCATTTACAGATACTTTTAATGTAATATTGGGAAAAAAGAATTTTTAATCTCTTTCAACATGTTCTATATATTATCTTATTTTCTGATTTTTCCACATAGTAAGAATGGCATCAGAAGGAAAACCCAGAAGACAAAAGGAAATTCAAAGCACACTCTCTAATTTGCTAACCATGGTACAGCAATGAAATCTGATCAAACTGTTTAAATGGCAACAAAATGATCTGCTTGGGAGGCTTTTACCAAGGGACTAATGAGATACACACTTCTCTGGATTGTAGACGTTCAGCTCCTCCAGGAACAGGCTGTCATTTAAGAAACCGCTGCTCATTTTAGCTAGAAATTTTAAAATGACCCCTTTCTCAGATCCAAGGAACACAACTGTGTAATTCTGATAAGGTCCAGCTGAATCATCCACAGCAATACGAGTCAGTCTGTAGCTGAAAGAAACAGCCACAAATTATTTTTTTTTGTTAGAAATTACTTTATTTTATATTGTCTTTTAGTAGCGACATGTCCCGTCATTTCTATATAGATTTATTTACCTTTACAAATGGTATTCTAAATGAATTAATTAGCATCTTATTACACATTTTCCAATTCAACTATGGGTAAATATGGTATCAAGCTAAGTTCTAATTGGGCACAATCGTTACTGCCAATGCATTTACTTTTATACTATGAATAAGCTTTTTCATGTACTGAGAGGGAACGAAGACACAGTCAGCTATCTTTCATCAGTTTATAGCATAGGTTTTAACAAACATCACCAGAAAGCAAGCAGAATGTTTACAGTATTTCCACTTATACTTACCGTACCATAGTCTTCAAAAACCATGGCCTGTTGGCCAGAGATGACACGGCTTCATCCATTAAAGGGTGCATTTTAATGAAGTTTAGTGTGTCATCTGGGAATTCATTTGAACTTTTATATTTTTCAAGAGATGCTGATCCAGCACAGCAGCCAGGCCTAGTATAAAAGAAATTGAGTGACTTGAGGAGACAGAAGAATATATATGAAAGATGGACTTCTACACTTCACTTCATGAAGTTTAAAAAAATAAGAGAAATTGTTTTTCTGGGAAAGCTAACATTAGAAATGTTCTTGGTGAAACCATTTACTGGACATTTTGTGCAAGTACTTCCCCTGTGCCTCTTTTACAGCCCACCCTCTGTCAATGGTAATTCATAATATTAAACTCTGAATAAACTGAAGGAAAAAAATATTTGGCATTCAACCAGTTATGCAAAGAAACCACAATAGGCGGGCTGGGGAGTTTTAAATGCTCAAAAGCATACACCAGATGCTAACATTACAATTCATTTGATTTTGCAATATAATATTTAAAACAAAGGGCTCATTCTTGTGGTTGCAGAAGGAAACTCTAACAAGAACCTTTTCAACTGTCTGACTCAAGTGTTCTGAGAATTACTTGGATTTTCTTCTTTTGATGCCCAGACATAATTTGATTTGGTGTATACTCAAATGTAATCAAATTATATTGTTAAACTATAACATTATTAAAATAATGTTGTGATAATTTTATGCTAATCAGATTGAAATTTATTCTATTATTTAATGTCTGTTCAAGCAACTCGGTGTGTCCACGTACATAAATGACTTTTGGTTTAATTAGTTTTGCCACTGCTTTATAGCTGGAAATGTGTATAAGTTCTCTGACCTCGTACTCATTGAAAATTGTTGTAGGAAAAATTTAATTGAATTTAACAGTTTATTTGTAAACCAAACTAAACATATTAATTCTGTACTTGTTTTTTTTATTTTCATGTGGAAGATAATTTTTAATGCATTTAATACTGTGTTTTGTTGCAAATTATGAAATTAAGCAAAATATCTGAAGTTGTAGTACTAGTGTTGTCAAGTATACAGTATGGTGAAATTTTTCCTTCAGAAAATAGCTTTCTTGTGTTGGTAAACACCTTACACTGATAAACTATAATACTGTTTATATGTAATCTATACATAAGTATTTAACTAATTATTATCAACACAGCATAACCAATAGTGGACTAGAGTGCAGCCTTCTTTTTTCTGCGCAAAATGCATTATTTTGATATGACATTATCTAGTGCAGTTAGCTGCACTACTTTTAACCACAACACTCATTGTTTATAATGGGACATGATTTTGTAGTACTGTTTGTAAGTGTGAAATTAGTAAAATGATATGTACATTTAGGCTATGCCAGGCATAATAACATTAAGTTTAGAATCAGCAAAATATATCTATTCACGACGACAGTTACTGAGTGTCTAGCTTGTCCTGAACACAGGCACATGTAATTCTGGTTCTTTTTCCTCTGCTACTCTATAATATCTTAACCAGGCAACTGGCAAATCTCCATTGGCTTTGTGGCTTCTGCTCAGTGGAACTCTCTCATTGATATGCTGCTATAATCAATCTTTGTTAGCAGTCAAAATAAGCCTTAGATTGAATATACCCATGTTCATTTTATTTTTAAACTGACTCTATTGAACCCATCCTTCAGGAGGAACTAACTCCTTATAAATTCCTTTTTTTTATTTATCTTATACACCAATTATCTTGTATTTAAATTTTTTTTTTTATTGCTTTGAAGTGTTGTATGCTTTGAAAAGAACATTATGATGGTTCGTCATTTGAAAAGGTCTTTTAAGAAACAACAATAAATCAACTGATTAAGAGCTAGCTTCCATTCTGAATAGGAAGGTCTATGGAGTTTGATAAATATCAGGGCAAAGAATAGCATGAAAAAATAGTCATTAGAATTCAACACAATCATCTCAAATAGTCATCATCTAATCATCTACTTATTGTACAGGTTCAGATCACAAAAATGTTCACGTTTATTTAAGTAAATCCTCTATTATACTTTGCCAAGCTTTAAAAAAGCTATGAATGATTATGAGCTGAGTTTTATTTTAACATGTAAATATATTCTAAACATATCTAAATCATGCACAATTATAAAATAGTAAAATACTTCATGTCTTTATATAAACTAAAACTAAAATGATGTTTGGACTGTTGATTTCTTAATTTTAAACTAAAAAGGCAAAATATTTTGTCAGTTACAATTTCTATGTTGAGGTAACATCAAGTTGATTTTATTTTGATGACTACTTGTGCAGGGTGACCAAAGATTTCCTTTTCTATTTTCCCAGCAAGAACTGTTATTTCTCTCTATGTATATAAATCTGAAATTCTATGATGCATTCTTTTTTGTTATTTTAATATATTCAATATATTAATACCTATATAATTATGTTTTTTAAAATATTCTATTTACCTTGGTTTCGGCACACGCTCTTCCGGGACTGGCGTCCAAGTTGAGTCAGGGGATTTCTGTTCTTTGAATCTTCCAGTAAAAGCATTGGCAACATCTGCCATATCATATGCACAGACCGCTGAGCCAGGTATGCTGCAATTTGACATTTATATAAGTGTTTGTTTGTTATACTGATGTGAATTATGTGAAAAGTAACATAAAACACACAAAAGGTCCTATGCTAAATGATTACTCTTCCAAATAATTGAAAAAAGGGAATGAATACTTTTCATATACAACACACATTTAAAACTTACACAGTAATTTTACTAAAAAATATAAAGAACATGTTAAATCTTTCCTATGAAATGACATAAATTTTAAACTGCAGAATGAATCTTATCTATACATAAGAAGGGAACAAAAAATTCCCAGAATTGGTCAATAGCACGGGGAGTATGGTTTAGTTCTCAATGTGTTGTCAGACAAAGCATTTTTGACCAAAAACAATGTGGTTGTTACTTTGCACTTCCTATATTTGCCAAATCTGGCTCACTGTGACTTCTTTTTTGCCTCCCAAATTAAAATTGAGACTGAAATGGATAAGATTTGATATTGTAGACGTAATCCAGGTTTCCCCGTTTTTATACAATACAACCTATAAAAATCTTTGAAGGGAGACAAGCAAAGGGATTAATCACATTTTTTCTTTTAGCACCTTATTTCCCAAGAATAAAACACACACAATAATAATTCAAGAATGCATCTAAAATACAGCACCCAGTGATACTAAAAAATAAGTTTCAAGTGAATGCTAAACAAATAGAAAGTGTCCTCTTGTATTAAGAATTACATTAATTTTCTAAACAAATAAAAAATGTATTAGTTGGACAAAATTACAGGTAGTCCCCAGGTTAAGGACATCCGACCTACAACATACAAACGGGGCTGCAGCTGCGACACATGCGCCTCAGTAACTGCCACTGGGGACGCTGCAAGCGGTGGCTAGACAGAGGCTGGAGTGGGGAGATTTCACTGCTCGCGCAGTATAGCGTCACCTTGGGCGGCTCCCAGCGGCAAGCTGTTTCACTGTCCGCCTACCACACACGGCTGCCTGTTCATTCTAGGTGGGCGGCTGGTAATGCTGCAAGTGGTGACCCGGTTGTGGCTGAATGGAGGCCATTTAGGGTGAACGGGGCAGTGGGTTAGGGTTGTAGTGTGCCTCGGATGGCTGCGTGTTCAATGGAGGTGGTGGTGCAGCGGACATTGCAGGCAGCATACTGTAGTTGAGGTGACTGTGAGGTGGGCTGGTCAACCGCCCCTCGCTGCCCCCATTCATTCTCAATAGCAAGCCTGCTTGTACTTCTACGCACATAGCAGGAAGTTGTCTCTTGTCAGTATAGGGTGGTCCAGATCTAATTATGCAGATCCAAATCGTCTGGATGACTTTGATTTATGCAGCTACGATTGCAGTTTGGCGCGAAGACTATTCTTCATGTCGTCAGTTCGCACACTTCTCGATGGTCCGGGATTTTTCGGGTGATTTTCTATGTAATAAACTGAATAAGTTATAGCGTAATGAAAATTGCATAATTAGATCTGGACCACCCTATACATCAGATGTGTTGACGTCTGGTGCCTTCCTGCAGAGTGCTGTGCAGAAGAGCTCATCTTAATCTTTTGTCTTTACCCTTCAAGAATGTCCCTGAAACACAAATCTGATGTGCTGGTGATACAGTAAAGAAGAGAAAACCCATCACCACTGAAAATACATTTGAAATAATAAAAAGGTTAGAAAGAGGTCAAACTCCAGCATTCATTGGCAGAGCACTTGGTTACAGTTGGTCAACAACAGCATTTATTAAAATAATGTACCTGTTCCGACTTACATACAAATTCAACTTAAGTACAAACCTACAGTCCCTATCTCGTACGCAACCCAGGGACTGGCTGTATATTATACTTCTTTGGGAAGAGCTATTATATGATACATATTATTAATAGTCTGTTTTACCAGGTTTAAGAATTTTGCCTCACTTTGACATACATCAAGAAATACAGTTTAAAACTTGAAAACATACACCCAGATTGATGTGACTAAAATTCCCTAGTGCAAACCTTCTTACAACATATTTATCAATATTAATCTCTATTGTCATATTCTTTTTATATTAATCTTCAATTAACTTTAGTAATTGTTTAGGATCTGCAATTATTCTTTTCCACCTTGGTGTGGTAGCACTTCATCAAAAATGGAAGTGCACACCAGGACTTTGGGAAGAGTTAACAGATTTGCAAGTTCCTTTGTTCTAAAGCTGTAAAAGGTATTTAAGACCTATCTGTTTACATTACACAATATTTTTATCCTCTCTTTTGTTATTACTACCTATGAAATTCTTAATATCTAATAATATCATTATAATAAAAACTATAAGTCACCTGTTATATGGTGTTGAGAATGTGGCCAAGATAACATCACGGCCATTCAGGTGGATAACATTAGTCACTGCCTGTAGCATGTTGAAATAAAAATGAGAGTCTCCAGGAACAGAGCAATTGAGACGAGCTTTGAGAAAGGATGTCCACTGTTTCTCCAATACTCTCTGTGATCCACCACGGTCATTTTTACAGACCCGGGCCACTCTCGGAAAAACAACCTGGATTAAAAGAAATATAAACGAGACACTTAGAAAACTAATCTATTAGCTACCTTATTTAACATTTCTTTACCAGTGTTACAATACCATGAGAATAAAGAAATTTTAATAAACTATATGATATATTTTTATGTTTAACTAGCTTCTAACATATACAATTTTAAAACTTACTATATAAAGAACTAAATATTTTCATGAAAAAATGAAGAATGACCTTGCTGGAGTGAACAAGTCAGAGTTTAACAAAAGGACATTGCTAGGTGTGTAGATTGCTAATGCAGTATCTGCAAACTGGCTGGAAGGGAAATGTCTTATCTTTTTCAAGTGATGTAGTAAAGCAGATTATTTGGAGACCTTTTACATCTGACATTTATAATAGGGACATCAATCCTTACAGAACTATGATGACACTAAGCATTTAGAAACTAATTTTCACAAAGGTTACAGCCTGACCTTACCAATTATGACATAAAACCTAGACATCAGACCTCTGCTGTATACCACACCTAAAGCTGTAAAAAATAATGTATTAGCAGGTCAAGAAAATGTGCAATGTTTGCAAGAGAGGCAATTGTTTTATCCCTTATCACACTGTTTAAATTATACAGCCTACATTTTCTATTAAAATGCTTGTATTATTCAGCCCCCACCTGCCCCTCCACCTTATATCTACCACAAAGGAACTGAAGAAGGATTTTCTTATAGAAATACCCTCAATATTGAAATTTAGGAAGGTGGCCCTTGCATATCTAATCAGTGGCTAACTGCTGTTTATAACAAGGACAAGGTAAAGGTTTACCATATTGCTCATCTTTTTTAAATGCAAATCAGTAAAATATTTGTTTTAGATAATATGTCCTTTAAAGATTTCTGTTACCTTCATGATTGCATTATGTATACTGTATAATAACAATTTATAACATCTGCTTCTTGATTTTAAACATACCGATTTGCAATCTGCAATTAATGAGCCATTGGACATAATTTACTCTGTTTCTGGCCTTATTTGAGTAAAAGGAGCCAAAAAAAAACTTCAAGTCAAAGTAGCCTTACCTTTCCCATACTGTTATACTCCACAGCAATTTCTCGGAAGAAGAAGTAGATATAGTCACCATAATCTACTGCTTGCACGAAATAGGGCTCTAAAAAAATAAAAGTACATAATAAGAATATACACTAAAAATCAGATAATAAAAATACACACCGCATATATTGTGGCAATAACAGCAACAAAAAGAAGTACCGATGAAAGAATGTAAAGTAAGTTAAGTTGGCAAATAGACACTAATCGCCGTTTTTATGGACAGATATTTGCAGGCAGTGCCACCATACTGCTTTAATTAAGAGAAACATTCCTAGGCATGGTAATGGAAATACATTTTACTGTAGTTCCTACTTTGATGCTGAAATTACAAAAAATTTAGAAACAAATGAGAATGCCAAAACCAAGTCTTTAAGAAATAAAAACTCAGCCAAGATAAACATATTTTTTTTATTTAGCCTGCAGTCAGAAAACTGTGTTCTGCAATGTATGAAATCTGACCCTGTTTCCAGTTCAAGAAAAGAGAAAAGCCCTAAAGCAAAAAAAGCAAGATTTCATTAAGTTGATAACCACAGACACTCCTCATAGATAGAAAAAATAAAAATAAAGGCTGATACTGGAGCAAAAACATCCTAGGCCTTGACTCCAACCAACAGATATCCTCCTTTCCAGAATTCAGTGACCCAAAAAGAGAAAATCTTAGACGTCATTATTTTCATTGCTAAAAGTTACATACTCTCATGTTTAATGTGTGAGGTGACAAATTATCTTTCTCGTAAATGTACACATTTCATTGTTTACCTACCTTTCAACCATTTTGAGTCATGTTTGACTGTTCGCAGGGTTGGACTGTCTCCAAGGCTCCGATAAATGACAGCATCGATTGCTAAGAAATCTGTTACCGTGGCAGAGTAAAGCTTTCCATCTGGAAGGAGAAAACACCACAACAATGGGCTTCCCACATCATTCACACAGCAAAAAACATGACAGCTGTAATAACTTATGTGTATTTAGAAGCACTAGTTTGAAAATTCAAATTGTAATTGAAAGACAGCAAAAGATTATAATTTGTAAATTACACAGAGGTTTACAAGACTTGTTTTAGAATAGTGGTGGGGTGGGAGTTACTTAATGCTGGGAGGTTTACCCTGTTTTGGTAAAAGTCAAAAAATCAAAGCAAGTAATGAATAACACAGAGACTGAGTCATGCAAAGAAGATTCACAAACTAAACAGAATCTTCACTTAACCTATTTGTAATCTGAACTTTCAGAAAAATGCCACGACTCTGAGCTAGATAAGACAGTTAAATAATAATGTTGTGCTTGTATGGTGTCAAGATATTGAAAAATGAATCTATTTTTATTATTGTCACAAGTACGCAAGTTCTACTTTCCAACATTACAGTATATTACTGTAAGATAGTGAAAACATGTACTCTCTAACGTAAAAGTATTGTTTAATAACTAAGTATGTTGCTTTTATATTTAAACAACCAATCAGCCAGTACATGAAGAGCATACAGGAAGAGATGAAAACTCTACATGCTTAAAATGGGCAAGGGGCGATTAAGAGGATCAGACTCCTTTATTGATTTACCAAGTGACTCAGTGAAGCAAACAGGCTCATGTTAAATCCTTTCTATCTAAATAGCTGTGAAATACAGAAAAAAAAAATTATCAGATGGTGCATAAATTAAGACTGGGGAAAAAGATAGCTTAATAACATGTATTTCACTAACAAGTATACTGTATTTTATAATTTTTTTAGATGGTTATTTCATGCCAGAGAAAGCATTTTACTGATCTCACGTAACAGGCTATGTAAACATGGCAAAAAATGGTTTCAGTGAATTTGATGTACAAAGTACTGTAAATTCCAAATAAGAGGAATATATTCAGTCCACCAATTTCTGTTTAATTATGATTTGCATGATTGCTGTAATGATTATTTAAATCATTATAAATCATTATTTTTTTTCATAACATATACTTTTTTCAATATACAGGGTGGGCCATTTATATGGATACACCTTAATAAAATGGGAATGGTTGGTGATATTAACTTCCTGTTTGTGGAACATTAGTATATGTGAGGGGGGAAACTTTTCAAAATGGGTGGTGACCATGGTGGCCATTTGGAAGTCGGACATTTTGGGTTCAACTTTTGTTTTTTCAATAGGAAGAGGGTCATGTGACTAATCAAACTTATTGGGAATTTCACAAGAAAAACAGTGGTGTGCTTGGTTTTAACGTAACTTTATTCTTTCATGAGTTATTTACAAGTTTCTGACCACTTATAAAATGTGTTCAACGTGCTGCCCATTGTGTTGGATTGTCAATGCAACCCTCTTCTCCCACTCTTCACACACTGATAGCAATACCACAGGAGAAATGCTAGCACAGGCTTCCAGTATCCGTAGTTTCAGGTGCTGCACATTTCGTTTCTTCACAGCATAGACAATTGCCTGCAGATGACCCCAAAGATAAAAGTCTAAGGGGGTCAGATCGGGAGACCTTGGGGGCCATTCAACTGGCCCACGACGACCAATCCACTTTCCAGGAAACTGTTCATCTAGGAATGCTCGGACCTGGCACCCATAATGTGGTGGTGCACCATCTTGCTGGAAAAACTCAGGGAACGTGCCAGCTTCAGTGCATAAAGAGGGAAACACATCATCATGTAGAAATTTCGCATATCCAGTGGCCTTGAGGTTTCCATTGATGAAGAATTGCCCCACTATCTTTGTACCCCATATACCACACCATACCATCAATTTTTTTGTTTCAACAGTCTTGGAGGGATCTATCCAATGTGGGTTAGTGTCAGACCAATAGCGGTGGTTTTGGTTGTTAACTTCACCATTCACATAAAAGTTTGCCTCATCACTGAACAAAATCTTCTGCGTAAACTGAGGGTCCTGTTCCAATTTTTGTTTTGCCCATTCTGCAAATTCAGTGCGCCGATCTGGGTCATCCTCGTTGAGATGCTGCAGTAGCTGGAGTTTGTAAGTAGCTAATATCCGCCGAAGGGATGTTCGACTAATGCCACTCTCCAGTGACATGCGGCGAGTGCTACGCTGTGGGCTCTTGCTGAATGAAGGTAGGACAGCCACTGATGTTTCTTCATTAGTGACAGTTTTCATGCGTCCACATTTTGGCAAATCCAACACTGAACCAGTTTCACAAAACTTAGCAAGCAGTTTGCTAACTGTAGCATGGGAGATGGGTGGTCTCATAGGGTGTCTTGCATTGAAATCTGCTGCAATGACCCGGTTACTGCGTTCACCAGACAACAACACAATTTCTATCCGCTCCTCACGTGTTAACCTCTGTGAAATGTTAATGGCTGTAAACAAAGAGAAACTTGTAAGTAACTCATGAAAGAATAAAGTTACGTTAAAACCAAGCACACCATTGTTTTTCTTGTGAAATTCCCAATAAGTTTGATGTGTCACATGACCCTCTTCCTATTGAAAAAACAAAAGTTGGATCCAAAATGTCCGACTTCAAAATGGCCACCATGGTCACCACCCATCTTAAAAAGTTTCCCCCCTCACATATACTAATGTGCCACAAACAGGAAGTTAATATCACCAACCGTTCCCATTTTATTAAGGTGTATCCATATAAATGGCCCACCCTGTATTCTTCTATTGATTGACTTAAGTGAATAGTTCACTCAATTTTGAAATGCCATTATTGCTTAGTAAACTTCAAAAAAATGTCTAGATTGTATCGTAACTGTGGAAACTGTCAGTTTTCCAAAGTACAAGTCTAATGAAACCGCTTTAAACAAAATACCTATATCAAAATAAAGTGTTTTCAAAATCAAGTGGTCTATACTGGTAACTCAAAGCCCTATTATTACAAACACTAGCTGTGCTACTCATCTAAAACAGATTGAAATCTAGGTAATCAATGTAGACTTCTTTTCTATTTGATACATGGGTTTTCCATTTCGACTGGTATAATAATACCTTTTCTTCTTTTCATCACTTCCACTCAGTGTCACTCATCAAACTGATCACTCTTATAATGAAGGTGGTTTGCTGGGAAAATGCAGAGCTGGTTGCTACTGCTTTGGCCTGGTTTAGTCACTCTAGCCTAGTCATGCTGGGGCTTTGGTTTCCTGTTATGAGCTTCAATCTATTGGTATTTTCACTCATCTGTTGCCTACTACACAAAGTTATCAGTCATTAGCATTACAGCTATAAACCTCATTCACGTGGCCAGAGTAGGTGAAAGAAAGTTGCTTCTATGCTGCTATTGTCAGCATATAATGTCAGACAACAGAATAGACCGATCAGACCATTTTTCTTATTTTAAACCTAAAATTTGCTATTTTTATTATCATTTTTATTCTTGCTTTACCTTTCTTCTACTTGTTTTGCCAATTTCTAAACTTTTTTCGTAACCCTAGCAACTGGACAGACGAATAGAAATACAGATACTCATTCTTTTATTAAGGTGGTTAAGCTGCTTTCTGTTTGTCCAGCAGTTTCTCTCTGTTGGAAATATTCAGTGTTGTGTGCCATCTATTGAAATGTACTTTGTAATACATGTACTACAAAAGTGTATTGCATTTTTAAGTTCAACAGATATCATATCACAAATATCACTTTTACGAATCTCATACCAAATGGAATGTAACAGACACAGCAACCAAACAGATACACTTGACCTTTTATTAAGATGGATTAACAATATTTCTTCATCTGATTAGTTACATCTAACTCACGTTGCTTTTCTCAAAAAGAGTGGGATGAATCTGTGCCTCTGTAACACTAGCTTGCAGAAATTAAATAAACCTTCACAGTAGACACTAATTTAAATAAATAGTCAGTAGACATACCAGCTACCTAGTTAGACTACTTACTCAGACTTCTGCAAACAGAGTCAAAACTCATACACCATTGATTCAGTAACAGTAATATAAGCACTACTGAAATAATAATCTAATTAAAAGACAACAATAATAGCAATAAATCCATTTTTGATCCACCCAGAAGCTCTTTTAGGACTGGGTATGAATTCACCATGGCCAGGTTATGGTTCAGCCAGGGTCTTATTTTAGGCTTACTTGTATTTTCTTTTTGTTTTTTAATAATTTTGTGAATATTGTTATTTAATGTGTTTTGTCCTCTTTACTATGTATTTCTTAATGTGTATTTTCATTAATGTACTATATTATTTAAAATTACTGATTCTTCATGCTGTGCGCCATGAACACTAAAAGTTTAGAGGATCTAGAAGGACAGGGCTATCTGACATGATTACTGTGGTACTATCCCAAGAATTATTTAAGCAGTAGCTGCCATTGAAAGCATCAGCATTGTGTTTTTTCTAGCTGTCCAAGTTTTGTTTAAATGCATCCTTTGAACAATGAATGAATTTATGAATTTTTGTCTTTACATTACAAAAATTAACAATACAAGAAGATTCAGATTCTCAAATAATTTTGCCAGCTGTGAATATTATGGTTCACTACTTTAAGTTTTGTCCATCAATTTTTAAGTACCTGTGCATTTATCAGAGTAAGAATAATACACACAATGCAAAAATGGGTTTAAAATGCTTGGAGCTATATACACAGGTGTTGCCATAAGGTATATTTAAAACATTTCTTTATGTTTTACATTCACTTGCTTTTTTTCAGACCACTTTTGTGCTTTTCTTTTTTTCAAGGAACTTCATTGCAGCTTTCATACAACTCTCAAATGCTCAAATGATTAAACAGCAGCAGTTAGATACTTATAAAAAGTTCAATATTTTTTCACATCTGTTCATACCTCAGCAACTAAGTAGTCCCCTGTCACTACAAGGGAAGGAACTGCATGATTATCTTAATATTTTTTTAGAAAGAATCACATCTGAGTAATATGTATCATCGTGTCCCAGCAGAATGGTTACATATCCCTGAGTGTGATGATAAATTACTCAGCTCTGCATTAAATCTTTTTTCTGTTAAAGAAATTGGAAGAAAACTTGGTATTTAGTTTAATGTTGAGTTACATAAGTTTTTTTCTCATTGCAAATACAAAAAGTTTTATACATTTATTCCAAAACAGCGTGTACTTTTTAGAATTTCAACTGCACTGCTTGACTCCCTGTACCTATACAATACATATCTACATCAAATTAGAAGTTAAATTCTAAGTTCAATTTAACACTAAACACATTTTAATATGCAATTCTGTTACTATGCAGTGACAGGACTACCACCACAGATACGATTAATGCTATGGAACTTCTTCTATAGTTCAGAAAGTTACATTAAGTTATTTTTGTGTCCATTCCATTATTTGCAATTGGACCAGGTTTAATCTAAAGTGAAGGACAAGAATGCATGAATTACACTTTAACATGCAAAATGGGTAAGAAGAACATAGATAGAAAAGTGAAAAAATAAAAATAAAATAAATAGGTCATAACCAGGAAAAATGTTAACTGAGATAGTAAAAAAATAATGCAGGGGAACGGAAGCAACATAGTATGTATAGAGTGAGGGCTGAAACAATTAAGATGATTTCCTGAGAACACCTATTTGTGCATGATAATGGGACAATGCATACACTGCTGTAAAATATGGATAGTCCAATAAGGTAGCGAAAACCAGCACTTAAAAAGTATTTTATTTTACTTTGGCAGTGGAAGCTGAAGTAATCATGGTAGTACAGGAAGACAAGAATTATCAGGGAATGGGTGTTCTGGTTTCCCCAGTAAGGCAACAGACAGGGACACCAAAGAAGAAATGAGAGACAGAGAGAGAGACAGAGGAGTATTGCCTATTCTCAATCTTTTAATATGAGAATGTGTACCCCTTTAAAGAAAAACAACCTAGAGGCTGTGTAAAGACTTGTCCCATAAAGGATGGTAGTGGTCTTGTATTTCTTCTGATTGTGACCCTTTTTCTGTCTTTCATCTATTCTTCTGTTCTTCTGCTCTTTTAAAAAGAGTTGGCTTGCTGACATAGCAGGTTGAGATATTCCAGACCAGTCGACTTTCATGGAAGTTTAGAGAGTGATCTCTCTCCAGTTGCAGAAATGCAGCTGATGTTATTTTGCTATCTGACAAAAAATGAACTGTAAATAACTGCAACCAGAAAAAGAAACATTGTTGAAAATCAAGTCTAACGCTGAGGCAGATGCTAAAACAGTAATCTACAATTGTAGTGGAAATTCAAAAAATTGATTCTTTTAACTAGAATATTCAGACAAAGAAAGCACACATTAATAAGCAGTATTTTGTGTTGTTTCTTTTATCTCAGATAATCAGTAAGTGGACGGCGCTGACCTTTATGCTGTCATGGAAGTGATGTCATGTGCCACTCAATTTCCATAACAACGTCGGGGAGTACCGGTAGGAAACAAAATGGCACTGGAAAAAGACTTGAAGGAGAGGTAATGTCTTAAAAAACTTTTAAAGAATAAAAGCAAAGGGCAGAAATTAATTCTGTGTGTTTCAAAACCTCCTAAGGAAAATATAAGGCTGAAAAAGATGCCAAAAAACATACAATCAGCATATGGGAAGAGGGGAGTCCAGAATTGTGAGACTGACAGGCAAAGAGTGAAGAATAAACAGCAAGAGAAAGGATGAAAAAGAAGAGACTGCTTTGTACATATCGAGTCATGTGGAAGTGGGATGGTTACTACACCAAACAGACAGAACTAAAACAATCATTATCAGCGAGGGATGTAGCTATGTTGTTTTGTCCTGTTTATTGAGAACACCACATTCTTCTTTTGTATTTATTTATTAAATGAACACTGTTTCTTTATATTTTTCCTTCCTTAACAGTGTTCTAAATTGGAAGGATGGCTATTACAATGAAATGTCAAGTTAGAATTAGTCTTTCTTCTCTGTTTTTTATTTCAAATTGAAGACATCATATCATAGGTTCGTAGGGTTATTATTGACATATACAAACATATAGAAACTATAGTGAAATTTTTACTTGCTTGTTATACAAAAGTGTATGGCCACAACAATGCCACAGTGGTGGTTTCTGTACTTTTACAGCTCCCAAATAATAGTTTCATATCATAGGCTGGTCACTGTGGGTGTGGAGTCTACACGTGTGTCTAATGTTGCAAAGTTCCTCACACTTCAAATATTTGTGTATTAAGTTGACTTCAAATTTTAAATTATCCCCATATAAGCAAGTGTGGGTGTGTGCAGCTATGTGCCCTACAGAGGACTTTCAACCAGTCCACCATTTGTCCCTTCTATTCAGTTGATTCTTCTAAAATAGGTGCCAACCCTCATTCACCTTTATTAGAAGAAAGATAAACAAATGCTTTATAAACTTACCAGCAAATAATGCAACATTAGCATGTTTTGCATCGTATGGACATCTTGCCATCCCACTTATTCCATCTTCAAGGACATCCAAAGATTCCATCTGCAAATAATTGGTATTGAATTATCAGAAACTGTATTTCCTATTTCTAAGAAAAAAAGTTTAAAGTTCACTCTTTATTAGCCTTTCAGAAACTGCAAGGACCTGTTAGTGGAATGTTGGAAAATACTTTTAGGAATGCCTAAAAGAAACTTCCATGCATTAGAAAGTCTCCATGACAAAAACATCAGGTATTCCTAGTATTTGTACTTATATTTTGATCAAAAATCTCTAAATCAAATTTAGCAAATGTTTCTCACCTTACACGAGCAATAAAAGGACTTGTGTAGTAAAAATCTTGTGAGGCCTTTTGGTATCAAACAGGAGTAAAGAATATGCTACTGTGAAGAGTATGGAAGCAAAATTTTAGTTGTACTTTTGTATATGTCATGGTTAAACCGTTCAGTTTTTGCAATATGCAAACAAGCAAATGTTATACCACTGAATCTTACACAGTAAGGATTTCCACATATTTTTGTCCCATACTCCTTAAATACTTTCAAAACCTCAGGGTTAGAATGCACCTCACATGACCTCTGCTGTCTTTTGGTTAGGTCACTTTGTGGTTTGTAGTCTTTGGTCAGCACTTACCACAGTTATCTATCTCTGTCAAGTGTAGCTACAAGTCCCTGCACATACAGTTAAACAAGAGAACTGTTAAGATGGTATATAGAGCACTCACTTGTAACAAATCCAGAAATAGAATTCTTTAATTAAATGCTACCAGCCTTCAATAACCTTCTAGCCTTGTCTTTCATGCTGTTTCTGTATTAAATGCCAAATGTCTGAAGAAGACAACTCCTATTTTTCAACAATACTATATTTTAATGATTTCAGAACCATTTTTTAAATGAGGAACTTGCTAGTAAACAAAATGAAACAAATTACTTAGTTTATGGAATACAAGAAAAACTTTTTATGGGAGGACTTCTAACGTATAATGAAAGGTTTACAAGACATAAGTAAGATAGTTTGTGTTACTCCTTACTTAGACTTGATGTCAAAATTGGCGAAAATCTCCAAGCCTTTGATTTCTTAAAAGTATAGTAGTCTTTAACAAATTTAACATATACATCTAATATTGCCAATAAGTGCAAATCATTATCCTTGCTGAAAGTGTACTTTCAATTTTCTCTTTAGTATCAATTTAAAAAAAAGACAATCTGTTTAAATCCTTAATGAATGCCACCTCTAATCTACATGTTGAAATGCCAGTCATACAGTATGTGACTGTATCCATACTGTTAATAATGGCAATGCTCAGGTTATCCCAATATCACTTCAATTGTGTAGTTTGTGATTTGTTGACAGCAAGTAATTTGCAATATGCTGCATACAATTATGACTAATTAATGGACAACACACAGTAAGGTGACACACATAAAAATATAAAATTCTTCAGCTGGGATCATGAGATAACCTGGTAGCACAGACATTACACTAAGATGAATTAATAGAAATACACATTTAACAAATTACATTTGCCTACATAATTATCTAATTGCCAAGTGACCATAAATCAGGGGTATGCAACCCAGCTGCTGGAAGGGATGTCTGACTCTCTCTTTTTAAAACAGAGTGAGGCGAGAAAGGAAATCCCAGAGTCAGCAACACATTCTGGACTTCAGAGGGCTTAAAGTTCCAGAAGGGAATACATTTGCTTTCACCTTTAGATGCTGCAGGCAGCTGTGGACCTGCATTGAAGATCCAACCCTTAAAGACCAATGGACTGCTCATATAAGTAGGAACACCTGCACATGGAAGCCTTAGACAGACATAACCTTGGGGTGAGGTTTAAAGCTGTCTCACAGGCTGAGACATATTGAGTGAAGAATCAAGAGAGTAGGGTGACAGCTGAAAAGAGTTACAGAGGTCAAGCGCAAAAGTCTAGACTGAGAGAGAGAGAGAGAGAGAGAGAGAGAGAGATTGTATTTGGTGTGAAGGGGAGCTATGAGAGCCCACTCACGTTACAATGTACCACAGGTTCAGAACACACTATTCACTCACTGAAATACTCAAGTATCTGTATATATATACAGTATATGTAGAATCTATTTCAGATGTTTATTTTACATTTTGAGTTGAAATACAAAAGTTGCCTTTTATTACCATATTGATTTTTTTACATGACACATTAGTTTTGATAACATGACCGCAACAATCACACTTTTGATAATACTATGTGCTATGTATAAAAACTGTAGGGCATTGATCACACTTTCAACTTTTCTCTCAGTCGATAAAAATCTCACCATCTCTAGTACTAGTTAGCCTTAAATGCAAGTTGGCCCTTGTGTCTGGTTTTTATCTTTCTGGTTTTGAACTTTGTTGTTCTTTGACTACAGATTAACAATGTCTGTGCTGCATTCTTTCATCTCACTGTCTTTTCACAGTTACGATAATCCTCGGGTACTCTGTGTGCCCATGACACTCACTGCTTGACCCTGAAAAATGTCTCTTGAGTGGTTAACACTACTGCCTAGTAATTCCTGGCACCTGAGTTCACTTGGTATGTGTATTGTTTGTTCTGTTAGCTTGGATTTTCTTTGGACGCTCAGGTTTCCACCGCTATCCCAAAGCTATTAACTTAATTGGCAACTTTATATCAGCTGCAAATGAGTTTTGGCATGCTTTGTGATGAACTGAAATGGAAAAGTGATTTCAGAAGAAACAATACATTTTATTAGTGAAAACCACCCTGTGTACTTTATAAGGACAGGAAAGTAAAACTCTTGTTTACATTGATTTTCACAACTGAAAAGGAAGCAGTTAAAGTGATTGCTCAAAGCTGCAAAGCAAGTCAACAGTGAAGTATTAAACTGTCAGTCTTGTGAGTAATAGTCAAACACTTTTTAATTAGATCATACAGCTTGTCAAAAATGGATGAACAGATATTTCTCTCATAGGCATCTATCTGTCATTCATTTTCTGAACTTGCTATTTCTACTAGTATCCCAGAGTGGGTTTGAACTTCCTAGGACCACTAGACGCACAGCACGCACTAACCGTACATGGCACATTTGTCTACTGCAAAGCACACTTACACACAGCCAACTCTGAGTCAATTTAAAGCCACCACATAACCCAATATTATTGTCTTTGGTAGGTGGGAGAAATCCAGTGTGCCTGAAGAAAATCTGTATAAACACTGATCAGGGGACTTGTCAGGGGACAACATATAAACAGTGATTGTGCTAGAAATTTAGCTCAGATCAACAGAGATCTGGGACAGCAGTGAGCATGCTAGGTAAAATAAAGATTGAGTTGATTCAGTGTACAATAAAAAACAACTTTAGAGATGAGGCATATAATCCAGGACATTGTATAAGGCAACTATACCTTTGCACCTTATTTAAGATTATCAGTGTTCATTTTCAAAGGAAAAATGAAATGCTTTTAAGCCTTATATTTTCAATTCATAGGCAAAGGTGTATCCATTATAAGACCTTACTTTTAGATGCAAAATATCCAGCACATATTCAAGATTTTAACGTTTTTAATCATACTGAATCTTAACATGTGATTCTTCTTGACATATCTCTGTGCAAAGGTGATGCCAAGCTATCAGTTTTCAGAGTCCGCACAAATCTAAAGTGCTTCCTATTAATTAAAAATGCACATTCATTGCAGGAATCCTTCTGCAAAATTCACAAGGAAAAAGACACAGCTGGCAGTGTAATCTTCACACAAATCGAATAAGTGGACATACAGCTGCTAAATCTATTTTCAATATCTGTTGAAGTTTTTATATTAAAAAGATAATCTATTAACCATAAGCAGGAATGAAATAAAAAGGGGGTTATTCCTAAGAACTATGAGACGAAGGATACAGCAAAATAACATAATGAACATGGTTGATGGGTTAAAAGAGGGATGGATAGATTTAATAATTTAGATAATTTCTTACTTCTTTTCAATGATGAGGGACAGTCAAATCAAATCATAATATAAAGACAGGCTGTGTTAAAGACAGCAATTTGTAATACAAACGGTTTTCATGCCATCAAGTATACTTTTCTTTTATTAACATTTATGAGAAAGTTTCATTAAAATAAACTGCACTGAGTTATGTTAAAAGATATCATCTGACATACAAAATGCATGTGCTTGCTATGTTTGATATATGATTATAAAAATTGTCATTGAATGCTATGAAAGGAGATTGAGTTAGAAACCACAATTGTATAGTTTTACTGCAAATGTTCTCTAATTTAAAAAAAAAATAGTTTTTATTGATTTTAATTAGAAACAGATAACTCCATGCAGTCAAATCAAATTTAACAAATCAAACCAAAATTCACTTAACCACCCAAGAGAAATAGAGAGGAGTCAGCGACCAAAGCTACTCTATAAAGAAGCAAGAAAAGAAGAGTATCCTTTTCCCCAAAATGGAAGCATTTTCTAAAATGTCAATTGATTAGATCCTGCCTTATTTTAAAAAGGTTTTGAACAGATTTTTCTAAGTGAGAATTTGGTTTATTCCAGTTTCAAGTAGTATAGAACATCAGTTACCCACTGACTTAAGAGTGGTCAGGTTGGATTCTTCCAGTTGAGCAGGATAAGTCTACGTGCTAGTAATGTAGTATAGGAAATTACAATTTGCTTGTCTTTCTCTGCTTTAAGCCCATCTGGGAGTACACACCAAACACAGTTGTTAATGGCTTAGGAGTGATTGTGACATCAAGGCGGTCTGATAGGCATGCAAAGATTTTTGTCTAAAATGTTGTTAATTTGGTGCACTGCCAGAACATGAGGCCCAGAGAGGCAGGAGCTAGATTGCAACGTTCACAGGTTGAATCTTACCCTAAACTTTATATGAGTTAAATGCGTTTAATACAAGATCTTAAGTTGAATGACTATATGCTTTGCACATATAATAATAATAATAATAATAATAATTCATTACATTTATATAGTGCTTTTCTCATGCAGCTCGAGTGTATTCTTTGCATGGCTGCCTTCCACTCCTTTATTGAAATACTGAGTGACAGATCCTTTCCCCAATGTACTCTGGGGTCTTTAAAAGGAAGAGACTTTAAAATATTTTTATAAATTGTAAATTGTAAATAATTCTTCTGGAACAGAACAAGGTGGAAGGTGAGGAAAATTGGGCAGGTTCTGTTTAGCAAAGTTTCAATCCAGAAAGTATAGGAGGAATTGTGTTGATGAGAAGTTGTGTTTGAAACAGGATGCAAAGACATTATCTATATACAAGTCTCTAAGTGTTTCAATCCCGGACATTTTTCAGACATTGAATAGTGTATATGTTTGAGAGGGTGGAAAAAGGTGGTTGTTATGTAGAGGTACAACAGATAAAAGTTTTCTTCTGTCTTAAAGTGCTTCCTACATTGGTTCCATATTCTGAGAGAATGAAGGGCAATTGGATTTTTAGTGTAATGAAGGTAGTTTGTATTAACTGGAACACAGAGCAGGGAATATAAAGCAGTACTGCAAGTTATTTTTTTCTGATGCAGACCAGTCTTGTTGATATTCATCAATTTGTGACAATGTCCAGGTCTTTATAGCTTGTATATTTGCCACCCATTAATAAAATTGAAAGCTGAGTAATGCCATGTCCCTTCCTGCTTTAGGTCAATGTAGAGTCACCCTTTGGATGTTTCCAATTCCAAATAAATGAAGTTATGATTGAGTCTAATTTCTTAAAAAATGATTTGTTAATATATATGGGGATGCTCTGAAATAGGAAGAGCAGTTTGGGAAGGATTGTCAACTTAACAATGTAGATTATCCCTGCTAATGTAAGGTGGAGGGTAGACCCTCTAGTCAAGTCTTGCTTAATTTTTTCCAAGCAGACAGCAAAATTTTGTTGAAAAAGAGCTTTATATTTACTTGTAATATTTAACCCTAGATATATAAACTGATCTGCTAAACTGAATGGAAATGTGTCCCATCTGATATTACATGCTAGAGAGTTCACTGGAAAAAGCATGATTTTATTCCAACTTATTGTAAGTCCAGATATCTTTTAGAAATCTGCTAATGCTTTTAGGAATGTTGGCATAGAATTTTGTGGGTCTGATAAGGTATCATATCATCTGCATATAGTGATATTTTCTTTTCAAGTCGTTCTGAAAATCTCCTTTTTCTCTGATGCGTTCAGAAAGTATAGAGCCAACGGTTCAATGGCGATTACAAAGAGCAAAGGTGATAAGGGGCATCCTTGTCGAGTGCCATGTTCTAGTTTGAAGTAATGTTGTTAATGCAAACTGAGGCTTCTGGATTAGTATAAAGTAGTTTGATCCATGCACATATGTTTGGGCCAAATCCAAATTTGTGCAATGTGGTGAATTGGTAGTCCCATTCAATCATATCAAATGCTTTTTCTGCTTCTAAAAATATTAAGATCTCTGGGATGTAAGATACAATGGGTGTATATATTATATTAAAAAAATGTTAGAAGTTAAGTGTCTGCCTTTAATAAATCCGGTTTGCCTTGTGATATTAAGGTAGCACTTTCTCAAGTCTTATGGCTAGTATTTTGGAGAAAGATGGTAATTAATGCTTGGTGAAAAGTTTGAGGTAGAATTTTTTTGTCTTTAGCTTCTATAAACATTGCTAATAATAGTGGAGCTAACTTATTTGAGATATTTTTTATAAAATTCTATTGGGTAGCCATCAGGGCTGGTTTCTTTCCCACTTTGAAGTGAGTTTATAGCATCTAGTAATTCTGAAAGTGTCAGAGGTTTATCCCGTTCTGCAGCACTAAGAGTATCTAGCTTTGTTATCTCTAATGAATCAAGAAACTCATTAGATTGTGTGATATCTTCTTTAAACAGAGAAGAATATAATGGCTTATCATATTCTCTAAATGTGTCAGTTATATTTTTATGGTTAATAATTTTATCTCAGTCTGTGTTTTTAAATACCGTTATCGCATTACAGATTTCCAAATTGTGGATTAGTTGGGCCAAGATCTTACTGGCCTTTTCTCAGTGTTCATAATAATAATATCGCAATTTAAAGAAAAGCTGTTTGTTTCTTTAGTAGTCAAGATGTTAAATTGTGATTGCAAAACTTGACTTTTTCTAGAGTGCCTAAATTGTAGACCTGGTACATTTTAGGTCTATTCTGGTCATTTCACTGATTAACTCAGATGCCTTCTTGATTCCAGCTTATTTTTGTTACAAATATATGAAATAATTTGTCCTCTTAAAATACCTTCAGTATACCTGCTGAGACCTCTGAGGATACACTTATCTCAAGAAAATAATCAATTTGCTTGGATATGAATTCTGTATAGTTCTCATCAGTTAATGACAGGGGGTTAAGTTGCCAGCTACAGGATGTGTGTGTAGGACACAGTAATGTAAGCTTCATGATGAGAGGGTCATGGTCAGAGATAATGAGAGTGTTGTACTTACAAGATTTAATAGTGGGCAAAAAATGATTGTCAATGAGGAAATAATCAATTTTTGAGTAACAATGATGTACATATGAGAAGAGGGAATATGCTCTTAGGTTAGAATTTAAGAACCTCCATGGGTTAGAAAAGTTATGATCTGTTACAAACTATGTTCAAATTAGGGATAGATGCAAATACATTTTGGAAAAAAAGCTCTATTATCCGCGTTAGGTACATAGTTATTAATCAAAATCATTTTACCTTTAGATAAATTGCCCGTCATCCTGACATATCGCTCTTCAAAATCAGATATTGCATCTGACACTACAAATGGGAAAGTTCTATGTATTAAGATTCCCACACCCCTAGGTTTTTTTCTATAGCTAGAGTGAAGAATTTGGCCAGACCACTCCCATTGCAACCGAAACTGGTTCTTGCTTAATAAGTGAGTCTCTTGCAAAAATATTTGGCATTTAGACTTGTTAAGTGTGAGAGTACTTTATTTCTCATAATTCATGATTGAGATCCTTGCCATTCCAGTTCACAAAGTTTTTAACTGTTGTTGACATTTTGTAGTCTTAGGTTAAGTTAGTACATTATACATGTGACATGTACATTGACATAGATTTCATACTATTGGCAAGTGCTACAGCTATGAACCGTATTGTTATGTTGTCACTAATGGTTATTGGGGTTTAAGGGATAAAATAGAAATAGCATTGCTCTCTTTCTCTCTCCCACCCCTTAGAATCCATTAGCTTTTTTCTGCTAAGCTTGTTTTCATTTACATTGTACAAATAAAATCTTATGTTTTACATATACTGTATGAAAACTACATCTGCATGTACGGTAGGTTAAATAACTGTTAACTAAGGGGTATAAAATGAGTCAACAAAGTCATGGGTTTAATTTGAACCCCTGTTTCAATGTACAGAAGAACCTAAATGAAATTCCTTAACCTTCGTATAGTAAATAAAATTGATTTCCGTTATGAAGGATGCAAGGGATGCTCATATTAAATTTCTCTTCAGAAAAAAAACACAAAAAGGGGGAATAGGGAGTGATGATTAGTTAAATAGACCTCTGTTCTGGCAGTGACAGAACACTGCTACATGCCTTAGTGACAAGAAAGGATCCACTAGGGATTGCTAAACCTTGCATCCTGCATGTAGTAGTCCCCTGTATGTAAACATTAAGAAAACAGCAAAAAAAGAGACTAACTATTGGGACCCACCAGCTCAAACTGCACAGATTGCCTAGCCTAGGAAGATAGAATCGTGTTTTGCATTAATAGGTGACACCAGAATCTTCTGGCCTTTTGACTCTGTAGCTAAAGTGGGCTGTCTCTGACCCTGGAATTGACTCTGAGCATTGGCTTGAAAGTGATCCTGGAAGAGGTTTAATTTAGCGTCAGACCACATCTATTTTGAGTCTGGTTGACACAGGTAGAATGCTGTAGCCAAGCCTGTTGGGGACACTTCAGTTTTCTTTCTGAGGCTATATAGATATATCCTTAACTCCAGAAATGACTAAAGAGAATAGATCAAAGTGACTGGGGCTGGGGTTTAAACACACCTATGGTCCAAACTCACTACTGGTTATGTTAGACGTGGACCTGGGAACCGGTGGGAAGAATAAAGGGCAAGGATGAAATTAATAGAAGAGTGCTTTCTCAACACAGAATGATGGGTATATGTTAAAGCAACCACAGCTGGTATTCAGAGGAATAAGCAGGTACAGTGAAGTGCCTAGTTTAGTTCTAAGGAAGCTTTGTACTTTGTGATGTCCTGTTCTGTCGCCCTCCCCTATGTTAAGTATAAAATAAGTACACTGATTTTGACACACAAACATACATGCATGCATACTTAGACTCAATTTAATTTAATTCAATTTTGAAGGGTGACCAGAGTTTATCCCTGCAGAACTGGGCACAGAGTGGGAAACGACCCTGGACAATACACTTGTCCACTGCAAGCCAAGCACACCCACACTCACTAAGACCGGAGTCAAATTTGAGTGAACAAATAACCTAACCTGAATGTCTTTCGAAGTGTAGGAGAAAACCCTAAGAAAAGACCCCACAGTAACTGGAAGAATGGAGTCAGGCTCAGGACACTGTATCTATAACTTAATAATATTTGTGATTAATCAGTGAAATACTTTGGATTATCTGTATTCTTTTTGATATAATTAATTGGCTTCATATTAAAATCTCTCTTCTTAAGCACCACAATTTTATATATAATACTCACTATGTCTCTGGTGCATTCTCCTCTATTGGTTTGAACTGCAAATTATATTATGTTGCATCTTTTGTATAGATCTAAACACAATATTTTCCATTAAATCTCATGGAAGGTGAATCTCTTACTGAGTATTATTTCAGTATTATTGTCTGTCTTAGTAGCATTAGGAATGAAGCAAAAAACAAAAAACATCCAAGCAGTATTTAAAAAATATGAAAACTAAAGCATCACTGCTAAAGTCAGCACACCACACTTCATCTCCTGAAACTGAATTTTAACGTCATTGCTAATTTCAAGTATTCTCCTAATTACCAAATCATCTGACACTTGCTCACTCCAAACTTAATTTGCAGCTTTATTTCCATTTGACACCTATCACGTATGCAGTAAAATTAGGTCCTACGTGATGTTGAATATTTTCTTGCTATGAGCAACACCGGCTGCCATAAGACTATGTGTGTTCAGCTGCCCTTGACGTATCTTTTTGCTTAAAATATTTATTGTTTTCTTTCTTTGACCAACTGCTTGCTGTACAGTGGTTATAAAGCTTCATTTCATAATACAGCCTTATTCAACACACTTTGTTTACTTTGCCATTCTGTTCTAATTTCACTAAAGAGAACAGAAAAGCAACCAGAATTGATGCCTTTTGGTACTGATATACGTAATTTTGTATTGGACACAAATCAGGAAATAAGCAAACTTATATTTGAAGTAAAAAATAATTTTTCTAGTTCTTACTCAAATTCGTGTTTTTTTTCTCTTTATAAGTTTTTCCCATTGCTTACTAACAATTGTGTTTTTGAGGGTTATTTTTTATTTAATCTACTCCATGCAAATATTTAATAATTATTCAATCAATTAATTTAAATGATTCCCTTCCCTGAAATCAATTGAGAAAACATTAAACCAGCCAAATTCTTACATTTAAAATGTATCTGTTAATGAAAGCATACATACCATGGCTAATGAAAGCTAAAAATAGTGTAACTTAGTCATTTTGCTGCCCCTTGCTTTGAGAAATTAACGCCACATTTTATGAAGAGTTTACTTTGGTGTTAAAGGCTATGGAATGAGACTGTTTATTGGAAGGCCAGACATTTCAGTATTATTAGCAAGAAGTTAAAGGTAGACAACCAATCAAATTCTAGGGATAGTTAGAATATACAGTACATATAAATTCTAGTATGTAGTTCTATCATATATATATATATATATTATATATATAAGTTGGCAGTTGTACTTACTGTAAATTAGCTATTTCTGCATCTGTAGATGATTAGATTAAATTCTAATCTGAGTTTGAGGAAAACCTAGACATTTTATTATATGCAAGTTTGAGAGAAAATGCATTAAACACTGCATTCCCCATGGATTCTCAAAGCTCAACAATCAAAAGAAAAAAATTTTAAATGATTAATGCACAGGAAGATATAATAAAGAAAAAAGGATAAGTGTGTTGTTTTCTTCAAGGCAAAATTGTATGTATTCACAGCAGCTTCCAAGATGTAAAGGAAATGAATGTCTGTTGCAATGTTTCTGTCAGAGTGAGGTTGGCTTTTATGTGGAATAATTTACTCTAATTTTATGGATTTATTTATTGATGTGAGTTAAAATTGTGCTGGAGGGACATTTAGATTGAAATTATTTTGTAATACTAACTTTGCAATATCAGAAGTCCACATAAACAGATGTTCCTGTTTAATAATCTTGACTAACAAGAAAAAGTCAATTTCCAGAAGCTCTCTTCGGCAGGGGCATATCTTTTTTTAAGATTAGGGATACAGACACATGCTCTTTACTTTTAGCACCACATATTAGGCCGATCTATTTCAGATGCTTCAAGTAAGGAGGTGGCTTTCATAAACACTGTATATTGCAATTAAAAAAAATAATTTCAAGGCAGTTAAGAGTTTGTTAAGTGGCACTTAAGTGTTGGCTAAGTGGTCTTCTTTTCTGCAATAACAGAAAAACAAATAAATAAATAACCATTATTCAACAGGAAGACATACTGTATGTACATTTATAGTCATTTCTAAGTCTTTGAAATAAGACTCTTAGGTTACATGGAAATAATTAGCCCTGTAAGGAATGTAATTCCTATCCAATTCTTAACAATGTTGTGTGAACCTCTGAACTGCCACAGTTTTCCATTACTCATTTGGTAACTAACATGAATGAATGAATCAGTATTGCTATACATAAAAAAATACTCCACTTTTTATATGTTCAGCAACTCAAACATAAACATTTAAATGTTGGTCTACATAACTGATATTTTTTAAAGTGAAACATTAATATGATAATACATATCACACTTCTAGCAATAACAAAAACACTTACCTTGTATGTTCTACATGCTGGATTAAAGGCATTTGTCCCACACACAAAAAGTGTGTCGTTATTTTTTTGTAGTAACACTTTGATGAAATTATGACATTCATCCTAAAAAGAAAGGACCAGAGCAAATTACTAATGTAGAAAGAAACATCCTTCATCATTTGCAGAACTAATGCCTATAATAATCAAATCCTCATCATTCCCACTCCTTTGAAGAAACGCAACAAAACGAATGACAGTTTCAATTCTAGTACCATTAGTCTTTCAGGAGTTAGTTTATTGGCAGATGCAGCCCTGATGCTGATGACAGTCATTTCTGCCATTTTCTGTTTAACTTAATGAACAAACTGTCCACTGCGGTAGGCTGGCGCCCTGCCCGGGATTTGTTCCTGCCTTACGCCCTGTGCTAGCTGGGATTGGCTCCAGCAGACCCCCGTGACTCTGTGTTAGAATATAGCAGGCTGGAAAATGACTGACTGACTGACAAACTGTCCACATGCTCAAAGGGAAATTTATTACACCAAATGTTACAGAGATCAGACTGCTAAATGTCACTGAAACACACATAAACGTGATCTCACATACAACAGCATTTCAATCTGTTTTATGCCATTATACCACTAGCTTGTTTACAATACATTTTTACTAAAACATTATAGTAAAAAGTATCTTCTTCTTTCGGCTGCTCCCGTTAGGGGCTGCCACAGTGGATCATCTTCTTCCATATCATTCTGTCCTCTTCATCTTGTTCTGTTATACCCATCACCTGCATGTCCTCTCTCACCACATCCATAAACCTTCTCTTAGACCTTCTTCTTTTCCTCTTCCCTGGCAGCTCTATCCTTAGCCTTCTTCCAATATATTCAGCACCTCTCCTCTGCACATGTCCAAACCAGCACAATCTCGCCTCTCTGACTTTGTCTCCCAACCGTCCAACTTGAGCTGACCCTCTTATAGTAAAAAGTATAAATAATCTAATTATAATATTTTTCTATTTTATCCTATACTCATAATCACTGTAAACCCAAATACAATAATTAATGCCCTAATATCAATGGGTTGCTAAAAATGTCTTCCTTTGACAATTTGTTTTTCACCATTACCCACAAAAGACTACACTGCTGAATTAAGTGAGTGTGTCTTGAATGACCAGCTCATTTTTAACTTCATAAATATGTGGTGGACTTAATCTTAGACCAATTTCCAAAAAACTTTTTTGCTTTTTCTACTAAAGAGAGACTTGTTTGAGGTGTTTATATATAGAGAGAGAGAGAGAAATGAGAGCAACAGTGAAAAATTACTGAGACCAATCATATGTAAAAATTTTGTTTATGCTACTATTATGATATGAATGCTTTTTGACATACTTTCTTGTGTATTTAAGGCACAGTATTCTTTGATCATCTTTGATGCATGTGTGTAAAAGTACTTATATATAAAAAGAAAGAAACAGGCTGATGTTTCATGTTTATAACACAAGTAAGTAGACATATTCATATACAGGTAATCTGAACATTGTCATTACCCCCGAGTATATTCAAGAGATAACCAAAATGTTTTGGCTGGAAAGTCACTTTTTAAATGAAATGAAGTTAAAAGTAAATTCTAAGAGGTGTTTATCAGTTACCTACATGTACTGTAAATAAAAGAGTGACTGCCAGACACATAGGTTATTTTAGACACTTAAGTGCTCACTGTGGTAGCCCCTTAAAACAGAGCTACTTACCTTGTGCTTCCCCTTCATTCTACAAGTATCTACATCTGCTTGTTTTGATTTCCATGTAAGTTTCTATGAAAAGGGGCACAGATGACACACAGAGGAAGAAAGAGAGAGAGAAAGAACCATCAATCATGTCAAAAACACAATGACATTTCTTATTCAAGGTAATCTTTCTCTGCAGGTAAAGTAATGAGCACAATACTTTCACAAGATTAATACACAATCCTTTCCAATAAAGGACAGAAGAATCTTAGCCAAGCTACTCAGCTACACTCATGCTGTGTTTAATTAATAATTGATTATTTGAAAGCCCCCTTTTCAGATAAAGCAACAAAAGTGCATTAACGTGTTTAAAGAATATGTAGCTTTCATTCTCGAAAAATCTACAACTCAGAATGAAGCTGAAAAGGGTAGTTCTTAGTACATATTAATTTTACCATTATGGCTATCTTTAAAACAGAAATGTACAATAAATTATACCATTTATCCTTTAAAAGACCTCATTATAATATTAGTCAAGTTAAAAATAGAATATGCATTTACTCATTGACTCATTCAGCTTATTATCCAAAGTGACTTGTAAAACACTATTGCATAGAAAAATTGTATTTTAGTATTTCATGAGTTGGACTAGTTGAACAATATGACACACACCAAATGGTAAAGTATTTCAGTAGGGGAGTCTGAACTGACCAATTTGTGATCTGCAGTTCACTGCCTTGTTCTCTACAGAACATGGCTTGAATGATATTACTTTAATAATCAAAATAATTCTATAACCTATCCTATCTGTACTTTCACTGTATTCATAGACTATAGTCAGGCTCTTTCCCAGTTTATTGTGTTACTGTGTGAAATTCTGCACAAAATCTACAGTTAAAAAATATAAATACATTTTGACCATAGTTTAATACAAAATTAGTAGAAGAGTCAATGTCATCTGGAAGAAGGCTGCAAGGTGCAATGAGATTAAAATTGACATTTCTACATTTGATTTAAGTGAAGAACCCAATATATTTTGGAATAATTCCTGCCAGGAAACATGTTTATGGCAGCATCATGTTACAGTATATTGACTTTTTTGGCTCATATCAAGAACAATTTTGAAACATACAGCACAAAATAGATGCAGCAAAAGCTATTGAAATCAATGGACTCTAGGGAACAGTAATCTTTCAGGTAAACAATAATTCAAAAAAACACAAGCAATGTGTTTAGAGCAAAAATGTAAATGTTCTGTAATGGCCTAGTCAAAGTGTGGACCATTTTCCAAATGGGAATAAGTGTCAGGAATATGAAATGAAAGTGAAGCAAATGCCCCAAATCAAAGCAAGAAGTTATTTTATGAATAGTGATCAAAAAGTGCAATGTCCAGATGATAACGCTTTTCTTTGAAGTGATAACTGAAGTGAGAATTTTAAGTATTGAATTAATTAATTTCCTTTCAACAATTCAGAATTTTATTTTCTTTTTGACACTGTTTTTGTGTTTGTAATATACAATGGGTGATAAATCGAAACTCTGAATATGCTACAATTCCAACATGTAACCTAAAAATATGAAATTGTTCATGGTTGGGGGATGTAGAATATTCACTATACTTAATGAAAATACATAATTGCCTCAGAAAAGTATTAATCCACTTACTTTGTTGAAATATATTTCATCAGAGTGTGATGTGTCCATATCAACAGTATAAATGTGATCCCTAGAAACAAGAGAAAGAAATAATTAATTAAATACATCTGCATATAAAATCTATAAGAGATATCTCAGCAGTTATAAGGTGACACTTCCTTTTAAAATCTGACTCTGAAGAGGTGCCCTGTGTCTTTAAACAAACGTCTTCTTGTCTCCCCAGAAGGTACACTAGAGAAGCACAAGTGGTATTTTCACTGAGCAATGTTCTGCTCAATTAGACACAGTGTTTCCCGAAGGAAAGTTCATGCTGAGTATACAATTTCCTGTTTTGCTGCAAAGTGGTGCTTTTCCTAGCATTCAAGTACCCAATAAGTTTGGGGAAAAAACACTACAGGCTATTTTTACATTTTTTAGAAACAAGCTCTGCTGATGAGATGCACACACACACACATAAAAAACAATGTCACACATTAAAAAGTAAATATAATTTCAGAAGACCGATTTTGAGAAAAACTAAGTTTAGATTTAAGTATATTATAAAATAAGTGAAAAAACAGTAATACTTTTCCTTAAAACAATCATTCAAAGAAGGCTAAAGGATTGGGCAGCTAAAAGCAAACATCCAGTTTGCAGAAACTAGTCAAACAGTTCATCTAGGCCTGCCTGTCTTCCTTAACAGAATGCTCAATACCCATTTTCCCAGAACAGTAACAGAGAATGCCACAACATAACTTTACAGAAACTCCAGCAAGAACCCATCCTTGAGTCTAATTCTTCATGATGACTGACAAAGGTAGGACTGTAAATTATGCACTATTCAATGTAAAGAAAAAACATAAAACAACAACACAAGGCTTGCTTAAAGAGTTGACATTCTGTTGCAAAACAACAAAACAATGATTTTAAATACAATGCAATCAAACCATGTACATTGTACTTGTGGAATTAATATTTAACCCTCTTCATAGACATTATTTTCAGCATGTTCCAATATTAAGCCCCTGGGACTCATTTATGATTCATGCAGACATAGAACTGACTAGAATTTGGTCTTCTTAACAAAACGTAATAATAAAACAGCAACACATTAGAATATTGGAACAACAGAATGATTTAGACAAAAACAGACAATTCAGCCTAACAAAGCTCGCCAGTCTTATCAACTTAATTCTTCCAAATGGTTCAATAAAAGATATAGCAAAACAATGAAACAATGTTTAAATACAATGCAATCAAGCAATGTATTAATACAAAAAATGAAGGAAATTCAGAGAGCACAGACCACCCAATAGATGCATAAACTAAGACGGGAAGAACAGATTTAAACTGAAATAAAGTTCAAAACATTGTCAAATGTTTCCTGTGTCTATCTAAAGATGTGCTTAACACCTCAGTGCAAATAGGTAGATGGGAGAAATGTTAAACCATAAAAGAACAAAGAGATTAAAAATTTTACAACACAGTGGTTGTTAATTGTGATTGTCATGCGGCTTTGATTGCTTACCAATAGCTGCCTCTCATGACACTTCAGGTCTCTGTATTGCTAATAACAGTAGTAGTATAAAAAGAGTGTGAAAGGCAGCAGAGTTTATTTAACAGGAGTAAAAACGACACTTGTAAAGAAAGTTAAAAAAAAGAAGAATACAACAAAAAAAAAAGAAAAATTTGAATTGTGTGGTAGATTTTTCTTAAGATGCTTTGGGGTTCCATTATAATATTTACATCTGGTGACAAAGAATACCTTTACTATTGGGACATAGTACGGAGAGGCCAAAAAGAAAGTACCTAATCTATAGTTCAAACAATGCCAGACAGCAGACATATCTGCTACACTCTTGCTGTCTTTGCTGTATGTACATTCAAAAATAACATAATAACACCTTTAACTGCAATATCTATTTCTTTAACAAAAAATATTTGGGCTAGAAAAGATGCATAGTTATCTGTTATATGAGTTAGACACATGTGTGTATTTTCTCTGCTGTGGTTTAATCCCACAAACTAAAGACATGCTCTGTATAATGAAGTGTGTATGTGTGTGCGTGTGTGTGCATAGCATGCTTATGTCACCTGCAAATACAGCTTTCATTAATTGTTATCCTGAGTAGACCCTGGATGAAGCAGAATCAAATGATGGACTCATTAATGACTTTTTTATTTGTTAACATATGACACCAATCTGTCATAATAAGGACAAGTTGCACATTGGCGTATAACAATTATCTTCAAAAGCTTCTGATACCATTTACCAATATCTGTAAATAGAATGTCAAATTTATTTCTTGAAAAATATCTGTAATAATATGTTTTAACATCTTATATCATTTTAAAACATGGAAAATGAATAGTAAATAAGTTAGTACCTTTGAAAACATTACTTTCAATAATAATCACAGAGAAAGTATTGGTTGGGAACCACTTTGATTAACATTTAAGGATGATTTGCCTCAATGATCTTTTCAATGCTTTTCATCAACAACACCATATACATGGGTGGCCAACTCCAACCCTGGATATCCGCACTGGCTACAGGTTTTTGTTCCAATCCAATTACTTAAGAAGAAGCCAATCCTCACCTATAACAGATCTTATTTAATTTCATTTCTTTTTAGTGTTTCAACTATACCCTGTCAGTTCACTCTTAAATCAAAGATTTTATTTTCCTTTCTGATGATACATATATCATCCAAGTGATATGAAGCCTAAATAGATGAGCAATTTTCAGTTCTTCATATTCTCTTCAGTTTTCCTACCTAGGTGGAGAACTGCTGCATCTTATTGTTAATACGGAGCAGTTAAAACAATGAATACAGCTGTTCAAGACTAAAATAAGCAATTAAGGATTTAAAATGTTAACAAGAGAGAAAACTAAAATGAAGCAGAAAAATGTTACCTGAGCAATAAATGCTTCATCATCAATGATTGATTACTCATGAAGCAATTGGGTTGGAACAAAAACCTGAAGCCACTGTGGCCTTCCAGGACTGACATTGCACAGCCCTGATTTAAAGGGTCTGTCTTAAATAGTAAATAAATTAAATGATTATTAGCAAAAACTACTCATTAATTATGAAAAAGGCTAGAATGAAAACATGTAGTCACTGTAGCTCTCCATGATCAGAGTTGGCAACCCCTGCCATATAAAAATAGTCAGCAATTTCTCGACAGTGGAGTAATGAAGAAGGAGATTATCCACTTCTTTAAATGAAGAATGAATTGCTAGTCCACATACCCACCTCTTACTGGTAACGACTGTAAAAAAAAAGCTTACTGCTTTATTTCCGTTGTGTTATATGTTTTACTGTTGGTTTTCTTCCAGTTTAAATGCAGAAGAAATTAACAACAAAAAACTCTTCATGTGTTAAGTGATTAAAAGGCCATTTGGAAAGAAATAATTGAAAATATCCTGGAACAGTAAGGCAAACAATGAGTGCACCTTTAGTCATGCCTGTGCAGGTTAACCTTTATTTCCTGCTGTGTAATTTTCCTTCCCTTTTTCCCTTGCAAGCTGAGTAACAAGAAGACTATTAGCACCATTGTTCTGGCCTGAAGGCTGTTCAATCATGTTTGTCTAAACCACATAGCCATTCTATTATCTCGCAAACTACTCTGTAGGCAATACAATTCCAATTTTAGAGGAAATGGCACGTTAACAATAAGCAACACTTGTGAAGTAATTCAGCTTTTGTAACGCTTTGAAAGAGATAAATAGAGTGATGTTTTATTAGCTAATGTGCTTTATGTGCTTGATATTAAACAACAATAAAAATAAAGAAAATTCAATAGTATCTTCTTCTGGAATATTACACTTGGTAACAACAAAAAAGCATACAAAATGTAATCTTTATTATACTGTTGTAAGATAATAAAGGCTGCAAAAAACTTAACTTCCAAAAGGTCTCATACTGGCAGTTGCAACTTCAAAGTATTTAGTAAAAATTGTTCATAATGAGGTACTTAACTGATTGGCAGATAAATCCCATGTAGGCCTTAGAGGGCAATGACAGAATTAGGTAAAGCAAGGTGTACTGAAGCTTAATTTGTATCCTTGGAACAAATTCAAAATGCACAAAATCTCAGAACGCATTACCAACATGTGCAATCATAAAAAAATTATGTGTCTGCAGAATCCCCACTGACTTTCTGGTAACCCTATGTAATCCAAAACAACTCTTTAGCTTAGGTGCTGACTGCTGTAGCAACTGCCTTTTAAATGAACTAGTATGAAAAGACACACAAGAAGCATTCCTGCAGACAGATTCTACTCTAGTAGCGCAAGATGACCCCTGACACTTAGAGCTTGACTACAATGGTGGTAGAAAGAGCATAAAGCCACCTCTTCTTCCAAGTTAGATGCGATTGTTTTGAGTGTTTGGAATGCAGTCTCATGGCTATAAAGGCTCAATTGATAAAAATGAAATTATGGAATTTTAATGTAGAGTAAAGCTGCACAGCTGTTTAAATACATGAAAACAAACCTTTATATCATATCAGACATGTCTAGTGTATAAATAAGGATTCTTTTTTCCAATTTGTGCGCAGAATCCTCCTTCTTTTGTTTTAGTTTACGGGAGTACTATTTTGAACATATATCATAATTAGCATGAGAGACTCAGAAACAAAATCTTTTCAAAGAATAACATATAATGTTCTATAATTTGTTTATTTAATTCAGGGTTGAGTGGATCCCATAGCATATCCTGGCAGCACTGGCAGGATCCATCTCTTTACAGAGCCTCAGGTCGTAACAGGACACAAAATAAACACATACACTACACTCACTCACAACGGAGACAAATTGGAGTTGCCAGTTACATGGGAAAAATGTGAAAACTAAATATAGACAATTACTTGGCACAGGATACAAACCTAAGATGCTGGATCCATTAGACAACAGTGTTATGCTGAGGGTATGCTCCAATTTTATAATATATTTTAAACTAAAAGCACTTTTTAAAAAGTGAAACATCCAAGATTTGTATGGGTGGAGTAATGAATCATAACGTAAGAATCATGCTAACCACAAATATAATTATAAACATGTGTGGGGACATGCTTGCATATCACAAGAGCTACACAAGCTAATGGCCAAAAAAAAAAAAAAAAATTTATTTGTTCTTCATGTGCTACTAGCGTTTATTGACTGCAGTAGTCCTAACCTATGCGTACATCAAATGTCTGAGGCTAGGGATCTGCACTGGCAATCAGAAGGTTGCTGGTTTGAATCCCACAAATGCCAATAGGGACTCTGCTCTGTTGGACCCTTGGAGCAAGGCCCTTAACCTGCAATTGCTGAGTGCTTTGAGTAGTGAGAAAAAGCGCTATATAAATGCAAAGATTATTATTATTATTAATTGACAGCACACAATTAAAAAATGAACACAAATTAAATTGAAAGGGAAGCTGGCTGAGTGGCTTAATTAAATGAGGTGGACTGAAATTTTTACCCTTTTTTGCTTCTGTCAGTCTTGCTCCTTTGTTTCAGTTAATGGTTAAAAAGAAAAAAACATAGAAGCATTTTATGTTTTAAGTCAGTCAAAATCACATGAAAAATATATCCTACTTTAGATGTCACATTCTCTTCATCTATGATACTTAAAAGTATTGTAATTGATAAATAATTATGTGAATCCTTAATCCCAAAACTTTCACTCAATTTATAATACTAAAAGTGATTCTTTCAGAAAAACTTCATCCTCCAAAACATCTGCCTGCCACTGAGGTTTACACTTACATTTTAACAGCCTACCGTTATGTGAACTAAAAAAAAGCTTTCACTAATGTGGCATATGATAGGCAAGAATTCACATTTAACATATCACATTCAGCTACATGTTTTTTGAGTTTATAAATATTAAATATGCTCTGGAAAAAAACAGAACTGCATTAACATATTTTGAAATATGCTTAACTTAATGCAGAATTACAGGAACTTCCTGATTAATTGAACTTAATTCTAAAGTAAACAGATATAAATCTAATCATTACAAGTAACATTTTTACAGCATAAATTGTGCCATGATGAAACCCACATTGGTCTCTTTCTCCATTTATATTACTCAATTTTTCCATTATTGAGATGCAATAGTGCTTGAGTCTATCAAGCCAGAAACAAAACCACCACAGAAACAACTCCTGGGAAGCCAATCCATTGCAGTGCATAATTTTACATACACCAATTCTCGCTTAAATTAAACTCATGAGTATTTCTGAGATGTGGGGAGAAGTCAAAATACAGTACCTAGAGTAAATTTGTGCAAACAATATGAGATCATATAAAGTACCAACAAATGATGACAAGACCAGAAATTAAACACAGCTGAAAGGCAGTACTGTGTATTACCACATTACTGTGCTACTAACTTAAAGGTATTGTGAATTTATCTAAATTTTATCCTAAATATGGCCACATACACTATATCATCTGTTAGCATTTTCACAGGTTAGCATCACCTAGCTGCAGTCCATTTGTAAAACAAATCCACAAATGACAGTCATACTAAGGACAGGTCAAGTAATCTTTGGGGAAGCAGGTTTTAATACCTATCAAGTGAGCATTGACAGAAAATGTCCCCATCAGCATCTCCAAGAATCAGCCTACATGTTTTATATACACTGATGACCAGAAGAAAGCAGTTCAATAACCTGTTCAATAACCCATCAAGTGCCATTTTTATGGGCAAAATGAATGCTTATGGTCAAGAGCTAATAGAGGATCTAACACTGAAACAACACAACAGATCCGACTTATACATTTTTACAAAAGTACCCCAGCATGGAAGAATGTATATGAGTTTCCACCAGAATATGAACACTGGACACCTACAATGAATCTTTATTAAGTCAAGACAGAAACTCAGAAACAAATAACATTGTTGCCCAGCTACAATACCAAATTTCTAAACAGTGAGGCTCATAAAAACAGGAAACCTTTACAAAAATGTGAGTTTCAAAAATTTGTGACGCATTAATCAGAATAAGGAAAATATAAACTGCAGAGTGTTCTACCATAAAGGTCATATTTTGCATTACTTACAGTATTAAAAGAATGGAATTGGGCTGTTTCAAATACAGCACCAAGACTTCCATAAGAACACAAATGCAATATTTCATATTAAGCCATAGTAATTATAGCAGCCTTTTAAAGCTGGGTGAATTATTTTGAATGAAACTTTTATTAAAGTTTAACAAATACTAACATATAAAAATGGCCTGATACTCAGAAATAGCTATGTGTACTGAGCACTTGTATACAGTTGTTTTAATATAACCTAAAACAATAGGCTCAAAACTATTTAATCTATTTCAGAATCACAGGTGCCAGGGTCCATCCTACCACCACTGGGCATACAGTAATCAATGAGACAGCTCTGGACAGGATGCCATCCTTTACAGAGTAAAAATTTGCACAAACCTACTCTGGGGGATAGTTAGGAATCACCACTTAACTTAAGCAGCAAGTCTTTGGGGATTTGGGAGAAAACCCTTGTTCTTATAGGAAACCCCACACAGAAATGAGGCGCATATGCAAACCTCACATCGGCAATAATAACTTTAAAGTAGAACTACCCACTGTACCACCATACTTCCCTCAAAGCTGTTTCTTCCCTGCTTTAATTCAACTGAATATGCTGTAAATGTTTCTAAGTGCATGCGACTGTGTAATGGAATAATAAGATAACATTACAAAAACAATAAAAATGATAATTCAGAAAAATGTAACATTCAATGCCACTTAATCAAATTTGTGATTGCAGGGCAAATAAAAATACTTTGTTTCATACAACAGGGGAAATATTTGTGAAGGGTTTTTGTTAAAAAACATACACAGTGTGCAAAAAATAAAACAGTGACCTACAAACTTGTTATCTAGACCACACCACCCACTCAAACTGAGAAATTCTGCACATTTTTCAATGTGAAGGAAGCAGACTTTGATCTATTTATGGTTATATTATATATTACAATATTCATAAGATATAAATATATCCATTGCTTTTAATTATTTCTTTATGCACACGACAAGGAAAAAGTAATAAAAATATTTTATTCATTCAATTGCTGAACTCAGTCAAACCAATTTTAGGAGCTGGAGCCTATTCCTGTAGCATCATGCAGGAACCAAACCTGGGTGGAGCATGAGTTTATGTTAGGACATTTAAATAATATATTTGTGGAACATCTGTATACTTTTAGAACCTAAAAATATATTTTACTTTAAAATGCACTCAGATACTGCCTTGTTACATTTTTTAAAAAAAAAACCAAGATTATATTAAGCATTCTTCTGTTAAAAAAATACAGTAAGTAACTAATTCTTCCACTGATGACCCATTTTGAGTATGTATGCAAAATATAGTGTGTGTAAAGATGTAGTATCAATACAGAAAATAGACGATATTTTTAAATATAGCTGCTCTGCCAAAACTGGCACAACTGACCTAGAGACTCAGATGTTATTTTCCATTTTACTAAAACTGTAAGAATGGGTGATTCACATACCCAAACTGGAAATATTATTTCCTGTTTGATTATAGTTTGCTTTCAAGTGATAGGTTGACTTTGAAGTGGAATTAACATTTTTTTTCTTAATTTTGATAGAATTAAACAAGATGGTTGATAAACTACTTCACCAGACACTGACAAAGCTGGTAGTACTGATGCCAATTAAAAATTTATTGGCAAGTAAAGTAAGCAGTTGATAAAGTGATCATGTATCCTGCAGTGTGCAGTAAATGATGACAACCAGGGTGAAAGACTTGAGTGGAAGAACAAGGCTACTGCACAAAGATGGTGATTAGTAAGTAACAAATAACAAAACACAAAAAAATAGAAGGAAAGAAAAGTATCAACACACGGGACATGTATGAAAACAATTTGTATGGATATACAGTGCAAATGTCGAGAAAACATTGATCCCTGCAATATTTTTTTGCCACAAAATGTTAGTGATACACTAAGGACAAGAATAGAAGCTTTGCTTTACATATTTTACAGTATATATAAGTATTGGAACCTCTAGTGCTAATGTTTGAGATTTTTTCTTTTAGAATGTAAAAGCAATGCATTTTAGTAGCACATGCATAACAAAACGCATCCCAACAAATTACACACCATGAACATTAGCTCTGGTCCAGAGATTACTAGGCGACACCCTACTCAAGTTTTTGAATTCATTTTATAAATTCATATTAGAGCAGAAACAATCCCAACAAATTCTCAGGCATTGTGGCTAAATACAGCACAGTCACCTAAGTGACAATAAAAAGAGTGGTAGTCTTAGTTTTTTGCTGTACCTCTTTGCAAATGTAAAGATCTTCAGTTTTACTCTCTGTCCTCTGTCTCTCATTTTCTAATGTATTAATCCAGTCTTGATTTTGAATTACATATTTTTCTGTTTTTGATTTTCAAGTTCTAAACTTAGATTTTTTAACTTTTAATCTGATTTACTGAGATCTTGTGGTAAATATTCTGACTTTCTCGAGTTTTTTTAGTCTTTGGCATTTGGATTTTTAAATTAATTCTTTCATTGTTTTTCAAATTTCTAAGGTTCCTAGTTATTTAATCAGAATTTTTTCCTCTGTTTCCCAGTGTTTTCCCAAATGTTTTCAATATTTTGGGGTGCTTTTAATAAGCTTATTAATCCATTATTGTTAATTTCTAAGTTTCTTATTCGCTTTTCTCTAATTTTATTGAGTTTCTGTTTATTAATTCTTTGTTTAATAGATGATTAATTATATTATAATTCATTTCTGGTTTGATTAATTAGGAGATATAATGTTTGGCTGTTGTGATTTTGTCTTTCTCAGTAGATGGCCTACAAATCCCTGCTACAACTATAAACCCTCTTCTCACATGGACTCACCTGGAGCTAAAATCTAGAAAATGTATTAATGAGAGTTTTCCATACCATAAATGACTTTTCCTAATCTAATTGTGCAGATGCTGGGATACTTGGAATATACTTTTACAATTACAGAGTTTAGTGGAATGAATTGAGTCAAGAGCTCTTGTTATGTGTAACAGATTGACACATTTGTTCCTATATAGATACGCTATTTATGGCGATTCCCACTCCTAAAATACAGTACTCTGCTGTTCAACATCTATGAAGTGAGACTGTGAAGTAGTACAATATATTCTCTTATATTGTATCATGCAGCCAAAATCCTAGCTTAGCATCACAAACACTTGAGATTTTAACTCTGATTCACTACACAGTGCACTCTTTAGTTACTTCTGTCTTATATAGTGATAACACATAAAGGCCACATGGGCAGATCTCCTATTAGATACAGCTAAATTCAAAGGAAATGTACAAGAGATGAAATTATTTTGCTCACTGGAGACATGAATGAACACTTTTGCAAAAGGGATAAAGTCTTGGAGTTTTAATTAGATTACTAGTCGATTTTGTAGGGGGGACTCTTGGGAGGAAAGGAGATTATGAAGCAGAAGCAGTAGGAAAATTCTTCCCTGGTGTGCCTTTTATTACTTTTAATTTATTTGCTAATGTGTAAAATGGGAATTTATTACTTTTCTGCTGGTAACAGTGAATGCAAAACATATGTAGAGAGAAAAATGGCATGATAATAAAAAAGTTTTCTGGTTTGTGATTTCTTCACTACTTAAGCACTTGCATAAGTAAAAAGGTGATGACATGCAAGAAGTCCACTTAAGAAAGTTGTGAAATTAAAGGCATTTAGTGTTTTTCAGTCATCAAATGATTTTCTTTCAACAACTGCAAAACCAAAAACGGTAACAGCCTATGCAGCAACTAACTTGCTACAGCTGTTTGTTCATTCTTGCCTGTTATTTTTTTAAATGTTGTAAAGGTTTATTATATTATTTATTCAGTTAGGGTTAACTTCTTATAGTATATAAATATTCAATAAAATGAAAAGGAAGTTCACTGCCTGAGAAATGTGAAAACTAGTATGTCTTTACTACAGTGTATTACCATCATCAGTTTAAAGTAATGTTTAAAATGAAGAGTGCTGTGCTATAGCTACAATATATTTTAGAACGTTATAGCTACCAAGCAAACATTAGATACTAGGCCTAAAACTTTCGGGGCATAAAAATACAGATTATTGGGGAGGTTAGTTTAATGAATATATGTGCCTGTATATCTAAATTAATGAAAACCTGATTAAAATAAATATCTGTTTTAATACTTTTCTAATTTTATTAACTCTTCATTGCTGATACCATCTCTTATTTAGATCAACAACACTTAACTTGAAATCATTGTGAAATCAATGCACACAAGCTAATTTAGGTAGTAGGATATCCATGTAAAAGGTGTCTCAATAATCTTCATGCATTCCATTATAACTGAAAATAAGAAAATCAAGGATTCATGACAGGTGAAATTATAATGTGTAGCTCATAAACAAAAATTCTGCATATAGCTGGTTGCCATTATAAAAAGCTGTTTGTTTATTTGTATACAATTAGAATGCAATGGTTTATTCAGACTAAAATTATAATGTCAGATACACATACAAAAACTCTAGCTGCCTACAACATCATTTTCTTCTGCCTATAATATCTATGCAATATCATCTCTGATTGCAGGACTCATAGTGGATGAATATGTTGTATAAAGAAAGTAGAATATGATGTAGTTTCAGTTGCAAAAATTCAAGATAATTATTTGGCTATTGCCTTTATCCAAGGTGACGTACAACATTTGATATATAATTTCTTTTGTTTTTCCTTGGGGTGGTGAAGTGACTTACACATGATTACTCAGCGTCAGCAGTGGAATTTAAACCCACAATCTCAGGGATAGAAGTCCAAAACCTTAACCACTATGCTAGTCTACTTCTTTATGTAAAGTGTACACTTTGAAATATTCAATTTTTTAACTATGCCTTCACATCACTAAAAAGCATATTGAATGAAGTATAAAAATTAAAGGCAGGGTAAGTTTAATTTATTTTGTATTATACTTGTGTTTAACATGAAACTCTGCAGTTTTCCATTGACGGCACTACCCCTAAAGATAAGGTCTGTAAGTTGTGTTCAGTGCCACTTGGTAGCGAGACTATGAATAAGTGTGTTTGGGTTCAATCCCATCAATTTCCAGAGTATGCAAGAAAGAACTCCTTTACAGAATATTCTGGTGTGTAATACAGAGTGGTAGCTGTTTGTTATATTGCTTCTCAGAATGCAGCTAGCCTAGAATAGTTCGATTTTGAACTTGAAAAATTATGTATGTATTTATTATGATGTTACACTTACCCAGATAAAAAAGTTGAATTATAATACCATAAAAAACACACAGGAGAAATATGGGAAAGAAGAACACCTATTGCAAAATAAAATAGAAAAAGATGCCCCTAACTGTTGAAATAACACTTACTGAAGGATGGCCTTTTCTGCCAGAAGTGGCCCAACAACTGTGCAACCATCCAAAAATAAAGCAAACAAACAGACTCTTTACCTTTCTCTGAACTCTAGCAGAACTAACTCCCTGCCAATCTGAAACCTTGCCCAACTCTTCTACTGAATCGAAGGTCACTGGTTCTCTGGCAAAGAGGTGATATTATGTGCCAGTTTGGAGTTACTTCAAGAACTATCTCTGGAACCACTCCTGGGTCAGGAACACCTCCCTCTGAAATTCCTCTGACCTTCTCTACAGAGTTCCCTCTGGTGTCCACAGGTCCCTCTGCATGTCGAAGTCCTATAATAAAGTTTAGAGGCCAGCCACACATGATAGTACACCTGATGCTCCTCTTCTAAACTTTGCACCCAAACTCAAGATGTTCTTTGTAGGGCACCTAAGAGATATAGCTTTTTTACAGATACTTATCCATGTTGCATTGCCCATGGTTCCATCTCTAGAGAATAATCTAACTTCTGCCAAACCCACACAGTCATAACTATGCAGTTTGTTTTTTTCCTTCTTTTTTGAGTATTATCACAATATGCACAGTAAATGTGTATATTACATGATGTTTTAGTGTTATATTTTCTGGTTGTTGCAACTCATTTTTATATAATATTTTGTAATTACTGTACAGCATGGGTTCATAAGTGGAAGTACACTTGAGAGAGTATTATGAAAAACCAAAACTGCTCTTCTAAAACCAGTAGCCCCATCCATAAATGTATGACAATCAACAAAAGAGTTGCCGGGTCAAATATAAATGGGTTTATGCTGAACAGAGTATCAAGATGTGCATACTTTTGAAATTTGGAAGAGACCCAAATGTGATTTAAGATTGCAAGGCAATCTCAGATTAGTACCACTGCTGAATGATGAATGCATTGTATCAAAACAATAAGATGTGTATAAGAACTGAGTCTTTTCAAGCTACATTTTGCAATATATAGTAATACTGTATGTTCATTTTTAAGTCGGATTCCAAAGAATTAATTTATAAAATTACAAAATACACAATGTTCAAAATCAATACAATGAATTAACATTTTTAATAAATAACTTTGTGTTTGTGTTTGTACTTGCATTGACCCAGAAACAAGGTAGAGTACAAAAGAAAGGACTAAATTACAACCTGGCTGAGGTATCTGCCAGTCTGGTTTCTGATAAAAGCCACATGATTATTTTACTACAGGCATCCAGTGATTTATTTAGATACTTTGTCAAGCTATGTCATGAAAAAAATACTTCAAATATTTATTGGAAGTCACTTATTTCAAATCATTGCTCAATGGAAATGATAGTCTTAAAGTCATATACATAAACAACTGACCAACCTGGGATTAAATGTTAGCAATACATTAAGCTGCCTCTGGGCCACAGGTTGCTTATATAACCCTGAACATGTTACATACTGTTACTTATAGATTATGTCACAAAGCAGACAAAGTCCCAAATGCATTCACAGACAATAATTTCACTTTACAAAAATGACAAGAACTTAAAAAATACACAATAACTTTACATAGCTTATATACTAAGTGGCTGCAAAAGAAGAGTTAAAATTAATAACTTGAGAAATGCTTAGGAAGTAAAATATTTAGCAGGTATTTATCAATGTAGGCAGAAACTAAATTAATTACCCCACCCAATGTTTACCACCTACCGTAGCCGTATTCAAAAGGGTGTTACAACCTTAGGCTCTGACATGTGCATTCACTTGCATGACACCGTTAACAAAATCCCCCACCACCCCCAATCTGCCCTAAAGGGTGATTAGTTAAACAATACTGACCGAGCAGCAATGTAGAGTGTCCTGTTCATTATCATGATCAGCTGGATGTCCAGCTTATGCCTTTGTGTGTTGTTTCTTCCCGGCTTGTGACCAACAAAAGCTGGATATTGTTTCGTATCTGCAAGCAGAAAGACAATGTAATTACGTTAACCTGACAGCCCCCTGTCAAAGCCTGTACAGCCAACAGTTTGCCCTCCTACCGTGGCAACCAGGAAAGAAATTGGCACATAAAGTTTTGCTGCCATTCACAATTAAAAATCTTCATTCTTGTCAGCAGGGAAAAATACCCCACAGCTTGTCAGAAAAATACCAATGAAAAGCTAATTAAGAACCAAACTGTTCTTTAGTTTTATAAAAAGTGAATGACTTTACTAATGTATTTTTCTGGAAGAACCAAATTTAAAAAGAAAAAAATATAAAGCTTTCTTGGTAAAAGTTATAGATACAGGAAAACATGTTTTAAATGTAAGCAAACAATAAACTCTGGTATATTTAATTGAAAACTGTAATTGGAAGTTTGGTATAAAGCAGGCTGTATTCATTTAAACCACTAATATCGAAGGTAGTGTAACATTTCTGTAGAGTGTTCTTCTGGTGATATCTCTATAAAATTAATCTTCAGTATGACTAATATACTTTTTAGTGATATTCCAGAAAATTCTACCTTATTGTTCAAAATCTTAAATTATACTTATAAACCTACTTTTCCAGTTTACATATATGTAATTTTTGCAAACCTCAATGCTCATATCCTCTTCAAATTTTAAGAACAAAAAACTTATTTATGGTCTGTTACTCTATTAACTTTCTAGCAGCTGCCAGTGCTTACGCTTTGGTTGCCTTTAGCAACAGTACATCGTTTCTTAATAAATCTTCAGCAAGTTAATTGGCATTTAAATAAAGTAAAAACTCAGGCATGGAAAATAAATTAATGTAAATTTAAACAGTGCTTTGTTTTATCAGCAGTGGCAGGGTGACAGCTTTTAATTCCTTCCCCGCAAGAAATGTCAATATGTAAACAAAGATAAAACTTTGAAGAACTTTGATTTCTTAATTTAACACTGAGTTTAAAATTATATAAATGAACCCAATTGGAAACCTTTTGAGTACTCTGAAAAAACAAAATGTTATTACTGTTAGTGTTAATAGTGAAAAGTTAGTTTTTCCTATTTTTTTACTTGCTATGCTGTAAATAAGGTGTATTTTATCATGAAGTTAAGCAATTGCTACAGCCACATCAGAATGAAAATTCATAAAAATAGTAATAACAATACCAAGATCTGTATACTTTATTTCTGTAATCTATATACAAAAGACAGATACTACTTTCTAAGGACAAGCAGGACATCATATTTATAAAGGGAGGGACTGCTCTTCTTGCATACAGACTTAACAGCAGCATTTCCCATGCACATAAATATTACCCACAAATTGACATAGTCTTTTCACTGTTCGTCATTAAGACAGGCTGTAAAAGTTGACAGATGATTTTAGATGTTAGGTGCTTTCTGTTCAGTTCAAAATGGGTCATATGACTCCTCTACTAACCTCTGGAGTTCTAGAACTACAAAGTAATTCCAAGTAAATATTAATTATGCATAAATTTGGGAGACGTTGTTAATGTTCTGAAAAGGAGGCTTTCGACTATTTCAAGGCATCACTTATCACATTCGATGAGCATGAATCTGTGGAATTCTTCTTTTATGTGCCAATGAACTGTCTTGAGCTTTCAAATTTTGAGCCATACTAAACATTTCAAGGCAATGTGAAAGTGTCTTATAACTTTTAGACAATGTGATGCAATTGACAAATGAATGAAATCAATGAAAGAATGGATTTTCTACTTTTAAAAGCTCCTTTCAGATGTGCAATCTGAAAGAATATTGGCCACCTGAGGTTTAAAACAAGACTAAAATTCTTTTTAGCACAGGCTGAACTTTTTTATCACTCACATGTAGAACAGGGAACAAGTCAAGACTGAAACTTTCACCCATTACCCTTGACTTCCAAGTACTACCCTCCATCTATTAACATTTTCACATATAGTCCATTTGTCTGGCCACCAATCTTTTTTTATGTATATTTTATTTTCTGAAAAAAGAACATTACAGTGGCATACTACTTAACCAAACACACAATTATAGCATAACTGATATCACCATTTACTTCAAAATCATTACAGGGAATACAAATGAAAAATAAAAATGCAAAAAACAAGCAAGATTCAGCCACCAATCTTCTGAATCCTTACTCCACAATTCTACAGGGAGACACCGCCAATCCTAGCAAAAAGCAAGAACCAGCCCATAACCAGACACCAGGCCACTGCTGAGCATATTTAAGCACATATTTATACTTGGCCAGTTTTGAGATATCTATTATTTAATCTGCACATCTCTGGGATGTGGGAAGAAAACCAATGTACCTGGAGAACATGCACCTTCCACTCAGACACTCTATCTGAACTCAGTAACAGGTAGCTGCAAGGCAGCTTCACTAATTATTGCACCACCATGATTCTCGCTTAGGTAGACATAATCAGAAGTCATTTGTTTGACCTCAACATGATCTCAAGAAGATAACTTCTTCATTTTATGACTGTTGAACACGTAGTTTACAACTGCAAAGCTGAAAAAATTTCTCAAATGAATTTAAAAAGTGTTTTGTATGTACAGTTAATAAGTGGTAATCAGTTCAGGGAAATATGAAAAATGTATTTTACTTGACTATTAAAACAACAAATGTACCATTTTTACTATGGGTCTTTGTGGCTTAATGTTTCCTGTAAATGGATTACTTTTGTTTGAATGTACAAGTATTTATTTTCTGAACTCGCTAATTCTAATACAGGGTTGTAGAGAACTTGAAACCATCCTGACAGCACAAGGTTTCCTGCCACTTAATCCCCATAATTTAAAATGTACGGATTATTAAAATAGGTGTTTTATGGCAATGCTTTTGTTCTTTAAAACTTTAGTTGTAATTAAATATGTCAATTTGAACAGTGCCTTTGTTTTAATTAACTGTATTTTAATTTATTAGACATTAGCACACCTTTCTAACTATAGATGAATGGAGTCAATAAGTGTATATTTTTGTCCACAACTGCAAATGTTGGTGGAATTTTTCTCAGGGTTATTTTTCCACAAGATTTCTGGCACTGACAATGTCACTGAACAAGTGTTATGGAAAGAAGAGAAGAGAGTAAATTGGTTAAGCTGCTTTGTGTTTTCTATGAAATAAAATAAAATTGTGGATTTGAATATCTTGGCAAAGGAGTGTGGCAACGTGTTCCATGTTGATTGAACACGCATGTATAAGTTTCACTGGACTCACATGACAATACCACTGCTATTCCTACTACTGCTACTAGTACTATTAGAATAGCAGAAACATGTCTTTCATGGAATGTCAGTCAATTACAGCACATATTTATAACAAAACTTTCACTGATACTCAAAACACCAGTGTACCAATAGAAATGCAGGTGAGCATGAAGAAAACTCCCCAGTAGCTGTAAATGGAAGCTGAACCCTGCAGTCTGGAGCTGTTAGGCAGAAGTCCAAGCTAGATGATTACACATCAACCCAACTTCAAAAGAATAGACATTCAAAATCTCACATGTATAAATCATGGAAAAATGAGGAAGATGACCACTTATAAAATAATCACTTAAACGGTACACGCTCTGCTTGAATTGGTATATATAAAATGTTTTTTATACTTACAGTTGCCATGTGCAATACTGATCGGCTCAGTGTCTTCAGGAAAGCCAGCCCCAGCAATATGTACTAGTGTGAAATATAGCAGCAAGGCCTCAGACCTCATAGTAGCACAGCTAGTTCTTTGCGCTGTTACTTCTTAACTTTAGCCTGAAATAATTAAAATTACAAAAAATGTATTAAATGATTGTCGTGTGTTTAAAAGAATGCAGTATTTAACTAGTTAAACCAAAACAAACATGCCTTACCATGTAGTAAATTATGGCAGTATAACTTTATACTGCACACTACACAAATATTTTTTTTGATAATCTTCTTATCGAAAATTATTTTTTATATTGGACTTTGTTTCATCACACTGAATATAACAAATTCAGAAAAATGGAAAACAATTAAATTAAACATATAAACATAAAAACACATCAGATACACATCTTTACAGAAGTTACAGTACTTTTAATTCCCTTTCCAAAATCTTTATCCCCTATAAGGGAATCTCTGCAGTGCCACTGTCACTCTCTAACTGTACCTCCAATAAGGCTAAACTTTCCTAATATCCACAATATTTAGCATCATGCTGTGCAGAATGACAGTCAGTGAATCTATGCACTAAAGTATTGCACAATGTATATAAAAGGGCATTGCTATAAACACTTCTGTCAAAAAAAAAGACTCATACAAATGATAACATATATAGTATGTTTGCCACAGCTCAAGTGCTTTGGTTGCTTGTTCTGAATTGGCACAACAAAGAACTGTTTCTCTCACTGTCTTAACATTACCATTCTACAAAAATCCTAACTTGGCTAACACATTGATGTTCTCCCCTCAAATATCAAAATGTACTCTTTCTAAGCAGCTTTCAAAAATATAGGTCCAATTTTGAGCTTTTCCCTGAGATAAAAGAAAGGATGTCATCAGAAAAAGTTAAAATATTTAGTTAGGAATTATTTGCTAGCTTTGCTAAGGTAAACAGTACCACTCTGGAATTAGAGGGGCAAGTTTCAAAATCTACCCATGGAATGAAACAAAGGAAACAGCTTTATATGTTTTTATTGTATGTAGAGAATTACACTTTGTGTAAGGTAAGAAATGCACTGTGCAATTGCAAAAGAAAATACCTGTTTATAGCAATATGTTAATACAAGGTGTAGCAGTTAAGTTCCCTGAATGCACACTTAGATATTGTCTAAGAAATAATGTAACAAGTATGAAGTAACTAAGCAACAACTTGTCTATGACTTGCATCTTGTATATTGCTTAATCAAATAAGGTATAACTAGTGAATCAATGACAATATTTCTATATAACGCAGAAATATTGAGCCAAATTATTGATAAAGAAACTGGACCATCATCCATGTCATTTCAACAGCACTTTGAAGAGCCTGAGATTTTAAGACATTGCTGACATTAACAATATGCATTTAACACCCTGTACAGCACTACTGAAGTTCCAAAAATGCTTTAAATAATAATACAGATTTCCTAAGTGTACCATTGCAGACAGAGACTTTTCCACCAGTGGCCGCAGCCATTAAACTGTAATAATTGCATGACTCCCATGGGTCATCAATTTAATGACTCACACTCACTAATTTATAATTCTCCAAAGAAGGAAGAAGCAGAAAAATGGGAATCAGTTTTTTTAATGAGTTAAAGAAACACACCAATGTACACAAGTACACATATATTAAACTACCCCAAAAGTTCCCTAGTTTCTATACTGTGTCTGATGGGCAGGGTTTCAGATAGAACTGAATGGAAAGATTATGATAGTTTTGATAAGGATTTGGTAATCTCCCCATTGTGGATGACCAAAGTTGAACAAAATGTGAGGAGTCTGGGGACACAGAGGAAAATCTTTTTGATATATAGAAAGACAGAGAGGGAGAGACACAGAGAGACTGAGAGAGAGGCTGCAACAACTCAGTTCTTCAAGTCACTTCCAGTGTCATAATTGCAAAGAGTAAGTAGACTCCAGAAAAATATTGCATGTCTGCCCAACAAACACATATCCATGCTTACACCATGACAATTCTGAACTATATTCCAACTAATATGCACGTCTTTGAAATGGGGAAGGAAAAGTGAAAGTACTCAGAAGAAAACATATGAAGACATGAAACAACAGATGCATAAACAGGCACACAAAAAGACAGGTTGAGGAGCCCCAGCCAATATATTATTATAAAACATTATAAGAATGTTACTTTACTTATTGCAAAATGGACACTAAGGTATATACTACACATTAAAAAGGAAACTAATGTCTGCCCATATATCATCCGCTATCAATTAACCGAAGTTCTTAGCGATGGTGGACTATTCTGATCCAAATGTAATACTAATCACTCCTTTTTCTGTATGGTTCTAAGTAATTTATCTCAGTGAAAGCAGAAAAAACGTCCCAAATGTCCACACAACAACATGGCCACTGAGAAAATCAGGGGAGTAAAGTGGTTTCTCTTGAAACTAAGTTTCAGTTGTACTTTACGTTTGTGTACTAAAGTTAAACCGCACTGTATGAGTTGGAAGGCCTGCACAAAAATGAGCTGCTAGGCCCTTCACATTGCACAAAATATGAAAGGCAATGACCTAGATGGAACTCCCTGTGTGCAGATTATAGTGATAGTGACATGTAATCAATAGAGTAGTATGACATTCCCAGTCTAGGAGGTTTCCATCTGAACAACGGTTAAAAGAGAGCATTGTCAAATTCACCCCATGATCAGGTGTTATATATCTTCCCTGTTGTATATGTAATAGCTTTAGGTCTGCACTATAATGAGCTGCTCAATGAAGGAAACAAAATGGCTTCAGTTTTAAAGCAAGGTTAAGTCCCCAGGTGTTTTCTCTGACAATATGGATGACCATCATCGTTCCCACTGTTTGTGGACATGTATAAGTAACTTTTTGTTTTTTGTTCTTATGTTTTGTTTCATTAATATATGGGATATAAACATGTATTCATACAAATTTCTTCCAAGTTCTTTCTCCTGATATGATATAGTCCATGATGCACTTATTAACCAATTCTGCAAAAATCAACTGAAACGTGGGGTATGATAGTGTTAAGCATGGCAAGAGTTTCTTCCAAGTTAGAAGAAACTTCTTTACCATTTGTGTAAACTTTTCTGTTTTAGCGTCTTGGCCAGATTCATTCTCATTTCACCTGAGCAACATACCAATGAAGGTTTGCAATGTAGGATGCTGGGGTGCTGCCCCCCCGAAATATTTTAAAAACTCTACTTAAATTAATTAGGTAATGCGAAATAACCGTGAAATAAATTTGTTTATTTACACAACATGCCTGATGTCAGTGCATGTCAACATCCATTAAAATTGTTTCCAACTTGCATTTGTTTAATTCCTTTGTGAATACCTATATTTCCAGAGTGGAGGACGGCAGTCAAATGAGAATGTATGTAAGTCATTGATCTTTCGGCAAGCAGGTCACCTAAGGCAACCCTTTAACTGGTTACTTTCAGATTTTTCCAAGGACACAGCTCTGTGTGCCCCAAACACTCACACATTTATTGGGAGCTAATTAGTATTGTTTTAGGTTTTTTTAATCTAATGTGATCAGACAATCGTCTACAAACTACTTCATGTTCATATCCATGGATTACAGTTCACACTCGTCATTAATGTAACTAGCTTCAAGTGGAACTTCAGAAGTCAAAGAAAATTTGATTGTTTCTTTAATGAAACACTCCTTCACAGGTCGTTCACTTGAAGAAAAAAAGAAGATAAGGAGGTTGGACCCGACCGACCTGACTTAAAAATTCAGCAGCAGGCAAGTGATCAAGGACTAGCTTACACAAAGAGTTTTTCTAGCTCTTGTTATGACAAACAGAGTTGGCTAACTAGATGTGGTGTAAGTAATGCCTTTTTTCACTTTCCCTGTTTGTTGCTTTGAAGTGTCGATACTGAAGCATTGTGGAAAATGACCAGGGTACAAGACGTAAAACATCTTTCTGAAAAATTGCAAGCGGCATTAAAGAAGCCACAGTCATCTAGACCAGTATTTTTCAATGCACAATGGTCCACCATGAGAGTTAGATGCCAGCATGTTGTCACTAAGTGCCGTGTCTGTGAATGCTGATCTCAGAGCTCCTTTTTTTACTGGCTTCTCTAGTAGTCCTACCCCTTCGGACAGTTGGTCACATGTATGAGATATAATGAGGTTGTCATTAGCAAAATAGTGGTGTGCCTTGGAATGTTTTTTGTTTACAAAAAGTGTGCCACCAAAGAAGAACGTTTGGGAAACACTGATCTAGACAATTGCATGAGGCTACATTTTTTGGCAAGCTTAGTGAAATGACTCAGTTTAATCAGAAACTTACTGAGAAATATTCAGGCCTGAAGGAAAGGTGGGCAAATTTTTTTATGTTCAAGAAATATAGGTATCCTGATCATATGGGCAGAATAAGATTTAGGTTGTACTTGTCCTATGGATGTAGTACAAGACAGGGTGAGGGGTAAATTATGTTTTAAGATGTGGGGGTCTGTGGATCTTGCAAAGTGAACCTGTGCACAGATGAGGTAATCCTGGCAAACCTGCATAGGACTGGGGAGACTGGCAGCAAGTGTAGAATAAAATAAGGCTGGGAAAGACTCTGTGGGTGTGCTAAATGATAAACTGTGATGAAAGACTTGAGAAAAATCAGAGAACAAGTGATTGTACGATGTGGATTTATGGAATACAGTGGAAGTGGCCAAGGACTGAGCACTCTATTAGCACAGGCAGAATAAGAATTGGATTGGACTTATGCTATGGATGTGTTATAGGAGGGATGGAAGTCCAGATTATTGGAAGATTATGGAGATGGGGGTGTGGGTTTCAGTAGCATGGAGAACTGGGCAGGTTGGCAGAGGACTGCGAAATTTAAAGACATGTGTGGTATATAATTTGGGTGGCTGGTGCACCAGTTAATTTCCACCTCTACAGGGCAAGTTATGGGAAGAATAAGGGGACTTTGGATGTCATGGACTGAAGTTCTGGAGCACAGTAAAAACAGGAAAGCTGTCATCAGATTGGGCAGCATGTTGGAGAGGGTATAATACATTTTAGCCTGCATTTGTCCTATAGGTTAACAGCCTAACAGATCATTCATCCAGGCAGAATATTATCTTATTATCTCCTTAAAGCTCTTTTCCTAGCATTGCAGAGTTTGAATTACATTATACTTTAAAAAAATCTTTTACTTATACCTGCGGGTTTAACAGAAAATCCTTTCTATTAAAAAACAAAGCCCCAAATCAGACAAAAATCTAAAGGAGTGTAAACAACTGTCTGACACAACATTTTCTAACCCATTTACTCAACTATATGGTAAAGGGTGGCTGAATCTATTCGGACAGTACTGGACACAAGGCAGGAAACAGACCTGAATAGGGTACCAGTCTATCACAGATCCCAAGTACGCACAAACTTACACTCACACTGTGTCAACAATAGAAAAATCAGAGTATTGTTTAACTTTGCAGCTTTCCTTTTGGATAACATATTATGTCATAGAGTTAATGACAGTATCAGCACTGTGAATAAAAATGTTGAATTTAGTGTTTCTGTTGACTTATTTCCTCATTTGATCTGCACTCTAATACTCCCTTGACTAAAATTATTTTTAATGTGCTTTTATAATGACACTAAATGAGTCACAGAAGCAAGTATGATTAAATTATATGTCTGGGTTTAATAATAAGTATTTATTAATAACAAAATTTAATTTGTTTAGTTTAATTTGTCCTCTTAATTAGAAACCAAATATAATTTATCAAGCACACCACATTTATCACTTCCTCATATGCACATAAATGTGCTCCATGTCCATCTATATTTCAAGGTTTGAGCTCACTACATTTCCATATTTACAATATCACACCTGCATTTTTGGAGTTTTTTCAAAACTATTAAAGGAAATCACTGGGAAAATAATTGTGTGAATATTTACACAAAATATTAAGTGTTCAATTCTTTAAAAAATATAACTTAATAAAGGGAAAATGGTCTCTAAACACTCAGCCTTTTAAAAAAAAAAAACTCCTAATGGCAAAGATTTGCAAGGTGTTACATGGTTCACAAAAGCTTTTGTGCTAAAACGAAATTGTAAGCCTAGTGTTTGGGGGCCCCTGGAGTTTATATCGGAAAGACTGTTTTTCACGGATGTTTTCATTATCCCAATCAAACTGCCAAGGTTTTTTGAGGCATTTGCCAAAGGCTAGATTAATCCACATTACAAAAGTCTTTTCTCATGTGACTTAAAATGCAATCAGCTAAAAAATGCAGAAGTCAGTTGATTCCTTAACTCTTTTTCATACTGTACATGGCATTGGGAAATTAGTTATTTTTCCTATCTGTACGATATTTTATAAAGTTTGACTGATTAAGATCTATGTCTTTTAAATAGGACACAATGCAAGAAAATCAGGTTCTTGGTCCTTTGCAGATACGCTTGCCACTCACAATCTATTCAAATAAATGTCTGTCTGCTGCTCTGTGTGCAACATCTGCTTTTCACTGAAACTGGACTGTTTGTTTAAACACATACAATATCCTTCTGTAACCCCTGCATTGAAGAGTCACCTCAGTAAAAATACTTAAACTTCCAAAGATGTATAGATGTCTTAAGTTTTTATTATATGCTAAGCTTAGAGCATTCAGCCATTCAAGTGCTATAAATGCATTTTTATGAACTTCTTTTCAATAATGACTTGTCTAGAAATCCCTTACTCTTACTTTCAACCCTTAAGTGAACATCAACGTTTCTCATTCCATTCAAAAGATACAAAAGATTGCTTTGCATTTTCGGAGTACAGTACTTGCTATGATGAGTTATATTTGCTTTCTTTCTGCATATTCTAATATTTTCTGCAATGTTTTTTCATTACTTCACTACATTGTCTTATTCTTGTTGCACTGTTTTATGAATGAGCTCAGTCTGAGAGATCTCTTCATCAACACACTTTATCCAGTACAGGGATTCAAAGAGCCAAAGCTTTTTACAGCAGCATCATACTCAGCATACTTAACTCTGGACAGAACTCCAAACCAATGCAAGACACATTCATGAATGAAGCTTCACTAGCTCATGGCAGACCAAAAACGTGACCAAATAATCTCCTTTCGAACTAATTATTGAGCCACCTTTTTATATTCAGCAGCAAATGAAGCAAGAGCTTATCCTGACCCGATGGCCACCGATCACTGGGCATGCTAGTTATTCAAACCATGCTAGTTTAAAGTCACACTTCTTTAAGATGTGTGGAAAACCTGAAAGTCTGGTGAGAAAACCAACTCTAAAACAAGAAGAGCTGTGCAAACTCCCAACATAAACCATGCTAGGAACTTAACTCCTTGGAACTGTGAGGCACTAGTTCTAACCTAGGTTTACTTTAGTTTTCTCTTGATACTGTGGTTTTTATTCCTAAACCTAAAATATCTGGATAGTCAGCTTTTCTAGCAATGTTTCAATGATAAAAATTTTATTAGAATGTTTGAATCTATTACCCATGTTTGATAAAACTGGATGAAATAAAATGTAAAAGAAAATTATCTGAAACATTTGCCTGACGTAACCAAAAAAACAAACATAAGAATGACTGTTTACATATTCCTGTAACTATAGTACTGAAAGGCTAAGTAACTTATTCAGGGTCACAGAGTGAGTCAATGATGGGGATTAAAGTAAAAGTCTTGTGGTTAACGCCACAGCCACCAGCAGCAATTTATGTGACATACTGCATCAATATATGGAATATACAAACTTGTTCAGGTATGGTAGCAATATGTTAAAAGATGTATTGACACTTTCATCTAATTAAATTAAAAATTAATTTAAAAAAAATGTAAACCTGGATGAAGCATAACTCTTTAAAATTAAATGGCAACAAAACTGAACACCTGCAAATTGGCACTAAAGCACAAACTAAGAAAATTAACTCCTTCTCAGTAACTCTTGATGGTGATCTTATTAGACCTTCTTTTTATACAAGGAATCTTGGTGTCATTTTTGATGATTGCCTTTCTTACTCCTTGCACATAAACCCCATTAAGAAACTTTCTTACTTCCATCTCCATAACATATGCTGTGTTGTTTTTTCTAATGCTGAGAAACTTGTCCATATTTTAATGACATTCCGAATCGATTAGCGTAACTCCCTACTGACAGGTACCCCTTCAAATCTTATATCACAACTCCAGTTAATTCAAACCTCTGCTACAAGCCGAACCAGCAACAGTGAGCACATAAAATCCATCCTGCTTTGCCTTCACTGGCTTCCTGTGTCTTACAGGATTGAATATAAAAGTCTATTAATAACCTAAAATACTTTAAATGGCCTCACACCAGACTACATCAGTGACCTTCTCGCTATGCTCCTGTTCGTTCTCAAAAGCCCTCTGATTTTGGCAATCTTGTTGTGTCTCACACTAACCTGCACTTCATGGGTGACATGGCCTTTAGCAGTATAGCACCCAGACTTTGGAATGACCTTGCAAAATTAATTAGATCAGCTGACCATTCATTCTTTGACAAAAAACAACCTAAAACTCATCTCTTCAGGAAGGCTTTTAACTTAACCTTACACTCTGCTCCTTCTTTCTGTTAACCTATCTGTCCAGATGCTCAGGATAATTTGTGCATGCATTATATCATACATTATGTGATTTGTTCAGGCAATTTTTTTAGTATTGAATTTAGCATTATAATCTAGTTTATTCTTTCTTTTACTCTGCCAACGGAAACTGTGGTACTCCAGAGTATACAGAAGAAGAAGAAAACTGATTTAAATGAGTTGGGCTTTTGATAGAATGCTTGGAAAAATAATATTACTTACAAATGTTTAATGAATCTGTTCGCTGAGCCTATCAATGACAGATTTTATGTACGTATATTGCTTTTGTTCATGTCATAAATGAGAAGTCAAGCAAAATGACACCAGAAACACTAGGCATTGAATGTTTAAGTTACATTTTGGTAAATGTTTAAATATAAAAATATTAAGTTGATCTGGGCACATCAGGTAGAAAAACAGACATATTTAACTTTTTAGGCTCATTTTAAGCTTCAAACTTTAGTAGTCTATTCAAATAGGGACCTATAGCCTCCAATGAGCCATTGCTCAAGGACCCATCCCTCTTCATTTCATGTCCTCATATGTAGTACTAGGGGGTTGTACCGTGTTAGCCATTATGAATGTAGAGAAAAGCCAAGCAAAATGACACTTTTTATTGGCTAACTAAAAGATTACAATATGCAAGCTTCCGAGGCAATTCAGGCCCTTTACATCTTGCCTGAATAAGGGGCCTGAGTTGTAGACATTAACAAAAGACAGATGACTTTTTATTTTACTTTTGGCATCTTTCTTAGTTATTAGTACCTTGTTTTGACATTAAAAATTTGTAAAGAAATACATAGTTCACATTGTTTTGACATTGATACTGATATCAAACCAATAAGCCCTAACTTGCACATAAACTGTCAGACAGATCAAGAAATCTTGGGCAGTTAAATCTCTTATAGGATTGCTGCATGCACGAAGACAAAATCTGAAAATAAAAAGCCCTTCTGCTGTGAGACTGATGTTCATTGTTTCCTCTGAGTTCAAAGTAAACTGATAAGTACATATTCACAGAAGGATTTATGACAGAGACTAATATTTATAAACAAGATGCAGTTATTTAGTTATACAAGTAAGATACCTTTGACCCATCCCTTTCTGAACATGTTTTATGTGATAGAGGCCCATTGTGAGTCAGGTCCAGTCAAATGTAGTAGCCAAATAAGCCCACCACATTGCACCCTCATGAACACTCACTCATTGCATTAAGGTTTAGAGATGGCAATCAATCTGATGCTCATGTTTTTGGACTTTTGAAAGGAAATCCATGTTGTGAAGCAGACAACACATACAGAAGTGTTGTAGCTAGGAAATGAACTGGGGTACAGCCTCTGCAAGACAGCAATGATACCTGCTGTACCACCCAGTTACTGCAGCAGTGATGCTCCATCTAAATACTGTACATCTTAGAAATATGATGATGCAGTTTACAAAAGTAATGGATCCAATAGGACTCTCTTCAACTAAATTAAGTATATATAGATAGATATATTAGTACATATTAAGGCTGACATTATTATTTGCAAGTCAAATGATAACAGCACATTTATTTTATAATTCGTCAGCACCCTTAACAGTATACTCTGAAATGCAATGCTAACAATTGAAAGACCATGCGAACACAAAAACAAACTGAAACTGTTAAGCTCTATGTAAAAATAATGTTTAAATATTACAATGCCCAGATGCCAGGACATCCAGCAAGAACTATCAGCAATCTACATAAAAAACCTGAGAGGGATAGGCAGGGGGCTTATAAATGAAAACAAAAGAATAAGACTTGTGCACATTACACAGGAGGACAATTAGAAGACACACTTTTAATATAACTGCAGCCACTCTGACAGCTTGGTATAATGGAGACAAATTCAGCAGTGACTCAACGAGTGCAGAACCCTAGGGCAAGTTACCTTTAACAGGAAGACAGACAAACAAAGGCTCACATCACCAGTCAGACATGAGCATTTTCTCCATCAGTCTTATGATGAAGGTAAGTATATGTACAATTTCCAATTTCCAAGATTTAATCAAAATGATGTTACTTTATATCACAAATCTGGTCATCTGCCAGGCTCTCACTGCCTTCATTTCAAAGGTGAATGTTAAAATTAAATTTCAGGCAGACACTGGTGATCTAATTACAGCAAAGCATAATACATTTGTAAATACTGTGAATACTGTTTTTTTATCTAGACTAGGAATGTAATGAATGGCTAATGACTTTAAAACTACAGATAGGTTGCCTAATTTGTCCTCCAGTGCAATATGGGCTTGTCTTGCGGCTTCTGTTGATTAAATATGGACAAGCAGCATTCAGAAGGGAGACCTGAAGTAACTTACAAGTAAGGTAAGACTTCTGCAGGAAATCTAAATGCGACAGTTTATAAAGACAGACACATTTGGAATTCATACAGTATCCAACAGCAAATTGGAAATAACAAGTACCAAACAGCAGCTTCATTATATGGAGGATAATGAGCCCTTTTGAAGGAAGAACAGGCATTTGTAGGGACTACAAGGCTTAAACTCTCATTCAATCTATGTATTAATATGCAGACCTGCTGATACATTTAAAATGCTAATCATTTTGAAGTGTCATAATTAAAAACATAACAGTGTTGCTTTCTGCTGCACACCATAAGTGAATACCTGTGTAACTTGCAGCTTGATGCAATGCACAATTTACTTGTCATTCAGGTTGAGCCTCTATTGATCCACCATTTTTACAGTGGTCAAGCATTGTGCACTTTGTGGAAAATACAGGAAATTAAGTGGCTAAAAATGCTTCACACTACCTTTGAGTGCTACAAAGGCAACACTATTTTCCCCAGGTCTCTGAGTCGGCACTAAATGTAGAGCATAATGCAGACAGTATATAAATTTGATTGAATTGAAGGGAATTGAATTTTTATGGTTGCTTTCTATCTAGTAATGAGACAGACGTTTATTGCATATCCAAAACCACATTATAGCTGAGTTGTATGAAAACAGCTGTTAGAGTCAAATAAATCTAAATTAAGAATATCAGGATTAAAAAAAATCCAGAAGATGAATAGCAATACAATTTAATAAGAAGTGAAATAAATATTTTTACAAAGTACAAAATTTTGGCATGGCAACTTCAGCAGCTTTCTAGTTAAATATGCTTAAGTGGCAGATGTATTACATAAACAAAAGAAACTTTTGAGATCACAAAAAACAATATTAATAGCATTTTAGACAGCTTTACAGTAAATAAACTTTAGTGAGCCATCTGTTTTTTCAGTCTCAAAAAATTCAGTAAAACGTGGCAGAACACATATGTTGCAAAGTCATCCTTCTTCCAACATACTCAGAGGTAACCTTAGAGCAATGTTTGTGCAATCGATTCTTTTGGTACGTGAAGATATGCAGCAATTTCATGACACTCCCATTTAATAGATCACATCTGGTCTTCATTAAATCACAGACTTTATATACAGTATAATCTTTAACCATTTTTATTAAAGCAGTCATAATATGATGGATGGCAGATGAGATGAAAAATAGACTCAATCCCATGAAATAAACTGTGTGATTCCTTTACCACAAGTTAAAAGCTAATAACTAAAATCAGCAATGCAACTTATGATTCTAAAAGAAGTCTAAAATTTTTCTGTGATTTTAAATATAGTGATTTTCTATAATAATTATTAAAACAAAAGAAACATAAGCTTGCTAAAGATTAACAAATTGTGCTCATATAATTTACAGGCTTAATAGGTTATCATTGTCACATGTATAGAGTACAGTGAAATTCTCCCTTGTGTATGCTAATCAACATAAAACACATCGCCACTCTTGCTTCTTAAAATGAATCACTACATTTGTAGAGTAAGAAGTTAAGGGTGTTTTAAGAGCTTGTAACAGGGAACAGACATGAAGAATAGGAATAATGCCTTAGATACTTTAATACAAATCCCAGTGTCACCCCAAAGTGTTTTTTGAGAGATTGCGCATTAAAGAAATTACGTTAGTTTGCCTTTTTTTAGGGGGAAGCAACAGTCACACCCATTCATGTTGTAAACAATTAGACAAATAGGTGAAATTCAAAAGACAACTATAGCCATGCTCATTAATGTGCTCTGGAATGGGTTAGCATACCATTCAAGGGTGGTTACTGCCTTGCAAATAATTATGCCACTCTGTTACTCCCTGCTTTTCTGCAATAAAAAGAAAATGGATGCACAAATTGACTTTGATAGAAGCCTGTATCTTATATCTGGAAATAATGCAGGAAATGTCCTCCTTGAAAACGAATAAATTACAAGCATAAATGGTACATTACATTGTGGTTAAGATTTCCTGACACATCAACTTGTTGGTTCAGATGCCACAGTCTGTTCAGGTGGTGTATCTGTTATTTTCACTTAAATTACAAAAAAGAGGCTGTTTAAGGCCCAGACAAATAACTGTACTACATTATGTTTGTCAGCCACAGAGCCCAACTTTTAATATGTTTTGAACATTATGAGTTCATGTACCATACTTCACTGTAAATTTATTTATTTGGTTGATGCCTTCATTCAGGGCAACTTTGCAACATTTACGATACAATTAGTTACATTTAGCTTAGGCCTTTTTCCAAAGCAACGCATATATTTATGATACAATTGGTTACCTTTCTTTTGATTTTCCATTTGGTGCACAGGCAGGGCAAGTGATTTGCTTATGGTCATACAGTGTCAGTAACAGGACTTGAACCCACAATCTCAGAGTATAACGTCCAAACACTGCCTGCCTACAAGATGCATGTCTAAAAGGTAATAAACAAGAAAAAGGTTTTCCAGAAATACTAAATATTGCAACCTAGCGTAATAGAAAAGACAAAAATAAATTCTGCTACGTCACATTTTCTGAGTAGCACTTGTTTCAAAGCCTGATTGCTGTAGAAACGTCAGAACAAGCAAGGATAAAAAAATTTAAAAATCACAAATTTCTATCTCATTGAAGACAGAGGTTAATGATCAGAAACAAGGCAAAATCAAAAACTATAAAAAAATAAGAACTATGCTAATGTTCTGACTAGTGCCCTTTTTAGTGACATCAACCTCAATTAGTTTTTCATCTGACAAGAGATCAAGAGGCACAAGATTTTCCGGTAAAAGAAAGGAAAACAAAAGTTCCAGTCTTTTAGCAATTTTACGTCTTAGTCTATTACTGGTTTTCCTAATAATACCTTTTTCTGCTCTTGATATTCCTTAGACGTTTGCCACAAACACGCAGTCTACCCCTGAAATAAAATAAAGATGGCACAGCATATCATCCTTTCTGTCTGCTTCTATACACAACTATTCCCTTATGCGCATAATAACGATGCCAAGCAATAAATGGTCATAGGACAAATTAACATTGAATGCAAACAGAAACAAAACTAGGAAAACAGAACTAACAAAATACAAAAAATAAACAGGAAAAGAAAATGACAACCATGTGAAAATATGTTCAAAAATTCCCAGACGCTGATACAGAAAACGTTTCCACGATCTTGCATGTGAAAACGTTTCTACAATTTTGTTATGTATGGGAAAACACTTTTTTTCTGCACCATGACTTGGTTTAATTTTTTAACATTAAAGTATTTCTTCATTGACTTTTCTTATACTCACAACACATTACCACTTAATAACACAACGAAGGCTACATTTAAAGTGCACCACTCTATATGCTAACATAATATTCTCAAAAGTTTATAATCCAGGCAACATTAGGACCCATTCATGCACATACCCACACTTAGGTTAACTGGGGTTGTGAAATATACCAGTACTGGAAAAGTACCAAATAACACTAATTTTAAAACAGTATGGTTCCAGGCATTTTGGGATTTTTGGTACTGGAAGTAAACATTAGCTTTCCTCCCAATCCGCCCCCCTCACCTGCTCGTCCCTCTACACTCTCTAGTGTAGTTGCTGATTAAGTAGACTTTACAAACAAAACTATTGGCTTTGAAATGATCGTACCTTCATGGGAAACCACAGTTCCTCCACAAATTGGTTCAATGCAATAGGAACCTAATGTGGGATATTATTGTTTTGATGCAATAGGCAGATCATAATGCATCTGCCCCAGACCCATCCTGCAACAGGACTATCAAGGGGGAAGCGATGCATACTGCAGTGTGGTGTGTGCACACCAGGGAAGCTCACAATTGTGTGCTGCACCAGGGAGGTTGGAATTAGAAAAGGGTTTTTAGAATTATGTGTTATTTGCTTCAAAGCTGTTTTGGTAACATTAGTGTGGTCCAAAAGCTGGTATAGATACCAGAGTCAAAATTTTAGTATCAATTAAACACTATATTGTTTACACAGAGTGAATTTGGAATTGGCAAATGACATGGCAAGCATGTCTTTGGGCATCTGGGAACAAACACATGCAGATATGTGCAGTATGTATAAATTCCACACAGACAAATATTCAAACACAAGACCCGTGAGGCAGCAATGCTAACTACTGGCTAAAAATGTTTCTTCATATCTTTGAATATTATATGAAGAATGCAAACTGACATCCAAGATATTGACCAACCACTTCAATGCTATAAAATCACTGATATGACTTGATTAAAAAATTACTAATTTTGCCAGATTCATATGCTATATTTAATGATGGGAAAATGAACTTGTGTAATATCATGACAAAATCCCCAGTCTAGAGTTTTACTATTACATTATCTTTGTGTTGTCTTATATAAATATACACAAGTCCAGCTGCACAAAGGAATCTTACCTGACCTTACAAAGGTTTACAACAGCTGATCAGAAAAGTAAAATATTTTTTTTAAATGTTGAGTTAGCTGACATTTCCACCAATTAATTACATAGCATCAAAATGCCTGACTCTACAATTTTTAAAGGCTGCCTTAGGGAGCAAGGAAAAAACTCATCCTTCACTTGTGTAATTAAGAACCAAGTTCTAAAACAGATGATTGCAGTCTGAATTAAATGAACAAAAAAGTTTAGGAATTAAAAATGTCAATGTAGGTTGCTTCCAACATTTAAATACACAAAGAGTGTATTATGTTAACTAATAGAAGGCCACAGACAAAAACACATACAAACACTCTCCGTGAAATAAATGCTTAAGCGAATCAGCATGAAAAGTTGATCCTGGAAGTGAAATATTTTCAGACTTTGATCAAACTAGCACAATTATATGATTGTGTTTATAATTAGCAGTTCTGAGGAAATTTAGGGGAATATGTAGATATATTTTGTAATCTATATAAGCTATGAAAGACTGAGATAAAGGGATTACTGTGAATACATTAATTTACCATATCTGTCTAAATATTAAAACAACTGGTAAAAAATGTCCACATGTCTCAGATATTAAATAATTTACTGTAAAAAAGTATGTTGAATGCATATCAATTATTCTGATATTCCTGTCTATTGACTAATATTTCAGCTTCCTATATGTACATCTGCTATTTCTAAATATAGGGAGATATATTACTTATACCAATCATTTTTTGCTTATTTAATTAAGTCTCCAAGTGTAATGCACTAACATGAATTTGTACACCACTTATTGGCCCCACTGGACAGTCAACGATAAGTCTATGCACGTCTCGTCTGCTGATTTCACAACTACGTCTTAGGCAGTCTCTAGGGCCAACCACATCCTGACATGATTGTAGTATCAGATTGACTCATAACAAAAAGAAATCTGTCTGCCCTGGCTGCTAGCATTATGTAAAAGACTTATAAGTGTACAGTTCACCACTATGTGAAACTGAGCAAGTCCTACTAACCCTATTTCATTCAGGAGTAAACATATGAATCTCTCTGCAAAGTATATCTGTGTGAGGTTTCCCCAGGTGCTCTTTAAAATGTTATGTTTAAATTGTCTTGTAATGTGAATTTTTGTACATCCTGTAGTGGATCTGTGTCCCCTCTAAGGCAGGTTCCTTGTCTGTGCCTGTATGTATCCTCAAAAATAGATCATATGACCTTTGAAAATATATAGATGGCTTTGGGAATATGTTTATTATTAACTTCTTTCTTCAAAATAAAGACCAAAAATAGTAAAAAGCTTTTATCAAATTATTTCCTTTATGCTATGAAGATAAAGATAATATTAAATTATTTCAAATAGAGCATTACAGTTTACTTGCAACGGACGATAATATCTCATTTTAAGTTATACAATTGAAGCTAAATTAATACTAATGTGTTACATGTTGTGTACTGTTCTTTATTTTTCTTATAAATGCACAGGACCATCATTTTTAATGTCAAGCAGGTTAAACCAATTTGTATAAATGGAAAAATCAAAAAAATAACACAAGCCAAGGAAGGAAAACTCTGAAAACTGAATGCTAAAAAGACGAATCAGTATAGTCGAGTGCTTGAAATCATCTATTTTCTCTAGGTATAAACATAACAGTAAAAGGACCCAGAGACACATTACTGCCAATTGACAATATAAATACTGTAGTACAACTCAGCATTTCACACTCCTGTTCCTTCAAGAATGACTACCGAGTTCATAGACTTCGGATTAACTGTCATTCTGTGCAACTGAATTTTTGACTTCCTAACTGGCAGGCCACAGTATGTACAGATTGGCAATGCCACTTTCTCCACAATGATATTCAAACAAGAACCCCCAAAAAGCGCATGCTTGTTCACTTTTTGTACTCCTTGTGCATCCAATGAGTTTGAAGTCAGACACATCTCTAAATTTGCTGATGACACTAGTTTCACACCTGATCACCACTAATGATAAGATGGCTTATAAGATGGCATTTCCCTTTCAACATAGACATACCAGGACAACAACCCATCCCTTAATGTCAGTAAAACTATGGTGCAAGTGATTGACTTCAGGAACCAGAAAGTAGATCAAAATTCAATCTAAATCAGAAGGGATGCTATAGAGAAGTTCAGCAGCTTAGCATTTTTTGGAGTAATGATCAATAATAACCCATAGTGGACACAATACTTCTTGGCTATCATCAGGAAGGCTCAACAACTCATTTACTTGCTCTGATGTCTGTATATGGTTTCCAAGTCTTTATGTATGCTCATCAATTTTTAAAGGGGACAAAGGACTTTGGTGAAGCTGGCACAAAATATTAATGGAACACAGCTTCCATCTGTTCAGGATACATACACTAACATTCAAATGTTTGGAATCACCCAGCAGAAATGGTCATGTTTCTGAGATATATTTGCTTGAAATGACTCATTTATAAGTTGCTACTCACATATAAACTGCAAAGCCCCATTTTTAGCAACAGATTATCCAGAGTCTACTAATAATAATTTCACATATGAAAATGGGGCAGAACAGGCAACTGTGTAAATGTATACGGCAGTAGTTTTATTTTCCACAACCTTCCCCTAAATCAAGTGGGTTTTCATAATCTATGGATTCATAATCTCAGAATTTTATTTATAGACAGACACGTATGTGTTCATCCAGTACCAGAAGTATATGAAAATTTCAGGCACATGTATTATATTTTATAAATATGCATTGATGTTAAATAAGTTTTTCTGTTTTTAGAGTTGAATTACCTTAATTGCAGTGGTGGGCTGGTGCCCTGCCCAGGGTTTGTTTCCTGCCTTGCACCCCGTGTTGGCTGGGATTGGCTCCAGCAGACCCCCGTGACCCTGTAGTTAGGATATAGCGGGTTGGATTATGGATGGATGGATTACCTTAATTGTTCCTTTTATACAGAGCATAAAAATGGAATTGTAAGTCACTTTAATATTTATACAGGAAACTATTTATCAACCCATGAGATTTATTATAAAAGTAATACAAAAGGAATTTTAAAGTTATGTGTAGGTAGTATAAGCCATATCATAGACATACAAAACAAATGCTGTCCTGGAAGAAGCAAGATTTTAAAACTAAATATACAGCATTTTATTCTACTCATGGCAGAAGCAATACAAACACTTGATTTACTGATAAAGCAATAGGAAATATACTTGTTGTAACTCATCTTTAGTTTCCTAGCTGAGCAACATTTCAGTAAGTTATTCAATTCTGTATCAGTACATAAACAATAAAGATATAAATACAATCTGATTTTTATTTACATTCAGTTTTCAAACAAATGTTGATAGATGGCTAGGACAAGCTGTGGCATGAGCAATCTACTTTACATGAGATGAGAAACAAAGGTGCTGAGCTTTTAATGAGTTTCTGAGCACAAACAAGAAAAAGGGTTTTCAAAATGTTTATTTGTATATGAAATGTTTTGGATTATAAATCCAATAAAATCTACTTGTCAAAGGTCAAGTTTGGCAATCACCCTGTCATGTCCAAAGAGGAAAATTTCATTAAAAAAACTAAACAAAAATAAACCTAAAATACATAGTAGATGGCACTATGCTGTATATGGGATGTCACTCAGGTATCTATCCAGAATCGAAAAAGTTAAAAAATAAAAAATTATCAGTGTGACTGTTTACAGAACACAAAAACAATTAAACAGCTAAGAGACACTGCTGACCTGCAGTCTGCACTTGAACACTATGCCTTACTAGAATCACGTGCCTTATGTGCTGTGCAACTTACTAAAATAGAAATGCCTCAGAAGACCAATCAACTTTGCTTGCAATGTTTCTCACAAGGGACGCACAGGCCCTTTGCAGGTATGATACTACTAGATCTCCTTAAAGAATAAACAATCAAAACCAACAGTCTGTACTATCTGTTATGAGATATGCATTATTAGATAAGCCCTCACCTCTTTACATTATTTGTACCAATGTACTTAATTTTAATTAAAGATTAAGCATTTTTTCCGATTTGTCCACACTGTCTTGGTCATAACATCTTAATTACCTCTTTCAATATATTCTGTGTCATGATACATGCCGTTCTATGCATTAACTTCCACCAATACTACAGGTGCAGGCCAATGTTTCCCAAGACAGGTGTTTTACGTCCACTGGGGTTTAAAGCCAAGGAAATATTAATTATTGAATATTATGGCTAATTAATGTATTGTTCAGTACATTATTAGTAGACTGCAGGTGATTAAGAGTCAGCTAATGGTCCATCTTGCAGCTGGTCCTCAGTTACCAACTGATGAGGATAAGTTATGTTTGTCAAGCAGAACTGACTTCCACTGACACTTCTACTTTATACAATTCAAAACCATGTCTTCTACTTCAGCCTCTTAACAGCTGCAGTTTAAACTTTCACTACTGCTTCTGTAAAGTAGAGTAAAACGTACACCGTTCATACTACACCTACACCTACTTCCACTAGGAACTATGATTTGCTGTTGACAGGACGTGACAGTCTCAGCCATTATCAGATAAAGAATGACTATACAACATTGCATGGAAGTAAGAATTTCAGTGATCCTGACTGCCATTCGTAAAGGTGTATTCACAGTGCTCAATGAAGGCCAATATTCTAATCATGATTTTATTGCAGTTGCACAGTTGAAGCTGCTAACATGCTATAAAACACTAATTTTGTTCTGGCATGTTCAAGGAGTACATATACATCCACCTGCTGAGCTAGTAACCAACAGATCTTGGGAACTGCAGTCTTAAAGGCAAATAGTTGAAGTTGTGCATTTATATTATTAGTTTTACAAACTAATTGTATATAACTTTGTTGCCAGGTCAAACTAGAGGCATTGTATCTTTGTGATTGAGCATGCAGTAAAATAAAGTCTGAAACTAAGAAGATCACTGGACAAAACAGGAAAGAATACTTGTGGAGAAATGGCACAGCGACAAGTTATAATCTATTATGTTACCTGAAGCCATAAAAACCACGCTTAAAAGGGTCAAAATCACACTTTGCATGGCAGTAAACAAAAAATGTACAGCAATTTAAATTTTCTGAAATTACTGCTTGGTGGCTGCTTCAAGTTCCTTTTGTACTCTCACCTGGAACCATTATTTCAAAGTCTACCTGCTGCAAAAATAGTATCATAAAAACACTGACATAACCTTTTTTAAACTGCAAGTATTCTTTTGGAGAAGTTTTGCTGTTCCTTTAATCTTATCATTTCAATCCTGTGTTAAATATTAGCTGCTTGGTATCAAACAAGTTTGGAATTTTAACTCCAGCAGGAGAAACACTGACTCAAAAGACACATGAGATTTATTGTCTTAATTCACCATTCACTGGAAGCACTCAATAGAAAAGCTTTAATCTGTTGAAAGCAACATTCATTTATCTTCACAAATGCTGAGCTTAAACCTGCATGGCAGTTCCTCAATATATACGATTCACAACATGATGTCACCCACATTATACAGTATGTGGCTTACCAATCTCTGGTATTAACCAAGCTATGTTTTGTGCCTAATGAAATGGCTCCAATAATGCTGCCAGCATATCAGAAAAACACAACCATGAAAATGATAAATATTTCATTGTATTTATTTATAGGATATGCTCAAGTTATTCCAAATTTGATACTGGATTAAACAGGTTCAAAAATGGATGGATGAATTATTTAATGAATGCAATTAAATTGAATAAACTGCTTAAATGATGCAAATCATTTTTCAACTGTAATAGATTTTCATGCTTTCTCACAGTTTTACAATTATGCTGTTTTTTGGGTTAATGTTCTTACATGTTTCTTTAATACAAGGCAAGAGGATGAAGAGAATCCCAAACTGTAGAATATTGTTTATTTCTTTCATATTTCATCCAGTAGCAAAGATTATTTCTCTAATTTAAAAGCTAACCAGCAAATCTACAAAGCTGAGAAACTTTGAACTAAGTGATAAGCATTTTAAAACTGACATAATAAGCACTAAGAGAAGTGCAAAGGAACTGGTGTTAATAAAATGCACTGACTTACACAGCAACTCAAAGCCATATTCACCCCTGTGAACCTAATAAACTCTTTAAGCATAAGGACTGGTATTCTGCATTAGAAATAGGTACAACACATAAGATGACCAACTGAGAGTTTTATAGTTTGCTGATGTAAATTGTAATTCATTTAAAATACATGGTGCATTGCACAGTTAAATACTTTCTTCAACTCTATTAACAAGCTGAAATGTTAATGTGCTGATCAGCCGTGGTCTGGAAATGTTAACGATTCTTTACACCTAGCAGACATGACGGAAGAAGAAATGCAATCAGCTTTCAAATTTAAGCCCTGTGAGTATAATACTGCTTTTGAATTTCGGTTGTGATCAGCCTGCTGGGAACTGAGTTGAGCATTGGCTTTATCAGAATGAACTTTCTTTTTCCCCTCCCTAGGGGAATAAGCTTAACTTTTGCTCTGCAGGCTGCATTGCTAGATAAAAAGGCACGTTCTTACGCGTGACAGCTCTACACGAAAAGCTCAAAGCTGGAGGAGTTTTCACAGGGAGCCCTTCTGGAGTCACTTAAAACTGTCAAAGTGCATTTTATAATGCTTGCTGAATGTGGATATTACTAATCTCACAGCAATAAAACATTGCTTGCAAAGGAATCAATAGCAGACAAATATAGACCATTAGACAACATTTTCTGCATTAACCTATTAGCTGACAGGTGGTTCAACTTGGCAGCAAAAATAAAACATCCTTAGATATAAATCTCTCACTGAGTACGCCTCCTTTAATTATTTGAGTTTAAAATAAAGAATAACTATTAGGAATTACTAAATTGTTAAGTAATTTAATTCAGTTATAAACAAGAGAAGTACAATGATATACTGGATAGTCTTGTTGACTTATAGCTCAAGGGACCCGGGTAAATTCACAGCCAAAGTAAATGTGTTAATGTTGCTTAAACATTCTATTGATGTCTAGTAGGTTTCTTTGTATACACTGGTGTCATCCCAAATACCAAAAAGATGTGTATTAAGTTGAATTACTACTTTTTGTGACTCGATTTGAATCTCACTCTGATCACTATATGTGATAAGTGTGCAAGTTCTCATTTTGCCTGTGCATATTTCTCTCTGTGTTTTTTTTTTCTCCTTCACTCCAAAGACGTGCATGCTAGGTTGATTAGTGATTCTTAACCAGCCCAGAATGCTTGAGTGGAAGTGGGTGTAAGTTTGTTCATCGATGCACTTGTGTTGTGTCCAAGGGTAGTTCATGCCTTTCTCATGATACTGTCATGATGGGATTGAGATGAGTCTAAAGTTAGCTTAAGCAGATCTGGAAAATAGATTCATGGACAAATATGCAAACACTATAATAAATCCACATCAATGAATTCTTATTCAATATGAGGTGCAATACATAGTTTGAAATGTCACAGAAACCTACAGCTCACAGATCCCCATTGTTCAAAGCTCTAGGAAACTCAAAATGAAAACTGTGCAGTACGCGAAGGCAGTGAAACTTGAGATTATGGTCTGCAGTGGGTAGGTATCCATTATTTGCTTTGGTAATGTTTCAGTACTGGTAGCTGTGATCCAAGAGCAGGTATCGAAATCAAAGTAAATTTTTAGTACCAATCCAACACTAATCTGTTCCAATTTAACATGTTTAACAAAATCTCACCTTATTTTTGTCTTAATTCTATTTCTTTATTCACATTTAAATAAATTTTAACAATGTTGCTTCAATGAAATTTGAATTAACACAAGATCTGCTCCACCAAACAGCAAAATGCATTTCCATGTCATAGGCAGCAACATAAAATAGCTAGTAGATGATGCTCGGTGAATGATGCACTCCAAGAAAGCACACTTTATTAATATAAGACTGCAAGGCTACAATCTACTGCCCTGAGGCCTCATGTATAAACGGTGCATACATACAGAAATGTTGCGTAACGTTGCGTTTCCACATTCAAATCGCGATGTATAAAACCTACACTTGGCGTAAAGCCACGCACATTTCCATGGTACCTCATACCTTGTCGTACGCAAGTTCTCCACTCGGTTTTGCAGACTGCTGGGACCCAGCGTCAAAGCAGTGCTACTGTTCCTGTGTGGTTATTCTTTCTTTTCCTGACGCTGTTTTATAAATACACTGAAATTAACCGCATATTGTTTATTTGTGTAATGCATCTGATTGTAATTAACCTGTAACAATATAATGGTCCAGGGAATAGCCATAGTATTCTAAATACCATAACTGCTTTAGCGTTGTTACTCTCACTGCACCTTCTTCTACTTCTTTCAGCTGCTCCCGTTAGGGGTTGCCACAGTGGATCATCTTTTTCCATATTACTCTCACTGCACCACTCGGAGTATTTATATCACTGTATCTAAGTGAGGAAATACAGCGGCAGCTAATCGGAAAGAGAATTATCGGTATACAGCTTCAAGCACATGCTGCGTCAGCCACGGCAAAACATTTCAAAGCCTTTCCTGTACAGACCTCGCGGTTCAGAAACAGTTTCATCCCAAGAACTATAAACGCACTCAATCAATTGCTCCTTGTAGAACTGTTTGTACTTATAAGTACAATTACCCACTGTAAACTTGCACTACAGTTATAATATTGCACAACCTGCGCTACTTTATAAAGCGCGTATTTACATATGATGACAATATCATTTTTAAGATGAAATGCAGCAAAACATGTTGATTATGGAAGGATAGAAGGATAGAGTAATTAAACACATACTATGAAGATATTTCAATGTTCCTTAAAAGTTTTGAAGAATCGTCGTTGTAAGCTTACAGATGGCTTAACATCTATTACAGAGCTGATTGTGTGGCGATTGAGTATTTGGGGAAAGAAAAGTAACGTCAGGAATTGGAGGTTAGTAGGTTTGAAAGAGACAGTACTGCTACAATAAATTATTTCATCGAAGGTCGAGCATGGTGCAGCAGCATCTTGTGTGAGACATGAACAATCACTGCGCCATCGTGTCCCCATATTTAATAACATGCTTTCATTCCAATCATCATGAAAATGATATCACGTATACATCTCAGTATTTTCATTATTCAGACAGCTGTAATATCACGAATGTAATGGATTCTGTGTCCTGTTGGAGAAAGAAAAAGAACGGAAGCACGTAGTGATTCACACACATAGAGCACATTGAAGATCAAATACAAAACAAAGCAATTAACATGCTACTTTAGTTATGATGGGATTTGAGAAACTAGTAAATTAAATGATTTTAAGATGAAGTTTATGATGTTCTACTTTATGACAAAATAAACTGTGTTTAAAGTGGAAATTTCGAGATTAAAGTTGACATTTCGTGCTTTTTTCCCACTGTGTGCCTATTTATTTTTTTTGTCTGTACCCTAATAAGCTTTCATATGACACTCAGACGGTTGGCTATGACTCGCCTTTTCACAGCGACTTTGATATGTGATTTCTTTTTTATTTTGGCACTGTGCGACTTTGTGAACTTGAGCTTTTGAGTTTCTCCGACATGCTATGTCACTCGATCAACTTCCTTTTGTTGATTATACCACTGTTTAAATCAACAAATAGTATGTTTTTCCTTTGCCTCCTCTTGGTATCTGCTGAAATTCTTCCATTTTCCCTCTTGCTTGTCCCATTGTCTTTTCACAGAATGCTGAGCTTAAGGGCTATTTATATTGATTTGCATATTCAAAGAGGCGTAATTCTGGGAGGAGTTGAGGCGGGACAGCACACCTGTGCACGAGCGTTACTTTTCACGCTGACCGGGATTTATGTAGCGGAAGAACGAGGAAGCTGGTGAACACACGGATTCCTGCATCTGGATTTTTCTGTGCGTAAGCACATTTCGGCTTTTGTGCTTACGTCATGTAATAGTGCGAATTCTACACACGGTGTTATGCATGAGGCCCATGAACTTTAGTGATAATGAGTGTTTTTTTTTAATTTTATGTCTTTGGCAGAGAAGGATAAACTGAATTTCAATCTGTCTTGAACATTCAAAGTGAATGATAAAGAAAGGTTGAAAAAACATGAACATGAGAAAGGCAGCATCAATAAGAATCTGTACAAGATAAAAATAGGTGAAAGTTAAATCTGAAAATTAATGTTATAAAACATATTTTCAACTGAGATTTGACAAGTTGTGTTACTTCCTTATAAATATGAACTACATAACAATTAAAAATGAGTATATTAGAGGTGCCAGTGGCAACAATTGATCCTCATCAGCCACTATGCAGGCACTTGATGTCCTTCTGTGTTTTCTCTCTGCCTTTCTTTTCACTTGTCAGCTTTACTTCACATGCTGCAACACTGGCCCTTCTTTAAATAGTGTTTTGCTTTTACAATCTAACTATTCTCGAAACAGAACAGAGGTTAAGTCACATTTTATTTCTGATTGGCTGTACTTGCAGCCAGGTTTTATAAGGATAAAAATACACTGATGCTTCTTAAATTCATTCCCACAATAATTCAATGGCACTATTTTATGCATTGTGCCAACGAAAAGACACATCTTTCCAAGTTTACATCTGGCTTACTGATCAACCTCTACTCTAAACTCAGATTTTAAAATGCTGCTGGAGTTTACCCAAAAGCCACAGAAAAATTTAAACCATGTGATTTTTCCTCCAACCCACTGCAGAGCTCAGTAGGTTAGAGTGCCTACATTGTGCATGGGAACTGTGATTTTAGAAACTTTTGGAGTAGTATATGGTCACAAAGTCCCCCTATGTTAGTCTACAACCCAACTTGAAGGCTACAGTGAAACAGTGAAAAACACCATTTCTAAACATGAACACATTTTAAGTTGGAGTCAACAACATTTACTATAGCACTGTTTACAAAATGCAGTGCACCATGGGAAGAAGCAAGCAAATGTAAGAGTGAGAGAAAATGTAAGAGTGAGAGAAAAGAATAAGTGTGACAAAGAATACAGGGGGTGACACAGTGTGAGCCAGTCAGAAAGAAAGGCAAGATGGTACAACCAAGCACACATGCAAGAGTGAGATTGAGAAAGGGTGTGAAAAGATGATGAAAATTAGCAAGCCAAGTGGGATGAGGGAGGAGACAGTGAGAGCTAATGGTTAAAATGAAGGAAAAATGACAGAACAATGTAAGAGACTCAGTGAATACAGTAAAAAAAATGTTTCTTTCATTATATGACACAATATTTCCAGTCAATACACAATTTCTTAGTTTGGTTTTGCTCTTCAAGATGATCACATTCCAGTACCTACAGCACATTCATGTGTCCCACTTGTTATGATTATGTTTTACTCTACTGAATTTTCATTTACAAAAAAGTTTAATTACAAAACGCCTACCGTAGATAAGTAAGACAAATAGCATTACATTTTATTCAAATATTCTTTGCACCAAAAATTTTATATGAAGTGTTTATTCACAGATACTGAAACCTGCAAAAGGTTACATAAGGTTCAATATGAATAAATGCTTGTCAGATTCTAAAATTTTTTAACTTATCCCTTATATTAAAAAAGACAGCCAAGTAAATGTGTCAGTCACCCAATCAGAACAGACATCAGGTGAACCAGACCATTGGCAGATTATTCATTTCATTTAAAAAATGAGATATAAGCATGACCATTTGGCTAGAGGTCTAAACACAAACACCACATATAAATGGGAAAGGAAAGCACTGGCAAGGTTCCAGAACATAACAAAGGAGATGCAAAACTAAAAGAAATAGTTATTACGGAAAAAAATGATTCCTATATAAATCCCTAGTAGCAGTTGAAAGCCTTTTTTTAATACACATCTCCATCAATCACCTAGATGCCACACAATTCATGTTACCAGGCAACTGGAAATAAGGGATGGGGTCAAGGATAGGATGCACATGAGAAGACAGATAAAGTGTATACAAACAGGTTAGTAAATAATGTGCAAGTAGTGTAATAGAAGGGACTACAATATGTTTCTTTTAAACCTTTGGAATGGTAAAATCCACTTTGATCAAAGTCAACTTTGAGCTGTTCCACATTTTAAAAAAAATGCATGGCAGAAAACTACCGTTAACTAAATTGTGAAATTATTGCATTTTAACAAACAAAGTGAACTGGCCATGTAATGAAATTAAACTTAATACAATTTACTTGTTTTCCCTGATTTTGTCTCTGTGTACTCCAGTTTTTGTCCTATATCCCTAAAATTTATGGTTGATGACTCTAAACTAGAGTAATGAGATTATGTGTATAAATGTTTCCTGCAATCGACTTGCACTTAGTCATAAGGATGTCCAAGCATTTAACATGCATAGGATCTAACTTTTCATGACTCTCAAGGTTTAGATAATGTAATCAATTAATTTTTCCCATCATTCTTGTCCTCTTTTCTAATATCTCCCAGGCCTCATTGGGTCCTAATCCATTCATTTTTGTCTGTTCTCTAATTGCAACATATTGATACACTTTAATGATCTTTTTCTGTACTGTACATCCAACAGGCAATATCTTTGTTATCATTCACTTTACCAATACTCTGGCCCATTTACTTTAGCAACCATGCAGGCACCTACATATGCACAATGAAAACCTTCAACCTTACTAAATATCTTTATTTTCGAATGATGTGTAAATTGAACTGGGTAGCAAAACATCTACTAATCACTAGATAATATTCTTATGGATGCTCTGCTGTTGGAACACATTGACATGGAAAAAAATCAATAGAAAAAAAGACACCTGTATACAGACTGCCAGAGAAACCAAAAGAGAATAAATATATGCATAAATTATATTTTTTAATATGTACTTTCAGCATTTAAGGTAAAATGGTAAATTCCTCCATTTCTGTGTATAAAAATACCAAACACAGTGGTACCTCTGTATACATCCTTAATCCGTTCCAGATCCTTTGACTTATACCAAACAGGAGGTATACCAAACAAATTTTTCCCATAAGAAATATAGGGAAAATGATTAATCTGTTCCCATGAAAAAATCCTATAGTTATTGGCATATTATACATTGATGGGGTTGTATAAAATAATTTAAACACTGCTTAATACTAAAATACATAAATACAAAGCAATTAGATGAAATAAATAAAAATTTAACCTCACTTTATTTTGTTTTTGTCTTTCTTTTCCACAATCGTAGATACCGTCGTTCTCGGCATACAGTATGCAGCAGCCATGTCCCGGATACGCATGCCATCTTCATACTTCTCAAAAATCAATTCAAATTTATGCGAAAAAACACAAAATCACGTGAAAATTCACATAGAGTTATAGCGCGGGTTGTTCACTGAATGCTAGCAGCTGACATACTAACGCTCGTGGGCAGTCATGGCTTTGTCTCTAGAGAGGTAAATAAGGGTAGCACACGGGTTGTTCACTGAATGCTAGCAACTGGCATACTGACACTCGTGGGCAATCCTGGCTTTGTCTTGAGAGAGGTAAACAAGGGTAGCGAGCACTCGAGTTGTATTCCAAACAAAGGTTGTATACCAAGCAAAATTTTTCATGACCAAACAGGACGTACAGTATATCAAGTTGGACTTATTCCAAACCAAATGCTTATATGTGAACCTAAAGCTTGGCCTTCTATATCAAATAGAACTTTCCTCTACAATACATAATACTGAAATCCTTTTAAAAAATGGGACAAGAAAATATTACATAGTATAGGACTTAAGGAACGCTGCCATTTTTATTTGCTTTGGATCTAAGCATTTTGAAAATGAGTTGTTGATATTTACATATTATAATAGGCTAATTAACATCTCTGAAAAGAATGCAGGTATAATTATATCTCATAGGACGCTTTATACTGTAGATTTCAATTGACCTGTTTTTCATAAAACAACAAAGCTATAAGAATACTTGTGCTTCATTTTGGTTTGGCCTTTTCTTCATTATGTTATATAAATCCGAATTTGTAAATTCTGTTGCTTGAATAATTTAGCTGAGCTATTTACCTGTTACAGGAAGGCTGTCCTCTTATTTTGTGCAAATAATACAAATTTTGAAAAATACTGGCAAAAGATGAAAATATACTGCTGGTGTTCTCTAATTGACCTTGGACATTGTGAGTATGACAAAACAAATGCAAAATCCTGCTCTATTACATCATTCTGTGGAAATGTGTGCAACCTCTCACCGCTTATTTACTTAGACTTTCTGTATCGATTCTATTAAGAGATTTGGATCCCAGTTTAGTAATACTTATGTTGTGAACTGTTATACTGTATGCTTAGGTATTCTGTACGACAGAATAGAAGTGCAGTCTGTACAATGTTGGTGTCACAACTGGTTTTTAAAGGCACATCACTTTGGTAAATTTAAGCAACCATTCAAATGCCACCACTACAGAAACTGAGCTTTCAGGTGAGGAGGAAGTTCACAGAGTCCAGAGTAAAGTATAAACTGTGAGGGGGTAAGAACTGGGCAAGGATAAGTGATTAACTATGTACTTAGTTGTTCAGTAAGAAAACTATGGTGATAATGGCTAAATGGTTTAAAAGACATTTTTGTAAGAAAGATGGTACATCTAAGTCAGCAGGTATCCCCCTAACAAAGGACATTGTGATATAGAGATCTTGAGGAGTAACCCCCCCCCAAACAGAAAAACTAAACACCCCAAAATCTCAAAAATGCCTTGTCGGATTTGCTTGAAATCTGGTGGCTTAACAGAAAAAAGACAATTATGAGACATGTTTTTTATTTCTTGGTAACTTTTTTATTTGTCAATATTTATCAATATTATGTTAACTTACATGCTCTGTGTGGTGCTGAAGTGATTGACAGCAGTCTTAGCCAATAGGATGGACATATGACTAAAGAAGAGGTGGTTTCCCGGACTTTGATGTAATCATGTCTGCTGTGTTCAGTGAGGAGTGAAATGGAAAACAGAAAGTTCCACAAAGCTTAAGGAAGACATGAAGAATAACGGTTAGCAAGCGCTATAAAGCTTGACTGCTGGTGCCAGATGCTGTGACTGTAAGAGTTGGTGTCGCTTTGCCAGAAGCAAAAGGCAGGGAGAGAAAAGTAGAGGAGGAGGAAGTGGTGGAGTCAGATATAAAGCAAGGAAGACAGACAGTATAAGTTAAAACTTAATGCATGCTCCACTGTGATATACATCTACAGACTTTGAAAGGGGACCCCCACCCGGAAACTGTTTACATGTGCATCTGCTGACTTTAAGTGGGGATGCCCCATTCCCTTTCCACCTCTATTTAAAATTCTTTATATATACAGTCATATCTTCTGACTTTAAAAAGGATTCCCTGATCATTGAAGAACCTCCAAAACACAGATCCAACAGTTACTTTCTTCCAATTCAAGCACCAGAGAAAACAACCCCAAAAATAAAAACACTCAATACTTTAAGTGAGTCGCCTAAATGTGCAACTTGTAAAAAAACACTGTTGTTTGTAATAAGTTAGAGTAAAATGTGCTGTAATAGAACTTTATTATCTACCTAAGGTTATTGCAAAAAAATTACAAAGCTTGAACATAAAACTGAAGAAAAATACTAAACGAAATACTTGAGCGAATGACGTAAACAAGTGAAAATCTCAAGCATTTACTACTGAAAATAATATATACTCTTAATTTCACATTATTCCTATGAGTGCCTGTTTTAACTAAAAAGAATATAGTTTCCTGTAAAATTGTTTTGCAATCTACAAAAGCTAAGGTCAGTCAGGAATTGATCTATGGCAAGAATGTTTTGCTCATGTGCAATTCTATATAGCATGTTCAAGAGTAAGCAGTTCCAGTGACCTAATAATATTACTATTAGTTATTATTTAACAGATATCTTTATCAAAGGCGACTTATAACATTTAAGATAAAATTGGTTACATTTCTTTTATTTTTTTCAGTTGAAGCACAGTTAGGTTTAGTTACATGCTCATTGTCACACAGTTTCAGCAGCAGGATTTGATCCCACAACCTTAGGGTTTGAAATCCTCGGAAGTTCAAAGCCATAATCATAACACCACACTGACAATAACAGTAGCTCTTGATAAAAACATTACAGATATTGTATACAATACAGAAAAGAACTTAGTTACACAGTACTTCTGATATATCTGATTAATTAAAGCCATTATAAATAAGGCCTACTGTCTTATGAAATTTCCCAGGCAAGGCCAAGTAAAACAGCTAATTATACATATATTTCAGTGACATGGTGGAACAATGAGTTAAGTAACATTGTTGCTTCATGTATATAGCATCATGGGTTTGAATCCCACAAATGGTTACTAGATGTGAAGACTTTGTGTATCATCCCTATTTCTGTGTGTTTTTGTTCTGGGTTCTGCAGTTATTCTGGTTAATAAGGCAGAAGATTTCAGAAAACTTTTTATTGTCCTCTTTTTATAATCCTTTCTTTGTGCAAGATGTAATAGACTATACTATGCACCGTAATATCATATACTTAAAAGCTTGGCAATAGTCATTATCCACTACTTTTCTTTGTTTCTTTTTCTGGTTTTCTGTGGTGGTGTTCCGTACTACTGTCATTTGATTAAAGTACTCTGGAGCCATGTTTGACTTTGGAAGGGATTTGGATGCTCCAACTATCATCAAATCTTTTAAGACACTGCACCATAACAATAATAAATAACTTCATCACATTTTTTTGGGTTTTACAGTACCAAGTGGATGCTGGGCTGTCTTTTCACATTGGACCCCTTAAAGCTTAATTTGCTACAGTATCCCATCAACTGGAGTTTTTGTTTTCCGTTCCTGCCTAGCCATTTGACCAAGGCATTTGAGTCGGACTTTTATTATTATACTCACTGGAGACTTAAAGTATAGTTAATAGTAATTTAAGTTTGGCATTATTTCTGTTTCTATTCATATGTATTGGTTTATTTGTGTTATTTTATTTTTATTATTTTCTTTGTAATTGTATTTTGAACCACTTAGACTTCCATTCTTTCCACAAAAATGTACCATCTAAATAAATATTATTGCTGTTCCTTGCATATCTCCAAAGACTGCTGGTTAGGTTAACTGCCAGTCCTAGTGGCTGCACATGAGTGTATGTGTGCATGTTGGCTTGCAATGCAACAGTGCTTTGTCCCAGGTTGTTTAATGCCTTGCACCCAGTGCTGTCGGTAAGAACTCATGCTCTACCATCACCATGAAATACGCTTGAGAAAGTTATGTTATTTTATGTTTCAGCCAAAACATTTCACATATCATACATTAAAAACATCTTTTATTTCAGCAAATGTTTCACACAACAAAGAATAAAAAACAGCTTTTATTTCTGCAAGTGAACTCAATAACATTTATACTAGATGAATACCTGAGGGAAAAACTGTTTTTAAATTTTTGTCTTGATGCCAATTTATCTCAGTCCCTGCATGTTTCAAAAGCTGTGTAATGTAAGGTGTGAATGAAACCTATAAAAACATGTGACACCGAATGGTAGCATGGGGCCTGGTGCTCCGGTAACATCTTGACACTTGTTTATTTATTTACTTGTATTCTTTAGGGAAGTTCAAATTGAAATTGTATATCTGAGACAAAATTACCTGTGTATCTTGTCTCTCAAGCATCCATATATGTATACCTGAGAGTGTGTTACAATAATTGAGAAAATTTACTTTTTCTTGCTTAACATACATTCTGATTACTAAATATTGAATTTTGTTACATAATATTATCAGATATGGAAAGCTTCACTCCTAGGGTTGCTCAACCCTTTCAAATCTGACATAACACCTGAAAAAATACTATTTATTATGCAACCATCAACTATAGTATCTGTTTAAGGTAGTTAGGAGTCAAAGGGGCCAAAGGCAATCCCAGAAACATCAGTTGCAATGAAGGAATCCAGTATAGTAATCTTTATATACCCTATGAAATATGCATAAATATTTAAATTCTGAAATTGCTCAGTATTCCTTGCTGCCAACTGCAAGGCCAAGTTTCACCTAGATTTTCTACTTACCTGATTATTTATTCAAAATAAATTGCACTATCATATACAAAATCATGCCTGTTACAGACCCTGTTAAATATGAGCATGACATAAATATTTACCACAGTGTATCATGTTACAACGTAGAGCAAAGAGGGTTAACTCCTCTACAAAGCGTTAATGTGGTACTGAGACATAAAGAGAATTTCAATCTAGATCTACACGTTTATAACAAACAACTGCAATGGCATCAGCACATAAATATTTAAAAATGAGACAGCTGTTGACAGAGTAAGTAATAGTAAATATCTGCATGCTCAAAATATTTCCTGGCAAATGTGCCTTTTGCTTGATCTTCACCTCTTTGTGAAGTGAACCAGAATTCTTGTTTAAGATTAAATTAATTTATTCTCTTGGCTCAGGCATCAATAAATTTGATACATCGAGTTAACATAGAGTCAATGTTAATTTATGCCAGAAAGGAAAATTTTGTAAGTTAATCACAGCACATAATAAAATATAATGCCTTTAAAAGATCAGCAAACAGTGAAACACAAATGAAAAAAGTAGAGGAAAAAAAAAAATGCCTTTGAATTATTTAGGAACGGTTCATGGGCAAGGAAATGCAGTTCACAAATATTTGTGCATAATTATTAGAATTAGTTTCTTTCTTTGTATTTCTTATTTAAGTTCTATAATAACATAACATTTTTAACACTTCTAATCCAGCTCATGGTCTATCTCAGCAGCATTGAGCACAAGACAATGATCAGGCATGGGCAGGGTGCCAGTCCATCAGAGGACCCATTCATGTGCACACTCTTACATTAGCCAGTTTTGATTTGCCAGTTAACCTAACCAACACAGCATCGGGATGCAGAAGGAAACTTGAAGTATTCAGAGGAAAACCCACACAGAGACGGACAAACTGCAAACACTGACAATGTCTTCTGAGCACAGAAATTCAAACTCAGGACAGTGGATCCATGTTGGCAGCACAACTAACCAGTGCGCCAACAAGGTGCCCTAGCTATGAAGTATGTTTGTTTAACCTGTAAGAAGACTTTCAAAATGATGTTGTCTTGTTTTCACCTTTACAGCCAAGCAAACCAGTAGAGCAAAGATGACATTTCTGAATGTTCCTTGTACCTTGAGGTCATGCCCGACCTTATACCTAACACCCTGATAATTCTGTTTTGCAATTTTTTTCATGGGCAACAGCAAAATGCACGGGGATGCATCTTGCTTACTGCTCATCTTGCAACCTCCGAGTACCATACATCTAAAGCACCTCCACAGACCTAACAATTCACACCATTTTTTGATTGTTTAATGTACATAATTTGAAATGAGTTACATTATTTATATATCACCTAATTTTCTAACATATTTCAAACATTTATTTATTTATTTATGTTTTACCAGGTTTCAAAAAGTTCCTCAGTTCTTTATCTGTTTTAGAAGCCATTGATGTAGAAAAAAATGAAATTGGATCTACAGGCAAAGCAAACTCCCTCACACAAAAAAACAGACAAAAGTACTTAAGCTGCAGAGACACCAGTGTCTTTAAGTTCATATCCTCCATTTAAAAATAGCAGGTACTTATAAAAGGCAAGTAGAATGAAGTGAGATTAGCTGGGCATTTGCCATGCTTTTGTGATTCAGCTGTTTTCTTACTTAAGGGATGAGGGGCTGGTAAAATTCACAATGTGGTGTAACATTTGTAGGAAAACTGTGCATTTTCTCACAAGAAAATTCCCAGTATGGTCACATACCATTCATCACTAGAGCACAAAGAACTATTAACATAAAGATGACCTTGATTTTAGCAGCAATTGTGATTAGGGTGATTTACTACAACTCAATTAGGCTCCAATACCAGATCAAACACATTCTCACAACAACTGGATCAGAAGAGCTTGCTGGTCTGTTTACATGGAGGTCAGACAGGTCAAATAAAAAAAAATGCATACTGCAGATAGGCACTTTTACCATTTTTCTGTTTGCCATGTTAACCCTAAGCTTTCTCAGTACACTTCTCCTCAGTTGCATTTCTTATTTTCTATACAGCATGCATAATAGAACTGCAGGAGAATTTGATTCATGAGTAAGCCGAGTCATGTAAATTAACTTAATGGAATAGAGAACTCAGTAGCCATCCCTTTGATACTGATTAGGCTCAAGTATCCACTCAACTAATGGCTAAGGCAACAGTGGAACAGCTGCAACATACCACGTATAGAGCTGGACATATCCCAAACCTTTCTTTTACGTTTCTGGCCTATATCCTATAACCACCCTATATCATCTTTTCATTTAATTACACTAAGGATTAATAATTAATTTAAAAGTAAAATCAACTGGCACATAATTGCCGGACAAAAAACACTTTAAGGACTGAAGATAGCAGTCACTGTCAGCTAGATGTCTAAGCTAGTCTTGGCATATCAAAAAAAAATCTACGTCTGCTTCACCGTCTGTCTCCGAGTCTAAGACACAAAGAAGATAAGCCCGCTCATCCTCGTCTCTAAAGCTCTTAACTCTCTGTGGGCAAGGCCAATACTTCCAGGCATTTTCAACCCAAGAATAAAATGAGCATCTCTGTAAACACATATTAACATTTTCATTATTTGTAAAAAGGGGGTTTCCATGTATCATTACCAAATTCTACTCTTAAAATTTTAAATTCTAACCTGATTAGCTATATTCATGGCTAACATATAGAGAAGAATAAAAAATCTCCACAAAAGCTTATTTTAGGAAATGTAATGTGAGATAAAATACTGTCATTCCCTTTCCCACCATGCCTTGTATTATAAATACTGTACATATAGTCTAGTCAAAATTCACAAATCTACAGTGTTCTTCAGGAGTTTTTTCCTAATTTTGTTATTTTTTTGCTCTGCACATACACAGACACACACACATATATATATATATATATATATATATATATATATATTTATGAAAGCAACAAAATGTCCACCATCCAGCATCTGTGCCCAAGTATAATGTTGTCCGACATCCAGAGGAGGGTTGCAATGTTCGATAAACAGGATAGAAAAACAAAGATGGATGTAAGGGCTATCATATCCAGTGAAGAAACGTTCTTAAATGCACAATATCATCAAAAAAGGTGGACTAACCCTTCACTGTACTGGTTATAAAATGGGCATTTCCCTATGCTAATAGATAGATAGCAAGGACCCTCTCGTTATCTTAGTCAATGTATCTAAAAACCCGACAAGACAAGGTGGGTGCTGCCACTAACACCGTCTTCTCCTTCTTTCCCTACAATGTTGTGAAGCCACATGGTGAAGGCATTTAGCTCCGCCTCTTCTGGTCCTGCCACCATAAAATTCCAGGCATCACGGAAGGAGGCATCACTTTTGTCCAGAGCAACATGTGAGATGGATCTCTGCTAAAGCAAATGAAATATGCTTAGCAATCCTCTTGTTGAATCAACATAACAGGAACGCATGCTAATGAGTGCTATTTTTTAGTTTTTTCTTTTGTTTTGTGTCTCTGCGAGAGATGAATCGATTGGAACCTTAAAATGTCTTGCTGCAGTCCCGAGGTGTTATAACCACAACTGGTCACAATATATCTACATATACATAAATAGAAAAATACATTTGGTTCACAGCAACCTTCACCAGGAAAAGCTGTTTGGGAAGATGAGATATATATAGTGTAGCATACTGGTTAAGTCTTTGGACTTCCAGCATTGAAGCTGTGGGTTCAAATACCGGCACAGACACTGTGTGACCATCAGCAAGTTACTTACACCAAAATTAAATAATTGTATCACAAATGTTGTAAGTTGCCCTTGATAAAAGACATAAGCCAAATAAGTAAGTAAATAATAATAATATATATATATATATAGTGGAGGACTGCCGGCTTCCCATGCCAGTCCTCACCCCCAGGCCGCCAGGAGGAGCTCTCCCGACAGCAGGATCGTGCCCCGAGGTCCAGCAGGGCCTTATGGACTTTGTAGTGTTTATACACAGCCCTGCTGGATACCTTGGGGACCACCAGGAGTCGCTGTGGGGGTGCTTATGGGCTCTGTGATGCCCTATAACCCGGGAGTACGTCATGGTCACATGACAGGAAGGAACGACGTGCTCCCGGGGTGAAGAACAGGACTGTTTGCCCTGACCCGGAAGGAAAAAGGAACTGTGGTCTAATTGGACAGGAACACCTCCGGGTCAGGGGCTATAAAAGGACGGTGCCTCAGTCCAGACACTGAGCTGTGCTGGGTGGGAGAGGAGCAAAGTGTCTGGGCGAGGAGGAGTAGTTTATAGTATTGTTGGAGAGTATTGTGGTTATTGGGAGTGTGAATTACATAGTGTAATTGTATGAGTAGTGTGGAGGGTGCTTGGTGCACTGAAGAACAAAATAAAAAGTATTGGACTTTTACCTGGTGTCTGGAATTCTACCTCAGGGTTCAAGGGAGCACTAGCGCCCCCTACTGCCACAATATATATATATATATATATATATATATATATATATATATATATATATATATATATATATATATATATAGTGCTAATAATACGAGGGACGTTCAAAATGTTTCCTCACTTTTATATTTTAAAAAGTTGGTACAACGCTGGGAAAATTGCATTACAATGGAAGGTGACTATGTAGAACAGTTATGTCATTTGTTATTGAAATTTTAAATAAATACAGTTAAAAAAAGTACAGAAACTTTTTGAACGTCCTCCATATTTATTATTTCCAATTTTACTGTAAAACTTTTGTAAAAACAATACTTGTCCTTTATTTCCAGCCCCGGGCGTGGCTACAGTGAACCCTCGTTTATCACGGTTAATCCGTTCCAGACTCTACCGTGATGAATGAATTTTCGTGAAGTAGTATTCTTTATTTATAAATCGAATTTTTTCACAGTTAGAGTATAGAAAACCTGTTTACAACCTTCTAAATACGTTTTTTTAACATTATTAGAGCCCTCTAGACATGAAATAACACCCTTTAGTCACCATTACACTCGTATTACCCAATATATTAGACAAAATAAGAGAAAATAAGACATATTAGACGTTACAAATATCATATTACTAGGCGCACTCGCCTTTTAAGGTGACCGACTTTTATCCTCAATTTTTGTGCGCTCCATGTGTACATCAGGCATGTAAGTGTAGGGAATGAGAACATCAAAGTGCTCATTCATAACATCTCCCGAAAACCTAAGTTTTTTTTACCCCTCAAGTGCCTGTCCAAAGTCGTACAATGTCAGCCCGAATCTGTACCGCTAAAGATGGAGTTTCATGCACTAAATAAGCTATAGATGAGAATAAGTAAGCACCATCTCCCCTGATATTTACTACGCGGTGAGGCATTTGTACTCCATCAACATTAATTATTTCCAGAGACATAATTTTGTCTATTTTTCCAGCTCATCGCGCACAAATGCAAGGGAACGATGGAAGCACCAGAACTCTGCTCACATCGCATCGCTTCGTACCTCAAACCGCAAGTAGTAAGTCTGTAATAAGCGGAATACCGATACGCTTTGCACTCACGGGACGGAAGGACAATCCCGAACGCTTTTATATAGTACATTATTGTACTGTACATTTAATTGCACACAAACACACACAGTTCTTACACACAACCACTAACCTATGAAGGCATGACCTCAGTAGGAGAGTCTTCGGAGGTGGTGCAGTATCTTCAGCAGGTGCGTTGTTGTCTTCTTCCGCTGAAGGAGTACTAGGAGTAGGCAGTGGGTGTCTGGGTGCGCGGCTGAACAACATCTTGATAGGCAGTTGCTGGCGCTGTCTTTTCATATGCGTGAGGAGACCTTTGTAGGGTATTGCCATCTTTAATCATATCCAAGAGTTTCACCTTCTCCTGGATAGTAAGCATCTTCCTCCGGCACTTAGTTTTATTGTCAGAAAGCTTAGAAAAAGCAGCACATTTAGGAGCCATCGTAGAGCTTACATAAAAGTTCTCTGAAAGCTCATGCGTAGTGACGTAAGCGCGTATGAGAAAAAAATCGCGATAGAGTGAAGCCGCGAAAGTCGAATCGTGATATATCGAGGGATCACTGTACATCTCTTTCTCGCAGGATGTATAATGCAGCTCTCGTTGTGAAGGGGGTGCAGCTAAGCGCACGATAAGGAGATGCTGTCAGATCATCTGCTGTCTTTCTGCTGCTGGCGAGCTGCCTGTTCTGCTTGTCTCACTGCATGATCATTTCAAAGCCTGTACAGCAGATGTCCTTTTGCCACTTCGTGTCTCTGCCACTCGCGTTGTAAATGTCCAGGTGGTGGGTTATGTGGGGATGGGGTTGGATTCTTAGGGTGGCTAAATGCTCGCTAAGGAGAACAGGTCGGATCATCTGCTGGCTTTCTGCTGCTGGTGAGCTGCGTGTTTTGCTTGTCGCTTGTCATTTTTTTAAGAGCTGGGAACACATAATGCGTGTCTGCCAAAAGCAATCCAACAACTGCTACGTTAGATGTCCGTGGACTTGTTTTAAATGATGGCTCACTGCCTTGTCTCGTGTGACATTGTAAAAACAATACTTGCCCTTTATTTCCAGCCCCAGGCGTGGTTAAATCTATTTCTCACAGGATGTACAATGCTGCTTGCATTGTGAAAGGGGGGCGGCTGAAGGCACACTAAGGAGATGCCGTCGCATCATCTGCTGTCTTTCTGTTGCTGCTGTCACACTGCCTGTCGATCATTTTAAAGCCTGTACAGCCGCTTTCCTTTTTGTCACATTGTGCCTCTGCCGCTCGCATTGTAAAGAGGGGGGGTTAGGGTGGCTGAATGCACGCAAGGAGAAGTGGTCGGATTATCTGCTTGCTTTTTACTGCTGGCGAACAGCGTGCTTTGCTTGTTGTTTGTCGTTGTTTTAAGAGCTGGGAGCAAAATGTTTCTCATGGGACTTCAAATTGTCTTCTGAGAAGATCATGTCTTGTCTCCCAAGTCTGCCTCCCCAAGATATCGTTAGTAAATAAGTAGACTATGTCAAACCATACATTTATAGATTTTTATGTGAGCATCTTTCTAGTTCTAAAAGAAGAAAATTATCTGGACTGATCACTGAGTTTTGACATTTCCTGCATGTTTTCCTAAAAAGATAACTCAGTTTTGCTTCAGATTTAAAAGTCTTTCAAATTGTACCTATTACTTTCAAAGACTCTACACTAAAAATTCTAATTTAAAAGTTGGGTGGCATTGGCTTGGGGTTAATGTTCATTTAGAAAAGGGAAGAAAAAGTACAATAATTAGAGGATATTGAGAAACAAATCAGCTTTCTGAAAAAAAAACAAAATAAAATGAATTTCAGCTTACTTATAATTTATGATTTGTATCTTTAGTTGCAGATTCCTGTACTTGTCTAGCTACAAATCTGTACTTTTTCCCCAGATAGCTACAGAGTGCTAACAGCTATCAGTGGCACACAATTCAACACTGAAGTAAGTGACATGAGCATGTGACAGACTATTTATTTGTCACATACTCAACATGTACAGTACTAATTACGTTCTTATCCTTATGCTTTCAGTTTTATTTAACTTAATGCAAAGTTCACTCTAAAAACACATAATTTTAAAAGGATTGTCTTTCCCAAAGTTACTCAAACCAATCATTTATAAATTAATGTAGCTGCAAGCCACAGATACAGCTGCTAAGCCTCCTCAGAAAAACAAGGCTTCTGTACATTTTATTGGTAGTTATGTCCTTCAGTTTGGTTATCAAATTAAATCAATTTTGTTAAAAGCAAGATTTTGTTTCTAATTACACTAGTTATAATGAAGATGTGCAGCTTCTTTGACATTAAATGGATCAATTTGAAACAATTTGAAACAAAATAACTTTTCCAGGCGTGCACGCAGATGCTGCAGGGGCACTGCTAAATTCTGTACAGTTCAAATGTGTTTGCAATTTAAGACACTGAACTTCTCAAAACAAAACAGATAATTCTAAGATTTATCTTTAAAACAAATGTACAGTAAGTATCCTAACTACAGGGTCACGGAGGTCTGCTGGAGCCAATCCCAGCCAACACAGTGCACAAGGCAGGAAACAAACCTCAGGCAGGGCACCAGCCCAACGCAGGTACAGTAAGTTAAATATGTATATTCAAAGTCGGCAGATTTATGACCACTCCTAATTCAGAGGAGTCACACCCTTGGATTAATATTATAAATGCTCTACATATATTATTACATATGTGGGAGAAACAAAAAGATTAGTAAGTAGTATCTTTAATGGTAATGTGTAGCAATAGACCATGCATCCCATTAAGCACTTTATTTTTTGTAACAACTTGCCACAAGATATGGTGTAGAAAACAGCTTTTACAAGCATTTTCAAGCTGAATATCCAACAGCTAAAGCAGTATGTTATGTTGCTGGTGCAAACCTACCTGTCGCTTTATAGTGTATACATATTCCAAAAGATAACACACTGCATGTTGCCAGGGTGCTACTTTGCAATTATTCTGCAATGTAGGCTACAAGGTGTCACTGTTTACAGCTTATTTAGATTTTAAATATTTAACTTAGGTATATTTTTCCTAAAAAAATCATATTGGGTATGACCATGGGCTGAAATTGCAGCATTAAACCTTCTCCTCACAGAATAATGACTTGTTCACTCTAGTGAAATTTGCAATAAACAAAAATGTAATGGTGAGGGGTCAGTAAAGAGAAGCAATGATTCTTTTTTTTCAATTTAAATATTATCAAGTCTGCAAATGTATCATGCAGACATATCAAATATTTTCTCACATGTCTTTCAGTACAAACAAGGTACAATTGTTTTGAAACGACATATTATCTTATATCATAGGTTTTTTAAACTATGGGTCATAATCCATTTTGGGTCATGTGTTGTCTGAATTTGGGTCATGCAGAGTTGTGATTTACAATTGTACTTAATGGGAAAGGTTCACATACTGTTTTCAGGGTGTCACGCGATGGGTTGCTGTGGGTAGTTTAATTAAACAACATTGCTTTGGACTGTCGGCAGTGATTCCACAAGGAGAAATGTAATGAATGAACGCCGGAGGGGATTCTCCAAGGGGAAGGGGGATTACTGTCAGGTCTCCAAAACACAAAGAAGGCAAAATTTTCTTGACAGAAAAAGAGGTTAAGAAACACTGTTTTGTATGATTTACTAGTAATGAAATTGTGATATATGCCACTTGCACACTTAAAGACACAATTGTACTGTAATTGTTTTCCATTCATAACATACAAAATAGGAGGCAGTAGGTAGCATTGTAACCTAATAAATCCAGCATCCCAATTTTGAATCCCATGCCCAAACATTGTCCATGCAAATATTTTCACATTCTCACTATATCAACATGGGCTTTTCACCAGGTTCTGTGGTTTCTCCCCCTGTACATGTCCATGCCATGCAAGTTATGTTATTCTAAATTGACTCCAGTGCATGCACAAACTATATCCAAAGATGTTTCCTGCCTTGCAGGCCTTCATGACACTGTATTTCATTAAGCAGGTTTATGAATGTGGTAAAATGATACAAAACATTCGGGGTAAACAGCAATGTTTGACATGGGACAGTTCTGTAATTATAACTTTTATTTAAGTTATTTTTTCAGGAGTAATTTAATGTATGGCATAATGCAAGTATGCAGAATCAGTTCCCCAGCTAATATGATGTCAATTTGACAAATATGAAATTATTTAAAAGCATGTAATAAGTGCGCCATTTGATTAAACTTAATGAGAAGCTGTATGCTTGAAGTTGATTAAATATGACACTGGTGGCATAATGATTTTGATCAAAGCTCTGTATATACTAGGAATGAGTTGAACACTAGTTTTTAGAGACTGCTTTGATGAAGCTGTCCACAGGCAGCAGAGTGATAAACAAAAATCTAGGATTTTGTGTATAACCAAATCAAGTGGGGCCACTAAATATCAAGCCACCAAAAATATACTTAAAGAGCTTTTCAAAGCAAAACATAAGTGTATATACGGTAGATTTGATAATTCAGTAAATAATGCAACATAGCTTATAATATATTGTAATTAAAAAGGACATTCCTGACGGCAAGCACAAAGCTAATCCTTTTTAAAACATGTAAAATTCACTCCTTGTGGAGTGCAGAAAAGAAACACACTATAACACATAATCGTTTCATCAGACAAATCTGAATGGGGCTGAGTTCACCAAATGCTTCTAGCAAAACAGAATTTGTTTTAGAATTTGAAGCAGTTAACGCTGATAAATTGAATTAATCATCCTCAGCTCACATCATTATAACAACTACTGGATTATGCAGATTTGAGAACGCTGTGTTATGCTATGCTATTACAAAATGTGTTACTTTGGAATTTACAGGTCCAAACACCATAATCCTAGTCTATTCTATACTTTACGGTAAAGTCGGATTTTAAAGCAAGTAAAAATATGCCAGATGCATGTAGCATGCACAATGTACAAGACTTCAGATATGTATTACGTAGTGAGATGCAGTAAACACATATTTTATTTAAGTTTAAGACATGCTGCATATAATATATTCAAAAAAGTTACAATAGTTAAAACTACAGTTCCAAAAGTATTTTTAATTTTTTTTTTCAAAATAGACATTGTACTGTGTGATCTGTTAAGTTTTTATGCAAAGTTTTATGACTTTTCATTAAACATGGCAGAATAATAAAGAAAAAAAAACACTGAAGGAAACAATACGGCTACATTCTGTACTGAAACAGGCTGTAATCTTTGATTCAGCAAATATACAGTAGGTCAGACACAGATAATTCCTTTCAGGCAAACATGCTCCTGACACTGTTGAAAATAATTAGTAAAGCTGCTTTTCTGACATCGGTGTACATCTACAAAACACAAACTCTCTGACTAATTTTATAATACAGAGCTTAAACAACATCCCCAAATCTGTGTTGTGCTTGAAAACACTCATTCTTGAACAACTGACATGAAGTTTACATGCTTGAGGACAAAAAAGGAAAATTTCTTAAGGAGGCAGTACAATTTATCATGCAAACTTGGATTAAATTTTTAAGATTTTACCAAAAATATGATTAAAGTAAATGCAATTCAGCCTAAAAATTTGTTTTGTCTAAAAATCTGTCTAAGTTACATTAACTTGAGCCCAAAAACCTGGCCAAGTATGTGCTTGAGTGTGCTCTGATATGGACTACAAACCAGTCCGGGGTCGGTTCCTGCCTTGCAACTTGGTGTGACTCAGAAAATGCTATGATTGGCTTTGAAAACTTGATAGATCTGATCTAATGAATAGCACTGCTTTTTGTTATTTTTTTGTTTTTTGATCTAAGGAAATTAAATTGCAGGTCTGTGATACACTTATAAAAAGAAATTATGCTGAAATGCTTAAATCCAAAGTGCTGACTCTAAAGTCTATACCAAGGAAGCAACTGTGTAAATTGATGCATATTTCTACAATATAAGCATAACATGTACAGTATTCAATATATACCTACAAAATACTTCTTTAGCCTTATAATGCTCAAGTAACCATTTAAAGTGTATATACAGTATATATATATATATATATATATATATATATATATATATATATATATATACACATACAGTATATATATATATATATACATACAGATACATATATATATATATATATATATATGTGGAAAGAGTGACTCTGTATATGCACTTTAATTTTAATCAACACTGGAGATTTTGCTGTCTCATCAACATTATCACTATTGGAAGTTTAACGGCCATTTCATGGGTTCATTAAGGTTCGTTGATTGTTTCCTCAAATCTTTTTCTTCCACTCTCTGAGATCCTGAGTAATCCTTTGGGACAGGAGTTGCTAGATGTGCTCCTTACATAACATCCAACACTACCTCCAGCCATGTTTTCTTTGGCCTCCATCTGAGTCTCACAACCTTCTATTATTACAATATGTAGAGTGTTGAGCATTATTGAGAGCAAATGGACCAGAAGATGTAGAGAATGCCAGGAATCATGTTCCAAAAGGGAAAGTGAAAATACCAGGAAGCAAACGTCAAATACTGAAGCATTTAAAACCAAAAATTCTAAATCTGACACTAGAGCCTACTTGTTATGAAGCTATCTCTAAAGAATGAGATGTTATCGTATCCACTGAGAGATAACCTGAATGCACATTTGCCAACATAATTTATACATAGCAATATGTGACATTACAAGACCAGTACCATGCTGCCGCATAAATAATGATAACCAAGATGCTAAAAAACTTTATTAAATTCCATTCAAGACATAAAATTTTTTCTATGTGTGAAAAAAAAATTAATGAATACAAAAATACATACATTTAAATAAGACAATTTTGCTGTGTACTGTATTAAAACAAATTCATCACACACACATTGCCCAAATGCTATAAATCCCAAAGTTAAGTGATTTCCATTTAGTAACTTCAGATGCAACAAAGAAAATCAGTTCGGCGCTATTTATGCCTTCATCCAAGCCAGCAATGAAGTGTGGAAAAAAGTAGCTGAAAGCAACCTTCCACTAAGTAAAAAAAAAAAGCTATAAGGAACCTCCACTATCTCCCTGCAAAGGTGACATTTGTGATGCTTATACAAAGAAGAATATATTATTTGTTGTTAGTGGATATTTGGCTTTCATTGACACCCCTTTTTCTTTCCACCTATTAAACTCTTAAGTCAATCACTTACAGTGTTTCTACTCAACCATTTTGTAACTCGTATCAAAGTACTGAGGTTACATAGACTTATGAAAACTTTCCTCTTATTCTTCCATATTCTGTACCACATATTACAGCACTATTACAAAACGGAATAGATTAAGACAAAACAAAACATTCTGCAAGATTATAGCTTTAAGATATAAATGTGTAATTATTAAAGAATTAATAAGGAAGAATAAAATTGAGTAACTGTGGGACAAATAGTATTTCACATGATGCTGCAAATAAGGCTATCATCGACCTTCCTTAGGGCAAACAAGAATAGAAAAAGGAAAAAAAAATTAGAATACAGGCAGGTTAATAAAATGTGTTTCTTCCAACAATACAGCCTTACAGCTTATTTCAAAGCCATTTCATGGAAAATAACTGCAAAAGGTTTTAATCTTCTTAAGTACTAATTTGCGCAAGAAGCAGAAATTCAGCCTCTCAGCAGTACACAACTTTTTTCAGAATTAAAAAACAACTCATTGATGGTCCCAGTCTACAATTTAGCAATGTATAGAAATAACTTACACATGGATGAATATCTAGGCCACAAATAACTCATTGTCTCTACAGTTCCACTTGACAAATTGCAATAAACTCCTCATGGCCCCTCCCTTTGCTACTGTCCACCATGCTTTGTCTTGCAAAAATGTGCCCTTTCCCTTGCCCCATCTTTTACGTGCAAACCATGTGAAGGCAGCTGATGCCTTCGCCAAGGCTTTTCAGGGAAAAAAAAAGGACTCGAGCAGCACAACCAATCAGTGAAACCCCACGGGGCAAAAGCATTTTAATGGGGGTGGGGACTGTTGTAAGCCAAATCAATATAATGTCAATTTCTGTTTTAAATACAACCAAACTATAAATAGAATTAGTTTGAATTATTTTTATCTTTTCCATGCCCAATAAATTGCTTGCCAAATATTTTTGCAACCATAAATCTCATAAATCTTTTTTTCCCTAAAAATAAAGGAAAAGAAACTTCACTTGTTGCTCTCATGTTGTCTGCAGGTTGAACAGCTTGCAAAAACAATATCTTGCTTATGCCACCACCACAGAGCCACACTCCTCTTTCAATAAGCGTCAAGGTTGATCTGCCTCTTTATGCCACCCTTGATTTACATGTATGTTGCTGGTGGCTCTTAAGCAGACAGCTCTGCATAGCATGGGGTGATAGTTCAATGGCAGAGCTCTCAGCATCAATTCAAAAGGTGATAAATAGGCTTGTCTGAGTGTAAATGATCAGTGGGACTTAATGCGTTGATTCCCATGAAAGGAGTTTAACAAACACAAATGTGGGAGGCTAAAGCTAGGCAATCAGATAAAACTGGGTGAAGATGGAATTTAGATGCAAGGAATCTAGTGTTCAAATTTTGTCAAGGCTTAAGCATAAAAAAGCAAAACACTTACCCTTCAAATGTGTCCCTAAAAGAAGTGAATTTGCAGATATCTCTTGACACCAGCACCTACCACTTCCAGAAGGTAATATCCTTTCAAAGGCAGAATCAAAGTGGCTGAATTGAGTCTAATCCAATAATGAGGTCACTGCAGCCCACTGACCAAGCTGGTGATCCACAACAGTTGCTAAGCAAGTTTGGAAGCGGCCCGTTTCATTTTGTTGCTGTGGCCAATTTTTTTTTTAACCATCATTGGCACAAAGCTAAGTCCAAGTTAAGAAAAGGAAAGGATACCATTATATTGTCCGTTCCTTCTCTTATCTCAAGAAAAAAAACAAAGACTGTATCTATGAGATGCATAAATGTGTGAAAAATTACTAAAATACCAAAAGAAGATGAAAGTATATGTACATTTGTATCAGAGGTTTATGTGCTGCAAGTAGAATGAACATTACCTAATTCCACCTAGTGAAACATAGGTCTACCTGCCATATTCCTTCCTCTAACCTCTGGTCCCTAAGCACCTAACCACTTGTTCACACAACATGGGGGATCTAAACAAAGATGTCTATATGACTCTCACCCCCTAGCTGTCTAATTGCATATTAGCTTTTATTTCTACATGCATTTATCATTTTGCTAAATTCAAACAATGCTACCTGGTGTTGTAGGAACCTTTTGAAATGTAAGTATGCCTGGTCACATCAGACAGCACTGATTTATTCATACCTACCTTAAATAATTTAGGCAGAATGTGTAGCCATGATGCATTATCAATTTAATGAGGCTCTTTCAGAAGTAGAATCAGTAACTCTGTGGATAAATGAAACATGACAAAGAAAGAAAGAAAGAAAGAAAGAAAGAAAGAAAGAAAGAAAGAAAGAAAGAAAGAAAGAAAGAAAGAAAGATTATATGGATGAAATATGCATAGTTGCTATATGCTTAAATATGACAGTCACATATCCGGGATACAGGGAGAAATATTATTTGACATAGATTACGCATATTGTTTAACACTAGTGATTAACAAAGTGATTTGCAGTGCTCTGTGCACTGCATTTTATGAAAGGCATAGTTTCCTAGAAATCAGGCAAAACAATGCCTGAATGTACCAACATGTTTTCCTTTTATTACCTCATTCCACATGATGACTAGGGAAGCTAATATCCTTAAACTAATCTAAGGGAATTGGAGAACAAGTCCATCAGTATCTCCCTAGTTTATAGTAATTTGTTTTATACTTGGGAAGCACTGAAGCCCTAAATCTATGTGAACCATGATTATGTTACTGGTCTGTACATCAACTGTGTGAAGTTTGTAGTTTCTCCCTGTGTAGGTTTGCGGTTTCTCTGGTGACTCATATTTCTTCCCACTTCTAAATTATATTGTAACAAGTACATAGCTCACACCATCTATTGCTTGATTACAGAAATATACTAGCATAATCTGAAACCAAGTTTCTCACTGTTAAGGTCATGATTTGTGATGAGTAAAACAGGCATGTCTCGATCCTCATATAGGTTTACAAAACTCACAATAAAATTCTGAAGTGGGAAACACAATTTTTTGAGGTTTTAAAGGTGTTTTGATGGGTGGAAAACAGGGAATACTTCTCCCTGAAGCCTCTTCACACTTTACTGTTTACCTTGACTCTTTTCTGTAATTGTAATCCATTTCACACTGGTAAAATCAATTACAGTGTTCTGTGCCTCCCATTTACATCACTGCAGAGGAGTTCAGCATGTTTTTCGCAAATGTGACATGCTGCATTTATTTGTGCCCTTCAGGAAGACACACCAAAACACACCATTATGCACATTAGTGTGTTTTTTGCTGCCAATCCCACCACCACTAGCAAACTTCTTATCATAGTTGAGGGCATGCATACTTGCATTGGATTTTTTCCCCACTAGAAATCTTTATTTAAATAGTAAGTGACAGGCAGATGTATGCAGAAATAATGCATGGACAGCAACTAAATGCATTTCATCTTGTGTGAATGGCATTTTTTTGAAAGAGAAACAAATTTACTTCACCATTTTTTTTGCAAAGCAAAATACTGAGTATCTCAGGAAATGCAATTTTGTGCAAGCCTTTTCACTGATCTCTAGTTCACAAGAAATACCTCCAAAACAGCAAAAATGCATTCCAGAGCACATCTTGACTCACCTTGTCTAGTCCCCCTTTCGCATGCAATTCTAAAGACTGCTGATTGCATTCTGTTATTTATTTGGAGACTCGTTGCTACCTTGTGGTCCTCTCCATGTGGTTTCTCAGGGCTCCTTGACTCCTGCTACCTCCTGGACTTCTCCAGAGAACAGAGACCCTCCTAGCTCTTTCTACTTGTGCACCTTTTACTTGATTAGCCCAAACAGAACTTTGGCTCCTCCAACTAACTACTTCTGTCTTCTCAGGAGTCTCCTCATACAGTTTCTCGTTGCTCACAACTTACCACCAGAACACTGGATTCGCTAGTAGTCACAGAGCTCCTATATAAATAAGCCACGCCATAGAGGACCCAATCCCTGGAAGACACAGGGTGTTTTCAGGGACTTCGGTGGCACTCAGGAGAAGCTGATCCACCCGATTTATTAGTGCTTTGTCTGAACGTGCTTTGTGGGTAGCTGGCCCAGGTGGTTTGCCTGACACTACAATACGCATACCAAGTTAATCAGATATCCTAAATTAACTAGAGCCCAGTGCTGCTGGAATGGGAAGCTCTCTGAAAATAATTTTTAAAAAAGCAGATTAAGAAAGCAAAAGAATGGATAGATAGGAGTTTTTACATTTGAACCTGCTTTAATGAGTTTACTGCTATTGCAGTAATTTGTTTTTTGCTTGTAAGCCTGTATACTAAAATCCATTACAAGAATAAGTATCTTCTCTGTACCTTTGAATATCTGGCACGTACTTGTCTCAAACATGCCTGTTATTTCAGCTTTTACTATGTCATCTATTTACAATGTTATTTTGTACGCAGATTGTCTCCTAGAGATAGCCTTCACTATCACAGATACTGTAACAGGTGCATGCCGTGCCTGCTGCCTGCTGAGCCAAGTTCATCTGGGAAGTTCATGACTCAATAGGCAAAGTGGCTTGTTTTAATACTGTGTGGCTGGGCTGACAAAAGTAAAGAGGGGACAAACCACTGGCACCAATGTGCAAGCATGTTACAATATAAACACTGTATATCTTCAGACCAAATGTATTTGGTTATATTCAAGAGATAGCCGAACATTTATATGATTTTAGGAACCTGCTGTACACCTCACTGATGGAACACTAGTTAGTGCTGCTTCCTCAGGCAGATGCCTGGGTTCAATTGCCAATTGGGCTTCAATGTTTATATGGGTTATCTTCCCCATCACAATAAGGTTTATTAAGCTGGCAATGTTAAATTTGATAGATAATAGTGAATGTGACAATGGGAATAGAAGAAGGTAACACAAAATTGATGGACATGTAAAAACACATACTCTTACCCTCAAACAATGCACTGAATTAAGCAAGTTTGAAAATGGGTGGAGGGATGATAACATTTTTTATAGTTTGAAAGCACGTTTGATCACATATCTATATATTTGTAAGTTTACGCATTCACCCATCTTCAGAACCCATTTCTTCGAACAGAGTTTTGCAAACACCTTAAGAATATTCATGCAGTATTGGACACAACATAGGAACAAACCCCAAATGGGATTCTAGACAACCCAGATAGGTAATGTGCTTATACACAAAGAATTCTCAAACTCTTTTTACAAGCGGTTGGCCTGGAATTGAATACAGGCTTATTTTTACAGACTCCTACTTCATGTATGTGCATGTGTTTATACAAAAGCAAAAAATTATGAAGGAAACATACTTCTGTTTAATTTCATGAAATAAAGCACAGTGTACAACATTTTGAAATATAAGTAAACAAACATGACTTCTGACCACTTGCATTTTATTCTTTATTAATGGGACATGATATCTGACCACTCACATTTTATTCTTTATTAAAGGGACCACAGTAGCTTAGACAAACCTGGGTTTGTGCAGTCACAAAATGGTACATTACCTGTGGGACTCAATGACCATTTGGTGTCAAAAAAGAAGCTTTTCTGGGGTGGCATTAGCAAACCCAGTGCTATAGTGAATTTTTAGAATGATTATTGTTCACTACTATAACTACTGTTACCGTAGTACTTTGCCCATTGTTTATTAAAACAAAAGTCACCAAGGACACCAAGATTTCAGGATGCAGCTTAGCTGTAACTGCCTGAGCAATAACTTTACCAACTACATTAAACCATGTTTGTTTAAGATAAGAAGTCATTCAGCATTAAACATTTAGCAGAGTTCAGTCCCAGACCTCCGACTATTGAAATTCTACAGGGAGCACTGATGCTTCACATGCATTATTCATGGTTTGGCAGCATATAATAATGTTCACAGGGATAAAAAAGGAACAAAATTAATATTTCACATATGAGACCACCAACCTCAGAAAAAAACAAAGCCATATTTTAAGCAATGACTTATTTGTGTTTTTTCTTTTTTTTTAATTGGTTACTTGCCTGTTTAACTCAATTGGAAAAGAAATTGTCTCTAAGTTGCAATACTTAAAATGGACAATAGAGGGCAGCAAAATAAATCACAAACCAAAATAATAATACATTGAAAGCTTATAAAAGAAAATGCTATCTCAGCCTAGGAAAAGGATTTTTACTTTATTGAATTTCATTTCTTTTAAGTTTAATCCTTTTGATTTTTTAAGCTTCAATTCTAGTTATGTAATTCATTTATGTTGTACTAGACATAATTGACAATTTGTGGCATACATTTTGTAAACTTTGCACAAACTACAATATCATACGCATTTTGAATATAGTTATTTCAATTTCAAAAATGTAAAACTTCAGTCTTCTACCAATACTGTCATTTCCATATAACATATTTACTGGAAATACACTACTCTATTTTACCATACAATACAATAATATTTTCAGATCCATATGCACGATATATAGCTTGCCACTACACTACACTTTAATGTGCAATACGTTCCATTGTAGAATTATCCTAAACAAATGTGATGTGCCAACAAAAATGAAAATGCCACGGTACATAGCAGTTTCATAGATAACCCTTGTGACATTTGAACACTGAGTAGAGAACAGTTAACCCAGTTTTTCTGTGTTATGTTATTGTATGGAAAGCACAGTTTCACAATCTTCCATACTAGCCTCAGAGCTCAAAATGACTGGGTTCAAATCTGGCTAAATCTCTCACATCAAGAACAAGAATGTAAAGTTAACTGGTTACGCCATATTAGACAAGTGGAAATAATTGTCAGTGTGTGAGTCAGTAGGTGTACCCTGCAATTCACTGGCACCACATCATGGATTCACTCTTGACTTTTATGCTACATGGCAAGCTTTAATATTCTGCACCCAGGACTGGATAAAAAGGAATATAAAATAAAATGGATGGATGGTACTTTGTGTGATCTTATACACCTATAAACCTACCGTACAATATTAATGGCAAATGGTAAAAGTGAATATTCAATGCTCTGTGTATAGAAAAACTCTGATCTGACATTGTACAATATGAAATACGAATTAATTTCTGTGGGTTATTAATCTCATGTACTAGACATTACATTCATTATTAACGATCTTAAGATCTGCAGTTGAAGAAAGGTTTTTGTAACTTGATGTATATGGAAATGTAAAATGTTGTCTTCTTCTACAGTATATCACTACTATCTTTGCCTACTTACACTGTGCCTGTCAAATGATGACTTATTTATAAAGCCAGATTATCATATGAAGCAACAAACACAAAATAATATTCACAGATTTACTCTGATTTTCTGTTATGTACATTATGCAACTTTGTGTTCCAAGTAGAAGTACACTCTCAAGTTTCTGTTATTTGTTCTTTTCTTCTAGACACCACTTTTGTGCAGCTTAATTTTAATGGAAATCTTTTCTTTATTATCTTTTAGTTTTAAACAACAAAAAAAATATCTGTGCTGAATGCAGCAATTTTCATATGTTCTGATATAATGTTCTTTAAATTTCATTAATCTGTAATGTTACAGATTTTTATATTATTTATAACAGAACCTTCAGCTCTATTAATGATTCAGTTTATGCAAATATATATTCTTTCACAAAACATGTTTTAAAACTTGCATTTGAATCGTAGCTTAGTTTCTTTGGGTACACCAGACAGAAGAGCAGTATAATGTGGCAAACCTTCTCAAGCACTGACTGACAGCAGATGAAAGCTGACGGTTTTCATTTCAGGCATGCTATTACAATTATATGTGGGGAAGGATCATACAGTGCATAAAAAACTTGCCAGAAATCAAAAAAAATCCAGCAAATCCAATATTCTTCTTGATAACAAACTAACAAAGGTCAAGGTAGGGTGGCTTGTCTTGCTTTAGAGCTTGACATTCGTCCTTCCATTAATCATTTTAAACATTTTCTGCTCCTACTGATCAAGAAACTGGAAACTGATAATTTCTTTCTATGGGATGAGACTGGAACTTGAAACAAGCCTAAATTTACAACTGGATCTTAACTTTACAACTTCACTCTCATACAAGCATCATAAAACAAAAAAACATAACATTGGCATATAACTGATGGCCACATGTGTGAGATGAGCAGATTTCTTTATGTCTTATTACATTTCTTATACAGTACATATTCACAGAGACAGCGAAAAAGAATGTTGTGTCCAAAATTCAGTAAATCTGGGCAAGCAGCATCTATGCTGGACTAGAATATGTACATTTGTCCAAATTTCACCCTCTTTTCATACTGGCCATATGAAGGCATAGATGTTACATGACTGACCCCAACAGAATCACACAAAAATCTGCAAGACTAAAAGACTGCAAAACACAGACACATATACAGTATACAAGTGCAAAAAAATTATATCATCCCTCACAGGCTTTTTAAATCTATTTGAAAAAAACACACATTATAATCTAATAGCCTGATCACCAATAAGTTCTGAACCTTAAAAAACTGAAAAGCATTGACTATGCTGAAAACATGTATGACTTGGATCATTGATACAATAAATCTGACCATGTGATGTTGAACGTTGGTATAGCTGGCACTCACATATTAAGAAACACGATTAGATTCTTAAACTTTTATGTTTAAACTTTTATTCTATACATAAAGAGATATAACGTATTGAAATCCCAGAAACTTTTCTCAGTCATTCTGTATATATAAACAGTGCACATTCACATATTTATTAAAGCAGTTTCAGGTTTATACTCACAAAGAATAAAAGTTGAAAGTTAAGCCTAAATCAGAAAACTGAAAGGGACAACTTGAAAATAAAAAAACAGGAATGCACAAAGTCTTTAGTTAAAACTCAGGATCAGCAATTAAAGAAAAGAAAACTTGGCACAGAGAATCCGTCTTTGTGGTGTGTTAATCAGACTGCTTCGGAGTAATAATTTCCTTTTAATCATGGTTGAAAGGAAATGTCTTGAAGATAACATAGTCTTCTCACTTTCACTGACAAAAGTAAAACGAAGGTGTTTCATTTGAAATTTAAAAAATGTCCTGCTCCTTTCACCAAAAAAAAAAAATCTATCCTGAAATTATGTGGTGTAAGAATATTATATAAAGTAATGATTTTGAAAAGCTAAAGGTAAACGCTAATGAAACAAAGACCATGCACTGCTCAACTGGATAAAGCTTCTACATCATAAGTCATTCACATAACTTAATATTAAATTTTAAATTCAAGTTTACTTTAAGGATAATCACAGCAAAACAACACCAAAATTATTTAAATTGGAAGGATTACAGTACTACACATTATTATAAAGACCCGCTGAAAAGACAGACAGGCAGACAAACAACGTCTTTGTATTAAAACTATAGCGGTCTACGTGATCTATCAAACAAAGTAGGCAATATAAAGCAGCACAGTAAACAGATCTTTCAGTCTTTTTTCCCCATCAAATTATCATTTAAAACATGTCAAAAGAACTCCATCTGCGCCATCGGGTCTCCAAATAACAGGGTTTGGACAGATACACTGCACATTATCAATTAGAGGTATTAAAATATAAATCACATATTTTAAAGTAAACCAGACTCCAAGCCACTTATCTTAAATTGCAGCTCCTATCAAAGTGAAGCTTCAAAATCACTCTGAGACAAAACCATAAACAATAATTTTCGTTGCACATTCTGTCTCAAGTAGTACAATATATCACTCTTTTACAACAACTCACCAGGCAGCTTTATGAAGCACATCACACAACAAAAAGACCACCTACAATGTAATTCTGAAATACTGTAATTTGGCTGTAAACTGGCAGATGCTTTTGAAGATACACTTCAACTACAAATGCAAACACATGTTACACTACAAGCAATGAACAAAAACTTCTTTGAATGAAATACACCTATCTAAACCAGAAACAAAGAAAATGACAAAAAAATAGTGAGCAGCACTGTGGACCCTCCTTGTGGAATTTGCAGAAGCTATGCTCTTCATGTCTTTACAGAGCCCTGCAAGGTTTTGAAGACTATGACATCAGTGGTGTACCTTACCTGATACCTGAGCCTAATCACTGCACTACAGGCATGTGAAAGATAAAAGATGGCTGAATTTCTCCAAGTAACCCTTTAAGCGTTGATCAGGTAGTGTCGTTCTCATATTGCCTGCCCCTACATTACCCAGTAAGCATATTAGTGGTGTGAAACATGAGCAAGGTGAGTTTTCTTACACAATCAAAGATCCTTGTGTTACTAAAACTCAAGATTAGCTTTTCGCACACGCTTTCTACACTTGGTGTGGAGTTTTCAGGGTGATAATTGCAGCCTATGGGAAAGATATGCTGCAAGTTCAAAGGCTGCTTTCACACTTTGAGACCAAGATTTGTCCATAAGGAATAGTAGAGGAGCGATCCAAAATGAAGCAAAGAAGGATCTTCTGAGACTGAGCAAGCTTCAATTTTTATTGCATCTATAATACCAATTGCATTACTGTGCCCAATGAAAATACTTAGCTACATTTACAAATTTGAGTCCGTCATTTTTCAAAAGTCTTTGTGAATACACTTGCACATCAACATATCCAAATCAATGGTTTACTTAGATTTAAATGTTTACTCCAAAAGTATTTATAAATGATAAAGACTGAAGTGCTTGATCAGAACTTCATAAACAGTTATAGAAACATACCCCAGATGGCAGAATAAGGCTAGAAAATATACCATTAAAATAGCTTTAAAAATAACAGAAGAAAATGTAATCAGAATTGCCCTCATATCTATTTATCCATATCTCTATGTATCTACAGTATATATATATTTTTTTTTCAGAAAGCCAAAACAATCATTTATGCTTTTCAAATGTCAAAATTGTGTCTTCTAGCTACACTAAAGTTTAAAACAAGAAAGAATGAATACATTCTGTGCTATCAGATATCAAGAACACATAGTTCATATTTTAAATAATATATAGATAGTCCTTACCCAAATTATACAAATCTTTAAAATCTGAAAGGCTGCAAAACACACTTCGTAGTGCCAACACTAATAAGCGCATATATGTAGCCACATGAGAAAAGTTTGACCATGCTGTCCTTTTTGTAAAAAGACTTGCTTAAAGTTATTCCACTGGAGCAGCTTTCTCCTTGTTCTCTGTATTGAAAAGCCTCTTAGGGTCTGCCACACAGAGAAGCCATTAGCCCTTGAATTGCTGTGCAGATGCTAAGGCAGATTTAAGCAAATATGAACTGAAACTTTCTAAAACATTCTCCATTTGCTGCCACTTACAAATAGCTCTCGGGGTTTTCCATTTGTGTTTATTTGCTTTCTTGATTACACAAAACAACATTTTACTGAAAACACTTTTTTAGATAATCTACAGGAGAAAAAATCCTGCTAAGTGCACTGCTCGCTATATTTTCATCCATTCCCAAGGCACCCCAACACTATCTGAGGCTTTGAAACTATGGCAACCGAATAAGAAAGCAGCCTCCATGATTAATAGATGAAGATCCCAGTGACAGAGACTAGCAAGGCCATAACTCAGGATGATCACAGGCATATACACATCAAGCCCATTTCCAAGTGCACTTGGCTTCCACTTGAAAACATTGTATGGAAATTCAGAGCATACATTATCCTGAAATAACGTTCAGGTGCCATGTCTTTTCAGCTTCCCTGCCTCTGCCCAAATTTTTTTTTTTTTTGTTCTGCAGAAATTTGCTATTTTTATTTAATCACTGTTTATGGTAATATGTAACTCATTTTCATATAATCTATTATAACCAAAGCCTGTTTAGAAATTAGGATTTTAACCAGTTCCTACTCCCCATGAACTGATGACTGCAGATTCTATAAGTCTATCTAACTATGTATTATCTGAATGAAACAAAAAAACATTTGTTATTCATTGCCTAGACCTACTTGGACAAGAGACAACTTTCTTAGATGTTCCAAATGAACGTCTTCATTGAAATATCTCTAGCAAAGTCAGCAACTATCCCAACTCCACCTCCAGTTATTCTTCAATACTTTACACATAATATCTCAGAACTGTTTACAAAGACATGTAATAAATCTTATTTAAAATAAATAAGCTTACTGTATGTTTATTCTAATACTAACCTGGTGACAGTCCTATTTGTTTAATCTTCCAAAAAATATATAAATGTACTATACATAAAGCATATGCACATTAGTACACAGGGATTTGAAGTAGAAATGTGATTTACAAGAACCCATTCAATTCAACTGAATATATATTTCAATAATCTTCAATCCTGTAGTCACATAGCAACATCAGTAATGAAATGAAGGCATGTGCAAGGCAGCTTTTATGATATTTTCCGAGGGCCCTTTCATGAATCAATGTCTTAAAAGCATTTTAAAATACATGCATTGTATAATCCAGCAAATTGGAACAGTAGGCTTGTTTCATTCTTCCTTTAAAATGGTAAAGTATATCAAAATGTGCAACAGCAAAAACAGATGGCAGGGTCTGTAAGGCCTGGAAATAAATGCAAACAAGGGCTTCTGAATATACAGTATGCTGTTGAAATGAATTTAGATTTCTGCAGCACATAATCTGCAAAGACTAAAAACAGGTAAGGTAAACAATGTCAGTTACCTGAGAGCTTCTTTATAACTGTTATCTCTGCTCAGTTCTTAATTTGATTTCCAAAAAGTCACTATGCCACGATTTAACATGATTTTTCCCTAGTGGTGTTTTATGTCTCTATAATCTAACAGAGATAGAAAGGAGCTCTATTTGTCTATCTGGTATGAACAGGCAACGTTATGTTGAGTGAACGACCTACAGTATCTTCCATATATACTAACACATATGTATAAATCCACTTTATGTATATATACATATATATATATATATATATATATATATATATATATATATATATATATATATATATATATATATATTCAGTAGACATCTACTACCATATACTATATGTATTTTTACATTATGCTGAATATGTAACAATAGAGTACACTAGTGCAATGTACTGAATATAACAACACAGATCTTCCAAGGATGCTGACAAAATATAATAACGCAATAATGTGGTCCTGGCACTGAACTAATACAATAAAATCGGAACCGATCCCATCTGACTGCTCACTGTGCGAGTCTGCATTCGACTTTGCTCAGAACCTGCTGGCCAGCCCGCACAGTGGCTAGGCGGGGACGCTCGGCTAAGAGGGGGTCGATGTAATCCCGACACGGCTGCACTACCAGCGATTGCCTTGTCCCTCCTCCCTCACTCGCACGGATTTGGCTATTTTACACCTTCCGCTGCTAAAGCCAACAGAACAACAGTGGGCTATATTTCTCCGTGTTAGTGTAAAGATGTACTACTAACTAGGTTAATCACTACCTGTCACTAAATTTCCACAGCGGACACATAACAGATATCGTTTGCCTCCGGCTTTACCGTTCCCCGCACTGTGAATTCCTTGCTTTTTATATTTTAAGACACAATGGATTTCTGCGCATCTGCTCTGGACTGCTGTAAAAGTTATTGTGCTTTAAGGAATTGAAATCGCAGACACAAATTCGATAAACAATGGATGTTATCAGCATTTACTGTATCCCAGTGTTTTTATTTTTGGAGATATTTCTTCAGTATAATACCCTCGCTAATTTTAAGAGTATTTAAAGCCACACCTTAAGATATTATACGTACACTCACCGTCTATGCTAACCAAAAGTATGGGAGGCGGTCTTTTGTTTATAAATTGTATTTTAAAAATCTCTCCGTTTGTTACAAATAATTTGTTCTTAAAAATATACTCCACATTTTCATTCGCAAATAAATATCGCACAAGCATGATACACCGGTGCATTTTACGATTCCGGAAATGTAACTTGTTTATCTTTTTATAAACTGAAAGCGTAATACTTTAGAACTGACAAGCGCGGTTTTTAATAACAAAAGCCGAATTCAAGGCGTCTAAAAGGTAGCCGCACCTGCAGTCGCCCTTAGCTTTTAAAATCTACACCGTTCTGTGAAAGCCAAAATGCCCGAGAGGTGCTGCACTGGATAACCTCGTTTGTCGCGTAAGAAGCCGCCTAAGAAGCAAACTCAAGAACTGTCCACGAATAGCGACTTCTCATTCTGGAGGAAAATGTACGTTGTGTACTTTACTGTATTCGTATAGTGTACTTCTGTTCTTTCATGCTGTCCGTTTAAGCAAACTAGTGTCAGTTACATTTTTTTTTCTCTCGATCTTTCACAGAAACTTTGAGGGCGAAATCGCATCACCGCGATTAAGAGGACAAAGATGCCAACTGTGATAGACAAGTCGCAAGAGATTCCTGAAGGCGAGAAACATTAAATGCGAGCATAAACTGAATCGCACACTCTGCGATTGCTTACTGCTCGTTTGATTTTAATATCTGCATGTTGTTCTGGTGCGGCGTGAATGGACTGAAACTTGATTTGCTAGCCTAAATCGATACTTTCCTTACATATACTTTCCTTACATATACACACAATACGTCCCGTCTTCCTTTGAAATGAATTCTTTCAGAAGTGAATGAATGAATTCTTTCAGAAGTCATTGTTCAGAGAGCGAGAGGAGAAAGCCGTGCGGCCGCGGTCCTACTGTACTCCCAGGCACACACGTACATTCGCACACACAGGCTATTGCAATCCCTGCGTTACATGATAACGCATCTTTACTGAGAATCAAATAGCAGCGCTTATGAAAACAACGCAAATGTAATATCTACCAATAGTGTATATGCTTGAACAAAACTGTGTACTTTACCTTCTGCTGAGTAGAAGGCAGCCAGCAAGGTTAGCAGAACTAGCTGCGGTATCCGTCCCGTTAGTAATCCATTTAAGATTTGGTCTTTGGGCAGTTCCAGTAAGAGCGTGTCAGCGGCTTCGTCTTGAAACTACATGGGTGTTAGAATGAGGTACGCTTCATATACAAATAAGTACAAAAACGATATCTTCAGAGTATGTGTGTTTTGTATCATAAAGCACCGCGAGCTTTCAATGCCAACTTTTGTTCTTCAAAATGATAAAAAAAAATCCAGTAGGAATCCACTTTTCACAGCCAGTACTGTTTTAAATCCTTTCCGGTAACATGTATCTGGCATCCAGAAACTGACCATGTACTGCCCGGGACCCTGTCCACTTGCAGCGGGCTAACGCAGCGCTCCCCACAAAAGCTCCTAGTCATCCTATTTGCAGATGAAGCTTTCTTAGCAGCGCTCACTGATCCCAGCCTACAAACTCCAGCTGTCACTCGATATCAGCTTCACGCTGGAGACACACAAAACCCGGACTGGAATGTCTGGATGCCCACACGATGTGTGCCACTTCGTTCCTTTACCTCTCTGGAGCGGAGTCTCGCGCTTTTAAACCGTGGCGAGCCGTCGATCACACCCTTCAGTGTGGGGCGCTAAGTAGCCTCTAATTCGGCGCGTGTCTGCCAGTTGCTTGAATTTTATACCCAAGTAAAAATCGTTATAATCTATCTGATAAAACTGAACCTTGTAAGTTAGCTTTGGAACTTGCGCTTGCGTGTTGCCCTTTTACAGTGTAGTAATTTCTTTATTTTAGGACTGATCACAAAAAGATAGCAACTAATTCAGCACAATATTTACACTTTGATATTCGCGAAATGCATGTTTTTTCGGCCATAGATGGACGTATAGTACTAAATATACCAAATAGCAAGCTGAAAGCAGTAAATCCACATAGCTTGTGCAGGTGTCTCCATATTTGACAGTTTCATTAGATGTGCGGTATTGGTCCAGTAATATTTACTCTAACTGTAGACAATCAAATAACGGTGCAGATTATGTAGATATAAACGGGTTACAGGTATAGGTGACAAGATAATGACATCATCATTCAGAGCACTATGTAGCGGCAAATTACCTGTTGGAAAAGCCACATACATATTATCCCGCAATTTGGATAAGAAGTACTCTTCCTGGTGCTCTGACACATCAGTGTAGATGCACAGTGATTTTTTTAAGAACTGGGTGGAGGTTGTATTAGAAACAGATATGAGTTATCTATAATTACATTATCTGCAACCCTACTCCTTAAAATAAATGGATCTTTTTTTTTGTGTGTTATATTTTTGGAAACTGATAGGTGGATGTGTCCAGCATCTCAGGTTTGAATCCTGTCATGTCTCATGTTCACATTCATGCTTTGTGTCTGATATGTTAATTTTTTATTATTTGATTTAGGTTGAATATGTACACCATTCTTTATTTACTTACCTTGGCAGTGACATTCATGTCTCTGATGACTCTTCATATGAAGTCAGTAGACGGATTGGGAGAGCATGGAGGGTCATGAGGTTGCTGGAATGGGGTATGTGGCGGTCCCGATACCTATGCAAAAGGACAAAGGTCCAAGTCTTTAGAGTCCTGGTGCTTCCTGTCTTGCTATATGGTTCAGAGACGTGGGCGCTATCCAGTGACCTGAGGTGAAGACTGGACTCCTTTGGTACTGTGTTTCTGCAGAAAATTCTTTGGGTACTGTTGGTTTGACTTTGTGTCGAATGAGCGGTTGCTCATGGAGTCCCAAATGAGGCACATTACCTGCATTGTGAAGAAGCGTCAGTTACGGCACTATGGCCATGTGGCGCATTTCCCTGAGGGCGTTCCAGCTCGTAAGATCCTCATTGTTGGGGATCCGAGTGGCTGGACCAGGCCAAGGGGTCGACCATGTCACACCTGGCTGCAGCAGATAGAGGCTTATTTCCGGAGGGTGGGACTGGGCCATGTGTCTGCCTGGGGGGTTGCCAACTGGGATCCCGAGTTGTTTCGTCATGTAGTGGGTGTGGCAACGCACTGTACCAGTGCATGCTCCCCAACTTGACTAGACTTGACTTATGTATATTAGTAGCCTTTGCTCTGTTCTGTGTGTTTTGTGGGTGGTCCCCCAAGAGGTGGGCCTATCTGCCAATCACCACCAGGAACTGCTCACCACCCTATATATCTGGAGGGTCTCTCACTGTTCTTGGTGGTTCATTTTGAATATTCCTGGGAATGGTAAGTTTAATTGTGTTTTGTGCTATGCTTGTGGCACTGGGATTTTGACCTTCATGGTTTATGTTTGACTACATTTCTGGATTACTGTTTTGGGAATTGATTGCATTGGACTTTGTTAGTAATTTTGAGAAATTCCTAGGTTCTCATTCTCCACAGAGCTTCACTGTTATTGAAGAGCATTTTGAGAGTGCACTTTTATTTTTTAAAGATTTGGTGCTTGCCCTTATTACTACATGGGGTTTGGCAGTGACATCCCCCTCTAAGTGGCCATTGTTTTGTAGTGTTTATTGAATGTTTTTGGACTTATTTGCTTTAGGACTCCTAGTCCACGACAAATCACATGCCTAGTCATTGTCTAAATGCAGTTTGCTTGACTTTACTTTGTAAGGGTTATCTACTGAGGAGCCTTCATTTTCTTTGAAAATCCCAAATATGTGTGTTGTTTTATTGCCAATTTTATATTGTCCCTTTGTTACTCTGTGTGCCCTGCAATGGACTAGCCCCCATGTTTGATGATTGTTCCTGCTTCTAACCCAATACTACCATGATATGATATGATATGATATGAAATGATATGATATGATATGATATGATATGATATGATATGATATGATATGATATGATATGTGAAGGATTTCGGCAGTATTAAGGAATTTGTCTGTGTGCTAGGTTTTGGATGAAATATTCCTTCTGTGTACATTATGCTGAAATTTATTTAAAAAATGTGTTGGTGCAAGGGGTATTTTGTAGTGAAAAAGTGCAAACTTCACAGAATGTGCGAGGGAAGTGCAGTGTTCACTTTTATAATGAAACTGATGTGTAGAAATAATCAGGTTATGCTACATAAGTGACATGTTGAATATGCATGAAAGTGCACAGTATGGAAAAAGCAAAGGTGAACCACAGTGTGAGCAGAAGTCATTCCCTCTTTACATCATTATACTTCTCTTTTGCCCGACCATTCTTCATAATCTATATCATAGCTTATATACATAAGGTTTATAATTATTTTAATATTTCAGTTGGAGTTTTTTTTATCTTTTTTCAATTTGTGGTGCTGTTTGACTGTAAGCTTTTTAAATTATGCATGTATATTTTTTATTTATTTTTTATTAAACAATGCACTTACAGTTTATCAGTCTTTTGTCAATCATGGATTTTGTGGGATGCTTTAGCACTATGCTGACTAATTCGATGATGTTTTAATTTTCAAAACTGCTAATGCTGATGACAATAAGTAAAATACAGTATGAAGCCATTTTTCTTTAAAGAAAGGAAAGTTTAACTGCAGTTTTGGAGAGATCAATCATTCTTTATTTTAAATCAGGCTGTCACAGAGTACACACTTACAGATACCAAGTAAACAAAAGTGTGCTCTAAAGAAACAAAAACCTGATCATTCAATATGAAATAATAAATAACAAAGAAAGACACCCAGATAGTAAACACCAAGTACCTGGGAGTCAACTGAGAGTATGTGTTGACAATGCAATAATAAGAGAATAAGTGCAGTAGATACAGAACTCAATCTTATAAGTAATACCTGAATAAGACCACTGGTTTTGGTTGGTATGGTGTCCTGGACAGACTAATTGAGAGAGTTCGGGAGAATAGCATACATAGAGCTAAACCAGCATTTAACAACAATTGCAAACAAGTCCATTAAATAGTGAGAATGCCAATGTCAGACAGTCTCAGGTGTCTGACAAGTTGACATGAGGTAAGCAACAATGACAGGTAATCAGGGGTGTTAGAATTAACAGCACTGAAAGTCAGCACTAGACTAGAAGATAACATAGTATATAGGAATCCAGTATAGTCAAGCACTTGGATTACTATTATTTCATCATGTGAAAAGCATTACTTAATGCCAGAACAGGTTTAATAAGTTTCTAGCATTGCTTCAGCCTTGGATTCAAGTATAATTATTTATAGGATTTGCTTAATTATTATATGAGTTTTTTTCAAAATTGTATTATCCCTAATTCTCCATTTATTGTTATGAAATATTTTCTCACCTTTCTGTTTGGTTTCATTAAGCACATAAATCACTCAAGCATTTAAAGCCAACTTTCACTTTTTGAATCTTTCCTAACATGTTCACATCCTGTTTTACCTTCTGCACTTGAGACTGCAATGGCAGAGCACCATTATTTCCAGTGAGCAACCTTTAGCCAAATGTCTTACACACACCAAATGAAGATTTATAAGGTGTATGGGGAGCCTGACATGGTCAAAGCAGGAGGGACATGAAACCAACTGAGACACGTTTATGCTGAAAATGATAAGGTGGATATGCAATTTCCTCTGTGAGAGCTAGGAGAGATGTGTACATAGCTGAAGGAAGCAAAAGACAGAGAATGATGAGGTGAAAAGATGTACCATGATGTAAGTAGAGGGGATGAGAAAGGCCGGAGGTGACATGGGATGAAAATTGTGGATATCATGAGAAAATAAGATCTCATCCTTATGGATGACATATTATATAGGAAAACATTCTGTAAGGACAACTGCCAGGTGCTGTCTTTGTGGAATATACACATTCTCCTCGTGTTTGCAAGGGGTTTGTTCTGGTTTCTTCATTTTTTGTCCCTACATTCCAAAAATATGAATGTTACGTTTAATGCAGATTCTAAATTGGCCCCATGTGACTGTGTATGTGTGCATGAGCAGGTCCTTTAATGGACTGGTAAAACTTCTACGACTATTTTCTGCTTCACAATGCTGCTGAGGTAAGCTCTGACTCTGTATGACCCTTGGCTTAAGTGGGTTTGAAAATAAAATGTAAACCTATAAAAATATATGGAAGGATGATTTTTTTGGTTTGAATCCTCCTTATAAATATTTTATGACAGTTCCAAGTGATTGATCAAAGGTGGAATTATGATTTTTTTACTTTCTCATCCCCCTGAAATGAATTCCTCTCTGCCCCCATGTGTTAGATGAACATTCTGGATATACCTCGAGAATGACTATTTCTCGAGCTATCATTATTGCCTAAGCATTTCTAAAACAACCATCGTTCAGTTACAATCAAACCTTATTTTTACTGTGGACAATTACAGCATCTTATACAAACTACACTGCTGTCATTCAACTGGCAACACCAAGAAACACATATTTAAAATGTAGATCACTTTTGATACGTGGTGTACATCATTCAAAGTACAGCTTGGTGAAACTGTAGAACGCACAGTAATCAGTATTTGGGGTATCCACCATGGGAGTAAATAACTGCTTGTAGACAGTATGGCATTACTATAACAGGAAGAGACATTGTATATGTGTTTGTGGAATAGCATTCACGATATGGAACGCACAATAATCAGTATTTGGTGTATCCTCTATGGGAGTAAACAACAGCTAGTATAAAGTATGGCATTACAGTAACAGGAAGAGAAGTTGTATATGTTTTTGTGGAACAGCATGCCATGCAGCTTCTATTTGTGTCTAAAGTTCATCTGAGGTAATTGCAGGAGGCATGCCAGTCACTGTCTAACCATGTCACAGACATAGTCAATGGTGGACAAATCTGGTCAACATGTGGGCCAGGGAAGAAGTAGCACATGGTGATCATCCAGAAAATGAAGAATGTCTTGTGCCACATGTTGTTAAGAATTGTCCTATTGGAACATGGCACCAGGAAACCTTGGCAGATAGGGTACCATCTCAGCTTCCAACACCATAACACCTGATACTAGGTCCATATGGTGCTGCAGAATTCATCCCTCCGAGAGTCTTTTATCACAGTGCCTCCATACACAGCTCTGTCCATAATGGTGCAGCATATTCAACTGGGATTTCTCCAAAAACACAATGTGATGTTAGGCATCAAGCGTTTTGCAGCACTCTTGGCACCATTGAAGTTACAGGTGCCTGTGGTTGATGGTCAGGGAAATCCAAAGTAATGGATGGTAAGCAAGAAGGTCCTTCTGCTGCAAACAGAGTCAAAGAGTTAGAGCGAACACCTATTCACATGTAATAAATCAAAATTGTTGGGCTAAGATCTTTGATGTGGCTGTTCGGGTTATCACTGCCATGAACACGGGGTGTCTGTCCTCCCATTCATTCATGTATTTGGGAGCTGTAGACCCCTCACTTCAGTGGGTCAAACCCTCCTCCATCCATTGACACCATAATCCAGTCACTGTGCTCGCATTCCATCCAACACAAGTACTAATATCCCGGAAAGACATCCACACTACCTGCATTCCTACAATTCACCCTTCTCAAAGTTAAAGACCTGGACGTATAGCTGTTGTCCCCTTTGCCTGGACCTGGTTGGCCCCTAAGATTGCACTAACTGCCACTAGCCACTCAGTAAGTTTTCCTTTGCAGGTGTCTTTTACACCCAGTGTTGGAAAGCCCAGGGGGTGTAACGTGCACACATTATTTGTATATGTACTGCGCTTATACTGTAATCATTTACACACTCTGCTATGATCTATCTGTTCTTAATGTTTTTGATCAACGTGATGCATTTTTCCAGTGTGTAATTTCAATGGACAAATTATTGTATGTATAAAGCATTTGTTTTATTTAAGTTGTATTTTATATTACATTGTTGTTTTTTGACTTTTTAACTTCAATGACAGCCTATTTTACTCAGCTTATATCAGTGAGCCTATAAGTTGACCATGCAATACTTCTGAATTGTTTTATGAAATTTGACACACTTCTGGATCCTGCATAGTTTATACAGAAATATTTAATTTCACTTGTCTTCAGAGCTGAGTTAAGCATGCCTTCAGTGCTATGGTATATTTCTGAGACTGTAGCTAAAATCATTCTTTATTACAAGTTTAGATGGCACATTTGTCAGGAATGGTTACTTTGGTCATGATCTACTGTGTCTAACACGATGCATTCTGGTACTAGTTGTTTTTTTTCTGTTCTAATTGCAGCATCTTCTTTGTTCTGTAGATGGTGTTATACTGATTAGGAGTTGACAGCCAGTGTTTAAGAGAGATAAGTTTGGTTATTCAGCAAATTAACAGGATTTCTAACAAGCAATTGAGAATACAATATAAAGCGTGGTAGATTACAAGATAATTCAGGTTAAGATGAATGTTAAGGAAATGGTGAGAAGCTCATTACAGCCTGCCAAATGTCAGTCAAATGAAACTACATATTGCAAATGTTGTCTGGAAGTCAGATTTCATAAATAGCATATTGCAGGGGACTCAAATTCAATTTCTGGAGGGCCAAATTGGCTTCAGGGTTTCATTCCAGCCACTTTTTTTAATTGGTAGTCAATTTCTGCCAATGGTGCATTCTTTGCTGTCTTCATTTTAACTGACTTGCTTATTAAGATGAAACCAAAATTGCTTATTTTTTCTTGAACTATTTGCCAGTAACAGTAAGTGCTAAATTACTTCAGCCTCTCCCTAGTGTTATATGGACAAAAGAAAGAGTTTTAAAATGCAGATACAGTATATCTAAAAATTTGGACATGTCCAATTTCAATGTAAGTGAAAAAATTTAACTCCTGCAAAGTAAAATATAAACAAATGTATATTGCTGAATATTTTAATTACCATTTATTTGAAGAATTTAATAATCAATCTGCAACAAATCTGGTATTACATAATAGTCAATAACAAAGTTAAAATTTATTTACACTATACTGATGCTATGAGCATCAGATGGTACTGTGATGCAAAAAAAGCCACAGAAGCAAGCTACACAATTGATTTACTGCTCATTATACACAGTAAGGTTTGTAGAGATGAAATGTCAAATGTAAGGAAAAACAAAATCTATATATATAAAAGTCAATGTTTGTATGTATGTTCCAGCATCACGTCTGAACAGCTGGAGCGATTTTAATGAAACTTGGTACACATGTTCCTCATTGGTCGACTAAAAATACTGTATGGTGAAATCAGCCCGTAACCCACTCCCTTCTGGGTAGGGTGGGGGGTGATCTTGCGGTATTGTATGCATGTTATTATCCAGTTGACACTCGTAACAACCACCAGAGGGCGAACTGGAGGCGACTGCCAGCATTCTTTATGTTTGAGCGCCACCGTGCCCCTGATGAATTTTATTAGCTATCCAAAAGGACACTACCTGTATGAATACACTTAAAAGTTAAAGGTGAAAGATTTGCTTGACTATGGCCTACTGTACCCTTGTTGGCTGAGCAGTAAATTGAGAATTTTAAGATGATTGGGGGAGACAGCATTAAAGCAAAACCCATGATCTAAAAATAATTGATTCTATTCCACTTGATTTCACAGATTTGCTGAACATTGTACTGATACATGGTGTTTATTGAAAAGATGAGCAAACAAATTACATGGAGAGAAAATGGTCAAATTCAGGAAGGCAAATGATCGAGCATCAAATCAAAAGGCCTGGTCAAAGTCATAGGAAGAGCATGAAAATAATGTTGGCAGGATAATGTGGAATCTGCAATGCCATTGTTGCTCAAATGATAGTAACCAGTGTAGCAATTGTCATTATCATGGTGGCAGCCACAGAAACATTTTAATATGGTGTCATGGCAAAAAACAGTATTAAAAATTTTAACTTAAACAAGATCAAGTAAATCTAAAAATAACTACACCGTGGAATGTCAAAGCCCAGTAGAGAGACAGAGAGTTTCCACACCAACTGCTGGGGAATGATCATGTTGAATACCTAGCTGAAATCAACAAATATTCTGACATATGTATCACTGGTGTTCAGGGGTGACAGTACCGTGTGCAAGGTATATGAGATGTCTTCATCAGTGGTGCGGTTCAGAGAGTAAGCAAATTTGAGTGGGTCCAGAAAAGGTGGGGAGGATGGAGCTGATATGTCTTTTGACCAACCACTTGAAGTACTTCATCATGATAGGAGTCAGTGCTATAGGGCAGTAGTCATTAAGACATATCACCATTGACATCTTCAGCACTGGAATGTTATCTGGTCCTGCAGCTTTCCGTGGATTGACTCTGGGAAGCATCCTCCTTACATCGGCAGGGCCCAGACTGAGCACGTGTTCCTCAGGGGTGAGTGTGGACTTATATGCCCGAGTGTTGCTGTGAGCCTCGAAATGTGTGTAGAAGTTATTAAGCATGTCAGAGAGGCAAATATCAATGCTGTTGGCCTGTGGTGCCTAGTATCTTTCAAGTCACAGATGTTGTTAATCTTCTGTGCATACTGACATTTGGTTTTCCTGATGGACTTGGAAAATTTAGCCCATGCTTATCTGAGAGCTCCATCATCTCCTGATTTGAAGACAGCATCTCACGCTCTCATCAGAGCATGGACTGCAGCCATCAGACACGATTTCTGGTTGGCAAATATAATCATGGATTTTTCAATAGTGATATCTTCAATGTACTTTCCTAAGTACACCAGACACAGAGTCAACATATTCCAGTCTGTACACTCAAAGCAGTCCTGCAATCCTGAGCTGGCTCCTTCAGGCCAGAATCTGATGGTTCTTTGTATTAGGCTGGAGAAGCATAACACAGAGGTGGTCTGAGAATCCCAAATGGGGACAGGGAACAGCCTTGTGAGAGTCATTAATATTTGTGTAAAATAGGTCCAGCATATTCTCTCCCCTTGTAGCAAAGTTCACATGCTGGTAAAACTTTGGCGCTATAGTTTTTAAGTTGCCATGGTTGAAATTACTAGCAATAATAAAAAAGATGGGCCATTTGCTGCTCACTGATGATTTAATGCAAGTCTCACAGCTCCTCTTTAGCAATTGAACTAGGTGGGATAAACAGTGCCACAACAAAAATGGTGGTGAATTTTCTCGGTTGATAAAACGGCTGACATTTCGCCATTAAAAACTCCAGCTGAGGTGAGCAATAAGTCACAAATTGGTTTGATTTAAATATTTTACATTTTTCAAGCATTTCTTTGGTATTTTATTATAGTTTTTTTTGAATCACTGAATCCATTTCAGTGATTGAACTCATTTCAAAATGGTTGAAATTTTTTTGTGGTCCCATTTTGTTTTTCATGATAGTTGTCATTTTGTAGATTCTTTGTAGGCTGTTGCTAGTTTGGCTGCCACAAGGAAATAACTAGAGGTCATGGACTCCAAGGTCACAGTGAACAGTATAAAGGTCAGTGCTTCTTACTTCCTAGTTATCCAAAATTGTGGATAGAAGCTTAACTTGTTGGCACATGCTTTTCTTTGTTTTTGGTCATACGAACCGGACCTCTGAGTTTTATTTCTCTGACCATGATTTTTGTTTAACAATTGCTTTGGTGAAAGTTAAAACTGATTTTGGGTTTAGACTTAAAGACTTTGTGGTCCATTCATAAAAAAATCAGCTGTCTTTTCCATCAGGCATAACAGATATTGTGTGTATTTATTAATACACATCATTTACATAGCTTTACTTCAATTTATCACAGCATAAATGCTAGTAAAACAATTATGTTAAATCTTCCCACTCAATTTACTGAAGAACATTTTCTCCTAAACAGGGAATTTTACCAGCTAAACAATGCATTGGTTCATACACTTCAGTGACTCTCTCACTGGCCTTTGATATTATGTTAGATGAGTGGAAATTAACTAAAGAAAACATGCATATAAACCACAGGGACAATGCATGAAAAATTTCATAGAAGCTGTCATGATTTGCCCATCCTCTGACATCACCCCCAACATATCTTAGAGGAGAAATGCTTTAAATCCTGTCATCAAAAGGTCAAGACTACAACCTTGCAGGACTTCCAGCACATCCAAATTGTTTAGCAATTCATACCAGCTGTATGAAAGATGCAACTTCAGATCCTGAGGAGTATCTCTATACCAGCACCTTCCCCATTTCACAACAGCTAATTATGTAACAGAAGGCAATGGTCAGTTTTATGGTCCCAAGTCAGACGAAAGACTTCATTTATTTTGGACTTACTGTTGGTGTTCAAATTAAGCAAGTCAGTCAGTCTCCAACTGTCTACTTCTACGTCTGGATAAATACCTTTACTTGGCCAGAAAATGGAAAAGTGGACTTGTAAATACTGACTACCAAAGCATCTTAGAGCAATGGAATAAACACAGGAGTCGGCAGTTCCAGTTTTCAAAGCCTTGTTTGAGAATGATTAACAAGGCTTCAGATAGATTGTCTTTGAAAAAATATCCAGTGAATTGTTACCTAATCAATGCTATACTTCATTAGATTTTTATCTATTGTGAGCTATTTATTGCTCACAGAAGCACTTTAAGACATAACTAAACAGGTTTTAACTTATGCAGTAGCTGTTTCTTGTCAGTTCTTAGAAGGTTAAACTTATGTACTTTGAAAAATTATAACTATTGCTTTTTGGCTGATGCTTAACAAAATGCATAGGTAAATATTCCTGCAGTTAGTGTGTCTATGATCTCTGCATTACACAATCTGAGCCTGTAGTATTCTTTATATTTTTTATTCATGATAGGTGGATTTAAAACTATACAGCCACATAACTCAAAGTGCCTTTTAAAGCCACAGTGCAAAACTACAAGAGGATTTGTTACACATTAAGTAGCAACAACTAGGTTAAACTACAGTAAGTTCAAAAAATATTCAGACCCCTTCAATTTCTGCACAAATTTTTTTAAGTAAATTTGCAAACCTTTCAGTAAACATCTTTCATTTTGTAATTTTGTGTTATCGAGAGTAGACTAATGGGCATAATGGAAAGTTTATCCATTTAAAATTAAATCTACAACACAATAAAGTGTGCAGAAAGTGAAGGAGTCTGATTACTTTCTGAATCCACTGTTTTTGAAATCTGATCTCTAAGTCACACACAATAAGACCACTTAGCAAGTGTTCCATCAGCACATTGCAAATGCAAAATGAAGAGATTAAAGAGATATTTTTAATACAATTTATCACTGCCTATGGGCTTAATCAGTAAACTTAATAATAAAATACAGCGTTGAACTAACTAGAATTCACACATTATGATTGTTTTGCAATTGTGGTCAGTCAGAGATATTATTAAAACCATGAAAATCTACTTTGGATTTTACAGTGATCAGGCATGTAAAGAGAAAGTAGCCTTTACGATCCAAATGTTCTACAGTGCATGGGCACAAATCACATTCTTGTACTTTCCAGGCACGACTGAAAGTGGATATACTCAGAATCCACTGTCCATTAATATGTGTTTACAGTGATGCAGCTTTAGACCAGGACTGTTAACTAAAAAAATCATTTTAGATTTGCACTATATCAGATTAAAACACAAACATGCTGTTTTTTCAGTTATTCAAATAGAGTAAAATAATTCTAGCAAAAGGTGCATATCTGAAGGTATGCATATAGCCATTGTCTGTCAAAGGATACTAATTGTAACAGAGATTAAAAGCACTTTATAACTAAAAGGATTATTGTTGATTGATTTAGCAATAATTAAACCATTCCTGGTGAGTATTATCACACTCCTCCCCAACCTGGTGCACAGGTGAAGTTAGCCATTCTTGAAACTGTCATGTGATACTTAAACATTGCATTGGATTTATGAATAGCATGGTCTCAGACCACCCCAGTGTGTTTATTCCCAGAGAGAATCTATGGATCTCATTCCACTTGCTTCAAAAAGAAAATAACTCTCTGCAAGGGTAATTTTCTGTAGTATTCTCTGTGTAAATAAGACTTCATGAGCCTATCACATCCAGTATACCCACCCTGAAGATGATGACATTTTATAAACTTTAATTTTTATTTATAAAGAGTTCCATTCAATGATAAGATGCTTTGACAAAGACTTATTTAATCCAGATATTTTGGTAACTTTCATATCCAAACCAGGCATTGGATTTGAAATGTACTAAACTATTCTCTTTATCCAGATTGATACAAACTGATGTATTTTACAGCAATGTTATGGCATTTATCTCATCTTCATAAACCGGAGGATCTGTATATTCTTTAGAGTTTGTCATAGTGAGCGCAGACAGTTTGTATGAAAGAGCTCTCTCATATCAGTTGTAATTAAGGATGTCAATTGAAGCCATTGCAATAATGATCTCAGCTGTTATTGAAAAAAAAATCCTCAACACTATGCATTGGTCAAGAAAACAAAAATGGTCTGTCGCAATGACTGCAGACTATTAGGAGGGGCAACTACTAGATATCCCATGATACAATATTAGCCTGATACTTGCATCAGAGTAAGATAATATTACAATATATATATATATATATATATATATATATATATATATATATATATATATATATATAAAGACCTCAAGTACATCTGCCTCATTTATACTGCAGTAAATAACACACACACAAATATCGGAATAAAATCACTATTTTTCAGTTGGTTAGTCCTCATGAGATGGACACTTACTGTATATAGTAGTATTGTAAACCATTAATTGATATTATCTAAAATATTGTTTCAATATACAGTATATAAATTCCTGGTTAGAATTTTTGGGTTTATATATATTGTGTCCACCGGAAGCGCACAACTCCCCCAACACCCAACACAACAGATACAGGCACAAGTGTGGCACAAAACAAGACTTTTAATTTAGGAGCTCCTCATGGCAAATGCTTCCAAAAGGTCGTTTCCCACCTGCCTAAGTTAAGGCCCAAAGCACAACTTAGCAATAAGCACAGCACACAGTACTTTGTCTTTCTTCTTACTCCTCCCTCAAGATTCAACGGCTTCCTCCTGACTCTGGCTAACCGATTGGAGTGAGGTGGCTTCTTTTATAGAGCACCCAGATGTGCCCAAGGTGCCCCGTGATCTCCTTCTGGCCATACTTCCGGGTATGGCAGCAGATCTGCAGAGGATGGCTTAGCAGCTAAGCCTTAGCCATTCCCCATGTGCCCCCTGCCGGTGACCACAGGCCCTAGCAGGGTTGCGCTTCCATGCTCCAAACCCATGGCACCATAACAATCCAGGGGAACTGCCTTCTGTCATCCTGGGGGAGGTACTGCTCCATGCAAGCTGTCTTCCCTGGCCCTTCCATTACAGAGATCCTATCTGGGTAAGAGCCCCCACCATCTGTCACAATTTATAGGCAGAGTTTGACATTTATGCACATGGTTAGACAAGCCATAAAAAATAATTGGTATAGGAAAAAAATATAACTTGGCACAGTACATAATTTAACTTGGCAATGCTGCTGTAGAATGCCAACATGCTGCACATAATTCAAACATGCAAATAAAGCGTTTACGGTGCTTTGCACCTATGACCATGGCTAGAGTCAGTGGGTTGGCCAGGAGGACCTAGGCCTCCTTAAAATTAAAGGTATTTTTTCCTTAAAAGTTTTTCTAAGGCTACATCGCATATGCTAAAAATCAACAAATATGATAATTAAATTCATCCTACCTTAATCAACTCTCTTTTGCCAGATGACTATTGTTGAAAGAACAGAGAAAAATTATGTATGACTTAAATTATGGATTAGTTTAGTGTTTTATATTTAGCTTGAGAGAGGTTATTTAAACTTCTATATTTCATACAGCATTTTCCTCTTTTGCATCTCATGTAGCCATTCCAGTCAGCAAACAGATCCTTAGCAGTCAGTTATAGAAGAGCAGTGATCTGAACAAATCTGTCACATGTCAAACACATTCCTGTGACAAAATATTTAATAAACAAAAATGTCTCTTTGAAGAAGTAAATCATTTTTAAAACACTTCACCCAAACCCTGAACATTTCAACACGTTCACATTTTATACAGTGAAGGACAGGCGGCCACTTGGCCTGGAACCCCTGCAGATTTTGTTTTTTTCTCCAGCTTTTTTTTCTCTCCAGGCCATCTGACCTTATCATCTGATTCACATTTAGAGACTTAAAAATCAATTCTATATTTAAGGACTCTGCTTCTCATATATATCTTATGTAAGTATGTATTATTTATTTTTACATTGTATTTATTAATTTTTAACTTATAGAATTTCAATTTGTTTTTTCTTTGCTTATAACTATTTCTTTGATATTCTGTAAGACACTTTGAGCTACATCCCATTTATGGAAATGTGTTATATAAATAAATATTGTTTATGACTGGTTTAAAAAGTTAACAAAGTGCTTATTTTGCCACAAATAAATATACTAACCAACTAATAAAAGTTACATTTTCTGTGATTTAAATATTGTTGATGTGTATTTTATCTTAATTTCAGAGTTTTAAATAAGTTCATTTAGGTAATATTTACCATATATAGTAACTTTATATTACCAACAATGTATGATATTCAACTGGGGATATGATGTAAATATGGCAAAGTATGGTTGTGACTCTAAAAAATCCAATTATTTCTTATAGCTTGTCTAAATGTCAAATTCTGCTTATGCCCATGACAATGAATTGAACCTAAACCTGTAAATTGCATCCTTCATGATCTGTCATTCTTATACCCTGTAAATATAAGCTGATCAGCAGCTTACACTTGTTCCCCTTTTACCACATCAGAGAAGTCTGGTTGCCTTGTTTAATGCTGAAATATGGAAAAGGTAAAACTGAAACAGAATGTAGTATCTAAGCACAATGTATTAAACTAGTGAGAACTAATAATACATAAAATAGATCAACATTACAGCTGCTCCTGATATCTCTTTCTATTAGACAGCATACAGAACATGTCAGAGTCAAACTGAAATTATTGTAAATATACAACTTAAACCACTCTGATATAAAAAATACTACACCTTATAATAAACACACACATAAATAATATTAGACATAGTGATTATGCTTTGACAGGTCGAGTAGAAAACAGATGGACAAGTATTAAGTGGATAAATCATGTATCTTCCTACAAGTTGCTTTTTATTTCATCCTCCAGTGGTGACAAGTAAAAAGAATATTAACATATTTAAATAAACTGAAATAATTATTATGACCAACAGAACTTATCTAACAACATATTTCATAATAATCGCTACTCTCACTGTAACACTACAAAAAAAGAAAATGTCTGAAAATGTGAACAAAGCAGTTGACATTGGAATCTCTGCAGATGTTTACAGTATTCCATCTGTTGAAATGAAAAAGGCAAAGCATTTGCCAATAAATATGGTACGGCATCATTGTTATGCATGTACTAATCATGTTTTCATTTCAGCAGATGGACTTCAAAAATTAGCAATGCAGCGCAGACTCCTGTACATATTATATGTGACCTCTGATCTTGTCTAGAAAAGCCTCCATGATATTCTGCTGGAATTTCCTCTTGGAGGCAGCAAATTTGTACATGTGCAACCAGTCTAGAAACAACATTTCACTTATTTATTAAGATTGAATGGAATAACAGTCTCAAATATGCTCTGCCTGACAAACAGAGAGGATAAATTTGCAGCCACAGTAGTGCTAAATTACCTGTGTGTGTTTTTCAGTGTCCCAGCTAGTGTCTGCCTTTAAACTGAGTCCATACACCAACACATGTTGGCACCTGGTCTGTCTCTGTTTGCTTCTGATCATTGTAGCCCCTCTACATTGTCAGAGGGAATCCTTAACACTAGAATTACCAGAGCCTACGAAAAAACTCGTAGATCTATCCCACCTTAAATCGCTTCTTAAAACCGTTCTCACCTCTCCGCCAGCCTCCTTTGTCCTGTAAATGTACCGATAAAAACAAACTGCAAGCAGCCGGCTATTCCATCTCCCCACCGACTCAGAACATGCACAAACTTCTCTGAGCTCATGCCTCGATTATCTGGGAGTGAAGTGGAGGTTTAGAGTGGAAATAATAGATTGTTATTTGGAACACACGCATTTCATGTGTGTTCCGTTTCTGCGTGATCTGTGTAAACACAATGTTAAAACAGAAACTTTTTCATATTTTAGTAATAAATGCTACAAAATGTAGACATAAACTATAAAATGTGTGAAGCCTGACAGCCAAAGAGCAAATGAACACTTTCATAAAAGGTTCAAGAGCCTTACAGCAGCTTCCATGGCGTACTGGTAAGATTTCTTCGCTTAGAGTGCAGCAGAGTTGCTGTATTTCAAGAGATCCGAGTTCGAAAATGTATTTATTTTTAACCTTCACCGTTCTGCCTGCCTGAACTCCCTGTCTATCTATATAGTAATAACAGTAATTTTATTATTATATAGGAGCTTCCCTGTCTGCCTATCATATAGTGCCTTTCCTTCCTACCTATCTATATATCTATCCCCATAGCTGTTTTTTATATATCTATTATACAATGCCTTCCCTGTTTATTTATAGATCTAGTGCCTTCTCTGCCTGTTTGTCTGTCTGATTGCATATAGCGCTGAACTTACTGCTCTGTACTATTCTGTCCTCTGCATGTCCCGGAGTACAAAAGAAACACCACCATACAGCAACATGTGCGAACTGGCAAGATCTGGGAAAAAACACGCGGTCACTGATTACAAACCGCAAGAAGAATGAAAGAGACAATATATGTAAAAACATCATCGCACTAATGCAATATTATTTGAAAACGAACAGCATCAGATCGGGTTTGAATATGCGCCAGATCTGACGCTGTTCGTTTTCAAATAATATTGCATGTACTGTGCGTTGAAACTGCTGCACTGAATAAGCTGACTCCTTCTGTAACAGCGTCAGCGTGTATTCAAACCCGATCTGACGCTGTTCGTTTTCAAATAATATTGCATGTACTGAACTATTTTAGAATAAAAACATACATTTGATTTCAGTCAGTCTGTAAGAGCCAGTGTAAATGCATGATAATTGTAAAGGTTAGCTTTTTTTAAATTCAGTTCCATTTTCTCAGTCGCGTTCACGATCCCCCCCCCCAATCTGACAATGCTGTTTTCACATAAAGACGCGGTATAGCTCGAATGTGATTTATTTGGAGATGCGCTGTACTCGAATGTGATTTATTTGGAGACGTGCTATACTCGAATGTTATTTATATAGGGAAGAAAGTACAATGTCAGGTGCTCATTCAGTGTAATAGGAACCATAGCCCAGAGAGATGTGTACACTGCAACAAGTACACATGTCGTGAATGTAGGAAGGGTGTGTGGGAATTGTTAATATTTGAATGTGATGATTTTATATAGCACAGATCAGAAATCAGCAGTTCTTAGCATTGCACCACGCAAGCTGTCGTATCAACCGCCTACTGTAACTTGGTTTGTTTTTTCTTCACTTATAGTCTAGAATAAAAGTGCACTTGTTTTGTTATACTTGTATACCAACATATATTCCTGTGTTTGAGCAACACGGGCATGCTCAAAAAAATAGACGTGTAATGCCACGAAAAGTGCACGCAGGCACCTCAGTTCGCAAGCATTGGTACGAGAATGCACTCACAAGTACGCTGCAGAGCTATAGCGCATCTTTATGTGGGTTAGGGAAGGATCCTGAACACGACTGAGAGAATGAAAAGTGAATAAAAAAAAAAAACTAACCTTTACAAGTATCAGAAATTACACCGGCTGTTACACACTGAAATCAAATGCATGTTTTTATTCTAAAATAGTAAGAATAAGAGTAGTTTACTTCTCAAAACTGAATCGTGTAGGATTGAACTCATGACCTTTTGAATACTAGTCAGCAGCTGATACCATTACACTACCTTGGCAGCTGTAGTAAGAATGTGTCAATGTGGCATGCTAAGGCGGCTTTTTTCTGCAGTTATATTTTTGAATAAAAGCATACTTGTTTTGTTATATTTGTACCTTTTGTGAAAGTGTTTGATATTTGGACTTCTGGCTTCATACATTATATAGGTTATGCTTTCATTTTGTCATTTACTACTACAATATGAAAAACATTTCTGTTTTAAAAATGTGTTTACACGGATTACTGTAGAAACAGAACACACATGAAATGCGTGTATTCCAAATAATGATCTATTATTTCCACTCTAAAACTCCACTTCACTCCCAGATAATCAATCAAGGCATGAGCTGGGAGAAGTTTGTGCACGTTCAAAGTCGGTGGGGGGATGGAATAGCCGGCTACTTGCAGCTTTTCTTTTATCAGCACATTTAGATTAACAAAAGACGCTGGCGGAGAGGTGAGAACGGTTTTAAGAAGCGATTTAAGGTGGGACGGACCTACAAGTTTTTTCGTAGGCTCTGGTAATTCTAGTGTTAAGTAGAGCAATAAATATTTCATTATAAACTTTGCATCTATATACTGCCTAGGAAAATATATGAACTTCCTGAATTGAAACAACAACACGTCTAATTTAGAATCAATCAGCTTTCAGGTGAGAAGGGGCAACCCACAACAACATGGAAAGAGCATGTCATTTTCACAGTCTTTGTGATTCAAACACAGGACTCTGGAGATGTGCAGTCGCAACTTAACCGCTGCAAAGCCAGCCATAAAGATTGCAGGCTATTAAAACAACTTTTCTCTATATACTTATTTTTTCAGTTTGCACTTAGCTCAGCATTTAAAAACCTGTCGTCCCATCAGAACTAATAGCCAAGCACTGAGACTTGGAACTTACTGTCACCCTCTACAACTAGAGTTTGGACTTCCTCCCTGGCAGACCACAGCATGACTGACAGCATCACTTTCCCCAAACACAAGAATTCCACAAGGTAATAAGGCAAGCTGAACTGTTTGAAAGGCAAACATTATTAAATGAAAAAGTCAGCTATACTACACAGTCACTTTTTTCCCTCCTCTATTCCAGAAAATGGAAGGAGAGGTTTTTTCTACAGCTCAAAAAGTCACAATTGCCACTCCTAATTGCAGTTTTTTAATAAATATGAGTTACAGATATTGTATTTAATGTATTATGTTGTATTCATTGTCCATCCAGCTATATCCTAACTACAGGGTCACAGGAGCCAATCCCAGGGCACAAGGCAGGAACAAATCCACAGGTAGGGCACCAGTCCACCACAGGGCACATACACCAAGCACAATTTAGATTTGCCAGTGCATCTAACTTGCATGTCTTTGGACTGTGGGAGGAAACCCTTGCAGACATGGGGAGAACATGCAAACTCCACACAGAGAGGACCCAGGAAGTGAACCTGGGTCTCCTAACTGCGAGGCAACAGCGCTACCACTGTGCCACTGTGCCACCTGCACTCATTGTCATTTTTTGGTATGTAATTGGTATTGTACAAGTGTCACTAGTCTGTGAGAGATGTGCAAGAATATGTTTATTGTACTATTTACACATCACAATAAACTTGAATTTGAAATAAAAAACAAAAAGTGAAGCAATATAAGGCTCAAGATTTTTCACTTTAATATAGAAATACTTTTGTTTTAGTTTTTATGTTACCGGGTATGCAAGTCAGAGGAACACACCTTCCAGGCTCATCTATGGTAGGCAATACCCCGCTGTTGTGAGAGGGTGCGCTGTCATTAACAGAACCAAGAAGACGCCCCTTAAAGACAACTAACTGCACCCCTTCTGATGAGAAGACTATAAAAACCTAATGCCCCGGTGTGTTGGCATCTCATTTGGACCCAGACTTAGTCAAGAACAGATTTCCACCAGCCAGACCCACTCTTAAGAGCTACTTACTTTCAAAAGACAGGAGGGATATATATGTTCATTGTCTTTTATGTGCTTGTGTGCTTGTTTTGTTTGATAACATCCATTATAATTAAAATGGGAGACCTAGCTGGCATTCCAATGCTACTTTGGACTCATCCTGTGTTCCTTCCACCCGTCCACAATGTATATATTATTACATTTAAAATGCTAACTAGTGTAGACCCAAGGGAGTGCCACTGAGCCCCAAACCACAGACACAATATCACCCAACACAGTCCCGGGTTTAAATAAAAGATTCTATTTGTCACCAACATGTTTCCTAATGAACACAGCCCAAATACACAAGAATAGAATGCAAGATTATTTTCTCTCTCCTTCATTCCTCTAAGTAAGTGTCACTGTGACTTTTCAAAGAGATGTTGTGGTCTCCTTTTAGACCAGACCCAATAATGCTTCCTGTGTTACGGCAGTGGTCATCTGGAGCATTTCTCGGTCATGCAGAGACCAGGGAAGTCTTCCGCTGACAACGCCTTCGTGCAGCACCCAAGAATCCCGACTGGGCTGTTCTTCTAAGCTCCAGTTCCCATGCAACCCTGTAGGTGTCCTAGCGGAGACCAACCTGGAGGCACACTGCTGCCTATCAGGTTGGGGAATGAACTGCCTCTGGCATCCATGTTTCCCCAGTTCATCCATTAGTATTTTACCCTGAATGAACTAATGATTGCCAACCATTGTGGCTGAGCTGCAGTTCCTTCTATGCTGTCCTTGGGTAATGGTCCATTCTTCATTCCAGTCGGGATGCCAGACCATTCTAATTGGCATCTGCACTAGTAATAAGTGAATCAGGAAAGTTTTGATTCATATATAGTTTAGCAAATTCACAACTCAGTAAAAAATGTTTTCTGGACATTTTAAAGGTTTTCTGGAGAAGGAAAACAAGGAATACTGCTCCATAACGCCTTGTTCACACTTACATGTTCACCTGTGTTCTGTTCTGTAGCTGTATAATGCATGCAATCTGTTGCATCAGTTCCATTTATGCTTCTTGCTCACATCATCATGTTCAGTGTGTTTTTCCACATGAAGACACATTAAAATTCACAATTATGCATATTGCTGTGCTTTCTTCCCAGAAAAATCGCAATGCATGGGAAAAAGAATACTCCTGTACTTTAACCTCTAACTAAATTAGAATTTTCTTCTTCTTCTCCTTTTGGTTGCTCGTGTTAGGGGTCGCCACAGTGGATTATCTATTTCCATGTCTTCCTGTCTTCTACATCTTGCTTTGTTACACCCATCACCTGCATGTCCTGTCTCACTACATCCATAAATTTTCTCTTAGGCCTTCCTCTTTTTCTCTTGCTTGGTAGCTCCATCCCTAGCATCCTTCTCCCAATATACCCAACATCTCTCCTATGCACATGACCAAACCAACACAATGTCATCTCTCTAACTTTGTCTCCAAATTGTCCAACCTGAGCTAACCCTCTAATGTACTCATTTCTAATCCTGTCCATCCTCGTCACACCCAATGCAAATCTTAGCATCTTTAACTCTGCCACCTTCAGCTCTGTCTCCTGTCTTTTTGTCAGTGTCACCCTTTCCAACTCATATAACATAACTGGTCTCACTATTGTTTTGTAAACCTTCCTTTCACTCTTGTTGGTACCCGTCAGTCACAAATCACTCTTGACACTCTATACCCACTACACCCTGCCTGCACTGTCTTCTTCACCTGTCTTCCACACTCCCTGTTACACTGTTCTGTTGATCCCAAGTATTTTAGCTCATCCACTTTCACCAACTCTACACCGTGCATCCTCAACATTCCTCTGACCTCTCCCTTATTCACACACACATGTATTCTGTCTTGGTCCTACTGACCTTTCATCCCCTCCTCTCTAAAATATACCTTCACCTCTCCAGGGTCTCATCAACCTGCTCCTTACTCTTGTTACAGATCACAGTGTCATCCACAAACAACCTAGTCTGTGAGGACTCATGTCTAATCTCTTTTGTCAACCTGTCCATCATCATTGCAAATAAGGTAGGGCTAAGGGCCAATTCCTGATGGAATCCCACCTCCATATTAAACACATTCGTCACTCCTACTACAGACCTCACCACTGCCACTGTCACATACTTCTCTGCCACTCCTGACTTCCTCATACAATACCACAGCTCCTCTCTATGCACCCTATCATATGCTTTCTCCAAATAAAATATAACCAAAAATGCTTAAGCTGTTTTAATATATCAGTATAAGTATTTAAAATGACATTATTTAAAAGAGTCACATTTGCTATTTAAAAAAGCAGAATCTAATGTAGTGACTGCTACAGCTACTGCATAATTTGCAATAGATACAGTCATCTTGCAGTTTGCATGTCAAGCTCCAGACTATTTCATACATTACTTCAACAGCTACATAAAAGATGCTTGCCTTTGTTCACTTTTCTACCAAATAGCATTGCCAGTTAACTAAACATACATCTGTATTTCTCACCTTGTTTCTACTTTCTGCAGAAAGGCAGTATCTTGTCTAGACAAAAATAATAATAATAAAAAAATAAACTACTAACTACAACTACATTGGAACACAGGTGTTGGGACAAACAGAAGCACAGAATAATTTAAAAAAATAAATAGTTCAACTTCAAAAGTACTAAATTTATCATTTGATCATTGAATGAGTGTTATCAGAAAACAACTGCTACGTTGGTGATTCTTGAGCCAGAGAAGTGTGTTCCAAAGAGCAGGTGGCCCCTTTGTGTCAAGGACCATAAGTTTCTTTTATAAATGGGACTGCACAAAAGATGAAGTAATGGATCTTTAAGTAAGGCCATGCTAATATTCCCCAGTGTTTCCTCTCATTGTCACTCTCCTAAAGAAAAGATATTTACTGAAAGGTCTGTTGTGTCAGGTTTAAAGGGATGAGTAAGGCCATGGCTATTCATTGTATATTCTTAGCAAACCTGCATATCCAAGTAATTCTTTTTATATTACTGTATATACATACATTCAATTCATTGTTATTTAAGGAACAAAATTCAACTTTCATTTTTTTTTCACAAAAAACTTATGCGTCTTTGTTTGTTTACACAAATATTTGTCATCTGCATGTTAAACTTTTCATTTTGCTCCCAGCCTTATACAATAGTGCATTGTATTTATGTAACCTTCAATATTATTTTCAGGCCAGTATTGTCTGTTTAATGTCTTTTATTAATGTATTTGTTGCTGCACAACTAGAAGTCTCATGGGGCAGCAAGCAACATTCCCTAGCTATTAAAGCTAACAAATATAAAGCTTCAAATCCCCATCCCTACTTTTTCACATAAAACTGCTTCTTTTGCTACAAAGCAGCAGGCAAAACCCAAGCCGAAAGAGAATAGTGCATATAAGTTAGGGAAAAAAAGCCTTATTCCCCAAGTAGTCTATGATCCTTGTCTAAATCCTCTAAATGAGTCATGGCTGACTTTTTAGTACAAAAAGGAAAAAAATAACATAGAAATCAACTGTTTCCTGCATTCATTTTGCCTGCAGGGCTTTTATTCACCCATGATAATCTTTTGTTATTTAAAAAATCTAATAAGGCATTATCATCATTGCAATATTTTTCATGTATAGTATAGTAAAGCAAAATAAAGAGCAAAATGTTTTGACAAATTGTTTATTACACAGCTTCCACTTTAGGCTTACTATTTAAATATTTTCTTCCAACTGCTTCTAAATGATTGATTTCCTAGTTGTTTTATAATTTACTTGAAAAGGCAAGTGTAAGCAGCTGATCAATTACTCTGTCATTTAAGGTGAGCCTTGATCCTTGTTAGTTGTTCACTTGGCTGCAGACAGCTTAGTAAGTGGTAAGCTAAGAGGAAGTGAAGCAAAAAAGGAATCGACAAGACAACCCCCGAGATCGCCTTGAACAAAGCCTCTTAAGCAGGAAACATTGGTGCATGGCTTATAAAGAAATACTGCAGCTGTCCCACTGGCTCCAGTTAGAGGTTAAATTGAATGTTTTTCATTGGATTTTCATTTTAACAATTTGTTTAAATGGTAACAATAATACTTGGCTGCTGATTACATTTTTCACAAAAGTAAAAAGGTGAGGATTTCCCAACAAACATTGCAGTTTTGGTCTATTACAGTATGTGAAAGGCTGCCTAATAATGTGATTTGTGAAGCTGTTTCATCTTCTTTAGCAGTATTTAAGAACTATGATATACTGAAATGATTAAAAAATAGTATCTTCTAATGTTCAAGGTGTCAAAACATAATCTTTATATATGCAGGACCTCAATTATCCAATGACCTCAACGCAAATCGATAGCATGTATTTGTAACATATTTTTAATTGCAGGTCTGAGTCTGTAAGATTGGAGGAGATGTGTTGAACTCCATGACCAAGGAATTTAAGTACTCTTCTGGTGTAAAAAGCAAACACAATCCCAGCTTACAGTCTTATATTTTCATGCTAGGTGACCTGCACTTCTAGGAAAAAAAGTTTTCTACCTTGCTGCATGAGGTACAGGGCTTTGCTAACATCTGCCTGTCATGATTTTTTTACATACGACATTTAAATCAATAGCATTTTCATTGGCACAAACACTGTCTGCTTTTTATCTCAAATAGATGCAAAACACACAAGATAGAAGCAGGATGGTACTGCAAGCTAGGAGACTGGGTCTGATTTCTATCACTGTTGGTGTGGATTATGCACATTCATCTGATACCTCCTCAGATTTTTCTTTCGAGACCTCCAGTTTTCCTTCCACATCCAAAACACATGCGTGACTCTGCATTATTAAAAAAAAAGTCTGAAGTAGCTTAAGCCTCATAACGGTCGGCTGGGACTCTTGCCTAGCTGACACGCCTGGAGACTAGAAGGACTGGGAAAGGAGCAGTATCTCTCCCGGAACACAAGAGGGAAGCCGCCCTGGTGGGTGTTGGAGCCACAGGAATAGAGTTTGGAAGCTCAACCCTGTGGGGACTGTGGCCAGCGCCAGGGGGCACCTGGATATTTGTTAAGCCCTGGAAGTGCTGCCGGAAGAGAATCCAGGCATACCCAGAATGGTTCCAGGTGCCTGTGCAGCCCTTCCGCCACACTGTCTGTGGTACGAGCTGGCATCTTTCCACAGCCTCCTTAATTAAAGGTATTCATAAGACATGTAATGATTTTAAGCATGAGACAGAAGTACATTATAAACAAGAATATTTGCTTGAAATATTACATTATTTGCTTCAATTTATAATTGTACTGTCTAAATAGTCTCAATTGTAATAGAAATATGTCATTTTTGACCCTCTCATAGAGGTCCATAGAGGGCCAGATCTCTTGTAAAGGACCAGAAATCAGAAGTAACATCATGTTTGTAATCACTGATCTTGAAATAGTCTAAAACAATACCCCACATGCTTATGTTTGTAATTTCTCACTTTTAACCTTCTTGAAGGGGCTATAATGGGGCTAGGACTACAAGTAAAGAATCAAATATCAAAACTATTATTAAACTCATGATCAGCAACTTCAAAATAGCAAAAAAAAAAAGACACTCCACATACCTGCATTGCAGATCCCCATTTTTTCAAGCTTTTGTGAAAAAGAGTAATTTTGACCACTTGTATAGCATTAGGAGGAGGGATGAAGCCCTGTCTTTTGATGTGGCCTGCATGACTTCAAGTCCTTCTGATCATTTCTGCTGATGATATCTATTGATTTACTCTTTATCACAATAGTGTAATTTCTTGCACAAAGGTTGGTCCAAATATGGCCTAAAAATGAGGGTTTTTGTTGTGGTCTAGAGTAGCAAAAATAGTGAGGAACTTCAAAAAATCTCAGTCTTACATAAATAGACATCAAGACAAGTTGAACGATACCGTATATTCATATTTGAGGTTTTCTCGTACTGAAGTGATTACAAAGCATTCGTAAATAATTGTAAACACAAATAATGGTTCCACTTAGAACCAGAAGTGTTTTTTCAGTTATGCCATAGATGAACAATCTTTGACTCCATAAAGAACCATCCATATCAAGGTTCCAAAAACAACCTTTATCTGTTTAGATCCAGTTACATAAATAACCATGAATACATTATAAAAGAAGCAGATTCAGAAGATGAAATGTAATGAAATGATGTTTTTAAAATACCAATTGATTTGTAACTTTAAAAGGTCTCCTGCCGCATACAATAACGCAGACTAAGTTCAGGTTTTCTTGATATGTCAGCGTCTAACTAGGTAGTCTACTAAACGTTAGAAATTTCTGTATTTGTCCACATACTGTATTAGAAACCTTTTCAAATCCCAAAGAACCAATGTATATACAGTGATGGCTTCACAGAATTAAATAGGCTTTGTCAAGCTGAGATTCTATAAGGAACCACACATCACAATAAAAAAAGATTATTTTTAAGAATATAAATTTGCCCTCTGCATTGTATAATTTAGTGCAGGTGGCTGCAGACTTCCAGCACCATACCCCAATGAGACTACAGTACCCAGTGACTTCATTCAATGGCCTAAGCTAAGACTCTTTACTTCACACCTCCGCTCATCATAAAGAGTCTTGGCATAGGCCCCTGAATGATGCCAGAGGGTCCTGTGGCAATCCAGACTCTACTGACTAGGACAGGCTCTTCTAACCAGTAACTGTATTAACAGAGCTCAAAAAAGGAAAGAAAAAACATTTGAAAAATACAAACTCCTAATTACAAAATTATGACCAATGTTATTTTACTCCTGTCAGATGTACAGAATTTTTTATTATAATTAGCAGTACACTGAGTTTAAATATATCTACTATACTTGTGGCTCTTTATTCTTCATTATAATTCTGTAATATCTTGTATCCCTATAATCCCTTGTTTTTATCTACTTATTTAAGTAACATAATTATGGTCTTTCTATAAAGTATATATTTTTTTCAAATAGTCACATGTGTAAAGTGTCAGCGGCTAAATAATGCAATTTATTAAAAAAACCTCCTTAATTTTTCAAAGCATTCAGTAATTGTTGCTGTATTAAATTTAAAATCTTTATAAGCATTTGAGCCTTTTCTGAATGAGAAGCACTTTATTATAATAAAATGAAGTGACTTAAATTGTCCAGAATCAGATTCTTGAGGCATTGCTTCAACTATGCACATAGTAAGCAGTGCAAACCAGAGATTCACCTCATTTAACTGCTGTAAGAAAATTAATTCCTGGGCAATGTGGCAACTGTAAGACTCTGGATTAATGAAGCACACATAATAAAATTTGCATATAGTAGTTCAGCACACACACGAAACAACACTGGAACATGTGGTCCAGACAAATCACTAATCATTAGGTTTTGCATCTTATTAAGTTAAGTGAACACCAATTTATAGCTGCTTTGCCTTTAGGGTAACCCCCTACAAGCAGAAACATTGCCTATTCCTTGGCAGTTGTTTTTGAGCTTTAACTGTGAGCAAAAAAAGTAATGATAGATAACTTTCCATATACAGTCTGACAAAAAAGAACCCATTACAGATTAAATTAAAATTAACAATCTTGCTTCAGGTCAATGAAAGTCTAAAAGACTTGCAAAACTCAATTTTTGCTTTATGTTCTCAGTTTCATTCAGTTTTCAGCTTCCTCTCAACCCTATGGACATTCACTTAAAGTTTGGTTATTTTGTATTTAATTGTATCCTAGAACTATAAATAACAGGAAGATATAAATACATTAAAGAACTTGGAGGTTTTGTGTGTCATTTGTGGTGACTTGGATTCCATTAAGGGATAGATCTTGCTTTACAAACACTCCTACCAAGAGATATCAAGAAGGTTACAAAAGTATAATAAAATGTTTTTTAATCCAGTCCAAGTCATTTCCAAGTCACCCACCAGGAAGAAAAAGTAAATGAAGCTCATTGTCTGTTTCTGACAATATACTGTACACAAACAAAACACTAAATCTTTACAATAAAATTCAATCATCTTTATAAAGGTATTCTGCAAATGAGTGCAGAAACAATGAAAATGCTAAGTGAAACACACCACCCAAAGACATAGTGTAGTTAGTTCTGATCACAGTTCTGAGCTCTTTGCTCTCGATTCCGTGTCAATCCCAGTACGTGAAGTAAACAATTTCATTTCAGATGGGAGAGTAGTGCAGAGCTCAGTGGCTTTGAATTCCACATCCAGTCATGTCCACGTTAGTCTGTGTGTGTTTCCTCACTGTTTAATCTGTTTTCCTACTACTACTACTACTACTACTACATAATAATAATAATAATAATAATAATAATAATAATAATAATTTTAATTTATGTAGCGCCTTTCATACACTCAAAGACACTTTACAATTAAATAAACACATTAACAAGACAGTAGAAATTACATGCAAGAAAAAGAGTAATACTCATTGAAAAGATGTGTTTTTAACAGAAGTTTGAAATTAATAATGGATTTTTCCTCGCAAAGGCTGAGAGGGAGAGAATTTCAAATTTTAGGGGCTATCACACTGAAAGCTCTGCCCCCCATAGTTACTAACCTGTGTTTAGGTACAGTGAGTAACTTAGTGTCCGATGATCGTAATGCATGGGCAGGAGTGTAAGGAAGCAGCAGCTCAGAAAGATAATGAGGGGCTAAACCATGAAAGGCTTTAAAGGAGAGAAGAGTAATTTTATATTTGATTCTTGAAGAAACTGGTAACCAATGTAAATCATAGAGGATTTACGTATGACATTTAATTCAGATCCTGAAGTATCCCAAAAAATGTTCAAGTTAGTTAGGTTAATAGCAAATTGGCCCTGTAAGTGTGCGCATGAATATGCCATGTGGTGGACTGACACCTTATAAAGAGTTGTTTCCTGCTTTGGTCCCAGCACTGCCAGGGAAATCTATGGCATTTTAGAGCTCTGAACTGTCAATAAATGGGTTTGAGAATCATGTGAATATTTTATTTATGGTATTTGGTAAGGGGAAATTGTCTTTACACATGACCTTCGGAGTTCAAAGATTAATGTCAGCTGTCGTACAGCACCCCGGAGCGATTTCCAACTTTCTTTTACAATACATCATTCAAATACACTAATTCTCAAACCTGCTTAAAATAAAGTTGCTAAAAATAGAAATAAAAATGGTCACAGTTAAAGGAAACAAGAAAAAAAACAACTCAATATACAGTCAAAAGGCATATGGTTTTAAAACAATGTAAAAACACTTCTGCCCTTATTATATTTTTTTTAAGAATAGGCTGAAACTAAGAACCAGCAATTCAGTTACTATATAGGTGTCTTGTGATTATAACTATTGTATACTTGTAGTCTTGGGACAGGAAGAGAGAATTGTATAATGGCAACAGTTTCTTTTAACACAGTAACCCTAGATAAGTCTCTTTTTTTAATACTTTCTACTTTGAACAAGCTCTGTTGAACTGAAAAGCTTCACTAATGCCAATGCTAATTAAAACTATACTGACTTCTGAGAGAAGAGACATATCCCCACCAATATTAAGAAAATTTATAGAACTGATCAAAACAGCCAAAGAAGTATCCTAGTAAAGCTGTATCAGTCATTTAAAATTGCAATTACATTTTTTCTGTATGACTTCAATATTCTTTCCTAAGAATAAGATTATCAGCACACTGTGGTGATTTGAACTTTAGCCTTTAGCCAGTATGGCATAATTCCAAAATTACTTTAAGATGAACAATGTAAACAGAACATCTCACTCACATCTTGAATGAACAACATCCAACAGGCAAGGAAGTAAGGCCTCTCAGGTCATCACCAAATGAAATCCTTACAGGAGCAAAGAGAAGGAAACCTCATATTTTTGAATATATATTGGGAGGACTGAAAATGGAAAGTACACCTTATGAGAAGGATTTAGTCGTTGCAGTGAACTCGACACTGTCACCTGCCAGACAGTGTTCAGAAGCCATTAAGGAGGCTATCAGAATGTCCAAAGAAGGTTGTGCTCAAGTTTTATAATGCATTGGTTAGACCTCATCTGGACATTGAGGTCTAGTTTTGGTCTCCAGGCTACAAAAAGGACATAGCAGCAATGGAATAAGTCCAGAGAAGACAGACTAGGCTGATTCCAGGGCTACAGGGGATGAATTATGAAGAAGGATTAAAAGAGCTGAGATCTCATGGCATTCACTTGCCAGATTTAAGTAGCAACATTGCAAAATAAAAAAATCAGGAAGCATGAGCACAGATGAACACTGGAAACACAGAAAAAGCAGAATTCTCATAAGCTAAGAGAAAAGCATTATCAGAGAAACAGGTTGAAGGCAGAAGAAGGCTTAAATAAAGTGCTTAAATAATACAGGAGATAATAAAATGAAATAATATCAAGATGGAAAATAGGAAAAGAGAATACAGGAAAAAGGAACAATAAATTGAGAAGAAAAACCGATAACGCAAGAAAAGCTTGTTGGGATATGTAATGCCAACAACTAGAAGAATGGAACAGAAAAGGAAGAAAAGGGCCCTGCTATTCTCATGTTTCTGCAGCAGTCAAAATAATAGAGGAAGGAGGAATTGAAAATCCTTTAGAAAGGATAAAACTCTTGGGAGAAGAAACAATAAATGATCTGAACGCACTCTGCAATAAAATGTATTAGAAAGGAGAATAGAAAGAAGCCTTCATGAAATCCATAGTTTGTACCAATCCCAAAGCAAATGCAATTGACTTCTCAGATTTCAGGAGAAACAGCTTGATACCACACATGTTGAAAATAATGCTGGAGGTTATTCAGTCAAGGACTGAACAGGAAGCAGAGGGCAATAATTCTACTGACTAATTTGCATTTCACAAAGGATATGGAACACATGAAGTGTCTGGAATATATTGCAATGAGAATAACTTGTGAATGAAGCTTGAAATATAACCAAAGAAGTACTTAGTTGCTTCATACATTTTGAGAAAGAATCTACAGGAGTAAATTTCAGTACATTATTCCCTGTTCTCCAAAAAGATCATAATGGACTAGAGAGTTAGAAAGTTGATTGAGGCTTTCCACATGGATTATACAGCAACAATAGGAACAGCTAATGGTGAATCAGTTGATGAAATGACTAGAAGAGATGAAAAGTAGGGGTTTAAGTTGTCTCCAGCAAATTTAAATTTGGAACAGAAACAAGTTAAATATAATCGCGTGAAGGCTTGGTGAAAGGTCTCTTGTTTGTACGACAAACAGTATAATCATTTAGATTTGCAGATGATGTGGCGCACTCACTAGCAAAGAGGAAGGACTACAGGTTTTAGTTACCAACCTAAATGAATCATCAAAAGATTTTGGGAAGAAGATAAACTTAGAAAGGATTATTGAGATGTGGATAAAAAAATAAAAATAAAAAATAAAAAGAGAGTCAGAAATCTAAATATCACTGTTGAAAGTGAAAAGTTAGAAGAGGTGGCCGAGTTTCACTACTTGTGTAGCCTTATTACATCCAATGGATATTGATCTAAAGCAGTGCTTTCCAAACTCGGTTCTTGGGACCCACTGTGGCTGCAGGTTTTTGTTCCAACCAGCTTGTTTTTAATTGAACTCCTGGGCTAATTAAGTAAACTGTTATTTCCCAAGTTCTGTGTTTTGGGAATAATATAGAAATTAGAAAACTAAGTTTGGTAATATATATATATATATATATATATATATATATATATATATATATATATATATTAGCTATACCCCGTAGCTGCACCCATATAATAATGAAACAGGACAAACTTTAAAAATCAATAGATGTTGGAACTATATCTGATCATGTTCAGCTCTGTGATATCTCTGGCAATCAGCATCTACCCTCTAAAACACTTGGAGCTCTGATCTCTCTCTCAAAAACGTCAAACGTTACTCCTTAACAATCTGTAGATGATATTGACTGTTGAACAAACAGGTATCACTAACTAAGCGGAGGCAAGGTGCACTCCAACATGTGGCGAGAGGTAGACCAACTCAAACAGAGGCTGGCAAGTGAATGAGGAAGGCCCTGTTCCCCTGCTGTCTGCCCACAGCCAGTCTCTTGGATTTGTATAAATACATCGGTACTGCAGGTGAACTATGGTACTTAGCACAATGAGAGAAGTCGCAAAATCAATCAGAAAGTTCAAGCAAATTATAGAAAACAACCAGATCTAAATCTATTAAGTACTTCTTTCGTGAAAAGCAGACAGACATACAGTGTGATAGACGGCCAGGAACCTTGCCCCGCCGGGACGCCTAGAGAAAGGAGGGACCTGGACAGCAGCACTTCTCTTCCCTGGGCAAATGGACAGTCCTTGATCCTGGAGGACATCGCTTCCAGTACACCAGGAAGTGCTGACAGACCAGAGATGGTGTACGCTCAGAGTGCTTCTGGGTGCAAGGGCAGCACTTCCATCACACTGGGGAGTGCTAAAGAAAGTTCGTCATCAGGTACCTGGAGCACATCCAGGGCGTTATAAAAGGGGCCGCCTCACTGCATTCGAGGAGAAAGGAGTCAGGTGGAAGAGGATGGAACTTACGAGGCAGGAGTGGAGGCGACCCGAAGGACCAAGGACTGAGTGCAAAATTGTAACTAGTTTGTAAATAGTGTAATAAACATGTGTGTGTTTGGACATTGCGGTGTCGTGTCTGTCTGTGGCCGGGCTAGCTCTTACATTGGCCTCCCAGATGGGACTCTCTGCCTGGTGCAAGGTAGGGACCCGTCTCTAAATAATTTGTAAAGTAGCCCGGCACAGCAGCTCGAGACACATATGGTTCGGCATGGTGTGAGGAACACGTGCTCCCACGACACACACACACATTTGGGCAAGCAGCGCAGTCCTTTATTGGAGTCGCACTATGACCCTGAGGACACCGCACCTCCCTATGGGCAAGAAGATGGCCATGCGTGGCCTAACAGCAGCAGGCAGCCCAAAGAAGCCCGTTGCCAATGAAAGGATCAGCGGGTCCAAAGATCCAGCCAGGCCATGGAAGCTACCTCCGGACGAGAGCTTTCCAGAGGTAGGTACTGGACCCAGGGCATGTATCACGTTTTTCTGGGTGGCTACCTTGTAGGTGAAGACTATCCAGAGGCGTTTGGCTGGCCGGAGGACGTCGCTTCCATAGCCGACGAAGGGGTGAAGTCCGAAGAGGAGGGGAGCCTGCTGTCGTGGAGAAGATCCTGATTTCTAAGAGAGCGCCTGGAGTCCCAGCCCATGGGGAGTGGCCTGAGGGTGCAGGCTATGGCAAAGGCCCTGGAGGTCCCTCGCTACGTAGGTAAGGGGGAAGAGGGTATGTACCAGGCCCTTGCACATAGTGTAATGTGAGCAGGAGCGGTGAACCTTTTCCCCTCGTCAGAGTACCCGACTGAGTCTGCGCAGGATACGGGCAGGTAAGGGCAAGCGGAATGCGAGTCCCCAGTCGGCTGATATAATTTCTCTGCGGCTGTATGAGAGCTGGAGGAGGTCCTTCAACCCATCTGGTCACTTTCGCAGGTGATCCGCAGCCTCCGAGAGACCATCCAGAAGCTGGAGGAGAACGCGATCGTGCCTCTGAAAACACTGCGACAGTGGACGAAGTGGCATGGCGCTGAATTCTCCAGCAGGAGAGATGCGGTGATACAGGTAAGTGAGACCTGTACCGTAAATAAAAGAGGAGGGCTGAGTGAAGTGGGGCCGTTATCGTTTCATTCACCAAGTAGCCAAGTCTTCTACCGTGGATCCGGGGTGAGTGGACTTCCGGTACACCAGGAAGTGTTGATGGACCATGGATGGTGTACACCCGGAGTGCTTCTGGGTGCAAGGGCAGCACTTCCACCACACTGAGTCGGAAGTTCATCATCAGGCACCTGGATCACATCTGGGGCGTTATAAAAGGGGCAGCCTCACTCCATTCAAGAAGCCGGAGTCAGGTGGAAGAGGACGGAGCAGGAGTGGAGGCGATCCAAAGGACTGAGTGTAAAATTGTAAATAGTTTGTAAATAGCGTAATAAACGTGTGTGTGTTTGGACATTGCGGTGTTGTGTCTGTCTGTGGCCGAGCAAGCTCTTACAACAGACAGAACACGCTTGGACCTCAAAATTTTTAAATCCATTTCTCAGCGAGCACGTATGGTCCAAGGTTAACCTACATTCCAAATTTCAAGTCCCAAGTCCTCATGGTTCGGGAGATATCATGATGAGTGAGTCAGTGGTATTAGTACATTAGTACTAATATATTATTAGTATTAGTATTAGTACTAGTATTAGTATTAGTATTAGTATTAGTATTAGTACATTTTATATATATAAAATGTACTAAGCGGCTATATGGGAATAATGTATTTTTTTTCTTTTTAACAATATTTTCATCATTATCTTCATTCTACTTTTCCAGGTGTTCTAATTGTTTAATTAATCCATTATTTATTAATTAGTGGGTCTGACACTAAAGTAGTTGCAGCCTTTGATTATTCAGTGTTGTTTGCTTGGGTGTCTGCTCTGCTCATTTTTAATTGTCATTTAATAAGATACAACGAAGGGGGAAAATTGCACAGAGAAAGTTTTAAGTTTTTATAATGTAAAGTTATGCTTTTTTATATAAATCAACAGAAGTGATTTAAGCATTTAAATCAATAGCAAAAGCAGAAATATTTCTAAATGACTTATAAATGTAAAAAATCATGCTGCTGTGCTTTTATGAATGTAGAATATGAGAAAAAATACCAACTAATTAAATTAGATCAGTGTTATCAGGTTTTTTTTGCTGATTATGAATCTGGTTGGAACAAAAACCTGCAGGACCCGAGTTTGAGAACCCCTGGTCTAGAAATCACAGCTAGAATTAAAATGGCTCAAGAAGTATTTCTAAAGAAAAACGGGCTGCTAAGTAAATGTTTTGATGAAAGTTTAAAGGTGTGAATAATAGTTATATCAAGTGTGGTAACATTATTTGTGTGGATCATGGGCTGTACTGGAAATACTTTAAAATGTTCTGATAAGAGGCCTTTTGCTTCTAGTCTGAGGTCTTATCAAACTGAACAAAAATCCAGTTCATACTGAGGAAGTTGGAACATGAAACTAAACTTTAGAGTTTTCTTTTATTATTCTATACTTCTGCTTACTGAGCTGAGTATCTCAGAGAACCAGCCTTGAGCTAATACCAGTGTCTGAAGCATTCACTGTGCTGTGAGAAAATGCAAAAGATAATGTGAACCTGCTCTGGTACCGGTGGATGTTTTTTTCCTGTTTGGTCTAAAAGCAGGGAGCTGATGCTGGAGGAACACCCCCACCACAACACACCCCACCGGAACCTACCCACTCAGCTGCTGTTTTAAAAAATAGCCAGAGTTATATGCCTCTCTAAATATATCCTTGCTCTGCTTGAAATCACATAACCTTCATGAAAACAAAACACTTGAGAATGGAGTGATCATGAGCATTATTAATTTTTGGTGATTTAAAGCACACACATTTTATGATCCTGCATATCTCCAGGTTTTAATACAAATAGATATTTACAAGAAAAAGCTTTAAAATGAATGCTTTGGTCTAATTATTACTAGCAATGCTGAGAGGAACGAGAGGACTCCAGGATGAATCCCACTATTGCTAGTATGGAAACACTATGTCAGCAACCAGTCTTCCTTTCCAGATCCCTAGGCTGAATATACAGGATATGTTAGAGATAGTGAGATTGGTAAGAGGTCACGATTAACAGTTATTTAATGGATTTTGACATCTCTTCTTTTCCCTCATTTAGAAAACAGCCTAAAAGGTTAGTTGGTACATTTATAATAGAATATCTGATAGCATGGTAAAACATGAACAATATAAAAGGAAGTCATGAAGAGACTGGAAGCTTTCAAAATGTGAATTTGGTGAAGAGTGCGAAAAATAGGTTGTACAAAAAGAAAAACAAATAAATAAGGTCCTATATCAGGTAGGAAGTATGTGTGGACTTATCATTTCAGTCACAAAAAGAAGAAAATGTGTATTGGACATGGGCTGAGAGGGAACAGTCAGGAACACCAAGAAGAAAGAAAACAATAAAAATGTTGGAAAGGAATGACATATGGGCAGATGAAGACTATAGTTGAAGACAGAGTAAATGCTACAGAACCATTGTGCTATTCAAAATAGAATCTGATTTTAAGTATTTTGAAACCAAAAAAGAAATAACATCCAACAAAAACACTATTAACAAAATATACCATCAATCAATTTTCAGCTTGTTGAACAATTCTAAAAACTAGATCTAAGTTAAAATTAAGGGCAGATAATGCTGAATTCCCCGAATGATTAAAGCAACTAACCACACTCCCTCACTAAACTCAAAAAAAATCTTCTTTTATCTTTATCTTGATTTTGTCAAAACTTTCAAAAAATGGTTGTGTGTCAGTTATTACAGAAATACAGAGAAAGCACATATTTTTCTGTAACATCACTGAAATCAGTTTCACTGTTAGTGTAAAATTTTCAATAAGCTCACTCAGGTAATGTCAGGGCAAATGTTATGCAACCAGAATGGCCTTTAGAAGGTTTATTTGGGTTGGTATTATTTTTAATCTTAAAGTACAGAAAATGGCAAGGGTTTTAAGACTGGGGCATTGGGGAGAATGGATAACAGACATGAAGCAAGAAGATTAATGAATTAAGTCAGTTTTGTCAAGCTGCAAACAATTACCAGACTAAGTATATTGTGAAATTGATGATTACATTACTAATTACCTAAATTAAATCTAAAAGCGCAGATCACATAAGCCACAAGAAATTTTATCTGTGATTTTTTTTATATTATCCATTATATGTGGTAATAAGGTAACAGAAATCTATGCACATCAATGTGGAAATGAGCAATTTACCTGCTGTACCAAGCCATCCAAAGTACAAGCAGTGATAAACATTCATCTCAGTCTAGATTTAGTTTGAACCAATTTTCAGGGATGTCTTAACAGCATCATTGGCCCCCAGGCAAAGTAGGGTGCTAGGGCCCCTGTTTTGATAGCAAAACAGAAACATACATAGGCTTTAGAAACATCGTGGGTTCCTATGCTCCTGGGGGCCCTGGTAAGTGCCCATTATGCCTATACATAAAGACAAGTCCTACCAATGTTGGGCACAAGTCAGGCTATTGTTTAACATGGTACCAAGCTAACAAACATTTCATAATGAATATTCAATGAAAAATAGTGTACATTCCCTCCCTAAAACAACAGAGTCACTTAGTAAGCATTCCAAAAATATAAGAAGTACATATTAAACAGGACTATTGTGATTGTGTGGACAATTCACTTCTGGGTCATTATTTTCCTAAAGTACTACTACATGAAGTAGAAAGACACGTATAAACCAAGAAACATTCAAAAGGCTGCTCTTGTTTATTGTGAAATGCAGTGTAGAACAACAGATTCAGCATTAGAGGTTTGAATCTCTTGCCTTAAATGATTGTCTGTGATAACTTTATAAGTTTATATATATATATATATATATATATATATATATATATATATATATATATATATATATATATATATATATACCTGTATACAGTGGTGCTTGAAAGTTTGAATTTTCTATATTTATGCATAAATATGACCTAAAATATCATCAGATAAAAGTAGATAAAGAGAAAACAGTTAAACAAGTGAGATAAAAATATTAAACTTGGTCATTTATTTATTAAGGAAAATGATCTAATATTACATACTGTATTTGTGAATGGCAAAAGTATGTGAACCTTTGCTTACAGTATCTTGTGTGACCCCCCTTTGCAGCAATAACTGCAACTAAACGTTTACGGTAACTTTCGATCATTCCTAAACATTGGCTTGGAGGAATTTTAGCCCATTCCTCCGTACAGAACAGCCTCAACTCTGGGATGTTGGTGGGTTTCCTCACATTAACTGCTCACTTCAGGTCCTTCCACAACATTTCAATTGGATTAAGGTCAGGACTTTGACTTGGCCATTCCAAAACATTAACTTTATTCTTCTTTAACCATTCTTTGGTAGAACGACTTGTGTGCGTAGGGTCATTGTCTTGCTGCATGACCCACCTTCTCTTGAGATTCAGTTCATGGACAGATGTCCTGACATTTTCCTTTAGAATTCTCTGATATAATTCAGAATTCATTGTTCCATCAATGAAGGCAAGCCGTCCTGGCCCAGATGCAGCAAAACAGGCCCAAACCACGATACTACCACCACCATATTTCACAGATGGGATAAGGTTCTTATGCCGGAATACAGTGTTTTCCTTTCACCAAACATAACACTTTTCATTTAAACCAAAAAGTTCTATTTTGGTCTCATCGTCCACAAACAATTCTTCAGATAGCCTTCTGGTTTGTCCACATGATCTTTAGCAAACTGCAGATGAGCAGCAATTTTTTTTGGAGAGCAGTGGCTTTCTCCTTGCAACCCTGCCATGCACACCATTGTTGTTCAGTGTTCTCCTGATGGTGGACTCATGAACATTACATTAGCCAATGTGAGAGATGCCTTCAGTTGCTTAGAAGTTACCCTGGGGTCCTTTGTGACCTTGCTGACTATTACACGCCTTGCTCTTGGAGTGATCTTTGTTGGTTGACCACTCCTGAGGAGGGTAACAATGGTCTTGAATTTCTTCCATTTGTACACAATCTGTCTGACTGTGGATTGGTGGAGTCCAAACTCTTTAGAGATGGTTTTGTAACCTTTTCCAGCCTGATGAGCATCAACACCTCTTTTTCTGAGGTCCTCAGAAATATCCTTTGTTCGTGCCATGATACACTTCCACAAACGTGTTATGAAGAGCAGACTTTGATAGATCCCTGTTCTTTAAATAACACAGGGTGCCCACTCACACCTGATTGTCATTCCTTTGATTGAAAACACCTGACTCTAATTTCACCTTCAAACTAACTGCTAATCCTAGAGGTTCACATACTTTTGCCACTCACAAATATGTGATATTTGATAATTTTCTTTAATAAATAAATGACCGAGTATAATATTTTTGTCTCATTTGTTTAACTGATTTCTCTTTATCTACTTTTAGGACTTGAGTGAAAATCTGATGATGTTTTAGGCCATATTTATGCAGAAATATAGAAAATTCTAAAGGGTTCACAAAATTTCAAGCACCATTGTGTATATATATTGTAGCAGATGACCAGGGACCTTGCCCCACCGGGATGCCTGCGTTACGGAAGGACCGGGAAAGGTGCAATATCTTCCCTGGACACAAGAGAGCAGCCCCCCTGATTTCCTTCACGGATACAGAGCTGGGAAACAGAACCCTGTGGGGGTCCGTGGCCCAACCAAGGGGCTGCCTGGATGGTTCCTGAGCCCTGGAGGACAGCACGTATGCCACAACAGGAAGTGCTTCCATTCCAGGAACTGTGTACGCCAGGAGTGCTTCCAGGTGCAAGGGCAGCACTTCCGCCACACCAGGAAGTGCTGCCGGAAGACCATCACTGAGCACCTGAAGCACATCTGGGGTCTGATAAAAGGGGTTACCTCACTTGGAGGAAGACGCAGCTTGCGGGAGAGGAGTATAGTACTAGCAAAATACCCACGCTTTGCAGCGGAGAAGTAGTGTGTTAAAGAATTAATGAAAACGAAAAGGAAACATTTTAAAAATAACGTAACATGATTGACAATGTAATTGTTTTGTCACTGTTATGAGTGTTGCTGTCAAATATATATATATATATATATATATATATATACACACACACACACACACACACATATAAACATATATATACATATACACATATACATATTCATACATATCTACATATATACACATACATACATATACTGTACATATATATATACACAAACACACACACATATATATACATATCTACATATATATATATATATATATATATATATATGCATATATATTGTCACAGATGTCTGGGGTTCTTACCTGGCCGGGATGCCTGGAGGGACCCAATAGAGACATTAAAAGCTTCCGGGTCAGGAGGGCACAACCGCCCTGGAGCAGGAGAGGACCACGGGAGAGGAGGAGAGACTTTCCAACTCGCTAGGGGGCGCCTTAAGCCTCCTAGAACCCGGGAGAACTTTACTTCCACCACACTCTGCAAGATGGAGGAGGAACCTGCCAGGGATGCATCCGGGCGAGAATAAAAGGGCCCGCCTCCTAATAGTCGGGGAGCTAGAGTTGGGAGAGGGAGCAGGACGAAGCTCCCCTGGAGGAGACAGGCGGCCAAGGACTGAGAGAAAGAAGGAATTGTGGTGATTATTGCTGTGAGCATTGTGTGTCGTGTTTGGGACTGTGTTTATATAATGTTTAATAAACGTGTGACTTTTATAAAGATGTGGTCTCCGACTGGTGGTGTAATAGTTTTGTCACTGTTATGAGTGTTGCTGTCATCAAGGACTTGATTATCATTATTTCTTTCAATCAGGTTCGTATTTGGAGGATGTGTTGTGTTCAAGTTATATTCCGTGTTTGTTAACCGTTGTAAAGATAACAGGTTTCATTCATCGAAGTGTTTACTACCCAAATCGGTACTCGAGAATCTAAGATGTTTAACAGGCATTCCCGGTAAGTTGTGGATTTGCCTGCGAATATTTAGCGGTATCGTGTCTATGAACTTAATTTAACCTTTCCCAGTCCTGCAAAGTTAATTCACGTGAGCCGCTCGGAGTACATGCATCGAAGCTTCTCAGCTGTGCTTGTGCAATCTTGTGCGATCCCGCGATGTCCACAGCTTTATTTAATGTTAGCTCAGACCAGGCATACCAGCAATTTAAACTCCGTTACAGCAATTTTAACTGTGTTACAAAGTGATCAAAAGTTTTGTTTAAACCCTGCGTCTTCTTATTAAACTTGTATCTCACGAATATCGTATTGGCGAATATTTACCTTATATGGGCAGGCACTTAATTACGTGGGAGGCGTGATGATGCGAGACGCAACTCCGCCTCACACGGTGACCGAGCTGCAGGCTATGGCCATATACAGTATATGGACGAAAGTAGAATTTCGAAATGAAACCTGCTTAACTTTTGTAAGTAAGCTGTAAGGAATGAGCCTGCCAAATTTCAGCCTTTCACCTACAGGGGAATTAGTGATGAGTCAGTGAGTGAGTGAATGAGTGAGTGAGTGAGTCAGTCAGTCAGTCAGTCAGTGAGGGTTTTGCCTTTTATTAGTATAGATATATATATATATATATATATATATATATATATATATATATTTATATATATATATATATATATATATATACAGAGGTGCCTTCGAATGATTCTAACTATCGAACGTTCCAGAGTTTGAATGCTTAATTCGAGAGGAATTTGATCATTTGTTTACATGACGCTTCTGTGTTCAAACTGCGAGCGCAGTGATAAAATGTAGCAACTTATCAGATGACCCTACCTCATTAATCACCTCCCACCCCCCCCAGCCATGTATTCTACCCTCCTTATTTGCTATATATTGCCTTGGATTCTTGCATGTCATTTTCTTCTGATGATAACTCCTGATAGGAGTTAAAAGCTAAGGAGTAAAAAACTATTGTAAGATACATGATTCATTTGCTCCTTTTGTGGATTTCCAACTACTGATGTGCAAACCATATCACAGACCTTTGCTTTCATATATATATATATATATATATATATATATATATATATATATATATATATACACTGTATATATATATATATATATACTAGCCAAATACCCGCGCTTCACAGCGGAGTAGTAGTGTGTTAAAGAACTAATGAAAAAGAAAAGGAAACATTTTGAAAATAACGTAACATGATTGTCAATGTAATTGTTTTGTCACTGTTATGAGTGTTGCTGTCATATATATATATGTATATACAGTATATATATATATATACACACACACTCACTTATAAACACATATACATATACACATATACAAATATACATACACATACATATGTACATATATACATATACACATATATATACACATACATCCACATATATACAAATATATATATATATATATACATATCTACATATATTCACACATACATATATATATATATATATATATATATATATATATATATATATATATATATATATATATATATATATATATATATATATATATATATATATATACCCTTTGGGGTGCGAGCAGCTGTTGCTGGGCGTGCCAGAATCCATTGAGGAAGAAAAATGAAAAACATTATTTGTACAAAATGTTAATTTATCTATCCATTCCTAAATAATTAAATGGGAAGGCTATTTTGTATCAGTGCAATATGCTGCTTGTTAAAGCGGATGACTTCCGCTCTTATGTCCATGTAGTGCTACGTGGGCATTATGAACTACAGTATCTGTTCAAGTTCTATTTAAATTTTAAATATAAGTAATTTTTATTTAGTCGACAGAAATATCTTTGGTAGGAATGTAAGTTAAATTTAGTCATCATTGCATAAATTTTTCTTCACCATAGAAATGAAAGACTAAATTCAACTTACATTCCTACCAAAGATATTTCTGTCGACTAAATAGAACCTACTTATATCCAAATAGAACTTGAAAAGATATATTTTTTCGAATCTGAGCTTGCATTTTAGATCGACTTAATATGCACTACATCGAGCCCCGTGCTATTGTGGTCTCGGCTGCCTGCCTCAATAAGTCACCGTCGCTTTGCTCTTACTTTTTTACCGTTCATTTAATCATGTGCCTCTCTACAGTTTTGTTTATTTTCGGGTTGTAATGTTCATTAAATTTACGTATCATCTGGTCCATTGACGGACCGTGCATCTCACACCTAGGCCTTCAGTACTGCTCCGTCTGAATTAACCCGCCCCTCAAAAACTAATTTATGGTTATAAAAATCATCTTAATATGCAGAAATACAGTATAAAGTGCCGCTGCATCACAGATAGATAACTCCTGTAGCCACAATAAATGCCTTTATTGAATAGACAAACCAGGGCTGAACAAGTTCCTTTCTACTGCAGCCACAGCCATGACACACATAAAAAACATCAATAATAACTCAGAAACTTGCAATATTATTTAGGAAAATCGCAACATGTTACTCACCAAAAATTCGGATTATTTGTAAACAAAATCCATCCTCCTCCCTTCTCCTTAACAACAGTCCAATCACTCTGTCGTATGGATTATCCATGCGCCTCAGTTCCATCAAAAAGTCCCTTTCTATCGCCGTCGAAGCTAATGCTGAATTTCGAACCTGTGCCTTCTATCCAATCAATGGGTCTGAATACGGTGACGTCGCCGTACGCCTGCTAGAGGGCCATACTGGCACCAACTCAAAATCTGATTGGTTGAAGCAACAGGTTAATCGACATTTATTCGGTGTTAGAGTACCTGCACAACGGATTGTGAAGGCCTCTTTGCCTTGCAACAAATGATGGCTGAAATGTGATTGGTTAAATGCTTTAATATGAAAATACATGCCTGGAAGCAGCACAACCATCAGAAAAGCTATGAAAGGAAGCAGACAGACTATTTGGAATTATTTAATACGTATTCATGGACAAAATATAATTAACATCAGTTTGTGATTCAGATATTTTTACTTATGAATATGCTAAGCACAGTCCTTCACCAGCGAATATTTACCTTATATGGGCAGGCACTCAATTACGTGGGAGGCGTGATGATGGGAGACACAACTACGCCTCCCACGGCCATCAAGTTGCAGTCTATTACAGTATATGGATGAAAAAATAGGTTCCAGTTATGACCATTACGCGTAGAATTTCGAAATGAAACCTGCCCAACTTTTGTAAGTAAGCTGCAAGGAATGAGCCTGACAAATTTCAGCCTTCTACCTACACGGGAAGTTGGAGAATTAGTGATGAGTTAGTCAGTCAGTGAGTCAGTCAGTCAGTCAATCAGTCAGTGAGGGCTTTGCCTTTTATTACTATAGATATATATATTGTGAGCTGGAGGGCTGATCGCACCCCAAGAAGATACAGACGCCCCTGGGAAAACCACAACCCCTGAAACACAGACTACCCTCACATTGCTCCTTATTCTTGCGCTATAACGCGTAATACAAACCTTGCATGGTACTCCGCTGACTTAAAAGCCTTGTGCAGCGCCTGTCAGTTTTGGAATTGATTGTTTGCTTTTATCTCTCTTTCTCTCTCTCTGACATTCTCTACTCCTAGCGGAACTGTCATCTCTGACTTGTCATAGAGCAAGTTTAAGCTTTTGAAAAAAGAAACAAATGTTTGTTTGCAGTGTTTGAATAAAATTCTTGTTTTCTACAACCACCTGTGTCTCTGTGAAAACCTGTAACCCAAGCGTGACAATATATATGCAAAGGTCTGATCACAGTCTGATATTCGGGTGATATTTGGGTGGTTACCTACTAGGTAACGTGTGTGGTTGGTTGGTCAGCTGGCAGACATCCTCCATGTTCTCTCAGTTGTAAGAAGGAGATCATGTTAAATAGTACCTGCCAAACAATACAAAAAGTACACAACACATGTTTTGCCCTATTTGGGGCTCTTCAGGTGTACGCACTCTTGCTTCCCCTTGCAGGGATTGAATTGAACCTCAGACATCAGTGTTGTGCCACCGCAGCTGGTTTGCTTATTTGACAGGATGTAGATTGTAGAATTACATGCATATGTCTGATCACAATCTGATATTTGTGCGGTTACCTACCAGGTAACGTGTGTCATTGGTCGGCCAGCTGGCTGACATCCGCCACGTCCTCTCAGTTGTGTGAAGCAGATCATAGACAGATTACATAGTAGCTGCCAAACAATACAATACAAAGAGTACACAACACATGTTTCACCCTATTTGGGGCTCATCAGGTGTACGCCCTTTTGCTTCTCCTTGGCGGGATTGAACCTCATAAATCAGCACCTAACCACTGAAAGATCAGATTATGATCAGACCTATGCATGTAATACTCCAATCTTCACCCTATCAAGTAAGCAAACCAGCTGCTGTGGTGCAACATCTGAGGCAATGCCTCAGGAGCTGATGTCCAAGGTTTGATCCCTGCAAGGGAAGCAAAAGTGCGTACACCTGGTGAGCCCAAAATAGGGCAAAACATCTGTTGTGTACTCTTTACATTGTTTGGCAGATACTATATAAATATATATAAATATTATTTATAAATTGAAATATATTGTCACATATGCGCATGATGGTCACCTTGCGGGCTTGTTAGTGGTAGACACTACCACCCTGGGGTACCAGTGGGAGTGACAAAGACAAAAATCAACTGACACTGTCCCTTCTGGCCCAGAAGCTATAAAGGCAAGGCACTCCCAGAAGGTGGAACCTCTGCTATTGGCCAAATTTTGCTTTTGTCACTTTATTGTGCCATTGAATGCTTGTTATTTTCAGTTCCTTTATTATTTGAGTAAACAGGGTGGGCCACTTGACATTCCAGAATTTCCTCTTGACTCCTGTTATACCCTCGACTGATGATAATCCATCCATCAGAGAGAGAGAGAGAGAGAGAGAGATTGTCCAGCAGCCTTATGACCTAGGATAGAATCTGTCAGGTCTAAGTGGCAATAGTCCTGTGCTGTTTGGAAGAAGGAAGGAGCAAGAAAAGTGGCTGTATAGGATAGTTGATGTCTTTACTTTTAATCTGTTTGCCTTTCTAAAGCAGCAAGTTTTATATTTGTCCTGAAGAGAAAGCAGTTGGGTGCCAGCAATATCCTATGTACAATATATTATAATGCTATGTTTTCAGCTTTTTGTCTGCATGCAACTCAGCAGCATATAGACATGTGTTGTTTTTTTCTGAAGTCATTCAGATTCTTAATATAATAATGTAAGTTAACAGCCTTTTTCACACGTGCTAGCAATCCCAACCGTTTACCTGTAAATTGCAAAGATCAAGGACATATTTGAAGAAAACCAGAGTCTAGCATCCAGGGAACCTTGACGCTGCAATTACAGGGTTACAAAATATAATTCTCCAGAATTTTTTACAAAAGTCTCATCTAAGATGGGCTGATGTGAGTGCAAATCAATTATACGAGACTCTGGCAAAAATACATATAATTTTATGATGACATAAAGGGTTTTGAGAACTGATTGTGGATGGGTGGTTATTTATTAAAGATAGCTTTTTGACACTTTTTGCAAACTGGACAGATTTTGAAATAATTGAATTAATCTCAATGTGAGCCAAGAAATAAACTAGTAATTCTAGTTACTGGATATGTTTAGTTGCTTTATGCTTTTTATTTTCCATTATCCCATCTGCATTTATGGAGGAAAGAGGATGTGGGTTCATAAGGAACACATTTATTTTTCTTGAGTTAATTTCACCTCTTCCTTTTAGAATGTTTGTTATGCTTACTACTGTTTCATTGAGTTCCACCAGCTATTCCAAACTGTTCTACAGCATTACGTTTTGCCAGGAAGAATGCCAACTTTGTTACTAAAATTCATGAAGATGTCACATAAAAGAATAACATTCATGCAAGATTAATGCTATGGAGGAGTTTTGGTGACTGATTTGGGAAACATTGAAGTCAGCACCCAGAATATAGATATAAAAAAAAGAAATTTTACTCATCAGGCAACATGTCGACATTCTGCTTACTACTGTAGCCTCTTGCTCCTAGAGTGTATAGTTTACACATTCTCGCCATGTTCATGTATAGTGTTTCTTTGTACACACTAAGCTTCCATCTTCAGGGTTTACAGATGGGTTTTATGGTGTAGGAAATAGTGTGGCACTGTGCTGAACACTCCTGCCTTATGCCTTCAGGCTTGACAATAGGTCCTGTCTGTTATGGGAATATGAAATAGCCAGTGGATTATAGTGAGCTGGCAGGAGAAAGGTGACCAAGAAATAATCATGTAAGAGGAGACATGAAGTCAAAGCTGGGCCAGAGTCGTAACCAGCAAGTCAAAAGATGGTTGAAGCAACAGTAATTAAAGAGCAAAACATTTAGTACTGAAGATTGTGCTCTTGTTTTATTTCTTATTTCTCTTTGCACATGACAGATACATAATGAGCTACTTGCAAATGTTATGACTGATATTGCGACAGCTCATTCATGGCTGAATCTTATACTTTTCTTAAAACTACTCACATTCCAGGATCAAAATGTGACTTGGAAGGCTCTTTAAAAATACAAATCCCATTTCCTGGTGAATTATATTCAACAACTCAATGAGTGAATTTGTTTTCCTTTGTCATATGAAGAATTAGTGATGTCTCACTCATTAGATAGGTTATAAACTGTTGCTGGTTGATTGTCATCACTCCTTAGCAGCACGGCTGGCTCTAGGGGGCTCTAGGGGATAGCCAAAACCCCTCCTTGAGCCCAACTCCACAGATTCCAGAGATGAAAGCCGATATTCCCCCTACTTGTTGATTTAATTTGCGATAATAAGGATGCAGATCTTCAACAAATCCCCCAATCTGTTGATTTCAATTACGGATCTGTCGGCATAGATGTAAAAGGGGGACTTTCTGATGGATGTCTCTTTTTGGGCACTTTCAACCACAACCACCTAGGGGCTCAATGTACCCTTGAGCTGGCCCTGCTCAGTTTATACTGTGTTTCTATATTCTGAAAGCTAACAGTAATAATATAATTTACAAAATATATTTTCTTTTATGTCACACTTGTTCTTATTTATGGCCCTTCAGTTTGGCATTCTCAACTAATGTATGATCCTATTGCTAAAATTTTAAAAGAATTTAGCAAAATAGCTGTTAACAAAACTTGTTCTGTATTTTCTTGGCAAGCTATCTTGAACCACAATAGCTATGCTATTATTTCATAACCTTATATTTTGAGTGATTTTAATGATATCTGTACTGGAAGCCAAAACCATGGTATCAGAATAAACATATCATATTTTAACAAATGGCATGAATGCATACGAAGCACAAATTGATATGGTTAAAGCAGAGTTAAGTGATCTGACATAAAGACCATGAAAATGTTAAATATGTATAATCATAGTTAATTACTACTATCACTACTGCTATGGCGTGAAACAGAACCAGCATCTTGCCTATCCTGTCTATGTGAAATTAGTGTTTTGCTTGTATTTGCCAGAAACACTTATTGAACACCCTCTAAATTGTCTATATATGAGGGGTATATGCCTGGGTGTTCTCTTGCCTGGCGCTCTTTACAGGGTTGTTTTCTGCTTTGCACCCACTGCTCTTGGCATGGGCTTTAGCTTCCATAATCTTAAAATCTAATTAAGTGAACTTAGTAAATGGGTAGGAGATTGGTGCCCAAACATTGTGGAGTACATAAGTTTATTCTCTAATTTTGTTTCCTCATTCGTAACACTCTGAACTGGCCCTGTAAGTGGGTGTGTGCTTGGATGAACTCTATGAGTACAATTCTAGGCTATCAGTTCAGGGTTAGATCCTGCTTTGCACCTAGTGCTTCCCAAATATAGACTCAGAGCACTGCAGCCATAAATATATTTGATGCTGAATTTGGTTGTTTATAATCTTTAATATGTTTTTGTCTTTAGACTTGTTATTAAATTCAAGAGGCTGGTAAGTATATTAGAATCTAAATATCAATTTCTCTTACCCTGTTCATGTTTGTGCCTCTTATTTTCATTTCCACATCTTATCAGTTGTTCTATAAGTTTGTACATTGTGAGAATTCATGGAAGCTTGCCATCTGGCAGGACAAACTCATAGGTAATCAACAAGATCATATCTGAATGTTTTCATTTTTAAAGTATGGATCTAAAATCACAAAGTTAGTATAGTGCACTTCATAATATGCGACAAAGTAAAGCTCTCAGTTTTGAGGCATCCATATTCTCTTTTCTTTCTGTTTTTATGCCACTCCTTATTTAAGAAAGAGCAGTTATGTGAAGTGCGACAGCAGGTTCCACCTGCAGCTAAAGTCACTTCAGTACGCGAGCAACTCTCGATGCTAGTGTTTAGATCTGGCAGTGCCATGCTGACGGTTTAAGTCTGACTGCACTCTTGGTACCATTGCTAGTGAAGTGTCTATAGCTGTAGGTGGAAGCTACCATCGTACTTTACGTAACTGATCTTTTCCTAAATAAGAAGTAGCATTGCACATGTACTTTGTCACTATACCTATGTCGATCAAACACAGGAAGCTCTGCAGTCTAATTTGACTGTAGGAAGATAAGTAAATAAATATAGGTAAACAACTTTTTCATATAAAGACCATCAAAAAACATAATCACAAAGGGAACTTTGCATAATGCAGCACTGCAGGCCCTTCTGTTTTGTTGAAGGACATGCGTATGGCAGATTCACTGGCAGGATGACACCCAACATGTTGCTGTATCCAAACGGTGCCATCTTTCACCTTTACGCCTGGTGCAGCTGCATTGTTCTTATGTGTGAGTTCACCTCTGTTTTAGCATGTCTTTATTTGAAAACTAACAGTGTCAGATTGGGGAGAGTGTGAACGTTCTTGAGAGAATAAAAATTAATAATAAAAAAAAAATGCTAACCTTAACAAGTACCATAACTTTACACCAGCTGTTACAGACTCAAATCAAATGTATGTTTTTATTCTATAATAGTAACAATAAGAGCAGCTCACATAGAACCCGCAGCCTCCTGATTATGAGACAGCATTTCCCACCTCTGCAATAATAACAATATATTATTTACCTTCTACAATTTCTGGCACCTCAGCACCCAGATAAACAGACTTGAGCTGGGAGAACTTTTTGTCCGACTTGAGCTGCAGCTTAGGGGGTTGAGGAGCTATGTGGATGGGATAGCAGGCTGCTTGCACTGATCAACACATTTGCAATACAAAGACGCTAATGGAGAGGTGCAAAGGAATTTAAAGTGGCCCAGGATTACGAGTTTTTTGTAGGCTTCAGGGATTCTAGTGTTAAAATTATTAAAAAGAAAAGCAGCTGGTATCTTCAATAAATTACTGTAAAACTGAACTATTTTTCCTTTTGTGTCAATAAACACTGATTATAAAACAATACAACTCTTGTAGGCATTTTAAGCTTTATGAAATTCTAATGTAAAATAAAAATATTGTTTGATTCTCTTAGTGGTTGTTATTCAGGTCTATTAACTTACAGTACTGAAACAGCTACTATTATGGAGTAACTTAATGCGTGCCAATTCTCAAAATCTATATTCTGTATTTTTAACAAATTACATAGCCAGGTATCCTATCCACGCTCCATCTTCACCACTACTTTTATGGTGGGTGAGTCTTACAGACCTTGCTGAGACCCACATCTAGAAATTTTGAAAATTCTTTGATTACATGAAAATGCAAGAATAGAAAAAGAGAGATAAAGATAACACTCACAAAGATGCAAAGAAATATATTATTTCAAAAATACAATTACAAAATAAAATAATCAACAAGAACCGGAAGACTTCTTTTTTTTTGCAAAGCAGAAACTAGGAAATATAATTGCATTGCCCCAGTTCTTAGGCCTCCTTTCTTTGCAACTTTAAGAGCTAATTTTTAAATTATCTTCTGATGCATAAAACACATGCTCTGATGTCTGTTTACCTTTAAATTGTTAACACTTTTTCACTGGAATATACAGTACGATCACAAGGTGCAAGCTATCTTGTCATTTTGAGGACAAAGTATTGAATATGATTTTTGTTAAAAGGTAGAAAATGTGATGGATGCAGTTTCAGCATTGAAAATATAATTGTTAACTCTGTATGTACTACTCTTTCAAGATATAAAAGTTACCCTTGAATATCTTAATCAGCCAGTTATAGCCTTACCATTTCTTTTTCGCTCTGCTTATGTCTACCAAGATTAGGGCCACCACATTTCTTTACTGTAGATACCCATAAGCCATGAAATGCCTTAGACATTTAGACATATTTATCAAATTAGTGAGAAAAACTCTAAGTGTGTAATTACTGCACAGAAATGATATTTAAGTAAGGATCAGGAGATGGGGAGTCTGGAAAAAATAGGCTGAGGCTGAAGCCAAAACGTCAAAGAGGTCGAATTTTAAACAGAGCCCATAACATGAGGTGAAGATCAGGTTCAGGAAAGACATAGTTAGAGGATCAAAAGCCAGAGGAATAAACTGTAAACTAAACAAAAACGAGAGAGATGAGAACCAGTCTAAAACTGGATATCAAAACTAATAATAGAAAGTTGCATGTTATGTTTTTTGAAGGAAATCTGCCAACTCAGTTGACCTGGAAGGTGCACAATGTCAACTTTTTTACTGTTTTGGTAATGACTTCATTCACTGCAGTCTCTCTATCGTCCTATATAAAACAGCCTGTCAGCCATGCAGTAAAATGTACAAAATAACAGCTCCCATAAAAAAACAAAATGGCATCATGTAAGGGCATATTCAGAATGAAAAGTTAATAAAAAATATCAAAACAAACACATAAATGCAACCACTGGATTCCTTGATATCATCAACTCCCAAAATCACATTTCTTCAAGGACAGGATTACATTAAAAGAATTAAAACAGAGTCAAATCATAGCAAAGTGTTTTTAATATGATTATTTATGGGCTGTTGTTGAATGATTCTGTCTTTACCTATGTTGTATGTTTGCATTGATGTTTAGGCTGTATGAGGTTTCACCATAAATCTGGCAAGAGGCATTATTTACTTTGCTTGTTGCTGTTTGGTATATATACAGTGCAATAAATACAAAGCACACATTTGAAAGATTTGGGGTTTTTAGCCCTGTATACTGTGAAAAAAGGTCAGTAATTTTAGACATATAAGGGCAGGTAGATGGACAACTTATAGGGTCGGATCGGAAATTAAACAGTGGGATGTTGATGTGATGGATGGGTAGCTGATGTCATCAAACAGGGACCAGAGGGTAGAAAGGGACCCAGAAGTGTTGCGGTTCTTTTAGTCATCCAGGCAAGATTATGGTGGCGGCCCTTTGTTCTTTCTGAGGAAATAAAAAGAGAGAGATTAGTACCCCACCGTTGTCCCTTGGCACGACTTATCACGTTGCACGTTGGGTCCTTAAACTGCTTTTCATGCGTTTGTGCGTGACAACAGTTTAACATTATATTAAGGCTATTAAAGTACATCATGTACAGATCTTTATTTTCTGCCGCTTTGTAACTTTTGCATAACCTAAAACCTCATCCTATGATGTATGGCCTCATAGCAGTTGGGAGAGAAAAGGTCCTCACTGCAGCATGCGGAAGGGACAACAGTTAAATGTGGGCAGAATCATCACTCATTCTAAAAACTCCCCTTTGATAAACACTTCAGATCATTTAAAACTAGAACTAACGGACATCTCAATAGTTTCTTTCCTAGAGTCATAGCCCTCTCAAACCAGTAATCTAGCCTTACTTCTTTGTATATTCATACTTTCTTTCATATACTGTATGAAGGTGTGGGTGTGTACAGTATATGCATATGTATGTGTGTGCACTCACACTTTCCCTTGCATATCGTTTTCACATCTCCTTTATAATTGTACTATTTTGTAACTTATTATGACATGTTTCTTTTTTTTTGCTATTTATGTTATTTGTAAGTGATGCTGTGTTCTGTTATAAGCAGCTCCAAATCTAATAAGTCACATCCCTGTACATTAATTACTGGCAAACAAAAGTGGTTCTGATTTAACTTCATCTGTAGAAGTCATAAAAGTCACGCGTTCAGGTTCTGTTGAGCTCCACATTAGAATATGACATGCACGCAAATTATTAACAGTTGCATTTTTGTGTAACTTGGTTTACTCAACAGTCATCATTATTTGAGTCAGGTAACCCTCTCACCACCCAAATCTTAACCATAGTGTAACCAGTTGTATTGCACTTATAGACAATAGCCTTATAGCCTGACAACTGTCCCTGGGGCATGATACTTGTACTTTGTAGATTATGGGCAGAGTTAAAGTTTAACTCATCCCACGTTTATCGACACTACATTCTGCAGGTTGCAATGAGGAATACATGGCGAAGCAAAAATAATGCCAATATGCTACCTCATGTCATCACCACAGCCCTGGATACTTGCTAGAGTTTTTATTTTACTCCAGTCTATTTCATGCCGTGAGTTTAAGATTTACATCTGTGAGTGTTTCATGATATGAGAGTTTTGTTTGTTTTCGTTTTCCTTCTTATCTAACCTTGTGTAAATGAATGTTTAATTTCCCGATTGACAAAAAACAAAGTTATGCCTAACTGTTTTGAGACAGACAACGGTTCCCCACTATTATTTTGTAATACAGTATATACAGTATATTGGATTAAGAAAGTGAATCAATAATGAACAGTCTATACAACAAATTGTGACATTTTGGAATTATTAGAACGATCTTGACAAAAAACATCATTCAGCCCTACAAAGCTCACCATTCCAATTTCTACAATTTTTCTTCAATAGCATTGAGTTGAATTTTATAAGTCCCTGAAACACCACTCTTTAAAACACTATATAGCCATGTTTTTCCATGTACATCTGTGGTTGCATAAGATTCACAATAAAAGAAACATGACAAGACATACTGTACACTGTCCAAGGATCGAATCAAACACTTTGATGAACATTAAGAATTTCATCCTGTTGAAACAAATTTCCAGTTACTTTTATATTCTAATATGAAGTAGTGTGTATAGAAGTATGCTGCTGTTGGAGGTGTTTGTAATGAAAATATCCTTAGTATTATTTAGGTGTGGTTTATGGATGCAGATGTAAGTTAGTAGCAGTAGTATTGTCATGTGCTCAGTGCAGTTCTTACATGTAACATGTTACCACTCTGCAGCGCCATGATAAACAAAAATGTATTTAAAAAATATGATAATAATTATAAGAGGTGTAGTGGCTATTCCTGGTACCTATGTGCAGTCATTTCACTGATATTTTGTAGACTCATAGACAATGATTTAACTTGTGGCTTACACATTTATTCAATATTTCCTTGGGTTTTCTCTTGGTACTCCAGTGTTCTTCCATATTCAAAAAATATTTCTGTTAGATTGATTGACACCTCTAAATTAGCTAAGTATAAGAAGATGGAGGTGTGTATTTGATTGTGCCCTGTGATGGGCAGTCAGTCTGCCCAAGATTGGTTACTATGAGTATCTTGTGCCTCCTGCTGTTATGGACAGCTCCAACCCTCTCTGAACATGAAATGGATTACATTCAGTGCTGGTTGAAGCCCATATGAAGCCCAAGGCAGGTTAGCCCCCCTCAGTTTGTGGTGCTCTCGCCTCTTGAGATACCTAAACGGTGCCCTTTGGTGTCCAGAGCACATTGTCGCATGTAATTCCGGAGCAAGCGCCGCTTGGGTTAAATAAATGGCACATATCCCTTAGTTTTCAAAAATGGTACCCCTCAGGTGATGGTACCGTAGGCAACTGGCTATGTTGCCAAATGGATTGACCGGCTCTGATTATATAGATTCAGAAAATTAATGGATGGCTCTTGCATTATAATTCTACATCCTTGAAGTGTGTGTGTTAATTTGATTGGTGTCTCCAGACTGACCCAGTATGAATAGACATACACTATATGTGCATGTGATTATAATCTGTTAGGAACTGCCCTTCAGTTCAGGGATAGTCACTGCCTTGTAAGCTAAGAAACGGACTAAGCAGGCTTAGAAAATGGACGGATGGATATTACTTAATAAGTTTGTTAAAATAGTAAACATATGGGATGAAAAATGAAACTGAGAGTGTATCTTACTTGATATGCACAAATAGCACTCAGTTGTTTAGTCAGTATTTATTTGCAATCATTTCACTTAGGTTCTGTCCATAAAATGCAAAAATGTCAATAAAAATGCCAGTAAAGCATATATCTTGTTTATCTTCACTTTATATTACAAATGATTAGTCTACAGCATAAAAAATACATAAACTGATAAAATTTGGCAGTGATCCCTCAGCCTGAAGGTGATCCGGTGTGCTGTAAATTTTAGAGCCAAGTATTCAAGCCAGTCCATCTTTGCTGGTATGATGTAATTTCTAAGACAATAAAAATACCACGTCCTGCCTCTTAATTAAGAAAACTGCACCCAGGTGCACAATAACTGCAGCATTTTAAATGTTATTCCATATCTTAATTAAAAAAATAAAGACTTTTAAAATATAAGATATTTTACTTAACTAGAATTAAATAAAGAAAAATAAATTAATTATATTGTTAACACTCTTTAGGGTTTTCAGCATTCAAACCCCAACAAGATTTTAAGACTTTATAGTAATGTGTATTTTCTTTTAAATATACATCAACGGAAAAAAAATAAGAAAGATCATAAAACCAAAGGAACTCAGAAATACCTAACCTTCAGGTAGTAATTTCTGGTTGAATATTCTTGACTGTTTATCCCAATGATTCTCCCTCCAAATTTTTTTTCTTATTTGTATGTCAAGACTATCACTAGTTTTTCAATGTTATTCTCAAATGACACTAGTAGTGTGTGGCAATTTTTTACATCTGTTAGAGCTATTCTCCCTACTGTGTTGATGTTTTATGAGGAATAATACTTTATGATCTCCAGCATGCTCATAAAAATATTTTGTTATAATAGAAATTTTGTTATAATGACTATGAAGAAAATGTGTATACTGTTGTGATAGTGGTTGACATGTCTAACGGCAGGGCACAAGGACAAGTCCATAGCTACTCTGGTAAACAGTAAACCAAGGGCAAAGTAATTGGTTGCCTTCTGCAGGATCAGACAACGTTCTGAGCATAATGTTCTTGTTGCACAATTTTACATCATTTTACATAAGGCTTTGAAATGGTCTTTCTCGCTCTTTCCTGGTCTCGATTTTCCAGACTGCATCGCCACAGTGGTGATTCCAAATCACTGGTGTTCTTCTAATCTAAAGATGGCAACAAAAACAGGATGATTGCTTGAGTTGCAGTTCTTTATAGTTCTGTCTTGAAACTGTACCTGCCTTCTCTATATAGTAATAAAGTACCTGTATTTTCCTTGGGAACCTGGACTCACCCTCTTGTTTATCATCCAACTCTTTGACTCAGACTTGACAATACCTGCATAAAAAAACAACGCTTCCTAAACTGCAAAAAATGAGGCGTTAGCTGTAACTTCTTTTTAACAGAAATACAGTTATGAAAATGCAGAATGAAAACAAGATTTTAGATAAAGATGAAGGCATGATTCCAAAAACTTCATTTTCATGTCATTTTTCTTCATTCTGGAATTAACTTTTTCTAGGACTGATCATTTTCCTTTGAGCATAAACTGACACTATTTCTCACTTTTTTTGTTCATCTGAAAGAAAACTTTGAGAAGCACTATGAAACTCGAACAGTACAGTATCTGCACATAATACAACTACACATGTGGAGGATAGGTGGAGTACTGCCTCTGAATTCAACTATACCTGTTTGATGTCATTCCTACACTCTCACCAAACCTTGACAAGACTGCCCAAGATCGGAAATTTCACAACAGACTGTCTCTTCAGCCTGTTGCAGGATTCCCAAGACTCGGTGCAGAAAGTGTAGGTGCAGCATTAAGTATTTTTTGCATCATATTATCATCCTCAGTGGCCATTTTTGGTCAAAAAAAATTTTGTTATACTGAAGTTTAGATATCGTTATCGTATATTCGTTTAACATGTAGTATGAATGTTTCTCCCAGCGCACAAAAAGTACTTGTTATTCTGAAAATTTCATCATTTCAGTATTCATTATAATGGGATTTGACCTGTAAAAGGACTCCTGCTGTTCTCGCCTTACTAATAACTAAGATTTGTATCCTCTTCTTGGGGTGTTGCCCCTGTCTCTACTTTATACATCAGCAATGTTTCACAGATTCATGCTTGTCATAAATGTTCTTGTTGCATTCTGTGGTGGAGGCAGTTGAGTAATTTAGTGGGAAATGTGAGCTTGGATTTCATTGTACCTGTATTTTGCAGTGGGTACATACTCTGGGAAAAGTGGGTTCTTTTATTTGATAGTATCAATAATTGTCTAATTCTTAACTTCATGCACACACCAAAGGCAAGAAGAATGAACCTTAAAGACACTGGTCTGCAAAAAAAAAAAAAAATAAAAGTCAAAACTTTTAGGTGTTCTTTATAGATCTGAGGATGCTGAATAAGTATTGATAGTATATGATAGAATTGCTCTATCATATTCAGTTTTTGAATTCTGAAAGTTTAAAATGAAAAAAACTATTTTAGAGAAATAAGTATTTTTTTTATTAATTATTTAGACTTGAACAAAATTCTAAATTATGTATATACAGTACTTTTTTTTAATATAATTATTAGTTACAAAAAGTAGTCACTTGAGTTTCTTAATTTGAAACTTTTTAATGGTGGAATGACCAACATATGTGTGCTAACATAGACTTACTTTACATAATAACATCTCCCCATTTGACTTATGTCCTGATGTAATTTCTCCCCATGTTCATCAGAAACCACTAGCATGTCCGCAGGGAAAAAAAAACAAATGAGAGTGTAGGAAATGGATTTTAAAAACATGCTGCACCCAAGTGCAAGGAAGGAAGAGGGAAATTGCTCAATTACTTCCGTGTAGTTTTTCACACTCATATTCCCCGGAAAATTGTAGCAAATTTTTTTTTTTTTCAAAAAAGAAAGGGTGTGCTTTACCATTCATTTACCTGTTACCTGTTCAAAACATAAAATGGATTAACCCAACCTTACATACTTCTGAAAAAACATGTAAACAACAACATCCTCTTTTCATGACAAATAAAAATGCACCTTTCTAACCTTGAAAATATAAATTCCTGTTTATTTTAATGGAATAAAAATACATAAAAATACTGATTGAGAGCAAAAATTGTGTAACAAATAATTGATTTTGCGTTATTTCCTACTTAACTAATGCAATGAATGTGGAAGACTGCCATTATTTCAGATAATATTCTGAGCATGAAAATTACTTATATCATAAAACAAATGTAAATTGTTAAAAAAAAAACATTTTTTTCAAAATGGTGTTTTTCACTGAGTCTGATATATCATAGAAATGGTTTGTGGTAGAGAATTTTTCATTTTAAAAATGTATTCTATACACCTAAATCTGTTAAGTATGTGAATTTGCTTGCACAGGAGAATTTTGGTACAGACCAGTGTTATCTGCAAGGAAAACTGTCTCTGGTTCTATAGTAAAAGCAGGAACATAAGAAAGTTTCTTTTCTTTTTGTGTTTCATGACCCTTCAGCTGCGTCTAAGTGACTTGGTTCAAAAAAGTGGTTTGGGAAAAAGTTCTAAAGATGGATGACTTGGTGAATTCCAACAGGACAGTAATCAAATGGTAAGTCACTGTAACACTGTAACGTGTTTTTTAATCACTTTATTAAAATATAATTTACAAAAATTTAGTCCACTAAACCAGTGGTAGTGGTTCTCACACCTTTTTGCCCAGTAACCCCCTGTAACACTAAAGTGATAATGGCACCCTGATTAAATGTTATTTCTTTTAACAACTGACTGACTTGAAATTTATCATAACAATACATCACAAATACAAGTAGCTCAGCAGATCAATTTTTGTCCATTCATTCATCTAACCGGAGCGCAATTTTTTCACTCTACAAGACTTGTTCATTTAATTGACCTTTAATGTCTTGTGCCAGGTTATCAATGCATCACGCCACCCTATCACAGAAAAAAGAGTATTTTGTTACACTTTTACCGTGTGTATGATACCTTAATTTCTAAATATCTCTCTTTAATAGATTTTAAGCTGCCATGGGCCAGAAATGTTCAGCCCAAAACACACAGTGGATAGGATTCACCTTCAATAAAGCAAGCATATAATTGCACACTAGAGAAATTTGTACTTTTATACTTTCTTTTCTGATAAGTGCTTGCTCTTTGGCTTACATGTATTATCATCTTGAGCAAACTATATAGATTTGTCACTTGAAGATTTTTTTGTTTCTTTTTGTTGTGCATGAGCCACTTTTCCATTCATTACTGAATATATATACTGTATAAAAGGATTGCTGTAAGAATGAGCAAGAATTGACATATTTAAGAAACATTAACACCACTATCCACAAGCTGGAAGAGTAAAACTGTTAAAGTAACACTGTTGTACTGATGCACTACATGCCAGTATGTCCTGCTGCTCCACATGCCTTTAGAGAAGTGTCCCTCCACTTCAGGCAGACCCTTAGAACAAATCATCGATTACTGGTCTAGCACTTGCTGAGTGCAGAAGTGTCATGTACTGTCACTGAAGTGAATTCAACAGAGTGTAATGCCCGATCGCAATATCTACAACATTACTCATAACACTTTTACTTAAGGGTAACATTCTCGAAACACCCAATTGATGTATGCATTATGTTTTTCATCCCAACAGATGGGTGATATACAAACAAAATTGTAAGCTAATAAAGGATATTTTAAAAAGATAAAAGAATAGGAAATAAAAAAGTCAGAGAGAGGAAGTACTAATCCCATTGGAGCCTATTTACTGTCACACTCAGAGACGTAGCTGAGGTTATGACAGCTGGGATCTCAAACTCCTGGGAGGCCAATGAGTCCTCTTTATAACTGTTAATGGAATTTGTTATTTATTTACATGATTGATTCCTGCTGTCTTTTTGCTACATTAATGAAGGCAGATCACCAGAATGTTTAATGAACATGAATGAGGTAAGTATTCCCTCTGCTCTTATTTCTTTTCTTCCACTATTTATTTCTATTTAAAAGTTTTGGTGTCAGTTTGTCTGTTACATCAGTTATATATATATTATATTTTAGGACAAGGGTGATCAGTGGCTGCAGGTTTTGTTCCAAACCAGTTCCTTAATTAGAAAACGGTCCTTGTCAATGACAGGTCTTATTTAATAATATGACTTGTTAGTATTTTTAACTTTGTAATGGTCATTCTTAAATCAATTTTCATTTTCTTCTAATTATCATCAAAATGCCTAAAACAAATGAGTAAGGTTCACTTCTTCACTTTCTCTGCAGTCTCCTTCTGAGTACTTTATTAAACCAAAAAGTGCATGATGAATACACAGAGGTGTAAATGGAAACCAGCTAGATGGAGAACTGCTGACTCATTTGTCATTTGCATCTTATTGATAATAAGGAGCAATTAAAACAGTAAATGCAGCTGCTTAAGACTAAAATAAGCAACTAAGGGTTCAAAATCTTAACAAGTGAGATAACTGAAGTGAAACAGAAAAATATCACTTGTGCAATAAATTCTTCATGAGTAATAAATGACCCCATTAAGTAGTTGGGTTGGAATAAAAATCTGTAGCCACCGTAGTTCTACAGGACTGATGTTACTCATCCCTGATTTAAAGCGTCTTTGTGTCTTAAATAGCAAATCAATTAAATGAAGTTTATTAACAGCAAAGAATGGCCACTTTCAAAATGCATATCAATTTTATTATTTTATTTTATTACTACATGCATTACAAAAAAAATTTCAAAAGTTAACACTGAATACACCCACCAAAGAGTAAATGCTGGACAGGCACAAACCATCTTATATTAGATTTTACATACATTTTGCACATCTTCTTTTGGGGTATCTTGTTTTGCAGTTTCTATTGAGAGGTTTATACCTGAAAGAAATCTTTTCTTAAAGATGCTCAAAACTGATTTTAATGTAGCATGTAATATTGCAAGTATTAGCTTAAATTCTGTTGAATGTATGAGAAAGCAAGTTTATATGTAAATATGTTCATTACACAAAAAAATAAACATATATGTCAACATAGCTATTTAAAGCACAAATTAAGTGCCATTTGGAGTATTTATTACAGTTCACTACAATCACCTGATCTTGTTAAGAACAGTTTAAGCAAGTGCTCTTCTAATTTTATCATATTGCTAATAAAATATACACACTGGGTTATTTTGCAGGTGAAAAAATTATGCAGAAAAAAATCCATTTTGATCAATTACACCATTTGTAGCGGCCAACAATAGCTCCTTTGAAAATGCAAAGGAAACCTATATCTAAAAATCTGCTTGATTTATCACTTGATTGGAAACATGTAACATACTTCTATAAAACTATAAAAGAGATAGACTGTGTGAAAGATGAGAGTTGGGACACCACCTTGGTCACCGCTTATAATTAAATGAAATGAAACAACAAAGGGCATGTAAGTTTGCCCACACATGAACTGGTTCCGGATTAAGTCTTCATGTGGCAGGAAGGGCTGGGTCCAAGTGCACAGACAACAGAAGTAACATCAGTGATGGAGTGGCTGTCAGTCTTCAGTTCTGCAAAGGAAATAGAATAGGCAGCATTAGAACACAGCGTCAACCCTTGGTCTGGCGGGTAATTACCATCACCAAAGCCCTTAAGTTGTCTCCCATGCTCGCATGTGACAACTGACATATGAAAAAAATACCCAGGTATCATTGTGATATGACAAATATAATTCTATCTCTGAATGAGTAAGAGCTCAGTGAAAACTGAGTTTGATTTAACCAAGACAAATCTTTTTTGAACTCCTTGCTCTGGTTTTCTCTTCCAAGCTTCCTGGGTATTTCAGTCTTTCAGGGCCCCAACTTCAGCTGAATGGGGACACAGGAAGTATCTGCAAGGTCTGGATTCATAGTATACCAGAGACATTGACATATGGTAAGGTTCATGGCTGGTGAGGCACTGACTCCTTCAGAGTGAGATTTACAAATATATGAACCCAATAAAGAGGCTTATTCACTATTCAATTGGCGGCATGCACATTAACTACTGGTTATGTTTCACATCTCATCAACATTCTTTACACACACAGGTAAGGAACGTATTTGGATAAGAAAGAATGTTACATTTATAGCGGCGAGAGAGACTGCATTTGATCTGCACCCTCCATGTGTTCTAAATTTGCAATTCCACAATTCATACTCATTCAATACAAATGAAAGTATAGAGAGGTGTACAAAAAAACGGAATTCAATTTTGACCATAATTGAAATATTTAGTTGCTTTAATCAATATAAATAATATAAAAGGATAACAAGAAAAGTAAAAGAATATTTTATTTAAGGTCAAAATTTAGTTTTTAAAAATTGGATTTTTTTTTTCTTAGTCTGATCCCATTTTTTATAAAATTGAAAATTGCTTATGGTCTTACCTTTATTTGTAAAGGAAGTCCACACACCTATCCTTCTCCATGAAAATCTCTGTCACTTTCTTATAAAAGTCCTCCATATTTTCCTTTAGTTTTAAAAGTCTTAATCTAATCTTTCATTTTGGTAGTCAGTTGGAACAAAAAAATAAAAATAAATGGACCACTGCAGTGCACTTGACCTTCTGATATCTCTAACTTCTTGCCGCCCAAAGCTTCTGTGTAGAAGGACAGCAGCAACGAGCACCTGTCGGGCTCACATGCGCCCCCTTCGGTGTGGCATGGTACTATCTGCCTCACCTTGTGCTGTCTCACTGCGGTTTTATGTCCGATCAGTAAGACTACATATGTCACACACATTCATTAAAGATATTAACCAGACTGTGGAAAGTCTTGCTGTATAATAAATGTGTCTGCAAACATTATATTGGTGATATACAGAGAGACAGCAACAGGCATGCACCAAACCAGTGCATGAGGGAGTGTGCAGTCCGAGGTGAGGCTCAGCTCATTGCTGCCGCACCTCGAGTTTCTCCCTTGTATTGGATCAGGAAATGTGCAAATTTAGCGATTTTGACTATAAAAATGATCAGAATTATTGGAATCGTACAGAAAACAAATTTATAGCACAAACCAGTGGACAAATGTATTTTATGTTATCATTATTAGTTTTTTATTTTTCATGATGACATGTGAGGTTCTGCCTCCCCTGACCTCACGTCCCTGAGCAGAGAACTTAAGAATAAATTGTTCTGTTCTGTATATCATCGTTTGGGGATTTAAAATCTAACCACCCCTGATCTTTGGCAATTTCTGCCTGCTAGTCACTTCACAAAAGACATAAATTAACCTAATTTATCATGTAACACTTTCCTTCAACTGTGGGTTATCAAGGCAATCCTCATATTCCCTACATTTGAAACCAGCCTGCAAGTTCATTTAGTGAAATTTGTACATAAATTCTTTTTTCCATAATTTCTCTAGACATGACTATAGAATAAGTCGCCAAAAATCATATTTGGATTAGGATGGTAATGTAGACACAGTAGTTACAAGGTTATATGTTAATTTAAAAAAAGTAATAATTAATAGGTGACCAGTAGATGTACCACATGATTTGCTTAAAATATGTGCAACACAAGGGAGAGTTAAGCCTGCGTTACAATAATGAATGCATGTTATTCTAAGTAAAAAATCCCAAATGATAGCAATAATTTACATTATTTTATTAAACTGCTGACCTGTTTTATTGAACAACTGAATCACAGTAATTTAAAAAATCAGTCACACTAGTTCTGCTTATAAATAAAATATATCAGTAAAGCTTAGAAAATATAAATGCTTAACATTTTATTTATTTTAACTGGAAATTAAAGAATTGAAAAATAAGGACAAAATCATAAATGATATAGAATCTTTCTTTAAAGGAGGCTTTGTTTTATCTGTAAGTCATTGTGTACTATTCTGTTTGTTACATGTTGGTACTGGCAATCTGGACAAAAATAGGAGAGTGATGTTATGTTATGTTGTTCTCTTGATTGCTTAGATTCAGGAAATGTGATGCTATCCTCTGACTACTGGTTCCAATACAATACAACTTATTTTTATATAACGTTGTTCACTGAGTGCGAGCACTGAGCGCTGTGAACAATTCTTAGTTGAAATACAAGTATAGATTATACTAGTTACTAAATACAGAACTGATAGACATGTAAATGAAAATTTGTTAAAACACACAAAGAATAAGGCAAAACTGAATAAACATAAATGGACAATATCTCTCCATTAATTAATGACGAATTATGTCAAATATTATGTCAACCTCAGCCAACTGGCCATTCACCTACTACTGAGTTTTCTATAGCGGAGTCTGTGCTGGCCATCCAATCTGATGAATATGTTAAAATGATAAATATTAGTAACCACGACCTACAAGGAAGTTAACAGGTTAATTAGACATTCACATCTTTTGCAAACATTTGCAGGCTTAAATTAATTAGGTCTTGGCTTGTGCTCAGTACCTCTGGGATAAGTGCCAGCTCTATTCCAAATGACATATGTTAAAATTTGTTACATTTTTCTTTCTTTCAAATTTGTCTGTTGCTTCTTATTCTTTTCTGTGAGTTAATTCTGATTTGAATGGTTCTGCAGCAAAGTAAATAAATTCCGAATGTTTATTCTTATCTATTATATAATAAAACTCTAAGATCTGTGTGTCCTGACCCCCTGTTCAGTCTGATTGGTCAGTTTGGCTTTGGTGATGTGAAAGAAAGTGAGCGTGAGATGCATAAGGAAAAGTAAAGGCATACGAGGCACATTGAAAGTATCACCTTCACAGACGGCAAGTATAAAACCAGACAGGAGGTGAGAAAGGCACCTCAAAAATAGTGTGTGTGTCTGAGCAACAGGCCTTATGGGTATACACTCGAGAGAGGAAGCACCAGTAAAGACACATTAGTAAAAATGTAAGACACACACTGACAGAGTCACCTTCAAAGACTGAAAGTATAAAATCAGAGAGAAGGCAAGAAAGGTGCCTCAAAAATAAAGAGAGTTTGAGAAGTAGGCTTTTCAGGAACACGGTTGACAGAGTAAGCACCAGTGAAGAGATGTTAACACACACACAAATACCTAGGAAAGGTGCTAAAGGTACATAAAGAATAAAGAGGTAGCAAATATTTTTTTATTTCTCTATTACCTGTCTTTGACAGGTACCATAGCTAGTGTCTTTATTATTTGGATTTATTTTCATCTGACTTCAAAAGATAAGAATGAAAAATGGGAAAAAGATGAGTTTTTCTGAAAAGACTGATAAAACAGCAAGGAAATGTGGCTTCCCTTACCAACTTTTATAATATTCAGTCACTCTGAAATGAAGTGGATAAACTTCAAGCATGTCTATTTTTCAGTCCGATTCCAGAGGTGCGTGTGTTATGGTGGTTACAAAAACCTAGTTAAATGAAACTATCTGAATGACCAGTTGATAATCGATGGATTCAGTGCACCTTTAAATTTTAATAGAGACCCTGCCTTTTACCGATAATATAAAAGATGGTGGTGTCTGCCATTATATAAATAAACAATGGTGTAAATCGGTGGTGGTTAGAAAAAAATGTGCATGAAGGATGTGAAATTTGCTACTCCCCATTTATTTGCCCAATGTCATGCGGGACTCCCCTAAGGGCCGGGGAAAGGTACGCTAAGATGAGAAGGGGGGCTAACGCTGACTTTGTCCTGTTGTACCAGAAGACATACATACAAGCACAATTACGTATATCTTTCAAGCAATAAATTAATTAAAACTCAACTATACTTTGTATAGAATACTTTCTAGGTTGTATATTTTGAAACGTATATGTTACAAACTGAAGCCAACAAAGCTGCAGGTCTTTCATATTAAATGGACAAAGAGTATTAAAAAACATAAAAAAAAAACACTCTTTAAAGCTTGCTCAGACTACTCTTCTAAAATAATAGGTACCAATAATAATAATCCTTGTATACTGTTTAGAACAGTGGCTTACTTAACAAACAAATGGGAATTCAGGTCTAAAGTGCAAAATACCAACAGACATTAGCAGTAAATGACTTTATGAACTTCTTTAATGAGAAAATTAAAAAGATAAGATCCAAGATCTCAGCATCACAGTGCAAACCACATACTGAACTGGCAAACTTTGTCTCTCCTTGTATTCAACACTTTAGATATTTTAATCCTACAAACAGAACAGGAAGTCTTAACTTGAATTTCTAAAATAAAACCTACTACTTGTTCCAGAGATCCAGTGCCAACAAAAGTAGTAAAAAATACAATGGATGGTCTTGCAGCACCATCTTAGCATTATCAATAGTTCATTATTGCATGGCACAGTACCTGATGCACTAAAAGTGTCAGTCATCAAACCATAACTTAAAAAGTCAGACCTAGACCCACATATACTTAATCATTTTAGGCCTATATCAAATTTACCTTTTCTCTCTAAAATACTTGAAAAAGTAGTCACCAATCAGCTTCAGTCACACCTTACACAACACAATTTATTTGAGAAGTTCCAGTCTGGCTTCCGCACTGGTCATAGTACAGAAATGGCACTAACACGTGTAGTAAATGACATTCTGATATCCTCTGATGAAGGAAACTCTACTGTAACTATGTTGTTACACTTAACAGCAGTATTTGACACCATTGACCATTGTATTTCACTACACAGGCTGGAAAATAACATTGGCTTCACAGGCAATGTCCTTGCCTGGTTTAGTTCTTATTTATCAATTCCAGTATGTATAGAAATGTTGTAACAGTATTCTATCATTATACACAGAAGTGACAGGTGGTGTCCTGCAAGGCTCAGTACAGGGACCTTTACTCCTTTCACTTTACATGCTTCTACTGGGATCTTTCATTAGGAAATATGTCAATTTTTACTTATACGCAGATGACACCCAGTTATACCTTTCTTTTAGACCAAATGAAGTTTCTTCGATGTTGTCTTTAATTAGTTGTGTTAGTGAATTAAAGGAGTGGATGGATGAGAACTACTTGTCTTTAAAGACAGATAGAACAGATATGTTAATTACTGGAAGAAATGATGGTGATTGCAACAATATTTTGTCATTATTTAACTCAGTTGGAAATACCATTAGTTTTACTAAATCAGTCTCCAATCTAGGAGTTATCTTTGATTCTATCATGTCATTTAAAGTGCACATTCCAAAACTGTCCAAAACATGTTCCTTCCATCTTAAAAATGTAGGGAAAATTAAGGCATTTTCTAAATAAGCAAGATACTGAGAAATTAATTCATGCTAGGATTGGCTACTGCAATGCAGTGTTCACTGGATGCTTAAATTGTTCTTTATACAGCTTCCAGTTAATCCAAAATGCTACTGCAAGAATTATTACAAGAACAAGAAAACATGAACACATAATTCGAGTTTTAAAATCCTTACACTGGTTCCCGATTAAGTTTGGTGCAGATTTCAAAATCCTACTTTTAACATATAAAACCCTAAACGGCCAAGGTCCAGCTTACTTATCTGAACTTATCATTACTTTCAAACCAGAAATCACATTAAGATCTCAAGATGTTCAAGTCTGCTTATGATTCCAAGGATTAATAAAATAACAGTTTAGTGTCGAGCTTTTAGTTACAGGGCCCTTAACTGTGGAATGGTCTGTCCGCTACTATAGGAGATGCCCCTTTGGTCTCAGCTTTCAAATCCTGTCTGAAGATTTCCTACTTAAGTTTAGTATACCCAGACTAGAGCTGATGATTAACTGTACATCGTGCATATCTGTTGTTAGTCATTAGCACTAAAACATAAGTAATATGATAGTTATAATTTGTGACTAGCACGCCTATTCTGTGGGACGGCATGGTGGCACAGTGGTAGCGCTGCTGCCTCGCAGTAAGGAGTCCTGGGTATCCTCCAGGTGCTCCAGTGTCCTCCCACAGTCCAGAGACATGCAGGTTAGGTACATTGGCGATCCTAAATTGTCTCTAGTTTATGCTTGGTGTGTGGGTGTGCGTATGCCCTGCGGTGGACTGGTGCCCTGCCCTGAGATTTGTTCCTGACTTGTGCCCTGTGTTGGCTGGGATTGGCTCCAGCAGACACCCATGACCCTGTGTTAGGATATAGCGGGTTGGATAATGACTGACTGACTTACACTATCCTATTGCCAAGCTGTTTGCCTGCCTAAGGAAAAGTCATCTCTGATGGAAGAGCACTGGAATCATTGTGTAGAAGGTTCCTTTATCAGATTGGCTGGCCCAGCACTGACTTAGCTGTGGAATGGCCAATAGGGGGAGATGGCCGAGGTCTCCAGGACTCTTAACAAATCTGAATCCAACTATTTTATTTTATCTACTCTTGCATTTTGCTCTGTACTTGTGATATTACTATTGTATTATATTAAGGGTTACTTGTGTTCTGTTCTGTGTCTTGTATTGTATTTACACCCTTTTTTTTTAACACCCACTGCATCGCCAACCTGGAAAGGGTCTCTTGCTGAATTGCCTTTCCCAAGGTTTCTTCCATTTTTTCCCTACAGGTGTTTTTTTTGGGGGATGTTTTTCTTGTTTTCTTAAGTTGTGAAAGCCCATTTTGGCACTCCTTGTGTGATTTTGCACTTTACAAAAATAAATTGTATTGTATTGAAGCCAAATGGAAGAAAATAAGTTTACAGATGATATAATTAGAAAGCAGCAAAAAACAGTAAAACAAAAACTCCAGTATCAAAATTTTCCTGGATGAAAAACTCTATGAAGCTGCAATTTGCCTCCTTTGCTTCCAGCATCACGGTGTAGTTTTTGCTAAAATCCATAACTGTTATATAAATATACCATGGTCAAATACTATTAAAAACACCTTTACTGCAGATTTTAGACCACTCATACATTTTGTTCTATAGTTAGGTGGAGTAACTTTGTGAAGACAGCAGTGGCAACAATGGTTAACAATAATCAGGCGTAAAGAGTGCCATAAGTTTAGTGCACAAAAAACTACCAGGCATTTTGAATGAATTGAAAAACAGTAGTTCTAATGAGGCCAGGCAATTGGTCTTCCAACTGGATTTATAGGCTGAGAAGGATGGGGAATCCGTTACGCCAGCAGACAGATTATTGCAAAGGTTGGGAGCGCTGTAGCTAATGGTTCTACTTTTCAAAAAAAATTATTTTTACCTTCTGTTCACAACATATCTTCTAGGCTGTTGGCATTAGTAAGTTCTCTAAGGGGAGCTATGTTGAAAGTACAATTTGAATTCACATATAAAGCTAACTGAAAGCCAGTGGAGAAACCTTCCAAGAAGACTTCTTTCTAGGTATTGAATTGATTTTATCTGGAGTACTTTAAAAAAATGAATCAGGTGGAAATAGAAAACTAAACAAGGTATAAAAAAGCATTGTGTTTAGGTTTCTACTTAAAACAGTATGTGCAAGTGAGATAAAATATTCAGTCAGTCAGTCATTATCCAATTCGTTATATCCTAACACAGGGTCACGGGGGTCTGCTGGAGCTAATCCCTGCCAACACAGGGTGCAAGGCAGGAACAAATCCAGCCCACCACAGGGCACACACACACACACACAAACACTACACACCAAGCACACACTAAGGACAGTTTAGGATTGCCAATGCATTATCAATGTCAATTTATTTATATAGCACATTTTAAACAACATAGGAATGCTGTGGCCAAAGTGCTTCACAGTAAAAGAAGAAAAAACATGCAATTAACATAAAAACATAAATAGAACTAAAATAAATAAAAAATAGAAGTAAGATCACAATGAGGAAACCATCAGTATTACTGAAGGTCACTGTTTCCTTTAGAAGCAAAGGCTCCCTTGTTGGAATAAGTTCTTTTAAATTGCGGCATTTTAAGTAACCGAAAATATAGAGATATGATATTAAAAGGCGATATCCCTCCCATAGTGATTACGGCGGTTATAAAAAAATCATATAAGAGAATTATACTTAGCTTTCTTTAATGACGGTTTACGTGGTATAACAGACGAAGGATGCAATAGCAGACAACACCAGGTCGTATCTGGATCTATACAGTCTGTCATTTTTCGTCGCTGAAAGGATTTTCGGGACGGATAAAGGCCACATCATCCAGCCGTCAGCTTCAAAGGGTTTGGCAGCAGTCCAAGTCTTATACTGTATACTGTCTTCTCCACGTTCTTGTCCTCTCTGGTCTCCAAACAAGGACAGTAAAGACTCAACCCCACCTCCAACAAGAATAGCACAATGCTTACACTGCAGTTTGTTCATTCTTCAAACTGCTAAAGTAATGGTTTTCTAAATGCAGGCAGACTAGCTCCTGTGTGCCAAGCTTAACCTGCATATGTGAATGAATCCTTTAACATTGTTTTACAGAGACAGTGACATTAACCTTAATATTATGGCAGAATGTATTATAACAGTCACGGGAAGCAAGTGAATAGAAATGAGTCTTTAATCTTGTTTTGAACAGTTCAATTGTAGACGACTCCTTTATGTAACGAGGTAAAGAGTTCCACAGGCAAGGAGCAGCAGCTGCAAAAGCCCTGTCCCCCTTAGTTTTACACTTGGTACGAGGGACAACAAGAAACATCTGACCAGAAGATCTAAGCACTCTAAATGGCTGGTGTAATCACACAATTCAGATAAATAGGCAGGAGCAAGCCCATGTAAAGATTTAAAAACTAGCAACAAGATTTTAAAATCAATTCGAAAACTGACAGGCAGCCAGTGTAAAGAAACTAATATTAAGGAAACAGAATCAGACTTTCTTGCCCCAACCAGAAAGCGAGCGGCAGCATTCTGGACCAACTGTAACCTTCATATCAGGGATTTGCTAATTCCAGAATACAGTGAGTTGCAATAATAAAGGCAAGAAAAGATAAAAGCATGAGTAGCTTTCTCAAGATCCCAAGCAGATAAAAAAAGGCTTGATCTTACCTAAAAGACGAAGCTGGAAAAAGCAACTATTAACTACAGAATTATTCCATTTCTCAAAAGAGAGGTTACTGTCAAAAATAACCCCAAGATTGCGGACTTTGCAAAAGACAGAGAAAGAGCTGAGAAATCAAAGACCAATTTGGGCTTTAGCTGATGGACCCACTATAAACACCTCCATTTTATTTTGATTCAGATCAAGAAAATTATTAGCCATCCAGGATCTTAGTTCAGAACGACAGTTGTGCAGTTGATTCATTGCAGAGTTACAGACGGGAATGTAAACCTGTGTATCATCAGCATAGAAGTGAAAAGAAATTATAAATTTCCTAAAAATAGTTCCAATAGGGTGAAGGTAGATAGAGAATAAAATAGGACCCAAATCCCAGAGGAACACCATATTTAAGAGGAACAGTAGACGAAAAAGAGGAATTTAAAGTCACTGAAAAGTGTCAACCAATTAGATATGACCTAAACCAGTTAAGAGTAGACCCTTTAAGCTCAACAAGATGTTCAAGCCGCATCAGCAGTATCCCATGGTTAATATTGTCAAAGACAGCGGACAGGTCAAGGAGGACAAGGACTGCAGCGCCACCTGAGTCAGTAATAATAAAGATGTCATTGAATACTTTAAGGAGGGCTGTCCCAACTCCATGATAACGCCTAAAGCCAGATTGGTAGATCTCAAATAAATTATTGCAGTTAAGGTGATCAACCAATTGATTATAAATAATTCTTTCTAATATTTTAGCCAGAAATGGCAATTGGGAAATCAGGCGAAAATTGGCTAAAACTCCAGGATCTAATTCTGCCTTATTTAGACAGGGACGCACCGCAGCATGTTTAAAAAATGATGGCACAACCCCCTCACTAATAGAACCATTGATAATGGCTAGTAAAGACAGACCAAAAACATCAAAGGCTTCCACTAAGAGGCATGGTGGTACAATATCAAGAGGACTGAGAGTAGGTTTATGGGTGTCAATGGTACTTTTTAACTGTGAAAGTGAGACAAGATCAAAAGATTCCAAGACAAAGCCATGACTAACAGTAGGAAGTTCATAGTCAGTTGGAACAATACCACAGTGGATTGTATCAATTTTACTGACAAAGAATGAAAGAAACTGCTCACATGAAAGAACAGTACTATTTAATCCCATCACAAAATGAGGGTGAATGGCCACATTAATTGAATTAAATAAGACCCTAGAATTCTTAGAATGACGGGATACTAAATCAGCGACGAAATCATGTTTAGCTTTCTTAACTGCAACCTGGAAGTTGAATAGAGAAGTCCTAAAAATTTGCTTAGAAACAATCAGTCCATCTTTTTTCCAGCGTCGTTCTGCAGTTTTACAGGAGCAGCGTAGCAGTTGTGTAGTTTCATTTAGCCAGGGAACAGGTTTTCCCTTATTACAGCGTATCCTGAGTGGAACAATTGAGTCTAAACCCATTTTACAAGACGAATTAAATTCTAAAACAGAATCATCAATGCCATCATATTGGACATGTACATCAAGACTAGAGAATATGGTTTTAAAATCGGATATAATAGAAGAATTTAAATAGAGAGAACAGCGTGGAGCACAACTAGTAGTTGAGGCAGCAGCACTACCAGTGCACCACTGTGCTGCCCTGAGACAACATATTCATTTTCAATATCTCTTAACTGGAAAAGTCAGGTCTTAAAGCATGAAATAATGTGAACTGATCATTGTCAAATACAACACTAAATTGTAAGTAAATCAATTACAGCTGACATTCAGCTCCTTCACCCACTAAGAGAAATTGTTTTTTATCAAAGTTATTTAGTGTAATTTTCCTCAAGGATCTAGATCTGGACCCTTTTTGTTTACTGTAAGTCATTGTTCTCTACTATTATATCACACAATCAAACTGAATTTGTTAAATTTAGAAATCTATTTTCAAACATTTGATGAATCTTTGATGTAATACTATATAACCCTTCAGTTTTTGAGCTTCCAGAAGTTCTGCCATTACCAGATGCAGATAAAGCTTCTGATAGCTTAAAATAAGGATGTCTTTTTAATGATTTTGTGGAAACAATATAAACAATTTCAAATTATAACATGGAATTAAACCCGACTGTCCGCTTTTGCCAGTACTTTCTGGCTATCTGTCTTTGGCAACAATCAGACATAAAAGAGTATAACAAGGAAAGAGGCTGAGCAAAAAGTTTCTCTTGGTGCCGATGATGTAGTTCTTTTCATCACAGATCCAAACTCATTACTGGCAATTATATTGAATCTATTGGATGGATTTTACAGAATTCCTGGGTTGAAAATGAATATGACTAAGAACATACTCATTTGTTGCATGCCATATTTAATTGGATAATTTTTCATTAATTGTCTCAGAACAATTCAGATATCTAGAAGTCAGAATCACAAGAAAATGGTTTATTCAAGTTTAATTACTTCAACATGAGCAAGATGTTAATAGGTGGTCACCTGTTCAGTTCTCTTTAGCTCAGAGAATTAATATTATTAAGAGTTTTGGAAGACTATTCATTTTTTTCTCTAACAGAGTATCGATTACTTTTTTTGGCAGATCCTTTTTAAAAAGATTAAGAGACAGTTGAAATCATGATCGTCTGGAATCCCAAAAGGACACATATTTAAAGGATGACATTGCAACAATCTAAAAAAGAGGGTAGTTTGTCATTGCTTTCAGCTTTACTACTAGGTTGTGAAAAGGATTGCCAGATATCCCAATTTGAGCAGGACTGTCCCAAGTTCAACTGAAAATGTTGGAGTCCTGCATTTCCTTCTTAAAATCCCAAGTGAACAAAAACTGTATGTAGAAAAAAAAGTTTAATTCAATTTTTATATTGAATTCCTAGTTAAGGAGGCTCGCTGAATTTTTGTACCTGGCATACCACCTTTTATGAATACAGTGTGATAGAAGCCCGGACACAGACAGACATTGAGACAGCCAGATATCTGAAACACACACGTTTAATTCTCTTTGCCCTTTTACAACACCACACAATATACTTAAACAGCCTCAATTTGCTCACAGTCCCTTCTTTTCTCTCTTCTTCTGCCGCCTCTACTCTTCTCCTCACAAGCTCTGCCCTCTTCGTCCCGACTCCAGCTCCCCGAATGGAGGGAGGCACCCCCTTTTATGTTGCACCCGGATGTGCTCCAGGTGCACCCTGATGAACTTATGGCAGCACTTCCTGGTGTGGCGGAAGTGCTGCCATCCAGGGCTCCAGGATTGTCCAGGCACCCCCTGGTGGTGGCCTTGGACCCCAACAGGGTTGAGCTTCCAAACTTCCAATCCGTGGCCCTGATGGAATCCAGGGGGGATGCCCTGTTGTGCCCCAGGGAAGATATTGTCCCTCTCCCAGTCCTTCCCTTCTCCAGGCATCCCGGTGGGTCAAGGTCCCTGGTGTTCTGCTACAACAGATTTTAACAGTCTGCTGAATCCAAGTGTTTGAATCATGTGTGTTCATGCACGTCTGTGGTGTCGAACTCTGTGACTGGAGGGCTGCAGTGGCTGCAGGTTTTTCATTCTAACCCTTTTCCTAATCAGTGACCAGTTTTCACTGCTACAGTATATTAACTCCTTTTCCCTTCATTTTAATAGCCTAGTTTTTAAGGATTCAGTCCTCTGAAATAATTTGTTTGTTTATTAAAGGACAGCCAAAGAGAAATGTGATGTGAAACAAGCCTACAGATGACCAGCTAAACTAGGATTTCAAACGCCAACCAATCTCTTAATGAGAAGCTGATTCTTGCTGTTAATTAAACTGATTATTTAATTCCATGCCTTGTTGCTGCTGTTATTCTGCCACAGCAGACATTTCCAAAACAGTTGATCTTTCTGTTTTTTCTAAGAACACCGTCAAAATGTTTTGGTGACCTAAGAGATCAGCCTTACCAAGACCAATTGATATTGATAAAGACTTTTTGACTAACAAGGTAGGTTGTGTCTGGATATCTGCATTTTTTTACATATATTGTGTCATATTATATGAAACATGTAACAAGTTACAAGTTATATCAAACATACCCGTGCCTCTATGACTATTTTATATATATATATATATATATATATATATATATATATATATATTCTCTTCTATATATGTGGTTATTTACATATACTTACATGTTTGGATTATACATGTTTATATATCTACAATTATAATTTAACTAAAATTATCGATTTTCTTTTTGTCTTTCTTGGTTTCTTAACATCCTTTATGGGTTGTTCGAAATAGTGGCTGTCCCGATCTGTGATTTTAAAAATTTGACACCCTGGTTGTGAATATTCTTATATTTAGACTATGAAAAGAATTAGAAGGTAACACAACTGTAACTACTTGGTTATCATTAGAAAGAAAATCTTCTTAAACGTCTGTCTGTTGTATATCTTGTTTTGTACTTCACTCATCAGTAACTGACTTAAATTTACTAGCAATATGGTTTTGCATCACTCACTCAAATTATGGAAGCAATGAAGGAAATTCTTTTAGAGATTCTTCTCTGTGCAACACAATAATCATACCAAATATTCCAGCCGTTTTTCCATTCACAGTATAAGTCATTAGATATCTGGGCCTTTAGAAACCTCTGTATTAACAATTAAATTTCAAATATAAAATATATTATTAATGTTATAAAAAAGAAATCTGACTAGATTCCATAATCTGCAATCATTATCTCTACATGATTATGTTTTAGTTAATTATAAGGGGAATATCAATATCTGTAGACTCTATCAACTAATTACACCTTTTTCACCTCTAGATGAACTTAGCTAACAATGGGAGAGTGCCTTTCAAAGTCTTAGACATAGAAAGGAACATAATTATTCATAAAAACACTGATTGTTATTATATGCAAAGCATACTGTAATTCATCATAAAACTGAACATCACATACATCTTTCAAGATTAAAGTAATATCAAAGATTGGACCTTAACTGTGAATGAGGTGATCATGCACTGGCCTTGCTAGGTTATGTTTTTGAATTTCCTAAACTATGACATTTATAAGAGAACATTTCCACTTATTTGCCAGATTGTATTAGATTCTCATATACTTCTGTGTCTTTAATAGCATTGTTTAGAGAAACATCAGATGGGATAAGATTATGTTAAAAGAAATCTTTTGTCATTTCTTATATTACATTGCTTAAGTGTCAACTGATCTTGCTTAATTTGTAGAATCTAATACACCTTCTATAACTCATATCGAAAGCAATGTCTTGAATGTTACTAGAGAAAAAACTATCACATTTTCTTTGCAAACTATGGCTGTAAAGCTTTTAAAGAATCTAACAAGATTTTATTAATCTTCTTCTTCATCTTTGCGTTAGTGATTGCCACAGTTGATCATCTGTTTCCATATTTTCCTGTCCTCTGCCTCTTGCTCTGTCACACCAACAGCCTGCATGTCTTCTCTCACCACATCCATAAACATCCCTTTAGGCCTTCCTCTTATCCTTTTGCCTGGCAGCTCTATCCTTACAATCCTTCTCCAAATATACACAGCATCTCTCCTCTGCACATGTCCAAACCTCTCTGGCTTTGTCTCCAAACCATCCAATCTGAGGTGACCCTCTAATATACTCATTTCTAATTCTGTCCATCCTCATCAGACCCAATGCAAATCTCGATATCCTTAAATCTGCAGCCTCCAGCTCCATCTCCTGTCTTTTCGTTACTGCCACTGTCTCTATCTCATATAACATAGCTGGTCTCACTACTGTCATGTAGACCTTCCCTTTCACTCTTGCTGGTACCCGTCTGTCACAAATCATTCCTGACACTCTTCTTCACCTACTCCATCCTGCCTACAGTCTTATCATCACCTCCCTTCCACACTCCCCGCTACTCTGTACTGTTGATCCCAAGTATTTAAACTCATTTACCTTTCCAAGTTCTACTCCCTGCATCCTCACTATTCCTCTGACCTCCCTCTCATTCACACACATGTATTCTGCCTTAGTCCTATTGACCTTCATTCCTCTTCTCTCTAGGGTATTATCTCCACCTCTCCATGCTCTCCTCAACCTGCTCCCTACTCTTGTTACAGATCACAATGTCATCTGCAAACATTATAGTCCACAGTGATTCGTGTCTAATCTCGTTTGTCAACCTGTCCATCACCATTGGTCAGAGCCAATCCCTGATGTAATCACACCTCCACCTTGAACGCATCCACTCCTACTCCAGACCTCACCACTGTCACACATCCCTTCCTCATACAATATCACAACTCTTCTCTAGGCATTCTGTCATATGCTTTCTCCAAGTCTATAAAGACACAAGTCAGCTCCTTCTGGGCTTCTCTATACTACTGCATCAACACCCTTGGGGCAAACATCACATCTATAATACTCTTTCCTGTCATGAAATCATACTGCCTCTCGCTAATCATCACCACTACTCTTTCCCATAACTTCATGCTTTGGCTGATAAATTTTATCCCTCTGTAGTTACTACAGCGCTGCACATCACCCTTATTCTTTAAAATCAGTACCAACACCCGTCTTCTGAACTCCCTGGGCATCCTCTCACTTTCCAAGATTGCTTTAAACAATCTGGTTAAAAACTCCACTGCCATCTCTCCTAAACACCTCCATGCTCCAACAGGTATGTCATTTGGACCAACGGCCTTCCCATTCTTCATCCTCTTCATAACTGTCCTTACTTTCTCCTTGCTAATCTGTTGCACTTCCTGCTTCACTCTCTCCACATCACCCAACCTTCTGTATCTTTCATTCTCTTCATTCATCAACCTCTCAAAGTGCTATTGAACTCACTCTCCAAACTTGTAAGTATGTTTCCATCATTACCCTTTATCACCCTAAACTTCTGCTCATCTTTCCCAGCTCGGTCACTCAACTTAACAATTGGTACAGGAACTTTTCTCCCTTCCTAGTGTCCAACATCTCATGCAACTCATCATATTCTTTGTCTTTAGCCTTCACCACTGCTATCTTCACCTTAGGCCTTGTCTCCTTGTACTCCAGTCTACTTTCTTCATCTCTCTGAAAACCCCATTTCTTCACCAACCTCTTCCTCTGTATACTCTCCTGTACTTCCCCATTCCACCACCTGGTTTCCTTGTCCTCCTTCCTCAGTGCAGATTTCACACCAAGCAGCCGTTTAGATATCTCCCTAACCACTTCTGCTGTGGTTGCCCAGCTATCCGGTAACTCCTCACTGCCACCCTGTTCCTGTCTTACCTCCTCCCTGAACTCCACCTTACACTCACCTTCCACCATTTGATCTTTGGGTCTGCCCTCACTCTCCTTCTCTTCTTGATCTCCAACATCATCCTACAGACCACCATCCTATACTGCCTAACTATGCTTTCCCCTGCCACTGCTTTGCAGTCTCCAATCTCCTTCAGACTGAGTCTTCTGCAAAGGATATAATCCACCTGTTTGCATCTTCTTCCACTCTTGTACATCACTCTGTGTTCCTCCCTCTTCTTAAAATATGTTATTTACTTCAGACATGTCCATCTTTTTCGTAAAGTCCATTATCCTCTGACCTTCTCATTTCTTTCCTTGACACCATACCTACCCATCACTGCCTCATCCCCTCTGTTTCCTTCACCATTATGTCCATTGATATCCATTCCAATTACCACTCTCTCTCCCTGGGTACACTCTCCACCACTTCATCCAGGTCGATCCAGAAATCTTCTTTCTCATACATCGCACTCTGAAATTGTGGGGAATGTGCACTAACAACATTCATCATCACACCTTTAATTTCCAGCTTCCTAATCATCACTCTGTTTGACGCCATTTTCACCTCCAAAACACTCTTGACATACTTTTCCTTCAGGATAACCACTATCCCATTTATCCTCACAACCACACCATGGTAGAATAATTTGAACCTGCCTCCAATACACCTGGCCTTATTCCCCTTCCGTCTCTCCATCTCCCGCACACAAAATATATCAACCATCTTTCTCTCCATCATACTGCCGAAATTCAAATTTCCTGCTCTCACTTCCACTCTCCTACCCTTCCTCCTCTCCTCCTGGACACACCTCCCCCCCTCTTCTTCTCCTTCAACCAAATGTAGCCCAATTTCCCCAGAACCCTGTTGGCTAACAGTACACAGGGGAATGTACAAACCAGTGTGTTTCTTTGTCCCGGTCCATAGCCCAGATAAATGGGGAGGGTTATGTCACAAAGGGCAACCAGTGTAAAACTTTTCTAGATCAATATGTGAACAATATGCAGGCAAGAATTCTTTAATATTGTCCTAAATTAAATCTGCCAGGGTGCTGCTACTGTTCTGATACTCTATAGAAGTTCTAATAGAACAAATACTGTATGTGAAGAACTGTTTCTATGTACACATGTGCACTTGGATGACAACTTCAGCACTTGTCAAATAGTAATTCTGCCTTTAGTTGAGGGTTGTTGCTGTTGCCTAATGTCTATCCTCTTTTTCTGCTTTAAAAATCTGATGACTGAAAGAACATCAGCATCTGATGTCACTTCCAGTTTCTGATCACGTGATCTTGCGTCTTTCACCTCTTTCACCTCATAACTAGCTCAACTGCCATCTTGGCTCTGTTTTGTCTTCGGCTCCTATCTGAAAAAATGATTTTGGAAAGGTTTGTAAAACCTATTTTTCATTTTTCCATTCAGATACAAGGATCACAGGCCAGTGCCTCAACTCTTTAGGCTCTTGTCTTTGCTTTATTTAAACATGCTACATATGCTACTATCTGTTCTAAATCTTTCTCATTTATCATCTAGTGCTGCCTCTATAGCTCTCCAGGATAAAATTCCCCAAGCCTTCTACTAAAAAGGTTTTTTCAAAGATTGAGATCTCATATAAAAAGTTCATACTTTCACAAAATTAGATATATCAATCATTGCAGCATGCCATAACCTCAGCTTATGTTCACTAATAATCATAAAGTATATAATAATAATAAATTAGAAACCTTACTATACTGTAAATGTTATTGAAATATGGTATGCCTAGCTATAGCCTGATATTGATGAGAGGAGTCTGCTGAATTAATTAATTATATGGAAACATTTTTGAAGGAAGTGCACTCATTGAAGTTTTCTGTATTTCGGAAGAGAATTTGACAAGATGACAGTTAATGAAAATGGGAAAATGAGTAACATACGTAAAGCAGAATAAAACTGAATATTTCATGTCAATCTGATGCATTGTGATAACATTCTGTCAACCAGTTCCTCAAGTGATGTTAGTTGGAAGAGATGAGGAGTTGGTGTCAGCTCTGATGAAAACCCAATTTTACAATGTATCAGCTCAAAATGCATGAATATTTTGCCTTTTAAAATAATATAAACTTGTATTTCATTAGCACCCAGTCTCATTTTTATCTACCACTAGTTATTCTTGTGTACAGAGCTAGATTTTCATAGAGTGCAGTTATGGACTTATTAGATAGATAGATAGATAGATAGATAGATAGATAGATAGATAGATAGATAGATAGATAGATAGATAGATAGATAGATAGATACTTTATTAATCCCAAGGGGAAATTTACATACTTCAGCAGCAGCATAATGATAAAAACAATATTAAATTAAAGATTGATAACAATGAAAGTATTACAAACAGACAATAATCTATACTAATAAAAGGCAAAGCCCTCACCGACTCACTGACTCACTCATCACTAATTCTCCAACTTCCCGTGTAGGTAGAAGGCTGAAATTTGGCAGGCTTATTCCTAACAGCTTACTTAAAAAAGTTGGGCAGGTTTAATTTCGAAATTCTACGCATAATGGTCATAACTGGAAGCTATTTTTCTACATATACTGTAATGGAGTTGAGCTCGAAAGCCGTGGGGGGCGGAGTTTCACGTGACATCATCACGCCTCCCATGTAATCACGTGAACTGACTGTCAACGCAGTATGTAGAAAACCAGGAAGAGCTCCAAAAAGCGCTGAAGAAAACATGCATTATATAATTCAGAAGGCAGCGAAACAATAAGAAGCGAGCGAGTGACATATATCACCATATTTATGAGTGCTGCTACTTCGGAAACAAAGCACGGTGTAAACCTAAAGTTTAAATTAAGTTCATAGACAGGCTGCTGCTGGCGTTTGTCATGCCCACTGGTAATGCGGGATACAAGTTTAATGAGTTTATAGTTATAAACGAGACTTTTGATCACTTTGTAACTAAGTTAAAATTGCAGGGTGAGGGGCTGTGCTTATGCAAATTCCGAGAGACTGTGTTTGTGGGGGATTGACAGTTAAGGCAGGTGGGGGAGTCACGTCATCATCTCCCCTCCCATTTACCTCATTTCGGTCTGAGTTGAGCTCCGCGGCTAACGCCGCTTCAAGCAACCGCCACACTGCCACCAAATACTCCCAGAAAAATCCACAAGTTAATACACACGCTGTCTCTAGAGTTTCTCCACACTGAATCCTCCAGGCACTACTTACAAAAGGTTACATTGACAATCATGTTAATTTTAAAATAGTTCCTTTTCTTAGCACAAGCACAGCTGAGAAGCTTCGATGCATGTGCTCCATAATGCATTAAAAATCACGCATTTAATCACAAGCAAAGGGGAACTTCTGTCAATGCATGATTTCCTGGTACACCGATTACATTGATCAGCGCTTCCTGATTCATTTTAGCCTCGCACCCCCTTGGTTTGAGAAGAAGTATGAAAAAATATGAGGTTAACACAGAAAAACAAGTCACCTATTGAAGCTTTATGAATAATCGATTCGCCATCAATAATTGTTTTGGTAAAGCCATACTCAGTGTAATCCTCCTTCCATTTTATAATTTTTCCACCACTAGCCATGATTAAATGAACGGTAAAAAAGTAAGAGCGAAGCGAGGGTGATTTATTCAGGCAGGCAGGTGATAGCTGAATAGCTCGAATTTGGATATAAGTAGCTTCTATTTAGTCGCCAGAAATATCTTCGTTAGGAATGGAAGTTGAATTTAGTCTTTAAATTTCTATGGTAAAGAAAAAGTTATGCAATGATGACTACATTTAACTATATAAAGTCAAAACTTGTATATATAAAGTCATTCGCGAATATATAAAGTCAAAACTTGATTATATAAAGTCACTGTCGGTATAAATAAAGTCAAAACTTGAATATATAAAGTCAGTGTCGGTATATATAAAGTCAATACTTGTTTCTGAATATATAAAGTCAAAACTTGACTATATAAAGTCGGCGTTGGAATATTTCGGAATATATAAAGTAAGCGCTGCAATATATAAAGTCAAAACTTTAATATATAAAGTCAGCGTCGGAATATAAAAAGTCAGCGCTGGAATATCCATCCATTTCCCAACACGTTGAATCCAACCACAGGGTCACGGGGGTCTGCTGGAGCCAATCTCAGCCAACACTGGGTGCAAGGCAGGAACCAATCCTGGGCAGGGCACATGCATCATTTTTAAAACATTAACCAAACAGTGTTTTTTTCATTTATTTTTCTGAATACGTTTTTGTTAACTTAGTTCAGTTCAGAGTCGTTTCAATCAATAGATTTTGACTTTCACTTTATGTATTCAGGAGTGAGTTTATATACTCCGATGTTGACTTTATATAATCAGGAATGACTTTATAAATTCCGACGCTGACTTTATATATTCAGGTTTTGACTTTATATATTCCAGCGATGACTTTATATATTCAACTTTTGACTTTATATATTCAGAAAAAAGTTTTGACTTTATGTATACCGACACTGACTTTATATATTCAAGTTTTGACTTTATATATTCGGGAATGACTTTATATATTCAAGTTTTGACTTTATATATTCTGACGCCGACTTTATATATTCACAAAATCAATTTATTTGCCTGTTTGGCACCCCATAGTATATGTGTGTGTGTATATATGTACACATGTCAATCATGATACATTATTATTAAAATGTTTCCTTTTCTTTTTACTTCTCCGCTGCCAAGCGCAGGTATTTTGATATATATATACTTTGTATATAGATATAGATATATATATATAGATATATAGATATGACAACAACACTCATATCAAAGACAAAACAATTACATTAACAATCATGTTACGTTATTTTAAAAATTTTTCCTTTTCTTTTTCATAACTTCTTTAACACACTACTTCTCCGCTGCGAAGCGCGGGTATTCTGCTAGATGTGTATAATATTAACGTTTACACCCAGAGTTGTATAGTGTGGGGGAGGAACGATCTCCTCAGTCTGTCAATGGAGCAGGGCAGTGACAGCAGTTTGTCACTGAAGCTGCTTCTCTGTCTGGAGATGATCCTGTTCAGTGGATGCAGTGGATTTTCCATTATTGCCAGGAGCTTGCTCAGCGCCCGTCGCTCTGCCATGGATATCAAACTGTCCAGCTCTGTGCCTACAACAGAGCCTGTCTTCCTCACCAGTTTGTCCAGGCGTGAGGCATCATATACCTCAATGTAGAACTGTAGTAGTTTGGGTAAAATTAATTAATATAGCAAAGTGTACACTTGAAGGAGTAAGATAGAACTGCTGAAAAAATAAAAGATGTTTAGTGCTAAAAAGAATACAGATTGTAGAGACCACATTGGATGAGATGTGGAAAAATGATGTTTTACCTGTTTCATTAATCAGCAAATTTCTTTAGCATCTGCACTGTAATGCTTTCTGCATGTCACGATTTTTTATGAAATTTTATACCTAAAGGAAGATAATTGAATATTAAATTAACACTTTGTAGCATTCACATATGATTAATTTTCTCAAGGCAGTATCTGTCTGAATAAAAAGCATCTCTTCTTGCAGAACTTCCATGTTAAAATTTACTGCTTCAGTAACCCTTTCAGTTACCCCAGAACCTATTCTTCTCCCATCTAGGCCCTTGCATGAATTGGATTATTAAGCCTTGTAAATTCCATTCCCAAATTTTTGCCAGAGAAGAACCAATAACTTTACCAGTAAATGCATCAATAAATGCTAATCCCAAATAATCATCCATTTCCTCCATCCATCCATTTTCTAACCCACTGAATCCAAATACAGGGTCACAGGGGTCTGCTGGAGCCAATCCCAGCCAATGCAGGGCACAAGGCAGGAACCAATCCTGGGCAGGGTGCCAACCCACCGCAGGACACACACAAACACACCAAGCACACACTAGGGCCAATTTAGAATCGCCAATCCACCTAACCTGCATGTCTTTGGATTGTGGGAGGAAACCAGAGTGCCCGGAGGAAACCCACACAGACACGGGGAGAACATGCAAACTCCACGCAGGTAGGACCCGGGAAGCGAACCCGGGTCTCCTAACTGCGAGGCAGCAGCGCTACCACTGCGCCACCGTGCCGCCCTCCATTTCCTTGGCACTAATATTTGTAATTTTAAAAACAAAGTAATTGCCATTCTGCTTGTTGAATGTGTCTCTAATTTATTTAATAATTGAAACTCCCAAAGACTCAATGAATAGTGATTTTGAAAGATGCCCTTTATTTTTACAATAAAAGCACAAGCCAAATTTCAAGTGTCATTACTAGGGGGCCTCACCCCCTGCTTGCTTTGCTTGCCAAAGCCCCCAACCTGCGCTACATGCCAGCCACAACGCATCTCTGCTGCTTGCGTATGTGGACTTCACTTTCACCAAACAAAAGATCTTTTAATTCTCGCAGATACGCCTCTTCATTGGGAAGAAACACTAATTTTCCCTGATGGCAACACGAATTAGACGATCTACAAGTCTCTGACTTAAAGTTTAAATCCGAACAATATATTCAATCTCTTTTTGCTTTTCCGTTATTTCACCGAGTAATAATTTTCTTTTGTTTGCGCTAATGCGATCTTTACTATCATTTTTTAGAAACTTAGTACTTTCATTATCTCTAACCTGCTCTGCATGTGTATCGTCCCAATGTTTTTGAATTCTTTACAACGTTCTACTTTGTCATCTACTCTTTGTCTTTTATTTCCAGCCCTGGGCGTGGTTAAAGCTCTTGGCACAAAGTCTCATCTCGCAGGACATCAAAGTATCTCTCTGAAAAAGTCACATCTCGTCCCAGGAATTTTTTATTATAATAGAGACGTATACGTAACTGAATTAGATAAATTACTATTCATACTACTCCCCATCTTCTGACCATTTAACAGAAAAGCAGACTTCATCAGACTCATATTCATGAAAAGCTAAATCCATTTCTAACATAAGAAACCTGGTTTTATCTGCCCCGTCTACCAACAAAAGTTTATATTCTGTATGATAATGATATATTACATCTGCTCCTTAATATAATTTTTGTAGGTATTTTAAAAAGCACCTTGAAATTTGTTAATCAGTCTGAGATAATATTGCAACACAAACGTTGAGCTTTCCAAAATAGATCTCAAAATCTAAGCTCTGACCTCGCTGCTAATATACTTTCTTTTAAAAAAGTTATTAATTGTAGAATCTGAAGTCATGTTGCTTTGCCTAGTGGTGGAACACTCTTGATAACTAGACCGTGACCATCACTGCTTGAAGCCTTCATATTTTTTAATATCGCCTAATTGGTAATGAAATGGAAAATGAACATGAAACACTACTTTTCCCTGTAGACTTAAGGCATCTCTCTCATGGAAAGGGTTTTCTTCTGAATTGATGTTGTACATAAAGAGAACTGGATCACTGGAGGCCATTAACCTGCCAGATAATTTTAGAAATGGACAATGAGATCAGCTATTAAAACTGAAAAACTGAAAAGGAAATCAAGAAAACAGATGAGAGTGTCAGAGAATGGAAGAGCTTCTCTCTATGGTAACCATATACTGTATATGGTACATTTACAGTAAATTCATGTCTACAGCTTTCACAATATGTAACTACATCATATTACTGTATGTTACCATAAATAAACAATTTTATATAGTGACTTCACAGTAAACTGTGCCACAAAATTACTGTGATGCAGCAGTATGCTCCTGTTAAATTAGATTTATTGACCATTTCCAATATACATTAATTTCCTAAATTTTTACATGTGAACTGTAATAGTACTGCAATTCAATTTACTATAACATTCTTAATGAAAATATGTTATTTAGTCTAGTAAGGTCATTAGTGTTCCACTGTAAAATAAATCGTGTCAGTTATTTAATGGTTACATGACTAAAAATTCAACTACCAATTATTTAACCACCAAAAATTATTAGAAACATTAACCAACAGTGTTTTTAGAAAAATCATTTGTATACATTGATATAATTTCAATGTTTTATATGGTTATTTTATGTTGTGTGTTGCAGAAAGAAAGGTTGCTAGAATGTGCTACAGGTTTGCCAGTTCATCGAAAAATCCAAAAAAGGAAAACACAACAAAACCTTCGGCACACACAGAACAAGTTAGATTGCCATCTTTAATTTTTTGTTGCCTACCGTCTAAAGGTGTGGGGTCCATTAGGAGCAATTAGCAGCATGGTTGCAAAAGGGGTGTTCCTTATGCAAATAGATTAACTTTATGCAAATTTAGAATTCTCTTCTGTTGTGACTTTACAGCACTATAACAATTATTCATACAATTGTCTAGCATATTGAAATAATTAATTAATATTAACAACTAAAGCACTGCTTATTCAAATTTATAAGCATTTATCTATTTAAAAGTTACTGTTTTAACCATATATTGAATTACAGTTTTTGACAGTGAAAACATACAGTTGTTTTAGTGTTTTTATGGGATTTGTTATATATTTTTTTTTATTCTAGTATTTCATAGCAGGTACACTCCTGCCTTGCACCCAGTCTAATAAAGATGGATTGTTTTTTCAGCCATGATGTTTATTAAAGCATGACACAGAAGAAAACTTGAAAATCTTCAAAAGCTCCCTGAATATTCACCAAGTGCTCAGTGTTTCACCTTAGTTATTTTAAAATATCATAGAATGTGGGCTAATTTAAAGCTGTCAACTAGCCAATCCCACATGTTTCTGGGATGTAGTAAAAGCCATTCTGATATGGGGTGTGGTGGATGGCCGGCCGTTTATCCCGGCCAATACCCCCAAGTCGCCAGGTGGAGCCCTCCTTGCAGCATGGAGGTTCCCAGAAGACCAGCAGGGCATCATGGACAATGTGGTTTTTATGCACAGCCCTGCTGGATGCCATGGGGCCACAAGAGGGAGCTGCAGGGAGGACCGAGGACTTCTTCGTGCCCTATGGTTAAAGAGAAGAGCTTTTACCTGACCCGGAAGTGATTGAGAATCGCATGGACTGGGGATTGGGAACACTTTCGGGTCAGGAGATATAAAAGGACTGTGAGAGCTCCCAGACGGCGAGCTGAGCTGGGTGGTAGGAGGGCAACGCGTCTGGGAGCTGGAGGATTGGTTTATTGAGAATTTGTGTTTATTAATGAGTATAGTGGTGGAGGGTGTGCTTTGTGCACTGTGGAAATTTAATAAAGTCAATCTGAGGACTTTTACCTGGTGTCTGGAGTCGTGGACAGGGGTTCAAGGGAGCGAGAGTGCCCCCTATCTACCACAGGGGAAAATGTACAATCTCCACCCAAACAGTCCCCAATCTGTGTGGAAGTAATGCTGATTGTTGTACTACAATCGAATGTATTTAGTATTGAATCTACATCAGTACCATCACAATCTATTTGTCTGTTTGTTTCTTCATTAATCCCATAAAAACGGCTGAACCAATATTCATGAACTCTTGCATATGCGTTATATTTGGCCCAACTTTAAATATAGGGTATATGGCATATCAGTAACAGGTGTTGCTAAAGAGGATGTTAACTCACGATGCTGGGACTATGATTCACATGAGGCAGCAGGAGTGCACTGGGGCTGATGGGAACTTATATCGTCCAAAGTGGGATCTCATTTACGTACATAGTAGACTTAGGAATCAGTAAACTAAGGGGATACTGGGGCTGATGGGAGGGCGCCTTTAGCAGCATGCACAAACATATACTGTCCAAAGTGGGATCTCATTTATACACATAGTAGACTAAGGAGATAATAGACTAAAGGGACACTGGGGCTAATGGGAAACTTTTATATCTCATCTAAGACAATAAAGTAAAGTAAGTTAGAGAGTAGTGTTTTCTTCTGAACTAATTTGGGTAACAATTCCATTCCTTCACTTGCTTATGTCTTTTGTCTCATTGTAGGTTGTGTTTAGCCATATTGAGTTTCAAATGATATTTCTTCCCTGTTTATTTCCATCTACACCTTTTTCTGAGAAATATCCAGGTCCAAAAGGGGTTTATGGTGTTTCTGAACCCTTAAGGAGCAATATTATTTTCTTTCAACTCCCCCAACACCCTCGTTTATGATTTTTGTAGTTGTGAAATCGCATGCAAAACAAAATTTACAGTCAATTTTACAAAACTATGAAAGAAACTGGGAGTGTTTCATTCACAACTACCTATCATTTTGCAACATTATATTATATATTACTAATGGTACGAGATTCAGGCTGCTGGACAAGGACAGTGGTCCATGTTACTCAAATGTGCAAGTATACATTTCTTTGTACTGTGTACATGTAACAGTAATTTTAAAATGAAGTGATACTTTTTTTATCAAAGCAAAGCCATGCATTTCTTGAAAAGTCAATGCTATTTTACACTGGTATATTGCTACCAAGTATGATAGATATAAGCCATGATGAAACAGAATAAAATACAATTTTTTGTCAGATGCTGAGTCACTGTTCAGATTCTGGTAGAAAGAAAATGACTGAGGAAAACTTGAGCAACTTTTACTGTTTCTTGATGGTAGACATGGTAAAGGACAACATGCACAGGCAAGTATCTCAGTCAGGATGGGGCAAAGTTCCTTACCTAAATGGGAGATGACCTCTCCAGAGGCACAAGAAGAATAGCAGGGTGTTCCCTACCTTAGCCAGGAAGTTGGCAGAAGATGACAGTTTGTAACCGAGTATGCTGGTATTCCGGCAGGGTTGGATCGAGGAACAATATCTGACTGGGATGGGAGCGTGAGAGAAGGACTGGGGCAGACAACCAGTCAGTTCTAAATGCTCTCCCAACACGCTAGGTTGCAGCATCCCTGGGTGGTGCTACCAGTATAGCATGCTGGGATCTGTAGTCTCATTTGGTTTTGGGAATGCCGCCAGAGGGCGCTGTGAGGATTTGTGATCCCTTCTTTTAAGGTCTTCATTTCAACCCGGAAGTGCTTTCATTGAGATATGCCCTAGCATTTGACATACACCTGGGACTAAAATAAAAGATAAAAGAAGCCACGCACCCTTATCCAGATGAGTTGGAGTCAGGAGAGGAGCTGGACAACACTCTCCTTTAAAGAGTGGGAGAATATTTTCGTAAAGTATTTTGGTTAATAAACCTTGTGCTTGAACCTGGGACTTATGTCATTTTGGTTGTGTTTGGAATGCTGCAATGCACCCTACTGGTAACAACATTTATTCAAGTTTGTTTTATGATAAAGCCATTAAAATTATAGGCTTTGATGCCAATACAGCATTGTGATTTGTAGCAATTTTAAATCATGAATTGAATTAATCAACTTCGAATCATCTTTATAACTATACTGACTCACAAGAGACAGCAACAAAAAAAAATAAAAATGAATGGAAGATGTGTAGCCAAGGAATGGACCAAAGTCAAAACCGTGAGTCAAATAGATCTTTTGTTGATGCCAATAACACAATCGAAAATTTGTAGTCAAAAAAATAAAGATAAAATATTTGCGATCCAGAAAGTCAAGAAAATACAATTTTTTTCAATTGCAATCCATTAAGCTCAGTTACCCCAGGACTGCCAAAGATGACTTTTAAACCATCACCTGGATGGTATCACCAATAAGTGCACAAGTGGATGTGGAATTCTGGGAATGATTTCCATAGAGAGAGTCATAACAATAGCCAAAATGGGGGCATCTGTCACAATCAAATGTAAGCAAATTACGAGGATGTAAGGTATGACAAAACAGACTTTAAATTCAGGTTGTTCATGTGTCAAAACTCTGTATTTCATATGTACTGTAATTAACCTAGAAGTTCCATTATGAGCTTTACAAAAAAATTTAATTTCTAAAGATCATGATAATAAAATTATCAAAAACCTCCAGTGATATCTACAGTGATGTCTTTGAACTCCAAATCCCCGTGGTCCCCACACTGTAGGTTCTTTCTGCAGTCTATGGATTCATGTATTCAGCAAGCCATCCAGTTTATTAAACTGAGATTAAAAATCTGTTAGTGAAACCACACTTAACAGGAAATACAAAACTGTGGCACTCATGGTTCCAACCCAGAGTTGCCACAATTATGGAACTGAATAATGCATAAAAAGAATAAATTCTCAATCAGAGCATTGAAATTCATGATTATCAGAGCGGTAGGGTAGGTGACAGTTGGGACAGAATTGACAAAAGGGTCAACATTTCTGAAAACACAAAAGTATTTGTTTTCTTACCTCAACCAATATACAATTATGCCTAGATAAAGCCAGGTACATCGGCTAGTTACTTTTTAATAAATGTAAGCAGGCTGCGGTGTGTAGGTCATCCTCAATAAACTGTGTAATAAAGAATGATGTCTTACTGCAGGGACTCCATCTGTCTAACAATCCAACTCATACATTTTCAAAATTTGGAACAGACTTTCCTTAAAAGCCTTAGCAAAATTTTAGGACTCATCATTTTCAATTTAGTGTGGAAAATGCTGCCAAGAGTCACTTTTTACCTTTCTTAAGAAATTCACTGATTTTATATTGTGGCATAGCAGTATTCTGGAACTGAAAGCCTTATGAGATTTCTTTCAATAAAACCCTTTCATTACAGAACTTGATGGAAACCTATCACATTACCAGATGACAGATCTCTTTTTACCAATAAATCCAGCTAGTGGTGGAACAAAACCCTATATCATTCAGAGACAAGCTGCAAGTACTAATGTGTGGCTACAAGAACAACTTAAAGTTTAAACTAAAGTTGTAAAAATCGAAGTTGGAAAAGAAAGGTTTGTGAAAATGTTTAAGGCTTTCAGTACAAAGCAATACACCTGCAAATGTATAATACATATTACGTACCATAAATCACCCAATTAAATTACATAAAATCTAATTTCCTTTCTTAATTAGAAACATGAAACTATGCATATGTGGTAATGTACAAATAAAAATATCTGTTTAGCATAACATTCTCAGATCCACTTAATCCAAGTCATGGTAGCTGGAGCAATTGGCACAATCCAGGACAGGTCACCAGTCCATCACAGGGACCACTCCTGCACACTCCCACTCTCACACTGGGCTGATTTAGAATCACAAATTAACCTGACACACGTTCCTTTGAAGTGTGAGAGGACAACCCACACTGACCTACACAAGGGGAGAATGTACACTTTTCACATTAAAGGGTCTGTGAGGCAGTAGGACTAATCATTGAGCATGTATTACCACCCATAATGTAGATTACATAAAAATAATCATAATTTTTTATAATGCAGTATTGCTCCCCTGAATAATGACACCATGGATCAAGGCTAACCCATCTTTGAAATCATCGACTCTTCTGGCATGTTCCGAAATTGTATGTATACTTTCAGAGTCCCTGGTATATGTTCTGTGGTTATTAAATAAAATATAGAAAAAAGCATAAAAGACAGATGGTACATGTGCTCTGTGCCTGTTTGCGTGATTCTAACAGAACAATGTGCAATTTTTCTGTGAAAAACAACCTCAGCCTTTTCTCAAACATGAGTATCCCCAAAATGAAGAGTTTGCTCAAAGCTGAACCAGATTTATTTTAATGTGTCCCTGTGAACAATACCACTGAACTAAATACACACTCACAGAGCAAATTATTAGGAGCACTTTATTAATACTGTGTAAGCCTCACTTTGCTCTCAAAACAGCATCAGATCTTTCTGACATGAGTGCATCACACAATTTCAGCAGATTTGTCAACCTGACATTCTACCACATCTCAAAGGTGTCCTATAGGACTGGGAAGACCACTAGAAAACACTGAGCTCATTGTGATGTTCATGAAACTAGTTTGAGATACCTTTTGATTTGAGATATGGTGCATTATCATGATGGAAATAGCCATTAGAAGATGAGTAAATTGTAGCCATGAAGGGATGCACATGATCAGCAACAATACTCAAACAGGCTGTGGATTGATCAATATTAACAGGTCCAAAGTGTGCCAAGAATACATTCTCCAAATCATTACACCACAGTCAGCAGCCTGGATTGTGGACACACGACAGGCTGGGTGCATGGATTCATGTGGTTGACATCAAATCATGACCCTACCATTTGTGTGTCACAGCAGAAATTGAAATGCATCAGATCAGGCTGCATTTTCACAGTCAGTTTTGATGAGCCTGTGCTGACTGCAGTCTCAGCTTTCTGTTCTTGGCTGGTGGGAACGGAACCTGACATTGTTTCCTACTGTTGTAGCCCATACACCTCAAGGTTTGACATGGTTTTCTGCTCACCACAATTGTACAGTGTGGCCATTTGAATTACTGTGGCTTTTCTGTTAGCTCAAACCAGTCTGTCCATTCTCCTCTGATGTTTCTCATCAACAAGGATGTTTCTTTTTGTTTTAGCACTGTTCTGAGCTAACTCGAGACTGCTGTGTCTGAAAATACAAGGAGATCAGCAGTTACAGAAATACTCAAACCAGCCCATCTGGCCCAACAATCACTGAGATCACATTTTTTCCCTATTTTGGTATTTGATGTGAACATTGACTAAAGCTTCTGACCTGTATCTCCATGGTTGCATGCATCGCTGTACTGCTACGTGATTGGCTGATTAGATAATTACTTGAATAAGCATGTCTATGGGTGTCCCTAATAATTTGTACAGTGAATGTTATATGTGAGCACACCTAATGCTCAAGGTGATCTTTTAGTTGTGTTATGTTTCCAGAATATACCAGAAACATAGCAAATGTGCATATCAGATTTAATCTGTGGCCAAGCAATCTGCTGTATATGCTGAATAAAAATTACACCAGTTATTTCTTCTCAGACAAGATGTCTTCTTTCCTTCAGCTAATTTTCTGCTATGAGAAATTGTCAGCATGCTGGTGATATGACTAAAAGACCAACATGCTACATTCCCTCTGGGGTTTCCTCAATAAAAGCAATTCTTATCCTGACATGCAGACCCATTCAATTATGAAATTATTTAGATACTTTGCTTAGCAGCTACAACTTGCCGGGTTGGCAGGAAATTTATTGGGCATTCAAAAGTGAAGGATGAATGCATATGCAAAACTAAACCATGCTATTCATAAACAGTTTAATTTAATTTACAGGGTACATTATATATTATTAACTTAAAAACTAAGTTTTGAAAAAACTATTAGACACTCTCAGAAATGCCAAGTGAGCAGACATCCAGAGATGAACCCACAATATGTGTTGGATTATTGTTTGTATATTCAGCCCTGTAGATGTTGTATATTATGCATTATTGAAGCTATTAAATTTTTCACATATAATCAGTGTATGGTATGTGTTACTTATATGATAGCATAGTTAGTAACTCAAATGCTCCTGCATTACTGGGTCATTTTGCATTTATAATACCTTTTCATAACCAATACAGTGGGCATATGGTTTTGACTGAGAAACCTACAATAGGATTTTTAAACAAGTACATTAATATTGTTTATTTATTGTTTTAAGGATTTAATGTCAAAACTAATATGATATACACTTATTATATACTACTAGCTGTGTAAGCCCATGCTGTAAAAAGCACGGGGTCCTAGAAACTATTGAAATCGTCAGAAAAAAAATTGAAATGTAGAGATGTCAGGAAATTGGGCACCTCTCTCCTAGGAGGTTTCATTTGGCCTACATGTTTGTATCATTTGTGCATTAGCAGCTAAGCAACTGTCTTTCTTTGGAGGTTTCATTTTGCCGATATGCTCGCCTTGCTTATGTAATAGCGGATGACAGCGAGTGACTCTCTCTTTAAATATTTCATTTTGACGACGTGCTGGCCTCACTTGCGTATTATTGGATGTGGAGCCCTTAGCCTGACTCCACCTCTTACTTCCAGGCCGGACAGACACACACACTTCCACGTGTGGACATTTATATATGACTGGCCATTCCCACAGCTTCGCCCGCGTATTAGTAAAACAGGACAGTGAGGAGGGTCCCGCCCAGCTCTCTACTCTTGACATCACTCTTCCCCCTCCCCTCGGTCTGCAGCCACTGTCTCAGATTAGCGCGAATATATCTCTCCTGCATGCGAACTATGATTCTTAGTGCAATGAGAGAAGTTGCAAAATCAACCGGAATGTTCAAGCAAATTAAAGAAAAAAAAAGATCTAAATCCGTTAAATAGTTCTCTGGTGAAAAGCAGACAGATATATAAACGGGTCTAAAAAAACTATAAGAAATTATTCGCTTGGACCATGACATTTTTAAAACGGTTTCTTAGAGAACACCTATGGGTCAAGGGTAACCTACATTCCAAATTTCAATTCCCAAGTCCTCATGGTTCTGGAGATTTCATGATGAGTGAGTCAGTGGTATTTGGCTTTTATATATATAGATAAACTATTTAGCATGTGCAGGCTAGGTTTACTGATTTATGATTCTAAATTGGCTTTGCATGAGTGAGTCACTGAAAGAGTGTGAGTAAATGTGCCCTGTAATGAACAGACTTCCATCCAGAGATCCCCTAATTGTTCATTGTTTTCCGATGCTGCCAAACTAGGCTAAGGTTCCAAGTGTTTCTGAAAAGGAATGGTTGGGTTCGGGAAAAAGGACATTATTAACTTTTGGAGGCACTGAAGAGCACAACCTGAATACAAAATGAGCAACAGGGACTTAAAAGTATTAATAAAAAGTAATGAAGAGCAAAAACTGAAGGTTTGCTTTGCTGTGAGTTCAGTGAATTCACGGAATTGTTTGGGAATTTCGCCAAACTCTGTGAAATGCATTGAAGTCAATGGGGAACAAACTGGTTTTGAGTGGACTGTAATGGTGTAATTGTCTTTTAAGTGTCCCAGACTGCTAGGGAAAGTTTTGCCAAAAACGCTGGACTGACTATTGTGGCCAAAAATATGATCTGATCTGCGGGGCAAAAGTGCTAATTACTGTGCCACCGTGCCTCAAACAACAAAAGACACAGTCAGAAGGATAACCACAAACAAAGTTCAACAAATGGCCACAGATTAGTAAATGGCAATGCGTGATTGACTCATTCCATTTTTTGAAGTCTGGTCTCCAGGCTCAGCTCTAAGTCTTGTAGTTGCAGATACTTTGCACTAATTTCTTCCAAGAATTTATAAGTACCTTGTAAACAGTAATAAATCTTCCACTATTTTTATTTCACAGGGTCTCATTCTAACTCAACAAGGAGGGAGGGCTCCTTTAAGGCTATGTGCTCATAGGGCAGCACATGTCCAATTAATGCATGCACATGGCTGCTACAGATCTGTGATGTCATGCTGGCCTTGCAAAGCATCATGGAGCGCTTGGAAAAAATGATCATCTAATCTGTCCGTACCACAAATTTTGAGGAAAATGTTCGACAAACAATATAACCCGCGAACACAGCATATTCAATGTGAGAAATACTTTGCTGAACTTTGCTGATCAACACTAATGAAGAGTTTTACTTAATAATGATAAAGAGGAGGGTTTGTGCAGAGGAAGAATGCAAAGTAAAAAAATAAGCAAAAGAAAACAATAAATGTACTGCACCTCTGAGCCTTCCTATACAAGTTCTCATTGTCTGTTGTGTGGGATGTCTAAAGCGTTGCCCACTTCCCAAATCACGCAAATACTTTCCCTTCTCACCTCCAAGTTTCTTCTTTTCTTGTTGAACATCCTTTCTGCCTGATAATCCCTTGCTTATTCTAGCTAGTGACTGGAAGGGCATTTTGAATCAAAAAGAGGTAACTCCTTCCTTTAAGGTGTACAAGTCCACTTAAAGGGTCAGACGTACTCTAGAGAGCTCCAAAGGTCTTCTGGTAAGGCTGAGGTAAACCTCAGGTTACCTTTTCATCATATGAGTTGAGAGGAGACCAAAGATAAATCAGCCTTCCCTGTCATCCCATTTATGCCTGAGGTGTACCCAAGGAATGACTAACTCCCTTAATAAATAAATAAATCTAAATTTGCCCTAATGACTAGGGTGACCAACAATCCCAACTTTTGTGAGACATCCCAATTTTCAGCTTTCAACAGATGTATCCAGAAAAACCTCAGGCAGGACAAAATTTCCTCCCAATTTATCACAAAACACGACTGTCCCACTGAAAGACACTCAAGAGGAAGGATAAAAGGACAGGTTGGAGGGGGGTGCGGAGGGGTCTAGTGTGTTGCCCCTGGAACTTGATATCCCTCCCCTCACTCTACCATCATATTCCTGTGAGTCAGCTTGTCAAAATAAAGCAACACTCACACATTTCTGAATATATTGATCATAATATTTTTCAATGTATTTATGTGTTGTTATTGTAAACTTTTAAAAAATACTATTTTGATTTAATTAAAGTGTTATTTGAGTCAAATAATTGTCGGTCATTTGTTTATATGCAAAGAACCAACAAACAAGATGCAATATGGAGAACTAACCAGCAACTCTATTCAGGCTATGATAGACAAAAGCAATGGGTCTCCAGCCTTGATTTTAATGGCGAGACTAAGTGTGAATTTTTTAGACAAGAAGGCAGATCATTCCATAGCTTTGGGGTCCTGTAGCTAAATGTTGACCCTATTCCATAGTTTTACTTCGTAATGGTAAACTTAGAATAACAGATTCCCTAATGTAAATGCCCACATGTGAGAACAGTCTAAGAAACAGTTTTATTTTGTAAAAGAAACATTTTGAAATCAGTCCTAAACTTTCCTGGATGCCAATGTAAAGACATAAAAACAAGGGTTATGTGGTGATATTTAATAGTTCTAGTTATGATCTTTGCTGCAACATTTTCAATTAACTAAATGCTTAAAACAAAATGACTTGAACAGTTGGTGCAGAACACATTTCAGTACATAATTCATCCATCACTTCCCTGTGGATTTACATTTTCTGGCTGGAATAAGCACTTATACATAGTGTTGTAATATGTGTTTTAAAAGACAGACTGGTGTCAAAAATAATGCTTATATTGCATGCTGATTCACTAAAGCCATTGTTTAGGCCTATTTTAAAGGAATACTGCCCCCAGAAATTATACTTTATATGTTACTTACCCCATGTAGTTTGCAGTGATAAGAACATAAGAAGATTCAGAAATTTCACAAATAAGAGGTGAACATTCATCTCCATTTTATTTGGCTAATAGTTAAGCTGTCCCAATAACTCATCCAGCTACTTCTTAAAGGTTGTCAAGGATTCTGCTTCTCCTAGATGCCGCTGCAGTTTGTTTTCAATTCCCACCACTATCTGAGTAAAGAAGAACTTCCTGACTTCAGTTGTAAATGCACTTCCTCTTAATTTTCACTGGTGTCCTCGAGTATGAGATTCATTATTAAGATGAAAGGATTCTAGTGAATCTTCTGCCTTTGTGAACTTTGAAGACCTGGGGCCTCATGTATAACGCCGTGCGTAGAACTCGCACTATAACATGGCGTAAGCACAAAAGCCGAAATGTGCTTACGCACAGAAAAATCCAGATGCAGGAATCTGTGCATACTCCAACTTCCACGTTCTTCCGTTACATAAATCCTGATTAGCGTGAAAACTAACGCTCGTGCACGCGCATTATGTAACGCCCCAAATCCTCCCAGAATTATGCCTCTTTGAATATGCAAATCAATATAAATCGCCCTTAAGCGCAGCCTTCTGTGAAAAGACAATGGGAAAAGCACGGGGAAAATATAAGAATTTCAGCGAATACCAAGTGGAGGCAAAGGAAAACATACTATTTGTTCAAATAAACCGTGGTATAATCAACAAAAGGAAGTTGATCAAGTGACATAGCGTGTTGGAGAAACTTGAAAGCTCACATTCACAAAATCGCACAGTGCCGGAAATAAAAAAGAAGTCACATATCAAAGTTGCCGTGGAAAGCCGAGTTGTAAGCCCACTGTCTGAGTGTCATATGAAAGCTTATTAGGGTACAGAGAAAAAAGGCACACGGTGGGGAAAAAGCACGAAATGTCCAATTCGATCTCGACATTTCCACTTTAATCACGTAGTTTATTTTGTCATTTAGTAGAACATTATAAACTTCATCTTAAAATCGTTTAATTAACCAGTTTCTCAAATCACATCGTAATTAAAGTAGCATGTTAAATGCTTTGTTTTGTATTTGATCTTCTACTTGTATGTGCTCTATGTGTGTGAATCACTACTTGCTTCTTAAACTGGCTCTCTTCCTCCAACTGGACACAGAGTCCATTACATTCGTGATATTACAGCTCTCTGAATAACTAAAATACTGAGATGTATACGTGATGTCATTTTCATGATGATAGGAGTTAAAGCACGTTATTAAACATGTGTTTCACTTCGATGAAATAATTTATTGTCGAAATTTGTCGCATGCTTTTAGCTGTGTTGTTATTTTATCTTTCTGTTTTATATTCAATATATATTGGCGTAGCCGTCACTGCAGTCAGTGCTTTTCTTTCCCCAAGTAACCGATCGCCATACAATCAGCTCTGTAATAGACGTTAAGCCATCTGTAAGCTTAGCGCCGATTCTTCAAAACGTTTAAAGAACATTGAAATATCCTCGTAGTACATGTTTAATTATTCTATCCTTCACGACACTCCCAGTGAAGAATATAGATTATTTAAATGAAGTTAAAGTTTTATGTGTATAATTTAACAAACATATTTTGCTGCATTTCACCTTAAAAATGATATCGTCATCATATGTAAATACACGCTTTATAAAGTGGCTCAGGTTGTGAGATATTATAACTGTAGTGCAAGTTTACAGTGGGGTGATTGTACTTATAAGTACAAACCGTTCTACAAGGAGCAATTGATTGAGTGCATTTAAAGTTCTTGGGATGAAACTGTTTCTGAACCGCGAGGTCCGTACAGAAAAGGCTTTAAAATGTTTTGCAGTGGCTGACACAGCGTGTCCTTGAAGCTGTATACCGATAATTCTCTTTCCGATCAGCTGCTGCTGTGATTCACACTCAGATACAGTGATATAAATACTCCGAGTCGTGCAGTGAGAGTAATATGGAAAAAGATGATCCGCTGTGGCAACTCCTAACGGGAGGAGCTGAAAGAAGAAGAAGAAGAAGGAGAAGAAGGAGAAGTGAGAGTAACAACGCTAAAGTAGTTATGGTATTTGGAATACTATGGCTGTTCCCTGAACCATTATATTGTTACTAGTTAATTACAATCAGATGCATTACATTAATAAACAATATGCGGTTAGTTTCTGTGTATTTATAAAGCCGCGTCATGAAAATAATGAGTAATCACACAAGAACAGTACCATTGCTTTGACGCTGGGTGCCGCCAGTTTGCAAAACCGAGCGGAGAACTTGCGTACGACAAGGCATGAGGTACCGTGGAAAAGTGCGTGGCTTTACGCCAAGTGTAGGTTTTATACATCGCGATTTGAACGTGGAAAAGTTCTTACGCAACATTTCTGTGCGTACGCACCGTTTATACATGAGGCCCCTGGATTAGGACCCCAAATAGTCTTCTCTGCTCAAGCCTAAATAGTTTTAATTCTCCAAGTTTGTCAGAGTATCACACATTCTGGAATGCACTAGGTTGCTCTTCTCTGAACAGCTTTAAGTGCTGCTGCTTTTTCTTTTTGTAGCATGGTATCCAGAACAGCACACAGCACTCGAGATGCAGTCTCAATAGTATATTATATAGTGTAAGGATAACATACCTCGATTTATGTTCAGTCCTTTTTACAAAATAACCTAACATGTTATTTGATTTTTTAATTGTTTTTGACTTAGATGGTAGAAACGTTGTATCAACATAAACCCCAAAATCCTTTTCAGAGGTTGCTTCCTGTGTGACATTGTCTTCTGTCTTGTATTTATAATTGACATTCTTGTTGCCTATGTGTAGCTCTTTGCCATTTTTTACATTAAACTGCATTGTCTTGGTGTTCGCCAAGTTCTGAAGTTTGTCTAAGTGTTTTTCAATCCTTTTTTGCTGCCTCCTCAATGGCTGCCATTCCTCCAATGACCAAGAACATTTTTTATCTTATATTTTAATGGAGGACAGAACGGTGGTATAAGGTGATCTCATGTTACATGTGTCGCATAATCTACTTGACATTTATCCAGTTGTATGCTTACATTGTGCAAAACACAATGTGCACAACACGTAAAATATTGTTCAATAAATGCTTCCAGAAAAATCAGCACTAGGCACAAATGGGAAATAAAATTTGAACTTTTGAATTAAATCTCCCTTGAGCTTTCCAGTTTTACTTCCATCTAATAGGTGTTGCTTAGCAACAGTCACAGATAGGAGGAGCTGGGGTTGTATAATGTCCAAAAGAAAGGACTAATGGCAGGGCATCGGCCCATTCTAGCCTGAAATACATGCAGAGCCCCAGTGCATTCAAGACATGACCAGTAAGTATCATCTTCCGTTAGGGGCAAATTCTGTCCTGTAATGCTTTCATTTTACATTTACTGCCCTCACTATGTTGTAACATAAATCAAATGTTGAGTGATGTCATTTTCTAAGTCCAGCATGAGCAGTGAATCATTATCTTATTTACCCAATGAGAAATAGAAAAGATTGTTGGCTTATCTTCACACACTTTAAATGTAATTACCAAAATGAGTTTGACTGTAAAAAAGTAAAACATGTGTCAATGGACAAGGTTCAAAATTAACACACTTTCTATTAGTCAGCCAAGTAAGAACTGAAGTGTATGGGTAAACAGGTTATCACCACTTTAAAAAAGTCTCGGATAGTTGGTTTGAAATAGCATGGTTATATAGTCTAACCATGATATTTGCCTTTGTAAAGTGATTCGTATTAGATAAATGACATACCGATTAAAAAATGACACAATTTAGTGGTCATAATCTGTTATGCTCATTTTAAAGAGTTTACCACTGATGAACTAGGCTGAGCTGAAACAGTAGAAAACAAGTGTTAACAGAAACTGAAAATGACTCTGTTCGCATATTTCTCTCGAGTCTGATATGGTACAGCAGTTCATGACCTTGTTCTCTCCACACTTTAGAAATGCAAGTTCTTATCCAAGTCACTGGAGTTTGTTTTTCTCATGTCTATGAAAAGTTTCCTCCTGTAACCAGTAGGGTGCATCACTGAGCCCCCTCAAACCCTGAGACATAACTAAATGGCCCAGTCCTGGTTTTAAACACAAGATGTTAATTAATTTACATTGCTTATTTGGCTGATGCCTTTGTCCAAGGCGACTTGCAACATTTATGATACAATTGGTTACATTTCTTTTGATTTTCAAATTGGAGCACAGACAGGTGAAGTGACTTGCTCACGGTCACACAGTGTCAGTAACAGGGATTTGAAGAAACAGCCTCAGGGTTTGAAGTCCAATGCCTTAACCACTACACCAGACTTCTTCAACACAGTACCTTAACAAGTTCCAATTTCCCCCTTTTCAGGTGGTACAACAGAGTAACAACTTTTCCTTCTGCTTTCACACCTCCCATGTAGCCTTATCAACCTCTTCACGACTCTAACTATTGAGTGGATGAAGATGGCCCATTTTATGCCAGAGGCAGGAATGGACAGGGAGGAAGCACCCCTGGATCAGGTGGAATCCCCTTAAAGTCATGATAATCCTATCTGGCAACTCCTCCTATCGGCTGCTCCCATGGACTGCAAATCCCAGCATGCCCTGCAGGCACATGAATGGACATACTGGCTCAGAAATGCTGCCACCTAGTGTGTCAGTGGAGCATGTGCTCTTAAAAGACAGTTTTCCTCCCATCCATCTAATACACTGGCCTCCCTGCCAAGTAAGGGTACAGGGGTTTATTCCGGCTAGGATGTCAGATCAGTCCTGGTGTTCACCACATTAGCAAAGATGTGCACATTAAGTTAATTAGCAACTATCACCTCTTAAAGGGCTGATTCCTAGAGTGACAGTGATTCTGCTGGGATCAGCTGTAGCTACTCAAATCTCTGTAAAGGGTTACCTACACTCAGAAAATGGATGGAAGCTTCTAAACATATTTATTTTTAGACAATGACTATTATATACTGTGGTGGGCTGGCACCCTGCCCAGGATTTGTTCCTGCCTGGCACACTGTGCTGGCTGTGATTGGCTCCAGCAGACCCCCGTGACCCTGTGTTAGGATATAGCAAGTTGGAAAATGACTGACTGACTGACTATTATAGAATGACTGCTTATGTCCCGTGGGACTGCATGTGTATGAGGCAAGCTGAATTAACATTGAAAATTAAAGATGTTGTATTTCACTGTATCTTTAATAGATTTTCAGCAATGTCAGATATATTTCAAGATAACCTAAGATAACATCTTGGTCTCTGAGATTGCTGAAATGCATTTCAAGTTATCTTAAAAGAACTTTTCATACAACATCTGAGATATCTCAAAACCTCCCAAAAGTTTGAGGTATCTAATGTACTTTATTTAGATATCTTATATTCTTTTTCAGTATGGCCAATGTGAGATATCAATGTGAGATTGGCATATCTTCAAGGGCACAGAAAGCCATTTTAAGCTACCCAATAGGCATTTAAGATATTTCTATCCTAAAATACAGAGGAAAATATTTTGGATATCTTGAAATGACTTTTTAGATGTCTGAAAAGCTGAATTTTAGTGTATTTTTAGGACATCTGAATTTTATTTTGAGGTATCTCTGAATGTTAAATTGGTTTGTCATATATACAGTAGAATAATAAATGTATCCTTGTGATACTTGAGGATAGATGTGTCCACAGATTTGGCCCAAATGGTAAATATTTTGTTGTGCCTGCTCAACTGTGTTTCACAGTTATGGGGTCTGTGATATAGTGGGTCCGCGGCTTCCGAAAAAAAGTCAGGTTTTTAAATCCGTATAGCCGTGTCGTTCTCCGTGGGCGCGATTGCACAACCGCGGGGAGTTAATGGGGTGATTGGAGCGAGTCGCACCTGAACGTGAGGGTGCGGTCGTTCTTGTTTGCCTCATTGGCTTCCTGCGGTGTGTAATTTAGACGCTGTGCTCACGGAGGCAGAGGGGTATATGTGTGTGTATATACTGTATAAACGAAGGTACACCGGAGAGGGGAGATAAATCGTGGGAAAAGAGAGGAAAAAACCTGTAGAAAAAGAGAAGATAAATTGGAAAGAAATCATGGAGGAAAAGAAAGGAGAAAGGTTGATGAAGAGAGAAAAGCTGATGCAGTAAAAGGTCGGAAAACAGCAGTCAGGGGGTGACGATCCGGGCACCTGGAAGGTGGAAACGCCATGAGCTGGGGTCCCGCGAAGGAGCGTTATTCTGTTGCGCTCTAGGGGCTAGTTCGCCCCACTGAATGTACCAGTGAGTGGGGTGAGCAGGAGAGGTGCCCTCCCGAAGGATCTGAGGAGCGACTGCGGGTGCGCGAAGGATCGAGGGAGGAGAGTTGACCTCGGCGGTCTGGCTGTGACTTCCTGATGGAGGCCAAGACGGAGGTTAACTGAAGGTGCTCGTGGTTGTTGGTCTCCGCTGGCCGCGAGTAATGGTGAGCCGGGGAGAAAGAGACGGAGGTGGGCTGGAGAGTAAACGGAGCGAAAGAGACTGCGTTTTAATTGCTGCCTATATTAACCTTGCATTTTAAAGGATTTATTTATTGTTGAATTTAACCCCACTGGACACTTGATTTTATGGAATTATTTATTGAACTTTGACTTTGCACTTTTGCACTTTTTGGTTTTTGATTGTTTTGAATAAAAGCACTTTATGGAATATCCCCTGGCCTTGAGAGATTTGTGCCTATGTGTCAGCTCATCTCGGTGACATTATCAACGGTGTTGGGTTCAAGGGCTCCTGAACAGCAATAGGAGCATGAAGTCGAACCTGCATCGTCACAAGGTCAACATACAGTACCGCTTCAATTACAACATTTATCAAAGAACAGAGTGACACCCTGATGTGGTTAGCTCAGTGTCCTTGGTTCAGATTATACTATGTACAGTATGTTCTCCTTATGGGTATGTTTCTTTAATGTTCCTCCTGCAACTTATTTTAAAACCATCTTGTCTGTCATGGGATCAGAGAATATGACTAGTAAAACTCAACCCAATCGTATTTTATGAGTTCAGTTTGGAGGGGATGTTATACTTGATGATGGCAATTGCTGATGTCATCGACAAATAATGTCAGATCACATAACTAGATATCTCAGGGTATCCCAAATTTGACAACTTTACAGCACAGTTTCACACTTTCAAAGTATTGCGAGTTTTCCCCATTTCTGCAGAGGCAACATTGTGCTGCCTGACAAGAGCTGGTGCCCATACGGACACTTTTTACAGATATGGTGAGTTCGGCTAAAATCTTTATCCTCTTTTTTTTCTCCATTTAGTTGTAGTGCATAAACTAGACAGACAAGTCTCTCTTTTGTTGCCAAGTCCAAAAGACCAATGTTCCTTATTTCTGGTAGCTCTTATCCACAAATATCCCACCACTACAACTTAGGTCTTAAGCTAATTGCTGAATATTTCAATGAAGAGAGAAACAAGTTTTTGATTTTGTCAGGGTGAGTTGCAGACTGGATTCACTAATTTGCTACGTATTCAACTGGTAAAAATGTGAGGGTGTCACAAGTGCCCCTGATTTGCCTAGCTTATGTAAATTAAGTTTACGGCGGAAAATCACTGCTCAGGTCAGGCAGGGGCGCATGTACTGGTACAGCATGATGCTGCCCCCACCAAATGAAGAAACAGCTTGGGATCCTTGTTCGCAAACCCCCCAGGCAGACATGCAGCCCAGTCCCAACCCCCATAATTGACAATCTATATGTTGATGTCAGGTATTACATGGGAGTCCCCTTGGCCTGGTCCAGTTGCTCAGGTCCTCAACAATGAGCATCCTGTGACCCTTGGGGAATAACTCCACGTGACTGTAGTGCCGTAACTGATGCTCCATCACAATGTAGGTAATGTGCCTCATTTGGAACTCTGTGAGCAACTGCTTGTTCAACACAATGTCAAACCAGCAGTACGCAAGGATTCTCCAAAGAGACACAGTACAGGAGGAGTCCAGTCTTCATCTCAGGTCACTGGATAGCATCCTTGTCTCACAACCATACAGCAAACAGGAAGCACCAGGACTCTAAAGACTTGGACCTTCATCCTTTTGCAAAGATTTTGGGAGCACCACACACCCCTTTCCAGTGACCTCATGAGCTCTCACGCTCTCCCAATTCATCTACTGACTTCATAGAAAGAGTCACCAGAGACATGATTGTCACTGCTGAGGTAAGTAAACCTCTCAACAAGATCAACCCTCTCACCGCAGACAGACATACTGCTGATGGTTGTGCCCAAGAGGTCATTGAAGACCTCGGTCTTAGTTTTTATCCAGGACATTCACAAACCTAGACACTCCGACTCCTCGCTCAGTCTCTCAAGAGCTCCAATCAGAGCCTCCATTGACTCCGGAAAGATCACAGCATCGTCAGTAAAGTCAAGATCAGTGAATCTTTCTTCACCAACAGATGCCCCACAGCTGCTGGACCCCACAACCCTGCACAACACCCCGTCCATGCAAGCACTGAAGAGAGTAGGAACAAGAAATACACCCCTGAATAACCCCAGAATCAAATGGAAAACATGCAGAGATTCTGCCTCCACTCTGCAAAGCACCCATACTACCAGTGTACAGGCCGACCATGATATTTAGCAACTTCGTGGGAATCCCTGAAGAACACTTTATGAAAATCAACAAAGGCTGCAAAGAAACTCTGCCGATATGCTTATTTGCTCACCATGAGAACCCTCAGTGCCAGGTCAATGGTAGACTTCTTAGATGTAAAACCAGACTGCTCTGGTTGCTGGTAGGTGAGCAAATGATCACAGATCTTAATGAGGATGACTCTAGCAAGGATCTTACCTGGCACCGTTAGCAGTGTTCTCCCCCTGTAATTGCCGGAATCCAGGCGATCACCCTTCCCTTTCCAAATAAGCATGACAAGTACTGTTTTCCAGTCAGTTGGGACAATGCATGTCTCCCAAATGATAGCAAAGATTGCTTGCAATGCAAGGAGGACAGCCTTACCACCAGCCTGAAGAAGTCTTGGGTAAAATCGCTGGAAAAGATGTTAAATGTAGCATGGCAAAACCAGTTAGTTTAATTGATTACTGTAGACTGGATCAGTGTGAGTGAATGTAGATGTGCTTGACTGTGCCCAGTGACCTACTGGCTCCCCATTCAAGACTGATATTTGCCTTGCTGTTGAAGACAGGGCCTGGCCCCTGCAACCATGAACTGGACCAATCAGGTTTGATAATTAATGGATGGATAAAGGGAACAAGGAGTGGCCAAGGTAAGGTATTTGTATGGACCAGTCATCTCAGCTGCAGTGAGTTCTGTTATGGCATATCTATATCAGACCCTGTATTGCTGACTATAATCTTAAAACAGAAAATCAGAGACACTTAAGAGATTTTAGGGCATTCACTGTATCACCTGGACCTGGCTCTATTACAATATTATTTTTATGCGCTTCATAGATGCATCATTGTTTTCGCCAAAAATGTGTTGAGGAATAAGTTTTTATTTCTGAAGATATGTGAAAGTGTGTGTATTGCTCTGCTGATTGTGTTAAAAATAAGATTATAAAAGAGTGAAATTGTGAGCTCTGTATCATCAATAATAAATATGTTATGGATGTTTTATTTTTAGTTTTAATCTTTTTTTAAATTTTGAAATCAATATTATTATGTACATAAAATACAATACTATGTTTATTGTTCCCCTACTTGATATTCATTGCCCTACCACCTTTCCTCACAAACAGGATAATAGAAAAAGCACCGAAGAAAATAGTCTGTGATCTCTGATTGCTCAGGGGATTGAGAAAGATTCCAGTATCTAGGACAGGATGCCATGTAGCGCCATTTAATAGTAGCGTCTCTACAGCAGACAAAGGAGGCAGTTTTGGGAACAAAATCTTTCCTCTGCAGGTAATGAAAAAAAGTGTTTCTGCAGCAAGCTGTATTTCTCACAGAGCTGTTTGAATGCTGTGAAAGTGTCTTCTATATATAAATCTCTAAGGGTCTCAGTACGTCACTCGTGCCAGAAGCTAAATGCTGAATATGTCAATGAAGAGGGAAAATGTATCATTTGTTTTTAATGGTGCAATTGAAATTAATGACATTGAATCGAAATGTTGCTTTTGCCTTTTTTGATTTACTGTTATATTACATGCATGTCTACAACTTTTTCATGCGTGTGTTTCTGGGTGGCAAGACAGAGGTTACCATTTCTGTCTCACAAATCCAATTGTCTAGGTTTAATTCACAGTTGTCCACTTTCTCTGTGGAGTGCACATGTTGCCACCATGGCACCCTATTGTACGTATTAATTAATATAATTATTATTTCAGTTTTCTTTATACAAGGAGGCAAGTGGCTAATTGTTTGCCCCTTTCAATATATTCAGCTCTTTCGTTAAAGGTTAGCAGCTTCAAAACAGACAATATGACACTCCTTATCACAGCTAATGAATAACACATTTTACAGCAGGGGAGTAAATAAGGCAAATTCTGGCCAACAGGAAGAAACTTAAGAGCAAACAATGAGCTGTCTGAAAAGGGCTCCTGTTATCTCTACAAAAGCAAGATATTTCTGAGTCTGTTAAATCAATAAACCACTTCAGCACTATAGTAAACACAGGTCATTGTGCAAGGTAAGAGTTTGACTGTGCTCCAGAAAGAGAAAAAGAAAACCCTGCTGTCTAAACTAGCTTAGTTTTCTGTATCACAAGTGCCAAGAATGACACACAACTTTTAAAATTTAATTTAACTTTATTTTACTTACATATAAATCAGATATTTTAAAAAAGAATCATAAAATGACATCCTACAGTAGATGTGAAACTACTTATATGTTTAATAATTTCCAAAGCAAATTAGTACTAGGGTGTTGTACCGTGTTAGCCATTATGAATGTAGAGAAAAGCCAAGCAAAACAACACCTTTTATTGGCTAACTAAAAAGATTACAATATGCAAGCTTTCGAGGCAACTCAGACCCCTTCTTCAGGCAAGATGTAATCATTAGATCTTACCTGATTACATCTTGCCTGAAGAGGGGGCCTGAGTTGCCTCAAAAGCTTGCATACTGTAATCTTTTTAGTTAGCCAATAAAAGGTGTCATTGTGCTTGGCTTTTCTCTACAAAGCAAATTACATATACTGTAAATATCCTCCCATCCATACATTTTCCAAACCCACTTATTCAAGACAGGATCATGGGGCGGTTGGAACCTATTCAAGCAATCACAGAGTCCAAGGCAGGAATAACATTGGGACACTGAGCCATCTTATTGCAGGGTAAACACACACAGGTCAATTTAGCAATGCTAATCCCCTTAATCTACATGTCTTTAGACTGTGGAGGGCAACCAGAGCACTTATGTGGACATGCAAACTCCACACAGCGAACACCCAGGATCTCAACCCCTATTTCATTACCGTATGGCAGCAGCTTTACTACAGCACCACCCAAGATAATTATTATTTAATTTATTCATTCATTTATTTTTTATAATGATTAATTCAGATCATAAAAGCCAGATAATATGGCATCAGCAAAGGTGACAAGGCAGAAAAAATCCATGGACAGGACACTATTGCATGGTCCTGTCATACTCTCTCCATATTTATAGTTGCTAGTTAACCTATTACCCTTGCCTTTTGTAGTTCTTTGTTTTATAGATAATTACCACACAGATATGGGAATTATTTAAAAACTCTGTATAATTAGTATCATCAAGAACACAGGGACACAGTTGGAAACTTGTTAAAGGTAAATTTCGCACAGACATTGGAAAGTTATTTTTTTACACAAAGATCCACAGTAACATGTAATAAGTTAACAAGTAGTGTGGTAAACTGTAGGACTTCAGGGATTTAGATATTTAGACTTTATGTTATTTTAGAAGAATTAAGTGGATAGCACTGGTGAGCTTTATTGGGCTGAATGGCCTGTTCTTGTCTAGATTGTTCTAATATTCTCTCTCTCTCTCTCTGTAACACACACACATGCGAATAGGGAACAGCCAAAGGGACTGATAGAGCATGAAAGAACGAAATGTAGGAGATTGGAATGGAGTATTAATGCCTTTTTCCCTTCCTCAACAGAAAAACAGAACACTAAACAGTCCTACCTTATGTAGCACCCACATGTGCAAGTCCATTCTGGCTAGAACAGATGACTTCAGTTCTGGCTCCCATAGATTACTTCACTTCCGGTCTCTTCTTGATGACTTCATTTCCATCCCTCCAATTATGACATCATCTCCGGATCCTTCGATCAGCATCACATCGGCCTTTGATTTCATTTCCTGTTTTTCATTTGAATTTCCAGCAATGTACCCATAAAAGCACCCAGAAGCTACTCTGTTTTGTTAAATGTCTGTTTTACACAATTTTAACCATGATTTCAGTGCATCGGATTTACCAACATCCATCTATATATCCATTATCCAACCCATTATATCCTAACTACAGGGTCACAGGGGTCTGCTGGAGCCAATCCCAGCCAACACAGGGCACAAGGCAGGAAACAAACCCTGGGCAGGGCGCCAACCTACCGCAGGGCGCACACATACCCCCACACCAAGCACACACTAGGGACAATTTAGGATCACCAATGCACCTAACCTGCATGTCTTTGGACTGTGGGAGGAAACCGGAGCACCCAGAGGAAACCCATGCAGACACATGCAAACTCCACGCATGGAGAACCCAGAAAGCGAACCTGGGTCTCCTAACTGCGAGGCAGCAGCGCTAGCCACTGTGCCGCTCTTTACCAACATTATATGGGGTATTATTGTCTAGATTGTTCTAATATTCTATTGTTTCTCTCTCTCTTTGATATATTTATATATGAGATATATATTTGTGTTTTATTTTGTCACTATGTATATATATATATATATATATATATATATATATATATATATATATATATAAATTAAATACATACATTGAGGACAACATTGATAAATAGCAGATTCCAAATGATGGACTTCTCTTAAAGTTTGTCCTGCCGCAGAATCTCCAAAAAAGATGATGCATGCCTTAAAAATTAAAAAAAAAACCCAGACCCTCCCTCTCCTCTCTTCTGAATAAAAGGAATAGGCCTCCTCCCCGGCAGCCTAGCCCCAAAGTCAAATGTATATGTAGTCTATTCAAGGCAGTAATGAGATGGTGTACCTGACATCCCTAGGCACTCTTAAGCCTCTTTGGAAAGCTGAAGAAAATCCGTATGAATATGAATATGAAGAAAACCTACAACCGCCAAAGAGAAGGAACTCCTGTTAGGAATAAACTACGATCCAAATGTCATAAGGGAGTAATGATACCTGCTTTGCCTGAACACAGGCTAAAATTGTAAATTAATAGATTTTAAATGGTGCTAAAATTGATTCTTGCATTTTTTTATTCAGTTATTCAAGGCAGTGGTAAAAATAATTATATCTTCGCAGCCACCATTATAAATAATGTACTTTTACATTTTTCCCTTGGCCTTATTTTGGTATCCTTTTTAAGTTTTTTCAAATAAATATTTAAATATAAAGAAACTTTGTGCATCCCTGGACCACATTTTTTTAGATAATTTTCCTCTCCTAAATTTATGGGCATTTTGAGATTTTGCTGTTTAAAAGCTTTAGCCACAACTGTGGGCCTATGCAGGCTGAAAGTAAATATTGGGGAGATCCAGCTCGACTTCAGGAGGAGTAGAAGTATGAGAGACGCCCTGTTTTACATACAAGTCATGATACATTGGGCATACAATGTCAATTGAGATGTATTTGCATTCTTTCTAGAGTTTATACTGATAGCAAAGAATAACAGTCCGAGTTGAGGGGAATACATCAGTTAAAGTTAGGATTCACAGGGGCATGCAGTGTTTTATCACTGCTTTTGTTCAAGACTTGTTTGGAGATTCTCTTCAGAGACATACTAGAGGATTTGGATGATGGGTTATATATAAATGGAGAGATTATTAATAATCTCCAATGTGCGGATGCTACAGTCCTTTTAGCCAACAATGCAGAAGCCTTACAGTAACTAATAGATCTGTGCAGCGAATGTCAGTGAATCTTATGGAACAAATCTCAACACAGCAAAGATAAAGATAATGTTGTGAGGGTAAGGATATCTTGGATTCATCATGTGACAAATGATTTGACTCCAATGCACAAACAAGTCATTCCTCACCATTAAAAATAGAAAACTGTCCTATTTTGGCCATGCCCTTCACAAGTACAAATTCAGGTTTTTGCAGTTAGTTATACTGGGCAGATTCAATGGACTGAAGAAACTGGGTTGCTGCAGGACATCATGCCTGCAGAACTCGAGAGACTGAATCGGGATGAGTTTGAACTCCTTGTTTTGAACAGTGGTGGACAAAAACTTGTGGACTGGAATAGTTGCCAAAATCTACTGAGGACATGGTACATTAAGAAGAGAAAGCAGTCTAAAAGCCTGGCATTTTGGTTTGGGGCTAGGCTTCTAGGGATGAGGCCTATTTCATTTATTCAGACAAGTGAAGAGAGCATTTTTCTTTGTGTGCTATCTAGCTGGGAATAGGAGAGGGTGCCTGATCTAATCCAAATAAGATGTACCACTATAACAGTTATTGAGGAAACTTTGAAATCAATACAATAATTTAATTAAAAAACAACATAACAAAAACGAAACATGAATATGGCTGCAAGAGAACAACAATTGCTTTTAGTTAACTTGTGAGTGGAGCTGCTTTTCTGTGAGCATGGTTTGGTCATCAACTACAAAATGACAAAAAGTACGCTCCTAATTTAAATAAAACTTCATATACATTTTCACCCTGGAAAATCACTACTGGATTAAAGCGGAAAAAAGTAATTTTGATAGAATATCACTGGATACAGAAAGCAAATCATTCTTGACAGTTTAGTTAGAAAATAAAAATTAAAGCAGTCAAACATATTTTGAGATATATGCCATATCTTTGTCCCATTTATCCAGCTCTGCAGTACTTTAATATTTTTAAGTGCAGGTAATTTATTTAATGTCTTTGGAGCATGTAATCTCAATAATAGAACAAAACTGTTTTCTTACTAATAAATTGTCGGATTAGCTAGTGTATTATGCTTAAACAGCATGAGTGAGATTAAAATAATATAAGCAGCAAAATATGAAAGTATTATGCCTTGAGAAAAATAAAATAGTTTGAATGTTTTATTTAAATGGAAAGTATGAACACAAATCACAACAGCCACAAATTCAATTGTACAATATGAAATATCTAAATTTTTTGTCTCTCAATCTTTCCCAAGTGATAAGTAATGAAAATATTACATAACAATAAAATGGCTATTCAGTGTTTAAAAATATACAGGTACATTGTGCCTTTTACTTTAAAATACTAGGCGGTTCAGGTCCTGGTCCAGACATTATTGGGTCTTCCTGTGCCTTGAAGACTCCATTGGAATAATGCTGCTGGGACAATCCGATTTACTACAATCCCTCAATGTAAATCAACATGTTCAAAGAATGAACAAAATAAAATGTTTCCAAAAATGAAGCAAATCAAACAAAAATAGAAAACAAATTAATTAACTGAGCTGTTTTTTTCCTTAACTTCTAAAATTTTGTTCATTGATCTGTTATCAGGGTAACATAGTGCTGTCTTACAATTACAGAATCCTAGTTTGAATTCTTAGTCCAGGCACTTACTGTTTATCGTATGGCGTCTCTGTGCACTCCTGTATCCCATAGTTTTTTTGTTTTTTTTTCTTTACAAAATCCAACCTAAAGACTATGTACTTTGTAAAACCATAGCAGGAAAAACAATTTCTGACATATCAAAGTCACATTCTCTTCATCCTCCCAACCCTCTTCAAGACGACATCAATCCATCAGTTTTCCACCTCTCCTTCACTACAGCAAATCTCCATTTTTCAACATTTCTTTGAACCCTTCCCCTCACCTCTTTCAACACTCAAAATTTAAAAAATGTTACCCTTCAAGATACATAAAAAGTAATCAGTTCCCCTCTCATATTTCAAACTATCAGAGACCATATCAAAAATGTTTGTGTTTTATTAATCTTTTACATCCTTTGCCCACTTAGCACTAAATGATAGGACCAATGCAACAATACACAGACTGCTCCTGAAGGATATCTAAATGTCTTTCCATAAATCCTGCAACCATCAACACTCTCAAAAGACATGTCTTTTCATTTCCTCCACCATACACCCTTGATAGGGGCAAGATTTTGTTCTCGTGAGCCGAAATATATGTAACCAGTCCCTTGTGGAAAACTGCCACGTACCATCAGCCAATTCAAATCTTTTGCATTATTATCCAAACCTTTATGCTCAGGATAAATTGAGCGTTGGCTGTAAACTGGTCCATGGTGGGTGAGTGTGTCCTACAATAAATAGACTGGTGTCCCATGCCAGAATGCTTTCAGATTAGCATACAGACTGCAGCAACTCTGTAGTGGGATAAGCATTTAAAACAATGCATAAATGAGTGATTTATTCAGTGTTCAATTGGCATATTGGTTAATCTGTGAGAATGAATAAGCATTTTTATATGCACACGTATTTTTACTGTGAAAAAGTATTTTTACACTGAATTTTGTTTTTGTAATACATAGAGAAACAAACATGTTGGAATAAAAATCACACTAACCTTTTCTGTTGCTTGGATTTGTTTGATGTGCAGGGTAATTAAGCAATCAATCTTGTGTAATTCCCCACCCCATGAACAAAACCCAATTAGATGGCTAATTAGTGTCAGCTGTTTGAATACTTTCAATTGAGACTTGATAGGTTGAATTCATTTTGCTCAACATTCAATTTATTTTTGGACCACACACAGTTTATGCCTGACTCACACACAGGACCACAAACACACAGGAAGCAAGAGTGTCAAAAGGCTTAGGGGGAAAAGAACAGAAAACCGTGGGATGTTTTAATGTATAATTTAGATGAGGCATTGATCAGTGCCAGTGTTCTTGTTGAAGAATTGAGATGCTGGGAACAACAAAGCCACAATTCCATCATGAAACATTTCTGCCAGAATGTGGAATGAAATAATTAAATATAATAATAAAATATCTGATTAAAACATTTGACAATGTGTTTTCACTGAAAATCTGCATTTTTTATGCTTTAAAATGAGTTACTTGTTCAAATGTATTTTTTGTCTATATACAGTATACTGTACTCATTTCATGACATGCTTTCAGTGCATTAGATGGTCTTGTCTATCAGTAAAGTGCATTCAAGACATTTTCTGAAACAGACAAGAATTTTGCCAACTATACAAATAAAAGGCAAAGCCCTCACTGACTGTCTGATTGACTGACTGACTCATCACTAATTTTCCAACTTCCCGTGAAGGTAGAAGTCTGAGATTTGGAAGGCTCATTCCTTACAGGTTACTTATAAAAGTTTCATTTCGAAATTCTACGCGTAATGGTCATAATTGAATCCTAGTTACGTACATATATACGTCCATAGCCTGCAGCTCAGTCACCGTGTGACGCGGCGTTGCGTTCCCCCATCACCATGCCTCCCACATAGTTGGCTTCCTGCCTATATTGCGTCCCCCATCCCCACACCTCCCACGTAATTGACTACCTGCCCATATAGGGTCGTCTGTCACTCCGGTCTCCTCATTCCCTTCTTTTCTTTGCCACGGTATTCATGTCTCACTGCTGATAACTGCAGCCTTTTTATTTAATCCACGTCTTCTCCGCTGTTTTATTCTTCGTTTATTACGATGCAAAGTTATCGATGAAGGCGGTTGTATGCTTACAACGCTTGACAGATGCCGAATGTCACTTCAACACAAGCCCTGCAAATACTAATGTAATTGAAACAACCCATGAAACTCAAACCAATTATGACAGCAGCAATCCAAGCTGTGAGAAAACAGTAAAAAGGAGGCGTGTCAGACGCCGTGGTGCATTTTCTGATGCCGCCAAATACTCCCAGAAAAATCCACAAGTTAATAGACACGCTGCCGCTAAATACTCGCAGGCAAATCCTCAAGTTCATAGAGACGCTGTTGCTAAATACTCGCAGGCAATTTCACAACTTAATACCGGGAATGCCTGTTAAACATCTTAGATTCACGAGTAGTGATTTGGGTAGAGAACACTTCGATGAATGAAACCTGTTATCTTTACAACGGTTGACAAACACGGAATATAACTTGAACACAACACGTCCTCCAAATGCAAACCTGATTGAAAGAAATAATGATAATCAAATCCTTGATGACAGCAACACTCATAACAGTGACAAAACAAGTACATTGACAATCAATCATGCTACGTTATTTTTAAAATGTTTCTTGCTCTTTTTCATAACTTATTTAACACACTACTTCTCTGCTGCGAAGCGCGGGTATTTTGCTAGTTAAAGAATAATAATTAAGTTTGCCAACATTGTCTAATGACCTATCCTGAACAATTGAGAAATTTACAAACACCTGCTGCAGAGTACACTCATGACCAAAAGTGTTGAGAATGACACAAATATTAATCTTCACAAAGTTTACTGCCACAGTTTTATGATGGCAATTTGCAGATACTCTAGAATGTTATGAAGAGTGATTTATGGCAAGCCGAATTAACATTTAGAGATATCTCAAAATGGATTTTAAGATATCTGGAAATGCATTTTAGATATCTCAAATTGACTTACAGATATCTAAAAATGCATCTATTTTAAGATATCTAAAAAGCATTTTATGATATCTTAAATAGATTTCAAGATATCTTGAAATGATATGCTGTACATTTTGAAATATCTGAAATGCATTTTAAGATATCTTTAATACAATTCGAGATATCTTGAAATACGTTCCTGTGCATTTTGAGATATCGCAAATACATTTCGAGATATCTTAAAATAACTTCCTGTGCATTTCAAGATATCTCAAATACATTTTGAGATATCTCAAAATCACTTCCTGTAACATTTCCTATTCTTTCAATGGGACTTCCTGTCTATTTTGAGATATCTCAAAATGAATTTGAGATATCTTGAAATACACAGGAAGTTATTTTAAGATATCTTGAAATGTATTTGAGATATCTTGAAATGTGCAGGAAGTCATTTTAAGATATCTGAAAATGCATTTCAGATATCTCAAAATGAATTTGGGATATCTTAAAATGAGAAGGAAGTTATTTTGAGATATCTCGAAATATAATTTAGATATCTTAAAAAGCATTCAAGATATCTTGAAATTCATTTTTTTTCAGATATCTTAAATACATTTTTAGATATCTAAAATTAATTTCATGATATCTTAAAATGGGTCTCTGCTCCATTTCAGATATCTAACAATGTATTTCAAGATATCTCAAATTGTATTTCAAGATATCTAAAATGCATTTTAAGATATCTTTTAAAGGACACTCAATTATTTCAAGATATCTCAATAGCATTTTCAGATATCTACAATACAATTTAAGATATCTCAAATACATTTCCAGATATCTTAAAACAGCTTCCTGTCCATTTTCAGATATCTCAAATACATTTTAAGATATCTTATAATAAACAAGTAGTCCCATTGAAATAATAGGCAATTTTACAGGAAATGATTTTGAGATATCTTAAAATGCATGAAAGGTCAATTTAAGATATCTGAAAATTCATTTGAGATATCTTTAAATGCAGACACAATTATTTTGAGATATCTGAAACTGTATTTGAGATATCTTGAAATACATTTGAGATATCTCAAAATGTATTGCAGATATCTTAAAATGTAAAGGAAATTATTTTAAGATATCTCAAAGCGAGTTTCAGATATCTTAAAAAGTAAATTACATTTTAAGATATCCAAAATTCATTTTGAGATATCTCTAAATGTTAATTTGGCTTGCCATAGTGATTAGATGAATTGCAATTAATTGCAAAGTCCTTCTTTGCCACGAAAATGAACTTAATCCCAAAAAACCCATTTCCACTTGATTTCAGCCCTGCCACATAAGAACCTGCTGACATAATTTCAGTTATCCTCTCGTTAACACAGGTGAGAGTGTTGATGAAGACAAGGCTAGAGATTACTCTGTCATGCTGATTGAGTCAGAATGGAGATGTTCAATTGTTGTGAAAGTTTCAGGGCGACCAAGAAACTCCTGCAAGCTCTAGGACCGTCTCCTAAAGTTGATTCAGCTGTAGTATTGGGGCATCACCAGTGCAGAATTTGCTCAGGAATAGCAGCACGCAGATGTGAATGTATCTGCACACACAGTGAGTCGAAGACTTTTGGAGGATGGCCTGGTGTTAACAAGGGCAGCAAAGAAGCCACTTCTCTCCAACAAAAACAGCAGGGACAGATTGATATTCTGCAAAAGGTACATGGATTGGACTGCTGAGGAGTGCTTGGGTAAAGTCATTTTCTCTGATGAATCTCTTTTCCGATTGTTTGAGGCATCCGTAAAAAAGATTGTCCGGAGAAGAAAAGACGAGCACTACTATCAGTCCTGTGTCATGTCAACAGTAAAGCATTCTGAGGCCATTCATATGTCGGGTTGCTTCTCAGCCAAGGGAGTGGACTCACTCACAATTTTGCCTAAGAACACAGACATGAAACATCCTCTGAGAGTAACTTCTCCCAACCATCCAAGAACATTTTGGTGATGAACAATGCCATAGGGAACAAAACATTGAAATTTTGGGTCCATGGTCAGGAAACTCCTTAGATCTTAATCCCATTGAGATCTTGTGGTCAATCCTCAAGAGGTGGGTGAACAAACAAAAACCCACAAATTCTGACAAACTGCAAGTATTGATTATTCAAGAATGGACTGCCATCAGTCAGGATTTGGCCCAGAAGCTATTTGACAGCATGCCAGGGTCAAATTGCAGAGGTCTTGAAAAAGAAGGGCCAACATGGCAAATATTCACTCTTTGCATAAACGTAATGTAATTGTCAATAAAAGCCTTTGAAACATATGTGATTCTTGTAATTCTATTTCAGTATAGCATAGAAACATCTGAAAAAAAATCTAAAACACTGAAACAGCAAACTTTGTGAAAACCAATACTTGTGTCATTCTAAAAACTTTTGGCCTTGACTGTACTTGTTGTAGTGGAGAAGAGCTAGTTTCACTTTCACAGAAAGCTCTTGCTGCACAAAACATCCTTTCTTGGGAATTAAATCACTGTAACTCAGAATCAGCTGGTACCCCCTCATGTTAATAAAAGTCTTTATCACTACCCATTTCTCTAATGCAAGACGTCTTTACTCAAATTAAGGTTTTACTGCTTTTGAACACTGTTGCAGAGAATGAGAGGATTAATGGAGCCTACTTGCACTGCTGCTGGAGACAGTTCTGGGGACAATTGTATTGAATTATACCTAGTGTACCAAATATTAAGGTGAGTCAGCTTATTCTGGAAGAATTATCAAGCTATCTTTTATGTCTTTATGTTATTTTGGAAACTCTGTAGAAGTTTTACCATGTCCTGGTACAAAGATGACTGATAAAAGTAAAAAAGAGTAGAGTTGCTCTTTCTGAAAGACATCAGGTCCCCAGTCATAAGAGTTCTGGTGATGATAAAAGCTTCATCTGGTCAATGAGTTTCAACTTGAATGTTTAGTTAGAGGCAAGTGGCTGACTGGCTAGAGAGGGTTTTTTTGCCTATTACCCAAACTTGGCTCTAATACATTTTTTGAAACCCAGTCCACGATGACCATCTCAGTGGGGTTATCCCTTGGAAAATCACCACTGACAATCATAAGGTCAGGGTGGTTCTCCTTGGAGAATTATTGTCGACAATTATAACAGTGCAATATCAATTGCCTAAACAACCCATGGCAACTCATGGTGAGACACTTTGCAAACCATTTGCATCTCTTTCCAATTAAATACAGTGGAGAGCCAAGACCCTGCGTGACCCAAAAGGCAGCAACCCATGACCCATTTTGGATTGTGACCCATAGTTTAAGAATCTGTGGGATAGAGGAAGACAGGTGTAAATAAATGGTTAAGGCTTTAGATTTTAAACCTTGAGATTATGGGTTCAAATCCCACTACTGACACTATGTGACCATGAGCAAGTCACTTCACCTGTCTGTGCTCCAACTGGAAAAACAAAAGAAGTGTAACCCATTGCATCTCAAAAGTGAAAAGTTGCCTGGATGGTTTTGTGGTTCCTGCTGGGCAAATGGGCCAGCCACCTTATGTGTTTGAGGAGGTCCTATGGTTGTGTTTGGGTAAAGTACAAATAAAGATATTGACTGATCATAAAGGGTTGGGTTTACCGTGAGAAGCCTCATTTGATGTACAGATGAATAAAGAAAAAGAAATAAAAAGTACAGTAGAAATGCTCAATATGGCTTTTCAGACTAAAAAGTTAGCTGCTGTCTGGATGTTCAACCTCATGGGTTGCTGGTTACAAAATAAACAACAACAACATTTATTTATATAGCACATTTCCATACAAAAAGTAGCTCAAAGTGCTTTACATAATGAAGAAAAGAAAAATAAAAGACAAAATAAGAAATTAAAATAAGACAACATTAGTTAACATAGAAAAGGAGTAAGGTCCGATGGCCAGGGTGGACAGGAAAAACAAAAAAAAAAACTCCAGACGGCTGGAGAAAAAAAATTAAATCTGCAGGGGTTCCAAGCCACGGGACTGTCCAGTCCTCTCTGGGCATTCTACCTAACATAAATGAAATAGTCCTCTTTGTAGTTCTCATTGAGTCACTTGATGCTGATGGTCATACAGACTTCTGGCTTTTAATCCATCCATCATTGTTGGAACATCACGGTGCTTTGAGTAGACACCAGAAAAGAAAACAAAAGAGAGAGTATGGGTTAGTACAGATTTTAGAGCCACCATGAATAGTTATTATAATGAGTTGGATATACAGAGTATCAGGATTTTAATTACAGTGAAGTTATGAGAAGACCATGTTAAAGTAATGTGTTTTCAGCAGTGTTTTAAAGTGCTCCACTGTATTAGCCTGGCGATTTTCTATTGGCAGGCTATTCCAGATTTTATGTGCATAACAGCAGAAGGCCGCCTCACCACTTCTTTTAAGTTTTGTTCTTGGAATTCTAAGGAGACACTCATTTGAGGATCTGAGGTTACGATTTGGAATATATGGTGGGGCGAGATTATTTAAGGCTTTATAAACCATAAGCAGAATTTTAAAGTCAGTCCTGAATGACACAGGTAACCAGTGTAGTGACATCAAGACTCGAGAGATGTGCTCAGATTTTCTTTTTCTAGTTAGGATTCCAGCAGCTGCATTCTGCACTAGTTGCAAACAATTTATGTGTTTTTTTTGAGTAGTCCTGAGAGGAGTGCTTTACAGTAATCTAGTCAACTGAAAATAAACTAAAAATAAATACCATCTTCCAGATGTCAGAGCTCCCTATGGGTGTTCCTTTACTATAGGAAAGGACACAGAACAGAGGTTCACTTTATCAATCTTTTCCTTTTGTTTCCCTTGACTTTGACCTGTGAGACATTTGTGTGTGTAACAGTACATTCAGAAAGGCTACTAGAATTTATCATTTTTTGTTGCTGAATATTAATTTGACTACTTCCATATCTGTCTGTCCTTATATAGAGATTCCAATAATAGAGCACCCTTTTCTTATTTACCTGGACTTTCTTGGTATTCATTAATGGTTCAGGGGTTGCTCTGGAGTGACCTTACTGATCACAGTAGACTTTCTCAGGAGGCTTTGTAGATACAGGGACTGCAACTATCCAGAACTCCATACTGTCAGTTTTTTCTGAAATTACATCTATCAGTGAAAGTCAGAAAGAATAATAGGAAAATATAGGAGATATTACTATTTTCATTCCTTACTAGATTTCTGTCTTGCTCTTTTGCTTCTTTCTTTAATAATATATTTTCTTGTTTTGCTACGCAGCATTTAATCTGGATCACTTTTTTATTCAAATGAACACCTTCACCAAGACAAAACATTTAGTTTTTTCAAGTGAATGTTTAAATAGTTGTCATGTTGTCATATATATACGTGAGTGTGTGCATGGGGTAATGAGGGTGTTGTTCGTAAAGTTTTATTTATTATAAGGATGTTCTTCTTTATGCATATGCTGGATTCATGTCCAAATGTCTGTTAATGCCATTTTCATTTGATAGCCAAGATTCAGCCAGCTCTCTGGCACTTTTAGTACTGGCCTTAAATCTTTCTTGTACATTGTCCCAGTTAAATGTGTGTTCTGTTGAATTTGTGTCCGTATAAATCAGTGATCATGAGTCCTTCCTTCTGACTGTGTTTTGATGCTCCTGTATACGTGTTGTGATTCTTTTTGACATTTGTCCTATGTATACGCCATACACACACTCACCTAACCCCCCGCCCACCCCACCAAACCCCACTCCACCTAATTTTGCTGTATATTGCCTTTGATTCTTGTATGTCTAATCATTATCCTCTGATGACAGCTCCTGACAGGAGCTGAAAGCCCAGGAATAAAAACTACTTTATGATAGGTGATTCACTCTCTCCCTTTGTAGATCTCCAACTACAATTACGCAAACCGTATCACAGACCTTCGTGTCCATATATATATATACAGTATATATATATATATATATATATACACAGTTTTGCTCATAGGTTTATATATCATGGCAGATTTTGTAAGATGTGTACCATACTTTAAAAGAAATATGATTAATCATGCAAAAGACATTTTATTTACTTTTAATTTAATCCAAGTTAAACTATACAGCATCACAGAACAGCACAACCATTAAACAAAACACAGTAATAAGGAAAATAATAAGATGGCCCCTGTTCAAAAGTTTGCATACGCTTAGTTATTACTGCTGTTTGTTGCTCCCTTTAGTATCAATGATGGCGTGCTGTCTTTTGTGATAGTTGTGAATGAGGCCCTTGAATTTCTCAGGTAGTTTCTTATTCTTCTAGGAAAAAGTCCCGTAAATTCTTGGGATGCCTTGCATAAACTGCATGTTTGAGATCTCCCCAAAGTGGCTCAATGAAATTGAGGTCAGGTGACTGTGATGGCCACTCCCGCACATTCACTTTTTTTCTGCTGTAGCCCCTGAAGGGTCAACTTGGTCTTGTCATGTTGAAAGATCCAAATGCGTCCCATGCACAGCTTCCAGACTGATGAATGCAAGTTGTCCTTCGATATTTTCCGGTAACATACTGCGTTCATCTTGCCATCGATTTTCCCTTTGCTGCTGTAGGTCACACATCAAAGAACATCAGAGATCTACCTCCATGCTTCACAGTAGGGATGGTATACTTTTTGTCATGTGCCTTGTTGCATCCTCACCAAACATTTATGGTTCAATTTAAAGTTCAATTTTGGTCTCATCACTCCAAAGGTCTTTGTTCCAGAAGTTTTGAGGCTTGTCTCGATGCTGTTTGGTATATTGTAAGTGGGCTATTCTGTGGCATTGGCACAGTAAAGGCTTTTTAACTTGCAACTGGACCATGCAGCCCATTTTTGTTCAAGTACCTCCTTATTGTGCATCTTAAAACAGCAACACTACTTGCTGGCAGAGAAGCCTGTGTCTCAGCTGAAGTAACTTGCGCGTTTTTCTGGGCAGCTCAACAAATGATCCTGGCTGAAATCTCGGTTGGTCTGTCTGACTGTATCTTGGTAACAGCAAAACGCCTAGCTTTGCACTTTTTTATTAGTGTTTTAACACTACTGACAGGCATTTTCAGATCTCTGGGTATCTTTTTATTTCCTTTTACTAATTTATACAAATCAATAACCTTCTCTCACAGGTCCTTTGACAGTTCTTTTGCTTTCTCCATGGCTTGATATCCAGCAAAGTCTGTGCACCTCCGCATGAATTTAAATTCACAGACACTGATTACAATCAAAGAGGTTACAGGTGTGGACACTCTCGTTTAATTCCCCTTAATTTAAACCTGTGTGTGTATATTATAGCCCCAACGTTCAAGGGTATGTAAAATTTTGATTTGGCCTATTTGGGTGATTTCAGATATCATTATGATTTAATAATTATGAGATTATAAATTCCCTTGCCTGACCACACTCACTGATAAAAGGAAAGCATTCTTCATGATTACTTATATTTTCCAAACAATGGGCAATATTTCACAAATTCTGCCAGGGTATATAAACATATGATCATGAGTATATATATATATATAGTGAACCCTCGTTTATCACGGTTAATCCGTTCCAGACTATACCGTGATAAATAAATTTTCGCGAAGTAGGATTCTTTATTTATAAATCGAATATTTTTGCAGTTTGCAGAGTATAGAAAAACTGTTTACGACCTTCTAAATAAGTTTTTTTAACATTATTAGAGCCCTCTAGACATGTAATAACACCCTTTAGTCACCATTACACTCATATTACCCAATATATTAGACAAAATAAGAGAAAATAAGACATATTAGACGTTACAAATATCATATTACTAGGCACACTCGCCTTTTAAGGCGACCAACTTTTATCCTCAATTTTTGTGCACTCCATGTGTACATCAGGCATGTAAGTGTAGGGAATGAGAACATGAAAATGCCCATTCATAACATCTCCCAAAAACCTAGGTTTTTTTATCTCCTCGAGTGCCTGTCTAAAGTCGTACAATGTCAGCCCGAATCTGTACCGCTAAAGACATTAGAGTTAGAGTTTCATGCACTAAATAAGCTATAGATGAGAATTAGCAAGCACCATCTTCCCTGATATTTACTACGCGGTGAGGCATTTGTACTCCATCAACATTAATTATTTCCAGAGACATAATTTTGTCTATTTTTCCAGCGCATCGCGCACAAAAGCAAGGGAACGATGAGAGCACCAGAACTCTGCTCACATTGCCTCGCTTCGTACCTCAAGCCGCAAGTAGTAAGTCTGTAATAAGTGGAATACCGCTACGCTTTGCACTCACGGGACGGAAGGACAATCCTGTACGCTTTTATATAGTAGATTATTGTACTGTACATTTAATTGCACACAACCACTAACCTATGAAGGCACGACCTCGGTAGGAGAGTCTTCAGAGGTGGTGCAGTATCTTCAGCAGGTGCGTTGTTGTCTTCAGTGAAGAAGTACTAGGAGTAGGCAGTGGGTGTCTGGGTGCGCGGCTGAAGAACATCTTGATAGGCAGTTGCTAGCACTGTCTTTTCATATGCGTGAGGAGGCTTTTGTAGGGTACTGCCATCTTTAATCATATCCAAGAGTTTCACCTTCTCCTGGATAGTAAGCATCTTTCTCCGGCGCTTAGTTTTATTGTCAGAAGGCTTAGAAAAAGCAGCACATTTAGGAGTCATCGTAGGGCTTAGATAAATAGTTCTCAGAAAGCGCATGCGTAGTGACGTAAGCATGTATGAGAAAAAAATCGTGATAGAGTGAAGATGCGAAAGTCGAAGCGTAATATAGCGAGGGATCACTGTATATATACTGTATATATAGTGGCAGGGGGCTGGGCCGAGAGGCAGCTTATACGTCCCCTGGGTCAGGAGGGGGTAACTGCCCTGGATAAGGAGGGGATCACAGGGACCAAGCCAGGAGGCTCAAACCTACAGGGGCCCGTGGCACCGCTTGGGGTTGCCCCGAGCGTCGTGGAGCCCGGGAAACCTGCACTTCTGCCACACCTGGGCAGGTGGAGGAAGAACCTTCCAGGGACACCCGGAGTGCTTCCGGGTGCTAGTGCGGCACTTCCACCACTCCAGGACGACTTAATAAACGTGTGTTTTATAAAGGTGCTGGTGTTTGTCTGATGGTGTTCAGACCAGCTCTCACTATATACAGGTATATATATATATATATATATACATTATATACGTATATATATTGTCACACACGTGCGCATGGGAGGCAGCTAAAGGGCTCGGGTAAGGACAGTTCTGAGACATACCAGGATGTGGCAGAGTGCACTGGCTCTTTTTCTTCCTTGCCTGCAGGCCATTCCCGGGAGATTCCGCCTGGCTCTTCTGACGTCACTTCCAGGACCGAGCCTATTGAAGGAGACCTTGCCGGCTCCGGCCCCTGTGATGTCATGTCCGGGCTCGAACCAATGGCTGAGGACCTCAATGAGCCCGACCCCTATGATCTAACTTCCTGTCTTCCCCTTTAAAACCTCCTCCTTTTCCCTAATGCCCTCAGCTCTGCAATGGACTTGGTTTTGTGCAGAGCAGTGCTATCATTTGTAAAGAACGCTTTGCAGCCAGGAAACCAAATTATACGGGTGGCTGCCCCAAACCTTGCTTTGTCTCATCGTGGCTTTTGTGAAAATATATATATATATTATACGTGCAAGATGTTTGTTATATCTTGTGGAATACACATGCTTTTGCTTGATTGACAGAGACATATATACTGTATGTCAGTCTTTATGTAAAAATAGGCTCACCCGCCTTTTAAGGCGACCGACTATTAAGTTGACCACTTCTTAAGGCAATTCAATATGTAGATCAAACTCATTAATTTGGTTATATTGCATTTGAGCGGTATTACTTTAATACTCGTAGTTTCTGTTATTTTTGTGATGAAATTTAAACTTTTTTCTATATTGAGGTCACCCTTTTGAACCCCCATGATATTTACTACACGGTGAGGCATTTGTACTCCATCAACATTAATTATTTCCAGAGACATAATTTTGTCTATTTTTCCAGCATATCGCGCACAAAAGCAAGAAAACAATGGGAGCACCAGAACTCTGCTCACATCATGTCGGTTCGTACCACAAGCTGCAAGTAGTAAGTCTGTGATAAGTGGAATACCGCTACGCTTTCCACTCACGGGACGGAAGGACAATCCCGACCGCTTATATATAGTAAGAAAGAAGAAGAAGATATCGCACAGTCTGGAGTAGAAAATCATCTTTTACCTGGAAAAACGAAACTACAAATCCCATCGTGCATTGCAAAATGGACGGGACGTGTGTGAAACTCCGCTCCTGCGTAGCACTCACGGGACGGAAGGACAATCCCGACATCTTTTATATAGAAGGATTGCATTGTGGTGTCAAACTTTTTTTATTGTTGTTTTGTGTTTTAATTAGGCCACAATATATTTCTAAATTGGTGCTGCCCGCTTCAGGTACTCTAGCATTCCTCCTTCATTGTGAAAAGCATTCAGGTACTGTAGGTTCACTGGCAATTCCAAATTGCCATTTTGTAAGTAGGTGTGTTCTGTGATGGACTGGTGACCTGTCCCAAGCTGATTTCTGCTCTTGAACTTTGCTTCCTGAAATCCTGAAATAAATTACATTTCTTTGAGAATATTATATTATACTTTTAAACACATACATTGCTGTAGACTGTAAATGGGTAAAGACATATACAACAATAAATTGAATTTAATTAGGAGATTCAATTGAAATGACCCCATGGGAGGTTTCTTAAAGGCCACAACTTAAATACTGTCAATCTGTTCCAAAGGCTCCTAAAACATAAAGTATGAAAAATACACACTTTGCTTTGCAAAAGTGGCTAGTAAGCATTGTATTATTTAGCCATTAACATAATACTCAGTAATGCAGGAGACCCCATCACAGCATAACAATAAGAGCACAGACCATGTTGCAATTTGTCTCTGACCACACTGACCATAGTGATTCAACCTCCCACCATCAGTCACAAAGTAATAGTAATTATCTGGCACTAACATGAAGACATTTTGTCTGCTAAGTGGTGCATTTAATCAGGCAGCTGATCTTTAATTTTGGACAAGTTATTCAGATGCTTGCTTTTTCTTTTCAGTATTCTATATTCCTGAGTGTTTTCTTTCTTGTAATGTTATTAAATCATGTTTTCCTTGAAAATGTAACTTATGTCTAATTATTTGTATTTCTGATGCAAATTCTTTTATTTATGATTACTTTCTCATTTGCTTCCTGATACCAAACCTTTCTGGTTGATCACAGCTCTTTATTTTTCAGCTATCAGTCTAACTATTTGGAATCCACCAGTTATAATACTGACTGCTACTCATGTCCTCACCAACAGAGATGAGTACTTTGTGCCTATAAACAGATTCACTTTCAAACTGGGGACAAAATCTTAGTGCTAAAGAAGAGATGAAGGTTAATTTGAGTTATTGTGTCCACCTTTGATATCGTAACAGACTTTTTTTTATTGTCACACAACAAAATAATTGTACACTAGCTGTGTAAGCCCGTTCTAGAAACTATTGAAATTGTCAGAAAAAAAACTGAAATATAGAGATATTAGGTAACTGAAAAGAACTACTCTGGGCATCTCTCTCCCAGGAGGATTAATTTTGCCAACGTGTTTACATCGCTTGTGCATTAGCGGAGGGATACTGTTTTGCCGATGTTAGTGGGTAAGTGACTTTGTCTTTCTTCTGAGGTTTCGTTTTGCTGACGTACTGGCCCCACTAGTGCTATTAGTGACTAAGCGAGTTTTCTGTTTCCTTAGAGGTGGAGCCCTTAGCCTGAGTCCACCTCTAACATCCGGGCCGGACAGACACACACACACTTCCACGTGCAGACGTTTATATATACTGTAAGCTTACAGCTTCTCTTGATAAGTCCAAAAATTGTAGGCCAATTGTGCTGAATTTACATGTAACCTCCAATTTGTGATATTTGGCCAAGAGTTTCAAATATGAAAATCTGCTACTGCAATAGAAATCCTTGTACATGTTTTACTTTTGTTTCCCAAATTTCAGGCATACACATTTGTTTCACTTTAACTAGGTCACAGTTTATTACTAGATTATATGTTTGTAGACTGCATTAAATTAGGAGTATTTCTGGGGGAAGATATTTGCTTGTCTATCAGACTGTATTTGATAGAGAAGCACTGATTGTGATTTTTGAGGCTGCTTCCAATCACTGGCATTTTCAATAAAAAATTGGCCGTCCGAATTCATTCTACAATTTTTATGTCACGCCCATTCCAGTGTGTCACAGGAACGATTCAAGTAGAGTCTGTAAACATTACAAATCTGTTTAGTTCAAGTAAATTTGATATAATATTAAAAAACAGAGTGTTGTAGACATTTAAAAGTATAACTTATGTAAAATATAAAATTACGTGCATCACACAAACATCACACCATAATATGTATACAGAAATACCTGAAATATTATTACACAGCAGTGTGGTTTTATAAGGAAAATGTCTTCTTTGAACTCAGTTGTGTCTGAAAAATGACCTAACATTGCCACATGTATTCATGAATATACATCTTGTCGTTCATTCACTTTTGATGCTGTTTGCATTTGGGATTGAACAGAAGGAAATTAAATTACACTGAACTACCATTTAGAAAAAACAGAAGTTTCCCTGCTTCTTATAATGCACCACACTCTTAAAGGTACACCTCTACATTCCAACAGCAGTTACAAAGATTCATCCATAAAGCCTCGTATAATGAGATAAAAGTTATCTCATCAACTTTTTCACCTTGCTGTTCAGGTTTTTTGTAGCACAGCAGTAATGTCATCACAGCACAAGACCCGTGAAAAACAAACATATTCACTCTTTTTTTGTGTCTTCTGAGAGATGGATTTAAACCCCACCCTAGGCACTGTCTGGATGGATTTTCCCAAAGTAGTCACAGGTTTCTTTGCACATCCACTTCAAACTGGCCTGGTGAGAGTGTGTGTGTGTGGATGTGTTTGAATGCGTCCTGCAACCAAAGGTCAGACAGAACTTTGATATAAAGAGACTTTTGGAGAGTGAGTTGCAGGGTGTGGTGAGGATGATGGGGTGCAGGTGGTTGGTGGGACTGTTTTGTGGGCTTCTCCTCAGAAGTGCGAAAGGTCACCTAATTACTGTTATTGTTGAAGGTGGGGCATGAGTCATGAGAAGTGCCGGTTCACATACATTAACTTACATCTGCGTACATTAATATACATTTTTCTAAATACGAGTTGGTAGTGGGGCTTGCGTTGTGAGAAGTGCCAGTTTGCATACATTAACTAGTGCTACTTCTAGAGGCAACACAGGGAAGTGCAGTTGCAAAGTTAGTACTCGGCCACTTCAAGCCAGAAAGTTCTTGTGTATATAGCATAACTACATAACTAATAATCAGACTCAATTCATTGAAATTCATTCACTGCAAAAACGGCGTTGGACTAGCACCAGAGCTGCAGATGTCACTTGTAAAATGTAGAGGTTGTATTACCTCTCAGGATTACTTGTTCATGGTAATGCTACATATGAAAAGAATCGTCTGCTTGGCAGTGCATATCATGCATCCAAGTGATGTATTAAATTACAGAATCCTAGACTTTCTACTATAGAAAATGATTGGTTAGGTAAAACGATGAACTCCATTATTGTATTAGTAACATACTTTGATTTTTCATTGTCTGGTCATATTTCTGCTTCTTTTCAAACAGTGCATTATTGATAGGTGAAATAGACTTGATTCCTTAGCAGTTGAAAGTTGTTGTGCTCAACTGAGTAGTACATCCCCAAGTGTCTAATCAAACTAGTTGTGCCAAACGTTTTTGCTTTAAATCCACCACAAATAACTTTTTCATTACAAACTTTACAGATAGTAATCCTGTCCTTTTCACACACTTTAAAATACTTCCAAACTACACACATTTTCTTCAACTGTTTCCATTTATTACTTCATTCAGTTTAGTATAATTTATTATAACATTAATAACCATTAATAAATTGTGATAGACGGCCGGGGACCTTGCCCCACCAGGAGACTTGGAGCAGGGGACTGGGAGAGGGGCGATTTCTACCCTGGGATGCAAGATGGCAGCCCTCCAGGATTACATGGGAGCCACGGAGCTGGGAAGCTCAAACCTGTGCGGACCCGTGGCTACCACCAGGGGGCGCATGGATGGTTCCAGAGCCATGGACTGCAGCTCTTCCGCCACACCAGGACACCAAGACGTTCTGCCTGAACAGAAACCAGATACAGTAATCCCTCCTCGATCGCGGGGGTTGCGTTCCAGACCCCCCCCGCGATAGGTGAAAATCCGCGAAGTAGAAACGATATGTTTGTGTGGTTATTTTTATATATTTTAAGCCCTTATAAACTCTCCCACCCTGTTAACATTATTAGAGCCCTCTAGACATGAAATAACACCCTTTAGTCAAACGTTTAAACTGTGCTCCATGACAAGACAGAGATGACAGTTCTTTCTCACAATTAAAAGAAAGCAAACATATCTTATCTTCAAAGGAGCGCGTCATAAAGGAGCGTCAGGAGCAGAGAATGTCAGAGAGGCGCAAAGAAAAGCAAACAATCAAAAAATCAATACATGCTTTTAAGTATACAGAAGCACCGTGATAAAGCGGCATTTTGTAGAACAGCGTCCGTGTCCTCTGTGCAAACAGCCCCTCTGCTCACACCCCCTCCGTCAGGCAGAGAGAATGAGAAAGATAGAGAGAAGCAAACAAGCACAGCGTGGGAAGCATATGTTATAGCATTGAGGAGTTTTAGTTAATATGCAATACATGCTCTGATTGGGTAGCTTCTAAGCCATCCGCCAATAGCGTCCCTTGTATGAAATCAACTGGGCAATCAAACTGAGGAAGCATGTAACCTAAATTAAAAGACCCATTGTCCAGAAAGCGAACCAATGAAAAATCTGTGATATATGTTTAGATGTGCTTACATTTAAAATCCGCGATAGAGTGAAACCGCGAAAGTCAAAGCGCGATATAGCGAGGGATTACTGTACACCCAGAGTGCTTGACAGTTCAAAGTAATATTAGATCGAAGGAAACTATTTAGCAATGGACCCACAATGACTTTCTATACAGCACTGTTGCCATATAAGCTGATTTTTGTTGTATTTTTGATTTTTTGTAATTACTGCTTGGCTTTTACAAATTATTGTGATTTCACAGTTTCAGTTTTAGAGATCAAGGAATTTTGTGGTCACATTTGGTTTTGTACTTAAAATGTTTTTAACAATTTTGAATTTAAGTAACATTCTCCATTTTTTTATGGGCACCACCCTTAATATTAATTTGTTACCTCATACTGTGCTATTGAAAGACAAAGTCAACTGAAAGTATGCTGTGTGTCACATTACCTGGTTGAAGGTATGGAGGTCAAACCATGAACTTCCTGTTTGTCCAAGATTGTGGATTTTGACAGAAAACATTTTCATTCATTTATTGTTTGTAATTTAATTCCTGTTTAAAAGTATTATTTGCCCTGCTTATTGCCTGCAATTTATGACTTAGGATTTGCCTCAGATTACTTTTTTATTTTTGGTTATCGAAATTTCCTGCACAGTTTCCTGACTTGGATTCTTGATATAGGTTTTGAGCATCATTTACTTAACTTTCATTTTTTTTTTGGTTCTGACACTTGGCTTGAAATATTTAACTTAGTGGCATCTCCTGATTTCACTCAAAGCTGCTGCTGCCTTGTGTAGTCATTACACTTCTGCTTAGCTGTGGAAAATGATACCATGCTATCTAAAACTAGAAAAAAAATATATTGTGTGAAAAAGTTCAGGGTTTTTCAGAATTGAGCAAGAATGTATCAGTTAGTCCAAAATAGTCTCCTTTTAAAACAACAGAAGGTACAGCACAACATCTGGAGATCTGCTTTTTGACCCATGAGACTGCTTGCCTTTTGAAATGGAACATTGACTTTCATATACTTTTCAAAGCACACAGGGCAAACGTGTTTTCATTCTGGGTGAACATTAGCTGAAAGCTGAAATGATGAATGGCTGGCAGTTTGTCTTATTGCCATTCTTTTGTTTGTACAAAACAGACACAAGTTTATTCTTTAAAGATGTCTCATTTTTTCATGTAAAAACCTGCAATTGCCGTCTCCAGGCCAAGCAGCAAACACTGCATGTCTTTAGGATGAGCGAGGATAAAAAGCAGACTGAACAGACATAAAGTCTCTTAGACATGGAGAGAATATGCAAAAATCATACAGGCAGTGATCAGGTGCCAGATATGAATCGGGCCAGGTACAGCTGTGTGATGCCAAAATATTATGCACCTTAATGTAAATTTTGCAAATAAATAAGGGACTGTAAATGAATAATGACAAAATACAACAAATCAGTTTACTTAATCCCACATAATCACAGAGCTGGGACTTTGGATCTGTATGTGAAACAGCATCTCCAAGGCACCACCACTTTGCTACCCCATGAGCTACTGGAAAACAGTGGCTGTAAAGTGGACCACACATGGCTGTGTGTATTGCTAACTTTATGACACTGCTAGATTGACTTCCTTGGTATTTTTTACTAATCTGTTGTTCACACGTCTTCGACAACACAGTTCACTTTTATATTACATGGACTACCTGCATGTTTGAAAGTCCTCTTGTACATTCAGAAGGTTATGGCCATTTCCCTTTTCAAGATAACAGTTCTGCATGGAAATGCTTTTCTTTGTAAGTCTTGGTCAACTTTATGCACCCATTTTTTGATTTTAAATTCACATGTTCCTTTTTGATGTTTATTTTGTGCAGTCATTTTTTAAAGTTAATTTCACATGCCTACATACCCTCACTTTTTAACATAAATTGAATGTGTTCGTTTCTGATGTTACTTCCATGCACTCACTTTTAAATATATATTTCATTCATTTAATTTCAATATTAATTTTATGCACCTCTTTTTCAATAGGTATCTCTTGCATGTCCTTGCTGTATGAATGTCTCCAAAAACTTCTCGCTATTTCTGTTAGATGGGATTCAGATGAGCATTTCTCTTCCACCTTGAACTGCAATTTAATCTTTAAAGAAATTTGAATCACCAATTTATTGAATATGAATCTCCATAGGTTTTGTACAACTTCTTTAAAACTATGCTTAATGGGTTTAGCCACTGACCAGTTTGTAATTTATGCTTTCCTAAAGTGTGTGGTTCCTTTTTTCATATGTTTTGGTCCTGCCCTCCTGACACATCTTTGTGGACCTCCATTTCCACCCCTCTTTTACTCGTTTTGGATGTCTTTATTGCTTGTTCTCCACAACTTTTTTTACTTCTTAATTTTTCATCATACACCTTTTCATTCTCTAACAAGAAATTGATTTCAGGAAGTTGCTTTGCTGCTAAGATCTCATTGAAAAAAGCAAGATCAATGTCTAGTTGATTCTCAGACAACTTAATTTTACAACATATTTCTTTTAGAACATTCAGCAGGTCATATTAATTTCTCTTCTCCATTCACTATATCATCTTTAGAAAAAGTATCTGCACTTATTAAAAACTTCCTATTTTGTTGTAATTGGGATGTATAGGGTGTGGGGTTGGCACTTTTTTTTCAGTCATATCTGAATGTTGCCAGTGAGATGGAAACTTTATTCACTTTTGATATATTTTTCTTATCTGGTTGTCCCCATTTTCTCTTTTGTCTTTAAAAATAATAGAAAAATGTTTACAAAAAAAATGAACACACTCATTGTTTTTATTAATTTAATACACTTTTTTTTTTGCTTTCTGTTATTAAATTCCTACAACTTTTTGATGTTTATATGATGCATGCTTTTTTTTACATCGTGATTTTTTTATTTTTGTGTCCTGATTTTCTGTTTTTTAATTTTGCCTTTTGAAGACATAGTAGAATGCACATTTAACATTATTGTTAAACTAAATTACAACGCATCACAGACAGGCTGTTTCACTTTGATGTTCTCTTCTTGTGGTCCTGCTGTTAATGTACATTGTCACACACGTGTGATTAGGGGATTCAATTCAGGGTGTGAAAATACTGGAAAAGGGTTAGAAAAAGGGTACTAATGACTTCTCTCTTTCTTCCCACAGAACCACATAAGATTAAATAACTTTGGCTCCCTTTCAGATGACCTCACTTCCATCCCTCCTTGGTGAACTCAACCTGCTTCCTGCCGCCTTAATATAAAATCTCAGTCTTTTCATTTATCATTTTGGTTGTTTACAGCTTGCAAGATTGGTTTCAGTCTTTATTGATTACTCTGCCAAACCAATGTACGGGGCCAATCCCTAAACCTTTATTTTGTCCTGCTTCACTGACAGACTGAGGAGATTGTTCCTCCCCGACACTATGCGACTCTTCAATTCCACCCAGGGGGTAAACGTTAACATTATACAAAGTTATTGTCTGTTTTACCTGCAATCTTATCAATCTTTAATTTAATATTGTTTATATCAGTATGCTGCTGCCAGAGTATGTGAATTTCCCCTTGAGAATAATAAAGTTATCTATCTATCTATCTATCTATCTATCTATCTATCTATCTATCTATCTATCTATCTATCTATCTATCTATCTATCTATCTATCTATGTGCTTTTATCTTCTTATATAAAATGCTACTGTGGTTGTTTGTTTGTCTGTCCAGGATTTTAAATCACTTGTAGCTTGCAAACCTTTTGACCTATTAACCTGAAATTTGGTACACATATACTACGTGACCATTATTGCCTGCTTTCATGGTGATGATTTTTATTACCCTTTTTATTTTAATTCTATTGTATAATGAACTGTCGGCAGCAGTGCGGCGCATGCATACGGGTGTCATTCTCATCCCTACCACCTTCGCCGTCACTTCCTCTAACTCTTCATATCTTAAATCATTCTTGAGGCAGATTGAACACTTAAGTGCCAGCTTAAGTGAAAAATTAAGAAAAACATACTAAGTAATTGCAATCACTTAATCAGTTTTAATGCGAAAAGATGCTGACAGATGAAGAGAAGAAGCAGCGGGCCGCTATGGTGGAGAAAACAAGAGCTGCTCAGGAAGCAGCAAGCGCATCAACTTCTGAGCAAACGAATGCTAAACATACAGAGAAAGAGCATGAAAACTATTAGTCAAGTGTATTCACTACACGTTATCGCACACTCCACCATTACTGGTTCTACACTATATAAAGTCATGTCCATTACACATGAATATATCACAAGGTTGAGAAACAAAACAGGAGTGTTACATTTAAGCTTTTAGGTTATATAGGCTTGGGTGAAAAAAAACTGAGACGGACTAATTTGAGATTATGAGTACTTTAGCACAACTGTGTATAAACCCATCCATCCTTTTTTACGTCCTTATTTGCCAATATAGCAAGTGACATGAAGCAAAATTATTTTGCACAGGGGTGCAAACAGCATAATCTCAGTCACAAATACTGCCACCGTCAGTCATACTTGTCAAATTTAGTGTCATCACAAACATGAAAATGCCACACAGACAGCACTAACTCATATTTTACCAAAGCCGGCTGTCAAAACAGGAGGTTTGGCTGCAATTACAATAATTAATAAAATATAGTTTCAGATTTATTAAGAATATATTTTCACTTGGATGTACTGCTGGAACGATGAAAGAAAAGACTTTTATAATGAGCACTTCCAAAATTGTATTAACAGGAAAGCAATATGAAGATAATAAAATTAAATAAAACCCTAAAAAATATACTCTCCTCATTAAACAGGGATTTATAAGTGGTGATGATTTATATACTTAAAAACAGCTTATAGATGATTTTACACAATTAACTGTATATTAGTGATTTTCTAGAAGTAGCAGGAACCATCTTTTTTTTTTATCAATTTTATAATAAAGACTTCTAACACTCTAATTCAGAACAGTCTGTATCGTGATTTATTGCCTCATAATTACTAAATGGTTTGAAAAAATTAGGAAAAAAAGGCAGTAAGTAGATCTTTTTTAATGTATTATTGTCTGGGAGTTTTAAACTATAGGTTTCTCTGTTGAATCCATCATTATGTTTCCTTCTTTCAAGAGAGCAACAGTGAATAGTCTGTGACTCTCAGAGTCACACTGTTCCTAATTACACAGCACTGTTATTATAATAACGCTTCCCCATTAGAGAAAAAAGGGTTTGGGTCTGTTTGATCATTATTTTGTGATATATTTTTTTTCTTCTTCTCAATGAGTCCAGCAACAAGAGCTTTTGATTAAAAAACACCACTGTCCATTTTCCCTAGATACTCTGAGAGATAACCATCTCTTTGCACTGGCTGACAATTTGAGGTTTAAATTACCTCATTGCCAAGACCCTATGATCAGTTTCACGCAAGCTGTCTGCTTCATCTGCCTGCTAGCATGTTGGAGACAACAGCTTAAGACAAATTGTCTAGCCTGTTATTAAAATCATCTTTGCTGTGGCTTGCACTTCCTGCTTTGCTTTCCAACAGTTTGAAAGGAATATTTTAAGAAGAAACACTTTAATTAAGCTTTAATGTTTATCTTTTTTTTTTTTATTAATTAAGCAGTGTTCAAAACTGGGATGAAGCGAAATAAGATGTTTATAATCTGTAAATGTTTTAATACATTTTAAAAGATGAAGTTCTTAACTGCAGGCACACAAACATACCTTCTAATCTGCAATTTTTGCCTTTCTACTGCATTCCTCTAGATTGCCATTAACCTGTTGATTCACTCCCTGAAACTGCCTTTACGCACCACAACTGTTGGGAGCTGAAGCCTATTCTGGCATCAACAGGTGCAAGGCAGGACCAGATCTCTGGGATGCTGGGCAAAATCAGCGGCACACCAGGAAAGTCAACAATAAGCGAGAGGGAGGTAAAGTAGGTGAAGATCCTTAAGGACCTGAGGAGAAAACACAAACATCACACAGACAGCGACCTGGTCGATAATGAAATTTGTTTCTTAGAGTTATGAGGAAGCAGCAATAATGAATGTTGTAACTTCTTGTCACTTTTGGATAATATATCACAATCTGTAATCATCTCCATGATTATATTTTTTAAATGAAGAATTGTGTAAGTGTGGTAAATGTATCACATTTGTCACATGACAGTATGCAGAATGAATTTCATAGCTAAACCAAAATGCCAATACTTTCAAAATCATAGAATGCATCTTCATCTAAGAAGTAATGTTAGAGAATGATGATTAGTGTTACAGTTGTCATTAGTTTCTTATATTAGGATTTTATTTTTAATATAACTTTAAAATGAAGGTTTTATTTTTATGTGCTTTTCCAAATCAAATCGCAAGCAACACATGTTTTAGGGCAATAAAGCCTTTTCTTTTTTTTTTTATTAATATTTGTAAAGGTGCATATTTACTCACCTGGAACACTGAGCACAGCAAAGCTACCAGCTTTTCCAAAAGAACCATTTAATAAAAGAATGTGTTTTCTGTTCAGGCTGTGTGATGCCGGGATTCTTCAATTAAATGTAATTCCCCTTTCTTACCTCAGGTATCCTGGTGGAAGTTTGTTTAAAATCTTAACTCAAGACCTTTTTTGGAGGGTTGGTTTATATAACAAATATAGGAACACATCAGGGTCTTCTGGCAGTTATATGTTTCAGGGCATTTACAAGATATCGTAAACAGAAAAACTGGAAATAAATGGAAAATTTTATTCCAATCCGGCTTGTCAAAGATGTGCATCTTTATTTATTAATACAAAATAAAGTCTAAAAGATTGGGTTTACTTAAAAACAACATCTAATATGCAGACTCATGTATTTTCTGGGTGGCTCAGTGGGTAGTGCTGCTGCCTCACAGTTAGGAGACTCGGGTTCGCTTCCTGGGTCCTCCCTGTGTGAAGTTTGCATGTTCTCCCCGTGTCTGCGTGGGTTTCCTCCCACAATCCAAAGACATGCAGGTTAGGTGCATTGACGATCCTAAATTGTGCTTGGTGTGTGGGCTGGTGCCCTGCCCGGGGTTTGTTTCCTGCCTTGTGCCCTGTGTTGCCTGGGATTGGCTCCAGCAGACCCTCGTGACCCTGTAGTTGGGATATAGCGGGTTGGAGAATGGATGTATTTTCCTTTGTGTTCTTTCTTAAAGCCTGCATTATAGTTTTATGTTTTTATTATATATCATTTAGTGTTATCACTGCCCCCTGTAACCCTGAATTAAATTTGGTAGGTCTGAGAAAGTTATGTTATGATATGTGTATTCTGAGTTTATATTGGTCTTAGTGTATGTGGTGCCATGAAGTTGTAAATAAAAGTACACCTTCTAAAATTTGGATTGAATTTTTGCATTAATTGGTAGTTGACAATGCACATTACAGATTAAATTAAAATAAGCAGAATATTACAAATGGTTTAAGAGAAACACATAAAATTGTAATAACTTAGACTTACCAAGGTAAAATGCCTCAAAAGTTAAGAAAAATCTGGAAAGGTAAATCTTCACTTTTATTTGAAACTGGACATGGTATGAAGTATTTCTATTTCAAAGTTTTAGACATTTTCAGCATTACATAACTAGAGGAAAGAATTGGGTGTGGTAGATTTGTCGCCCCTTAGGTATGGCATCATCAGAGGAAAAACTGTGGAAACTTTACTTATATACTGTATATATATACTATATGTAATGGCGGTCTAGCTTCTATGCCGCTAGAACACTAGGGTTTTGAATCAGTGGCAAAATGTAACAGGTGTCCAAAGCATGGAGGTCATGGAAGACATGTTTAAAATGATATTTGCAAACCTATTAGCCGATGTCCTAAAGAAACTGAGAGGCGCAGTCTGGGAGCCCTGCCAGACAGGCTGGATTAGTCCAAAAGAATTGTAAATATACAGTAGGAAGTAAGAAAAAAAAGAGTGAAAAAAGCAAAAGTCATTAAATGAAGAAAAATAACGGCATAGTGGCCTAGTGGTTAAGGCATTGGACTTTAAAGTGCTAAAGTTAGTGGTCTAAATCCCAGTACTGACACTCTATGACCATAAGTAAGTCACTTCACCTGCCTGTGCTCCAGATGGAAAGGAAAAAAGAGCTGTTACCAATTGTATCACAAATATTGTTAAGCCACCTTGGATAAAGGTATCAGCCAAATATTTATACTAGATTAGCTACCTTAAAAAAGAACACCAGAGAAACAGACATGAAATTTTTGTTTTACCCACAGCATAGGTAGAAATTGCTCGTTAAAAAATAGATTTACCAAATTTAAAAGTGTCAGTTGAGGAAACAGAAATGACTGCAGTGTGTCATTCTCTGAATAGAAGTTGCAAAGTTTTGAAGAGACCAGTGGGAAGGTCTTATGATGAAATAAAATATTCACACCAATATCTAGGTCATAGAAGAAAAAAAAAACATTTACTGTAGCAAAAGTAGGTGAACTCTCATAAATACTAAAGCAGGGAATGCTTCAGTTTCTAGATCAAAATGGTATTAAATTTTAAAAGATATAGTAAAATCTAAAATCACCAGATGACAAGATGAAGATTTGAGGTTCCCAACGTAACACCGGTTAATAGCCTGCAGGTTGCTTTGAACAAAGCTAAACATTTTTACACTTAAGAAAATCATTTTGAGCTGTGATGTGCCTCTCATGACCTTCTGATGTTGCCTCAGGCTTTTTGTTTTGAAGATCCTTAAATGGTGAAGTTAGCATTAAAGCACTTCCTGCTTTTCCACTATGAGATAGATAGATAGATAGATAGATAGATAGATAGATAGATAGATAGATAGATAGATAGATAGATAGATAGATAGATAGATAGATAGATAGATAGATGCAGTCATATTAAAAAGTTTGGGAACGCCTCTCAGCCTGCATAATAATTTACTTTCAACAAAAAAGATAACAGTGGTATGTCTTTCATTTCCTAGGAACATCTGAGTACTGAAGTGTTTTCCAAACAAAGATTTTTAGTGAAGCAGTATTTAGTTGTATGAAATTAAATCAAATGTGAAAAACTGGCTTTGCAAAAATTTGGGTACCCTTGTAATTTTGCTGACTTGAATGCATGTAACTACTCAATACTGATTACTCGCAACACCAAATTGGTTGGATTAGCTCGTTAAGCCTTGAACTTCATAGACAGGTGTGTCCAATCATGAGAAAACGTATTTAATGTGGTCAATTGCAAGTTGTGCTTCCCTTTGACTCTCCTCTGAAGAGTGACAGCATGGGATCCTCAAAGCAACTCTCAAGAGATCTGAAAACAAAGATTGTTCAGTATCACGGTTTAGGGGAAGGCTACAAAAAGCTATCTCAGAGGTTTAAACTGTCAGTTCCAACTTTAAGGAATATAATCAGGAAATGGAAGGCCACAGGCACAGTTGCTTTTAAACCCAGGTCTGGCAGGCCAAGAAAAAGGCACAGGATTGTGAGAATGGTTACAGACAACCCACAGATCATCTCCAAAAACCTGCAAGAACATCTTGCTGCAGAAGGTTTATCTGTACATCATTCTACAATTCAGAACAATTTTCACAAAGAACATCTGTATGGCAGGGTGATGAGAAAGAAGCCCTTTCTGCACTCATGCCACAAACAGGGTCTCTTGTTGTATGCAAATGCTCACTTAGACAAGCCAGATTTATTTTGGAACAAAGTGCTTTGGACTGATAAGACAAAAATTGAGTTATTTGGTCATAACAAAAAGCGCATTGCAGGGCGGAATAAGAACACCGCCTTCCAAGAAAAACACTACCTACTACCTACTGTCAAATTTGGTGAAGGTCCCATCATGCTGTGGAGGTTGTGTGGCTAGTTCAGGGACTGGGGCCCTTGTTAAAGTCGAGGGTCGGATGAATTCAACCTAATATCAACAAATTCTTCAGGATAATATTCAAGCATCAGTCACAAAGTTGAAGTTACGCAAGGGTCGGATATTCCAACAAGACAATGACCCAAAACACAGTTTGAAATCTACAAAAGCATTTAGAAGTACAATGTTCTGGAATGGCCATCACAGCCCCCTGACTTGAATATCATTGAAAATCTATGGGATGATTTGAAGCTGGCTGTCCATGCTCAGCAGCCATCAAATTTAACTGAACTGAAAAGGTTTTGTATGGAACAATGGTGAAAAATACCTCCATCCAGAATCCAGACACTCATTAAAGGCTATAGGAGGCGACTAGGGGCTGTTATATTTACAAAAGAAGGCTCAACTAAATATTGATGTAATATCTCTGTTGGGGTGCCCAAATTTATGCACCTGTCTAATTTTGTTATGATGCATATATTTTATATTTTCTGTTAATCCAATGAACTTAATGTCACTGCTGAATTACTACTGTTTCCATAAGGCATGTCATATATTAAAAGGAAGTTGCTACTTTGAAACCTCAGCCAATGATAAACAAAAATCCAAAGAATTAAGAGGGGGGTTCCCATACTTTTTCATATGACTGTAGATAGAAAGGCACTATATAACAGATAGATAGATAGATAGATAGATAGATAGATAGATAGATAGATAGATAGATAGATAGATAGATAGATAGATAGATAGATAGATAGATAGGGCCACAAAGTCCCATTTTCAGCATCCATTTCCTCAGTTTTCTTTCTAATTCATCCATTTTACACTAAATGCTAATTACTTACAAGACAAACCTTTGCAGTTGTACCTGCTATTCTGTTCACTTGAGTTACAAAGCACTGGCATTCCTAAAGTCCAGTTCTAGGTTCAAAAATTATCAAGCAGCTTTCTCAAGAAACATGTTAGGCTATTGATTTGTTTGCAGAATGAAAGTTATTCCATGTGACAGATGTCCAAGAAACTGAAGATTTCATACAAAGGTGTTTATCTATTACTGTCTTGAGAGAAGAGGACAAAATGGATCTAACCAGGGTCGGAAACAGAACAGAAAGACCCAGACAATCACCTGCATCATCAAGATCTGCAAGATCATAAGGACATCAGGTTTTGTAGTGTGAAGAACAAACCTTGCCTTACAGGTCCTCAGAAGTGTGCCGTATATCATTGCCTATGAACCTCCTACACATTTTCCACTCCTGGCAATTTCTTTAAGAATTTAGTTGTCCAATTTTAGAAAGTTCTTGCTACTTTTCACTAGTTGATTGACTGGATGTGGTAATCAACACAGCAGCAAGATACTGGCTCCTTAAATGATGTGGCTGTAAAATCTGCAAAACACATGTGCCACAATTATGTAATTAATCAATCAGCTTACTGCAGAAGTGCAGTGGACTGTACTCTTAGTTTGTTTTGGATGATGTTCCCTTGTTTTCTTCCATACAAAAATGATACAAGGTAAAAAGAATAAGAGCATGAAATTTTATGTGACTTTCTTTAGCAAAAACAAAAAATGTGGGCAAATATGGTATGCCTTGTGTATTTAAGAGAAGGACATATATTTGTGGTAACACAGGTCAAAAGCTCCTGGAGGACTAACAGGGATTGACAGGCATTTTAGTTAAAGTTGCCTATTAATTGTTTACTTGCCTGTTAAAGAGATTAAGAAAGAGATAGGCTGAAAACAGAAAAAATCTTCCTGTGCCAGTAAGGTGACAGCGTAGGGTGTCCAAGAGGGATAAGAGGAATCCTTTGTTTTACTAAAATAGATGCTGGGGCTGGAAAGATTAAGGGTGTCTGGCGCCTGAGCAAATATTAGAGCTCAGAGGGCAGGAAGTCCAAGGGCCACCAGTAAGCTCCAAGAAGAAAGTTGTAGGACTTTTGTATTCACACTTCACTGTGGAAGTGTTTTTGGGGATTGCTCTGGAAATAACTTAAGGATGAAGTTTAAAGACAGCACTTGACTAGAGAGCTTTTAAAGTTAGAGTCAGGAAGTGAATTGGACAAGGGCTAAATAAAGCTGGGGTTTAGTGTGGACATACTGTAGGTAGAGATGAAAAGAGGAAATACTAAGAGTTTGGGAGGTGGGTGGGTGTAGCATTCTGTTTAATAGTGGGCAAGTGGTCCAGTGAATGTCTGCATTGTCTGTATTTTGAAGTCCAAACAAAAATAAGGATTTTTACTAGGTAATGTATTGTATTAAAACCTTAATCTGCTAGTCTGATACCATGAACATGGCTGAGCATTTTTAAGTTTGCGTCAAAGAGTTTCAGAGTACTGTCACACAATTTATTTGGGAAAAAGGAGTTAAAAGAATGTTAAAGAAAGATATGAAGGCAGCTGTTCACACAAATCAGATAGAAAGGCTCTCCAAATGTATTCTTTTGTTGCACAACAATATACACTCTCACATGGCTACCAAAACTATTAACGCTTTCAGAAAATTAAATTGGAAATTCTTATTCACATAGCCTCCAGCCCAGAGTGGGTGCCTTATGATTTTATTCTGTCTAAAACCTTCAAATAATTGCTAAAAGCTTGTTGATGTGCCCATGATAACAAGATAAAGGAAATGGTGTGCATAACAGACTCAACACTCAATCAGAAAATATTCAGAAGCTGAAGAACTGCTGGTCTACATGTACTGAGAAGCAGAGAGACTATAATGAGAATTAACTCATTTTTAATGCCGTGAGTTCTACTTGTGTTCTGTTTTGTAAATTGTGTTTACTCCTTTTTTTGACACCCATTGCACACCCAACCTACCTAGAAGGGGGTCTCTCTCTGAATTGCCTTTCCCAAGATTTTTTTGTTGGAGTATTTTTTTTTTTTTTGTCTTCTTAGCGAACCTGAAAACCAAAACCAATTATCAACAATCAAGAAGAAAGGAAAATCACCAAAGTACAAAGAAAACAAATGAAAATACACCGCAAGAATCAATGGTTACTATCCATAATCTTGAGTGTGCATCTTCCAGTCATTACCAATTGAACTCAAAAACAAATGGCAGTAAGCACTGGTAAACAAAATAGTGACAAAATAATACAAATATGAATCTTGTACTGTAGAAGCTTCAGAACTAAAAACCAGCATAATTAATAGAATCCTTAATTTAGAAAACCAATTAGGGAGAGAAAAATCCAGGAAGAGTTCCACAGATTAAATATGATTCACTAATATAAAGGAAATTTTCTTTTAACCTTCTCTTTCTTTTTTTCTCTCATTGATTATGTATGTATTATTGCCACTTTGTATGGCCCTCTCCCTATCCTATGTCACCTGAAAGTGCCTGTTGACCAGGCTGTCATGAGATGATGTCTTCACAAAGGCAGAATGGGCATGAAACCCAAAAATAAACTGAGAAGTAGGCCAGAACCCATATACTATTCGCTAGTTTCCCATAAAATGCTCCAAATCTATCAAAAAGTCCCACAAGAGGAAGGATAATTGACATCCCCTGTCTTGTGAACAAAAAGGAAGGATAGCATTGTTATAAAATGAAGTTTTAGGCAAAAATGCTCAGCAGAGCATAGAAAAGGGCAATAAGTTGCTTAAGGGGTAAATCTACAGCAAACAAGTCCAAAAACACTATCCAGAAACCAAATACAAAAAAAGGAAAAAATTAAACAGAAACAGCATTGTTCACATGAATTATCTCCTGCTCCTGAACCTTCTCAGCTGACTTAAATAGCCAGAGGGAGGGCTCAGGAGTGGTGACATCAGGTTGGCCTGCCTCCTAGGGCTAAACCTAAAAAGAACAAGGAACAGAAGTACAGTATAATTAAAATGATAGTAGATAATGGTATATATAATGAAAAAAGTAAAATATTACACATCATAACTCAAATATCGCAATAAAATTCATAAACACAGGAATACATAACATCCACTACATCAATGGCAAGGAATGGAATTCTAACCTATGGAGATGTGCACTGGTTCCATGTACGGATTCATGCTTACCTAGTCAAACTTACCCTATAGAGGCAAAGTGTGGGGTCCAAAGTGAGCACAGAATTTGTTCAACTACTTTTCTTTAAGCACATCCTAAAAGAACACACAAGGTACAAACTCTTTAGAAATATCAAACTAATTATATAAAAGCCTGAATCTATTAAATGTAAATTGGAGGAAAAATACAATAAAAATGTTGCTAAGCACTGCATGCATGATTCCTAAATAGGCATCTCAGATCAAATTTATTTCCATTCTCTGATTTGCTTCCTTTCTAATCCTTTATGCATGCATTTGATAATTACCTTATTTTATCTTGTAAATCATGATTTGTAGATAAAGTGGACTGAATGGCTATGCAATAGACATTGCAGACCACATGCTATTAAAAATATTTTGTATCCTGCACAGATATTTGAAATATCCTGTAACCTCTATTACTTTATGCTTCATTCTATGCTTACATGTAAGCCAAGATTTGGTCCTCAATTGAAGTATGTTTTAATTTATTTGAAAGTTTTTTTGTTTGAAATTGTTTTTGTTTTATGTAAATGTATTTTTTTATTATCGTTGTTTCTGGATTTTTTTTCTGGATTATTATTTCCTTTTATCACTTGTGTTCTGAGGATGGATCCCCAAGAGGCAGGTCCTCATTGACATAACCTCTGTTGGACCAGCCTTGATCTATATATTTTGGGCAAGAGATGACGAGAGTCACCTGCAGAGAGTCACTGTGAGTTGTAGAGTTTGGATGAAGTTGTGTGAAAGTTTTGTTTGGATTTCTGGTTTCTGAATATCATCTGTGTTATTTAATTCTGCCTCTGGATTTCAGACTGGACTTGCTTGCCTTAGATTACCTTTTTCAATTACTACCTGTTTTGATTCTTCTTCTTTAATTAATGCATTTTTGAAAATATAAGGAACATTGTTTTTTCTTTTTTCAAAAGGGCCAGAGGTTTCCGGTTATCCTCTCTTGTGAAGGGCATTTTTGAACATTTTGTGTTTTGCTTAACTTTAGAAGCCAAAGCCCAATTTCTGGCCTTTGCTGACCAGAAAGCCTACCTTTTGGGGTTACTAGGCTGTCTGGGGTGAGGTTCTGGTCTGGTCTGGCTCTTATGTATGATAAATGATAAATAGCATGGGTGTACGAGCAGTGTGGATTAATGGTGAAACTGTTTTCTTATTAAAACACTCTTTTAAATGACAAATCAGGTAAATCCATGGACTTATTCTGCACTATACTTCCAAACAAGATTACAGACTGTTAATAAGGAACAATATGAACAACTGTGGTAACAATAAACAGATGAATGGAAAAGTCAAGCAGGTCAAATTGAAACGCTCTTGATTGAAATATGTATATTAAACTATACAATATACAGGTATAGTAAAATGTTTTCCTGATTCACACATAGTATTTTGACAACAAACAAAAACTTATCAGCAAAAGCTTTAAAATAGTAGAGTGTATCTGTTAATAATTTATGCTGTTTGAATTATACAATCTATATAATTTGTATGTGATGTTGTTTATATTATAAGCAGTTCCAAAGCTACCAAGTTAAATTCCTCTTCATTAAGTATATACTGTCGAATAAAATGATTCTGGTTCCAATTTTGATATAAGTAAGAGAATTCAATAGAGTCCAGCTGTAGTCAGGACAGTTTTAGGCCTCGGACAGATTCAGCAACCTGAGACATTCTGAGGCCCGTAGATGACGCCCCTGTCAGCTGCATCTCGTTTGACTCCACCCACTTTCCATGCCTCCCCACCGCGTTAGTGGTACACTTTTGTGCTAAATGTTCTATTATAGCAATGCTGGCAAACTGAACGTGTGTGCAAAAAAATATTTATTATAAATAAAAAAAGGTTCACCAGGATAAACTGTCGTGCTATTATAATAAACATCTCTTCGTACTTGCTGTGAGGTTGCGAGCCATCCCCAATGGGAACACAGAGCTATTCGGCTAACAGAGAAGGTCTTAGCTGGCGACTCAAATGACTAAATGCTTCTTCGTGCTTCTGAGGGCAAGTGCGTCATTCCTCTGGAGCACAAACTCCGCCACAATTAACACTAGAATTACCAGAGTCTACGAAAAAACTTGTAGATCCGCCCCACCTTAAATCGCTTCTTAAAACCATTCTCACCTCTCCACTAGCCTCCTTTGTCCTGTAAATGTACCGATAAAAACAAACTGCAAGCAGGTGGATATTCCATCCCCCTACCGACTTAGAATGTGCACAAACTTCTTCCAGCTCATGCTTCGATTGATTATCTGGGAGTGAAGTGGAGTTTTAGAGTGGAAATAATAGATTGTTATTTGGAACACACACATTTCATGTGTGTTCCGTTTCTACAGTAATCTGTGTAAACACAATGTTAAAACAGAAACTTTTTCAATGTAGGCATAAACTATAAAATGTGTGAAGCCTGAAGGCCAAAGATCAAATAAACACTTTCATAAAAGCTTCAAGAGTATTACAACAGCTTCCATGGTGTAGTGGTAAGAGTTCATCATTCAGAGCGCAGCAGACTTGATGTACATCAAGAGATCTGAGTTTGATTCCCTGCTGGGGAGAAAATTTGTTTATTTATTTATTTTTAACCTTCGCCATTCTGCTTGCCTGAACTCCCTATCTATCTATATAGTAATAACAGTAATTTTATTATTATACTAGCAAAATACCCGCGCTTCGTAGCGGCGAAGTATTGCCTTAAAATTTTTATTAAGAAGAAAATTAAACCATTTTAAACTGAGGGAAAATATACCAATAATTATTTGTTAAGGATCTCTTTGTATACCACATTGTGAGTTTGGCCCTCCGGTTGTAATATGACCAAGCTGTGCACTGAGCTTACTCTTGAACATGCAACGTACAGTTGGCCATGTGAACAGTAATCTTGTTTCAAATTTCACAGCTTGGATTGCTGCTGTTATAATCGGTTTGAGTTTCATGGTTTGTTTCAATTACGACAGTATTTGTAGGACTTGTGTTGAAGAGACATTCGGCATCTGTCAAGCGTTGTAAGTATACAACCAGTTTCATCGATAACTTCACATCCAGCTTTTGAGAGTTTAAACATTCATAAACATCAAAGTGTCCACTACTGAAATCGTCACCTGTCAATCTAAGATGTTTAGGAGGCATTGGCAGTTGTTGAAAGGTGTAAAATATTTGGCCATTTTGGTACACTTGAAAGCGACAACCGAACAATTCAGCGGCAGCCATCAACTCACATGCAGATGCATAGGTGAAGGGCTTAAGCATTTCACTCTTATACTGCTCCTGTGTAGTATAATTATCTCCTGTACCGTCATCAGTCCACACCTTGAACCTGTCCCAGTCATTCAATACATAAGACACAATGTTCCTCTGGATATCAAGAGTGAGCCTTATATGGCCGTGCAATATGTAACAAAGAGAATGGAAAAGGCAGGTGCCATCTCTGGGCATGGAAACCACTCGGTAAGTGACAGTTCTTTGATCGATGGTGATCACCTTGATAGACATGTTAATGGGGGTACGGTTGGAATGATAAAGGTAATGGGTACCTGAACAATGTAAATTAAGTCTAAAATACCTAAACAATAACTATAATCGTAATAAATGAACAATAAAACAGCGGAGAAGCCGTGGATTAAAAAAAAAGGCTGTAGTTATCAGCAGGGAGACATGAATCCCGTGGCGAAGCAAGGAAGGAAATGTAGAGACTGGAGCGACAGACGGCCTAATATAGGCAGGCAGCAAACAACGTGGGAGGCATTGGGTTGGGGGACCCAACGCCACCTCACACGGTGACCGAGCTGCAAGCTATGGACGTATATATGTACGTAAGTAGGATTCAGTTAGCGTTGGGAACCCACGTACCAAATTTCTTGAAGATGGGCCCATAAGTGACAAAGACCATTGGAAAATTCAATATGGCGGCAGACAGTGGCATCATACCACCGAAATAAGTACCAAATTTCAGCCTTCTACCTACACGGGAAGTTGGCGGACATTGTTGACCGTTATGACCGTTACGCGTAGAATTTCGAAATGAATCCTGCTTAACTTTTGTAAGTAAGCTGTAAGGAATGAGCCTGCCAAATTTCAGCCTTCTACCTACACAGGAAGTTGGAGAATTAGTGACATTGGAAACTTCAATATGTCGGTCGACAGTGGCATCATACCACTGAAATAAGTACGTACATCGGTTTTGGTTAGCGCAGGGAAGTCACCTACCAAATTTTGTGAACATGGGGCCATAAATAAGAAAGTTCAACATGGCGGACATTGCTGACCGTTATCGACCGTTATGACCGTTAAGTGTAGAATTTAGAAATTAAACCTTAACTTTTGTAAGTAAGCTTTAAGGAATGAGCCTGCCAAATTTCAGCCTCCTACCTACACGGGAAGTTGGAGAATTAGTGATGAGTGAGTGAGTGAGTCAGTGAGGGCTTTGCCTATTATTAGTATAGATAGGAGCTTCCCTGTCTGCCTATCATATAGTGCCTTTCCTTCCTATCTATCTATATATCTATCCCCTTAGCTGTTTTTTATATATGTATTATACAGTGCCTTCCCTGTTTATTTATATATCTAGTGCCTTCTCTGCCTGTCTGTCTGTCTGATTGCATATAGCACTGAACTTACTGCTCTGTACTATTCTGTCCTCTGCATGTCCTGGAGTACAAAAGAAACACCACCGTACAGCAACATGTGCGAACTGCCAAGATCGGGGAAAAAAAACACGCGGTCACTGATTACAAACTGCAAGATGAATGAAAGAGACAATATATGTAAAAACATCATCACACTAATGCAATATTATTTGAAAAACGAACAGCATCAGATCAGGTTTGAATATGCGCCCGATCTGACGCTGTTCGTTTTCAAATAATATTGCATGTACTGTGCGTTGAAACTGCTGCACTGAATAAGCTGACGCCTTCTGTAACAGCATCAGCATGTATTCAAACCCGATCTGACGCTGTTCGTTTTCAAATAATATTGCATGTACTGTACAATTTTAGAATAAAAACATACATTTGATTTCAGTCAGTCTGTAAGAGCTAGTGTAAATGCATGATAATTGTAAAGGTTAGCTTTTTTTTTTTATTCAGTTCCATTCTCCCAGTCGCGTTCACGATCCCCCCTCCCCATCTGGCACTGCTGTTTTCACATAAAGACGCGCTATAGCTCAAATGTGATTTATTTGGAAACGCACTATAGCTTGAATGTTATTTATATAGGTAAGAAACTACAGTGTCAGGTGCTCATTCAGTGTAATAGGAACCATAGCACAGAGAAATGTATACACTGCAACAAGTACACATGTCGTAAATGTAGGAAGGGTGTGTGGGAATTGTGAATATTTGAATGTGATGATTTTATATAGCACAGATCGGAAATCAGCAGTTCTTAGCATTGCACCACGCAAGCTGTCATATCAGCCGCCTACTGTAACTTGCTTTATTTTTTCTTCACTTATAATCTACAGTAGAATAAAAGTGCGCTTGTTTTGTTATACTCGTACACCAACATATGTTCCTGTGTTTGAGCGACACAGGCATGCTCAAAAAATAAACGTGTAATGCCACGAAAAGTGCACACAGGCACTTCAGTTCGCAAGCATTGGTACGAGAATGCAGTCACAAGTACGCTGCAGAGCTATAGCGCATCTTTATGTGAAAACAGCAGTGTCAGATGGGGGGGTAGGGTAGTATCTTGAACACGACTGAGAGAATGAAAAGTGAATAAAAAAAAAAAAACTAACCTTTACAAGTATCATAAATTACACTGGCTGTTACACACTGAAATCAAATGTATGTTTTTATTCTAAAATAGTAAGAATAAGAGCAGTTTACTTCTCAAAACTGAGTCGTGCAGGATCGAACTCATGACCTTATGATTACCAGTCAGCAGCTGATACCATTATGCTACCAGTAAGGTAGTAAGGATGTGTCAATGTGGCATGCTAAAGCAGCTTTTTTTCTGCAGTTATATTTTTGAATAAAAGCATACTTGTTCTGTTATATTCGTACCTTTTGTGAAAGTGTTTTTTTGATATTTGGACTTCAGGCTTCATACATTATATAGTTTATGCCTACATTTTGTCATTTACTACTACAATATGAAAAACGTTTCTGTTTTAAAAATGTGTTTACACAGATTACTGTAGAAACGGAACACACGTGAAATGCGTGTATTCCAAATAATGATCTATTATTTCCACTCTAAAACTCCACTTCACTCCCAGATAATCAATCTAGGCATGTGCTGGGAGAAGATTGTGCACGTTCTAAGTCAGTGGGGGATGGAATGGCCGGCTGCTTGCAGCTTTTCTTTTATCAGCACATTTAGATGACAAAAGACACTGGCAGAGAGGTGAGAACGGTTTTAAGAAGCGATTTAAGGTGGGACAGATCTACGAGTTTTTTCGTAGGCTCTGGTAATTCTAGTGTTAATGCATCATTAATATAAATATTAAAATTTTGTACACCAGTATAATAAAGTACTAATGATATGGCACAGAGAGGACCACAAAGACAGTACTCTAAAGAGCTCCTAAACGTCTGGTGTGTAGTATTGCATATTTTGATTGAGAATCTATGAGAATATGTAGTGCTAATCGTAGCTGACTGCAGCATATAATTTTTTCTTCTTCTTCCTTAGCATTTCCCATTTTATATGTGGTCAACCTTCTGATTAACAGTGTAGATCCTTAGCCACTGCAGTGGGCTGGCGCCCTGCCTGGGGTTTGTTTCCTGCCTTGCACCCTGTGTTGGCTGGGATTGGCTCCAGCAGACCCCCGTGGCCCTGTATTTAGGATATAGTGGGATGGATAATGGATGGATAGATCCTTAGCCACAGAGCCACTACTCCGTTAAAAAGTGCAGTCTCATGAATGAGACATGGCAAACGCAGATATAAAACGTTAACTATAAAAAAGATTTTTTGCTCAATTTTTTACAAATATATGACACCAAAAAAACATGCATTACTGAGAGACCACAAAATGCTAAATACACATTTGAATACAAGGGAATTGAAATCGTCATGAGGGGCATGTGATATAGACGTCAGTTCACCAGCAAAACAGGGGAAGGGGGCATCAATTTATGGACCTCATAGTGTCTGACGTTCTTGGATCTGCCCAAGGCCTAAAACTGTCCTGACTGCATCTGGATATATCTCAGAGGATTTGCTGTTTACCACCATCCTCTTTAAAATGTCGAATAAAAACACCTATCCCACTACTCCTTTCTTGCCACCTGTCTATCTTTTCCATTTCTGTTCCTTTCAGTAGTTGGGTCTGAGAAGACACTTTAATTGTCAGAGTGACAAGAGAAGTGGTTTTTTTGCTTAGAATGGTGCTTCCTCTACCTTGTCTCCAATCAAAAATCTGCAGATGTTAAAATACTCTAATGATGGCTTCATCACGCCTCACAGTTAAAAGTGTGTTGAACAGGGAACTGATCAACAGCTCCTTCAATCTTCTATCATTTTTGGTGTAGGTTCAAGACTCCAACCAAGCTGTTGCCACACATTTCAAAAGTATGCTGCTAAAATGTAAACTTGGTTAATTAGCAGGTGGTGAAATCTGAAAAAGTCTTGCTGACAACCGAAAGAAAGACAAAAGCGAAACACAAACAGTATAGAATGGCACATTACTTTTAAGCAAAAGTGTTTTAAATGGACTAGAGACTTGACATAATATACAGCAGAGAAATGCAAGATAAAGCTGAGCCAGTTTCAGTTTTGACTTTGTAAAACTCCTCATTTTAACCTTAAGTAGCACAGCTCATTTTTCATTTAAATTCATTCGTTTGAAGTCTTACTTAATGATGTCATGGGATCACAATTCATTTTGCAGTATAATAAAGCAGCTCAACAAGATTCATTCAAAGGACCGAAAAGAAAAAAAAAATGCAGATCAGTTTAAGGACTGATTGCCGCACCTCTGAGGTTCTGAGAGGGACTGATTGTTGAATTTCAATCCCGTTGAAACGGCTTTGCTCTTATCATCCATTTGAGGGGTTTTCTGTATGAATGTTTGCCACAAAGAGGCCACAGACACTGTGGGTTCTGTTTTCCAAGTTAATGTTGCTGCCTACCCTTGAGGGTTAATCAATTCAGTGCTATTGTTCACTTTTTGTATTGTGCAGTCCGGTACTGTAACCTACTGTTTGCTGTTTCAGTATTCTGCTGGAATCCAAGGACCTAACATCTCTAGCTGATTTGCAGCAGGAAGCCAAGACAATAAGAGCGTGCAAGATTAATGTGAGAAATGCACCACTCTGTACAGAAGCATCAACAAGAAATGAAAAAATTCACTGTCTCCCTCGGCTTGTTACCACTATCTCATGCTCACTAGGTTTGTGGTCGGAGCCTTTCCCTTACATTCTGAAACAAATAATGGCCAGACTATCTCTGTCAAGAGTAAGCAAATGTGCTATACCAGTGACAAAGACATTACAGTCTTCAAGGGTCATTTGTGGACTGTTAATTGGCCAGAGATGATGTATCTGGGGAGTGCTGAGTAAACAATATACAGTGTTCTGAAAACTTTCTCAAAAGGCAATTAAGTTAATGAAACGTACTAATTAAAAAAAAAAAGTCTAATCATAAATACATTTCTTTAAAATATCAATGATTTTCCTTTTTAAAATAAATGTAAAATATACATTGATTAAAAAAATAAATATAGCTCTATACGCATGTCATCCTATGTGCTACATTTTTAACCTTTTAGCATTCATTTTGTCTGTCTGTCTTTTATGATTTATTATTTTTGTATTTACAAATAATGAGTTTCATCAAACCTTGCATTATAACTATACTCACAGCAGCCATTTACAAATTTGTTATGGTATAGTTAATCAGCGTTGAAAATTAATCTAAATGCATAATAAATCTATGCTTAAAGTGAAACTAAGCATCTTCACTATTAATGAAGAAAATAAATGGTTTTCTGTTTCCATAGCTACGTGCTCCAATTTTAGGCCTTTTTCCAGAACCTGGGGGGAAGGGGCTGTAGGACCTGGCAAGAAAGTCATCATGGACCAGTAATCAAATGATGAACTGTTCCCGAAGGGGTAATTCTGAACAGAAGAAGACAGCCTCCTAAGGGCGTGTTCAAGGTCTTTGATTTGAAATTACATTTGTTCTTCACAACCGTGATTTTTATTTGCTACTGTAATTACTTTGTATGAAAATATTAAATGTCTTCAGCGCAGGTACTTGATATTACTCTGTAATTGAGAATTATAAGCTTTGCACACACATACAGTAAGTACAGTGTCATTGTTTGTTTTGGAGACTGGATGAATTTACTGTGAAATAATGTATGTATTTGGCTTCAGAAAATATGGGAATTATTTCCAAATGTAATATCCTTAAAATAAAAATGAAACTGTTACTTACTAAATAACGCTAAGAGAATCCATGTATACCACAGAAGAATACAGTAGTGATACTCCGTGAGCAAAGCTTAGGTGAGTGCAAACGGGCATAGTGAAATTACAAATCCAGCCATACTGAAACACAACACAAAATCTTCTGAAAAACTTGAAGCAATTTACTGACTTTTCCTTCTCCTTTAATGCACTTTGTTTTAAACTTTGTGAAATGCAGCTCAAGCAAAAAATTAGTTTACATAAATAATTATTAAGGTATGTGATTAAATACTGAGTAGTGAAATTTTTAAATAAAAGGCAGTTATATTTGATTTAATGATATCCATCCATTTTCTTAACCAGTATCTCACATTATAGGATCATTGGGCACAATCCTGCATGGAACATCAGTTCATTATCAATTCATTATCAGACAAAAACACTCACCAACACTGGGACAGTTTTAGAATCACTGGCTACCCTACTATGGATATCTTTCAGATGGTTTAGAAAAAACCAATAGACTCGGGAACAAAAGGAATCTCCAAAACAGATAGCAGCCTAGCTGGGAATTGCACAGCGCGGTAAACACCACATCACCATGCTTCTGATTTACTTTTTACACAATATATACATGTCTATCTATCTATCTATTGTAAAGAGCCAGCTAGACAAGTGAAAAGCCACTGTCCACAGATAACATGTGTAAGCAAGTGAGTGAATATGAGCATCAGCAGGGTATACAATGTGGTTATGCACTACTGCAGGATGACTGGCAAGGCCATGGAAAGACCTCCTGAAGCCATATATATATATATATATATATATATATATATATATATATATATATATATATATATATATATATATATATATATATATATACTGCTCAAAAGAATTAAAGGAACACTTTTATTCAGAGTATAGCATAAAGTCAATGAAACTTATGGGATATTAATCTGGTCAGTTAAGTAGCAGAGGGGGTTGTTAATCAGTTTCAGCTGCTGTGGTGTTAATGAAATTAACAACAGATGCACTAGAGGGGCAACAATGAGATGACCCCAAAACAGGAATGGTTTAACAGGTGGAGGCCACTGACATTTTTCCCTCCTCATCTTTTCTGACTGTTTCTTCACTAGTTTTGCATTTGGCTACAGTCAGTGTCACTACTGGTAGCATGAGGCGATACCTGGACCCTACAGAGGTTGCACAGGTAGTCCAACTTCTCCAGGATGGCACATCAATACGTGTCATTGCCAGAAGGTTTGCTGTGTCTCCCTGCACAGTCTCAAGGGCATGGAGGAGATTCTAGGAGACAAGCAGTTACTCTAGGAGAGCTGGAGAGGGCCATAAAAAGTCCATAAACCATCAGCAGGACCAGTATCTGCTCCTTTGGGCAAGGATAAACAGGATGAACACTGCCAGAGCCCTACAAAATGACCTCCAGCAGGCCACTGGTGTGAATGTCTCTGACCAAACAACCAGAAAGACTTCATGAGGGTGACCCAAGGGCCCCATGTCCTCTAATGGGCCCTGAGCTCACTGCCCAGCAGCATGCAGCTCCATTGGCATTCACCATAGAATACCAGAATTGGCAGATGCACCACTGGTGCCCTGTGCTTTTTACAGATGAGAGCAGGTTCACCCTGAGCACGTGACAGAAGTGAAAGGGTCTGGAGAAGCCATGGAGAACGTTATGCTGCCTGTAACATCATTCAGCATGAGCAGTTTGGTGGTGGGTTAATGATTGTCTGGGGAGGCATATCCATGGAGGGTCACACAGACCGCTACAGGCTTGACAAAGGCACCTTGGCTGCCATTAGGTATCAGGATGAAATCCTTGGACCCATTGTCAGACCCTATGCTGGTACAGTGATTCCTGGTGCACGACAATTCCTGGCCTCATGTGGTGAGAGTATTCAGGCAGTTCCTGGAGGATGAAGGAATAGATACCATTGACTGGCCACCACACTTTCCTGACCTAAATCCAATAGAACACCTCTGGGACATTATGTTTTGGTCCATCCAATGCCACCAGGTTGCACCTCAGACTGTCCAGGAGCTCAGTGATACCCTGGTCCAGATCTGGGAGGAGATCCCCCACAACACCATCTGTCATCTCATTAGAAGCATGTTGTCAGGCATGTATACAAGAACACAGGGGCCATACAAAGTGCTGCGTACAATTTTGAGTTGCTGCAATTAAATTTTGGCAAAATGGACTAGCCTGCCACATAATTTTTTCACTCTGATTTTTGGGGTGTCTTTGAATTCAGGGCTCTGTAGGTTGATCATTTTCATTTCCATCAAACGATGTGGCATCCTTTCGTTCCTAACTCATTACCCAGTCCATATCAGTATAGATATCCAGGAGGATTTCTTTTTCCCATTGAGATCTGATGTGTTTTCAAAGTGTTCCTTTAATTTTTTGAGCAGTTTATATATATAAACAGTTATATATATATATTTATATATATATATATATATATATATATATATATATATATATATATATATATTGTGAGATATGGCCGGCCATTCATCCTGGCCAATACCCCCCGCCGCCAGATCCTTGCAGTATAGCGGTGCCCCAAATGCCAGCAGGGAATTATGGGCAGTGGAATTATAATGTACAGCCCTGCTGGATACCACGGGGGCTGCCAGGATTCGCTGCAGGGAGGCCCAGGGATTTATATTTCCTGTATAGCCCGGAAGTATTTCCAAGTCACGGGAACGGAAGAAATGATATACTTCCGGGCAGAAGAAAAAGAGAAATTTTTACCTGACCCAGAAGTGCTGGATAATCACATGGACTGAGGGCTCAGAAGCACTTCCGGGTCGAGGACTATAAAGGACTGTGGGAGATCCCAGACAGAGGTGCTGAGTTGGGAGGCAGGGTGGCTAAGCGTCTGGGAGATTGGAGGATTGTTTATTTGATTATTGGGTGTTTATTTATTGAGTATTGTGGAGTGGAGGGTCCTTTGTGCACTTTATTATTATAATAAATAATTATTGGACTTTTTATCTGGTGTCTGAGGGTTCAAGGGAGCGAGAGAGCCCTTATCTATCACTATATATATATATATATATATATATATATATATATATATATATACTGTACAGTATATATATCTTGGTAGAAGTACCCTTATTGACCACCAGGGGATGAAGCAGGTTAGTCAAGACTGGGTAGGTTATAGCATAAGCCCTATTTCTGGGTTTAAGGTTCCCCAGAATATTAGGGGAAAATATGTTATATTCTCACACTAATACTGTGCAGAACATCCAACTAGGCCCTATTTAGTACACCTTGGATGGCATGCAGGAACCATATGACACCAAAGGTTAATGATGGCCACCGGCAACCCAGAAGGTGTTGGGGCACATTATAAAAGTATTGTTTATTTAGTCTTTCATTAATAAAGCCTGTTTTTTCATTTTGGACTCCTGTGTTGGTCATATAAAGTAGTATATGTAGTATACGGTGAAGTATCAATCATAATAAATGTTGGCATGCCAACAGGGTTACCCCATTTAATTAATGTAAAAACGTTAAACAGTAATGGTGCACAATTGCCCAAAACATCACTATAGTGTTCAGTTCTGGTTCATAGCTTCATCTCTCTTGAGCAATGGTTCAGAATAAGACCTTTTGTGAGTGCCTCGAATATATAGTACTCTAACCAGAAGGGGCAGAGTCAGTTACCCTCACTGGCCATCTTCTTCTCGCTGTGGGAACAGAAAGAGACAATACTAACAGTGACAGAGCTCCTTTCTCATTCTGAGGTAGGATTACTTACCCAAGATGAGTCGGGAGGGCATATATATTTTTTTAATTCGATTTAAGTAGTTAGCTTCAAATGGTGTCATTTTTAAATTTAAAAATAAATACTATATTAATTGAAAGAGCAGGGTAGTTAAGCTAAATGGTAAATGAAGGGTTATGAGAGTCTGGTGAAGGCCCACGTAACATTCAAACTCTCCCTTATACCGGATTCTCTCCAATTTGCTTAACATCCTACTTGCTTCACTAATGATACCATATCCACTGTGCTCCACCTGAGCCTAGAACACTTAGAGGATACAGACACATATGTGACTTATTCTTAGGCTTCAGCTCCCGGCTCAACACAATTATCCCTCAGGATCTGCTTGCTCTACTGGCCTTGATACCAAACCCTCCACAACTGAAACATAAGACTTCCTGAAAGACTGACCCTAGTTAGTCCCAATTGAAAACAATACATTCAACACCATCTATCTGGGCACTGGGATCCCCTAAGATTGCATTTTGAACCCAATACTCTTCACCCTGAAGAGTCATGGCTGTTGCAGAAAGTACAACACAAACCACATTATTAAATTCACAAATGACACAACAGGAATGATGAGACTGCTAATATAGAGATAGGTTTAAAAAACTTGTGGATTGGTGTGAAAGCAACCTGATCTCTGAATGTCAATAAAACAAAGAAAATAACTATTGACTTTAGGAATAACCATGCCACCCACTCTCCCCTCTCTATCAATGGCTCTATTGTGGAGTCAGTCAAAAGCATAAAGTTCCTGTGAGTGGAGGTAACATATTATTTCTCCTAGACTTAACATACCTCCTCCTAGTCAAGATAGGACAGAAGTGATTTCATTTCCTGAGGCACATGTGGAGAGCTAACTTCCCCCTGCCATCCTCACCAATTTCTATAGAGGTAGCATAGAGAGTGTATTGACCACCTGCATCTCTGTCTGGTATGGCAACTGTAATACTTCAGATCAGATTTACCTGCAGAGAATGGTGAGAGTGGAACATCTCTCCCATCGTTGAGGGATTCTACAGCAAACACTGTCAAATCAGGGCTGCCAAGATTATCAATGGACTGTTTACACTTCTGCCCTCTGGTGAATGGTACTGAGATATGTGGTGTAGAAATGCCAGATTTTATAAATGTTTCCCCACACAAGCCATCAGACTCTTAAACAATTATCAGTCTGTTAATACAGCACTACTTCATTAATACAGTGCAAAATAAATAACTTATCTGTGAGATTTTAATGCCTTAAAATAATATCTTCATTCTCCATATGTGCTATATTTTAACAATATTTCTTCTCAATATTTTTGGTCCAATACTTTAATATTCTGTGCAGTATAACCATTGTAAGAAATAAACAGAAGACAAGCATAAAGGTTTGGGGTTTTCCAGCCGCGTATACTGCAAAGGTTTGATATGGGTCAGTGTTCGCATCCAAGCATTACAACAGACAATTTTGCAATGGTTCACAGGGACATTTTATGGCGTGGGACCAGAAAGAAACAGATGGAATGCTGGGAAGGAACCAGGGTGATGTATGGGAGTTAAGATGTCATCAGAGGTGGACCAGAGGGAAGGAAGGAATGCAGAAGTTGTAGCATGTGGTTAGGGAGTCCGGGCGTATTCATGCCGGCGTTGCTTCTGTCCTTCTGTAGAAATATTGGCACGAAATATTACGCTGCATGTCGGGTCTTTATGTGGCTCCCTATGCGCGCGTGCATTACACCATATACACCTTATTAAGTAATATCAGTAGTAGTAACTTCAGTTATTGTTTGTTAAGTTTCTTTGGTGGATTGTTTTGTATTGTAGAGTGTATGTGTGTAAGTACTGTGTGTTGGTAATTCCCTGTTATTTATTTGTGTCTATTTTTATTATTATTCTTGCTTAATTTTATTGTTTATTGCATTTAATTGGACCAGGTGACACAGTTTAATTCTGCTGTGCACTGCTGTGTGTGGTTTTGAAGAACAAATAAAGCCCTTGAGCTGTAAAATTAAGAATATGTATTTATAGGCCTAAACTTATACAACAGGTGAGAAATTTGTATGTTATTAAGTAATAAAATGTGCTGCTTGTCATTATACATTATACACAGAAAAAGTGCTCATGCCTCTTTGTGGACAGGAATAATCACAACACTTGAGATGAACCTTGGCGTTGTAGAGTGATACGTTTCCATTAACAAAAAACAGATTAGCCCAATAATTAGAGCTTAATGGGATGATGAAGGAAAGCTACAACAAACAACTGTAGTTCTGAAAAGGCTGGTGAACACTCTCAGAACTCCTGTTATTCAGGTATGTAATTATGACAGGGGTAATCTTAACAGTTCACATTTTATGCCCATGAGATTATAAGGTACCATGCAGAGAATAATATGTTGTAAGAAATCTGACTAGGCAGCTATTCAGAATTTCCTGCTGTAAAATCATTCTCACATATCACCAAGAAGAGAAAGCACAATGAGGTTACGCCTCTAACTCACATTCACATTGTCATTCGGTGGCCTAACTGAGATCTGAACTGGAAAACGACTGAAATCAATACTACTTTTTCTGCAAAAATTGGACCTTCCTATAATTTGAGAACAAAGAATGATGACATCACCTCAAGAAAATGAGAGCGCCCTCGACAGGTTAATTGAGATGATCAGCATTTCCTTTTCAGCTAATCATTCAAAGTGAATTGCTTTAGAAAGTACAGCACAGTATGTGGAGCAGAATTTCATAAATGAAACATAATACTAGCAGCTGTAAACGCCAGCTTGAGTTTAGATCAGTCTAATTTGCGACAAAAACAGAATCTGAGACAAAGTTTTAAAAAATCTACTGATCAAATGAAACTTTATATTCTATATTAATAAAAAACTATGCAGGTCTATACATTTCATTTTCACCTTCTGTCTGTTTATTTCTTGAAACTTACAGTCTCCACTACCTGTTCACAGGTCAGAGTCTATTCTAAAATAATGGTCACAATGCAATGACCAGTCCTGGATGGCACCAGTCTATTACTCCATACATTGATTTCTCATTTCATACATATAGCCATAAACACACCCACATCAAGCCATCAAAGAATAATTTAGAGTCACCAGTTTAATCCTAACATGCATGTCCTTGGAATAAGAGATGAAACTTCCTACTGAAAACCCACACGATCATGCCTATTTGGTAACCTATTATGAACCATTTCATCAAATATTACTGTCATGTTTTCGATTTCTTTTATGAGTCTATCACTTCCATCTTTTGCTTTATCATAATGACACAGGATGTTTAGTCAGTCCTTTTATGCAAGTATGTGGCTAAGTCACCCATGTCTCTTGAGGGAGTGATTTCTTCTAATCCTGGGAGTGAGCCTTTCTCTGAGAGACTTCACTGCTTCTTCTGTCCCAGCGTTGTGTGCTTTTGGTTGAGAAGAAGACAGTGAGACTATCTAGTTCTTGGAAAAAATATTATTTCTGGAATAACCTATTGCACCTCAGTGGGTGACAATAGGCCTGGGATGTGAAATGAATGGAAGCTGATCATTATATGTGTAGAATAAATGTATTATGGTTCCTTCTGGGTAATTTTTAACCATTTTATTTCATTGAAAATTCACGTTTTGGATCCAGTGATGTTTTCCAGTTGCAGCATGGCACCGGGCATGTTTCATTTGATGACATGTCTGATGTCAGCTTATTTAGAAGCTATGGTTTGCCGTAAGACTTACATAAAAATAAAGACTTTCTTCTTAATACATTTTGCCTGAAGAAGGGGCCTGAGTTGCTTTGAAAGCTTGCATATAGTAATCGTTTTAGCTAGCCAATAAAAGGTGCAATTTAGCTTGACTTCTCACTACATTCATAATGGCTAACACTGTGCAACACCCTAGTACTTCTAATAGGAGTCTAAAACAGCTAGAAAATATAGAATATCAGGTTACTGAGTAAGCACTCCTGACTATAATTCTCCCTTTTAATGAATGTTTATTTAATGAATTGACCCTCACTTATCCATAGGTTATATTTTTGCTAAGGTTTCTTCTTTCTTTGGACCCTAAAGACTGCCACCTGGGAAATATTTTACTAACAGTCGCTTTCTTTACAGATAGACACACTTGCCAGTTATGGACATCCATAGTGTCTTTATTTTGGAACATGGAATGTAAATTTTGTAAAAATTCTGGGGACCGTCCAAATGATTGTGTGCAATGCCCCACTTTTTTTAATTAAAAAAGTACAAAATTAGTAGCATTAGAATGTGGTATGTGCGGAACTTAATAAACCACCTGTTTTTAGGGACAGTTGACAAAAGTGTTCAATAGGATGATTGAAATTTTCAGTGGAGCAAATATTGTAAGAAAAGGCTGAGATATAAACGTTTTCTTTATTTATGCTGAACCAGAGCAGAATTTCTGCACTAAAAATAAACTTCTTTTACATTTTGCTACAACACCAGCACAAGACCAATTCTGATATTAAAGCAAAAAGACAGTTCAAAGCCAATAAACTCCTTATGAAAAACCTTTCTTTTTAATTTGTTCAACCAGTAAGGCTCTTCATATACTCTTCATATCATGTTGTTCAAGCCACAAGACGCTGGTGACAATTGTTAATCACAAATACAATTAAAAATACAAATACACAAATAATCTAAATTAATAAAATAAAATTTAAATAATAATTTACTATGAAGTACTTAACAGTTGATCCACACATGGTGAATAATGTATATGATATCTACTGCAAAAGATGGCTATGAATATTGAAAAGTTAATGGAAGACATGCATTGAGACTGAAGTTCTGGAATGTTTATTATCTATTTGACTAAAACTTGCTGTGATGTTGGTGATCTCAAAAATATTTGACTGACTGGAAAATTAGAAGTGAAAAAGAATATCTTGTTAAAAATAATGACTGGATATAAAGATTTGCAGATGCATGTTGACGTGGAAAGGCATTTGAAAATGAAGAAGATATGCGATAAAGAATGGCAAAACAAGCAGGTGAAAAGCAACAAAGTTAAAGTGAAATTGTAGAAAGTAAGGGTGACGTGAGCTGCAGGACAAGGAAGGAAAGACGAATGTGCTCTTGATGGTAAAGCTGATGGCAGGAGAAAGACAGGATGTAGAGTTAAGGCTAATGGTTTCAGTGGTGCTTAATGGAGCATAGGGACTGACAGTAATGTGATCAAACACTCATTGAAAAACAGGAGAAATGCACAAGTGAAATGATTATTGGTTATACAACAGTCGAAACTAGCTGCAGATTCTCAAAAAGAAAGTTTGTTAAAGTGTTGGGGAAGACAGATAAAGAGAGCGATAAACAGCAGCAGGGCAAACTGTCAAATATATGGCAGATGACAACAGACCTAAATGTGTACAGATTTGAGTGACTTTTTTTATAGATACAGCCAAATGACAAATATACTGTAAGCGTGCCCAGTACAATGTATAAAAGGATGATGCACTCAGATATGAATGTTTTTTCATACAATTGAGATTTTGGTACAGGTGGCAAAGACAAATGAAAAGAATTTTACATGATTTGAAACTGAAGGAAACGTCAAAGTCTCATTCCACTAAAAGAAACAATCATGTGATCATTATTGCAGTTTAAGTGTCAGAAAATTGTCAAGTGAAAAGCAAGATGCTGTTTATATACTGAATATGTTTATCTGAGAAGAAAGGGAGGGTTTTATTGACAAAGTTAGGTATGGGTTAATGATTAGTGTCTGCAGTGATGCTGGCATTTGAAGAAACATACATGATGCTCACGACTGAAAATGGCGATAGTGAAGATGAAAATGGATTTTCACCAGGGATCTGTACCGAGTCCTTTGTCATTTAGCCTAAACGGTTCCAAAGTGAATGCTATGGGCATTGCTGGTATTTTGTGCTAATGATGAAAAGCATTTGTGCCAGCCTCTGCTACAGTAGCATTTCACCTATTATTTTCGTCAGGACGCTACCCCACTTATTTTTATCAAGAAAAATACACATCATAAATGTCTTTATGTTTTAAATTATGTGTAATGATGTGATTGTCAAATATTAGCTTGTTTAATTTCAAAATGAATCCAAATTTATACATTACCAATGCAATCAGAAGCTCTACTAGGTTATCTGTATGGGCTGCTTGGATGTCTGTTAATGGCATCCAGTGAGGATCATTTTTGCATCTCCTTATTCAGCTTACCACACTTTTCATTAGCCACTCAGCCATCCATATAATTATTGGGTTAGTGCAATAAACAGAAGACCTTTACACAAACAAGTTGGTGTAGCTACACAAAATAGACAAGTGGCATAAAATCTCAAAATCCATTGGAGAAGTGCATGCTTGCTGAAAATAATATTAAGCAGTTGGAACTAGATAAACCCCAAATTATTATAAAGCAGCAATTGATTGAACAAGGAAAAGTGGCAAAGATTATTTCACAATGTTCTGGCTATATGAATACAAATCCATTACTACAACAAATCTGCAGCAGAGTTACAGAAAGGACTTTGATTCCCAGCACCAAGCTGGAGAACACAAGGGTTGATGGGAGGAGTTCTTGATTTCTTGACATGAGGTCTTGATATTTAAGTGTGCATGTGCTCTGCTCGATGATCAGAAGTTCAAGGTGGTGGGGGCTTTTGTTTGCAGAGCAAGTATTTGTATACATATGATTAGTCTACTTAAGTTATGGATATCCTAACTGACAGAGTTCTCTATAGATAATTTGTTGTATATTCCAAAGTACCAGAGTAAGATTTCAACATTCAGTTAATACCAAGCAGTAACAGGACTCCCGGAGTATAATGGGGAATTTCACACATTGCTTGAAATGCCATACTTTTTAGGTACAGTATAATAAGATAATCATCAACTACACATTGTTATATTGGGATGACTGACTACACATCCCCCAACAATAGTGAGAAAACTATGCCATGCAGCAATTTGCTGTGATAACTAATTTATCTTGACCACCTTTGTATTACAGCCAAATTAAAATTTATTTCTTCAGCACTATTCTACCTAAATATGAAGAATGGAAGAATAAATTACACAAATATATGCTTATTATGTTTGCATCAAAGATCCTGTGTTGATTAAATAATTTTGTATCACAGTTATATTTTTCTTCTAGGCAGCAAATTCAGAGAGTGGATGGATAGGTGTCCCCCCCACCATCCCCCACTCCAAAACATTCCTGACATTCCTGTCATGGGAGTCATGTTCTTGAGATTGAGCTTTGCAGTCAACAAATTTCCATTTCCAAATGTACCTTTTTGGAGTAGCTGGTGTGAACTTTGCCCGGACACAGACAGGCGGACATGTTGTCTTTAAACCACCACACGTTTATTAAACACAATATTTTACAATAAAGGTCACAAAGACCCAGTCCAATGGTCACACAGACCTTAATCACGTGCACAAAACCCCCAAATCACACACAAAGTCCTGGCCACAATGCCTTTCTTCGGGCCGCCTCCACTCTCTCCTGCCTCGTCCTTCTTCCACCCGACTCTAGCCTCGAATGAATAGAGACGGCCCCTTTTATAGTGGACCCGGATGAGCCCTAGGTGTTCCTGGCAATCTTCTTCTGGCCACGCCCCAGCGTGGCGGAAGTGCCGGCTGTCCTCCCGGCTGCTCTCCGGGCGCCGTCATAAATCTTCCCCCCAGCACTTCCTGGTGTGGCGGAAGTGCTGGGGTAACAGGTCCCCAAGGCACTGGGGCGCCTCCTGGCGCTGACCACGGGCCCCTACAGGGAAAGGCTTCCATGCCCTTGACCCGTGGCCCCCAAAGCAACCCGGAAGGCAAACCCCACGTGATCCAGGCAGGGCTCTGACCCTCTTCCGGTCCCTCCTGGTGTCCCGGCCGGGTCATGGCCCCTGGCATCCCTGACACTGGCTTATTAAAGTCAACTTCTGCACTGGCTTTACTAATATATTGCACTCACAATTTGAGGTTTTTTTATGAGAATTATGAGAGTTACTCACAAAGCTGAGTTCCTTGATTTTCCCAATTATGATGCATTTTTACTGATCTGATCATTATTTTAATGCCTATGTTCTATTATATGTCTTGATGAGGCTGATTAATTTACCCATTCCTATTTTATACATGCTGTTGCAGAAGTCAGCATTTTGTCTTATTACTTCACATATCTTCTTCTTCTTCTTCTTCTTTCAGCTGCTCCTGTTAGGGATTGCCACAGCGGATCATCTTCTTCCATATCTTCTGTCCTCTGTATGTTGTTCTGTTACACCCATCACCTGCATGTCCTCTCTCATTACTTCACATATCTGGGTACAAATTCCAGTCCACTCATTGTCTTTGTCTACACAACCTCCTCCTGTCCACATGGTTTATTTCTGGGCCTCTCCCATATCCCTGTGATGTTGATGTTTGTTTAACTGTCAACTCTAAAGAGCTTATGGATACTCTGTTATGGGCTGTTCAGAGTTGGCTCTCCTTTTACACTTGATGCTGAATTAAAATATGTAGATTTGAAGATGGATTGATTAATGGATATGTTATATTTGGTAATGTGTGGTCCTGATTAATATTCAGTTAATTTGTAAGTGATAGATTTTCAACTTTTTAACCACTTTGCTGATATATGCATAATATGTACATCCCAAAATTTGGAATTAATAGGAAATAAAAAAAAATCTGCAGTGGGTTAATAAAGAGTTGAAAAGGAAGCTTCATAGGAAGCAAAAACAGTTATATAAGACGTATAAGGCTAATAACTCAAATGTGAATTGCAGGGCATATGAGAGCATGAGAGTAACCATTAAGAAGGATATTAGGGAAGCCAAAAGGAAGTTCGATCGAAATATAGCAGATAAATCGAAAGATGACCCAAAAAGATTCTTTCAGTATTTTAGTAGTAAAAGAACAGACAAGGAGGAAGTGAAGTGCATCAGGAATTGTAAAGGGGAATTAAAATATAGACAGGGAAATAGCAGATGCTTTAAACTTGCATTTTTCTGAGGTCTTCACATATAAGGAAGTTTATAACCTCCCAGTGGTAACAGGGACTATTAAGGAAGTACTAAGTGATTTGAAAATTGTAAAAGGTAAAGTACAAACCACCAGGGCCAGATAATATGTATCCTCAAGTTGAACTCCTCAAGTTCTTAAGGAGGTTAGCAAGTACATATATTAACCCTTGATGCATAGTTTTAAGAAATCACTACACACTGGAGAAATTCTGAAGGACTGTAAAATGGCAAATATTATCCTGGTATATAAAAAGAGTGAATGGGCAGATCCAAGCCATTATAGATAGATAGATAGATAGATAGATAGATAGATAGATAGATAGATAGATAGATAGATAGATAGATAGATAGATAGATAGATAGAAACTTTATTAATCCCAAGAGGAAATTCACATACTACAGCAGCAGCATACTGATGAAAAACACTATTAAAGAGTGATAAAAGTGCAGGTAAAACAGACAATAACTTTGTATAATGTTAACATTTAACCTGGGTGGAATTAAAGAGTCGCATAGTGTGGGGGAGGAACGACCTCCTCAGTCTGTCAGTGGAGCAAGACAGTGACAGCAGTCTGTCGCTGAAGCTGCTCCTCTGTCTGGAGATGATACTCATCACTGGATGCAGTGGATTCTCCATGATTGACAGGAGCCTGCTCAGTGCCTGTCGCTCTGCCACAGATGTCAAACTGTCCAGCTCCGTGCCTACAATACAGCCTGCCTTCCTCACCAGTTTGTCCAGGTGTGAGGCGTCCGTCTTCTTTATGCTGCCTCCCCAGCACACCACCACGTAGAAGAGGGCACTCTCCACAAGTGTCTGATAGAACATCTGCAGCATCTTATTGCAGATGTTGAAGAACACCAGCCTTCTAAGGAAGTATAGTCAGCTCTGTCCTCTCTTGCACAGAGCATCAGTATTGACAGTCCAGTCCAATTTATCATCCAGCTGCACTCCCAGGTATTTATAGGTCTGTACCTTTTACACACAGTCACCTCTGATAATCACGGGGTCCAGGAGGGGCCTGAGTCTCCTAAAATCCACCACCAGCTCCTTGATTTTTCTGGTGTTCGGCAGTTTAGGTCAGTAAGCTTAACATTCATCACCGATAAATTAATGGAATGAATTATTAAGGAAAATATTTAACAACAAATAGCAAGAACATTTGTTTTACTGAACAGTCAACATGGGTTCAGACGAGGGTGGTCATGTTTTGCTAACATACTGGAATTCTACAAGGCAGCAAGAAAAGGATACAATCAAAGTGGTGCATTTGATATTGTTTATCTTGACTACAGAAAGCATTTGATAATGTGCCACATGAGAGGTTGGGCATCAGACTAAAAGAAGTGGGAGTTAAGGGTGTTGTTTGTAAATGGTGTAAAATTGTCTCAGACACTGGGAGCAGAGGGTTATGGTGTGAGGAAGTTTATCAGAACTGGGTGATGTTAAACGTGGTGTCCTACTGGAATAAATTGTACGGCCAATGCTATTTTTAATATACATAAATGATTTGGATAGGAATATAAATAATAAGATAGTTAAGTTTGCAGATGATATCAAGCTAGGTGGATTGGTAGCTAATCTAGAATCTGTTGAGTCATCACAGACAGACTTGGACATCATACAGGCTTGGGCAGATTTGTGACAGATGAAATTTAATGTAAGGAAATGTAAAGTATTGCACATAGGAAGTAAAAATGTTAGGTTTAAATACACAATGGGCAGTCGAAAATTGAAAGTACTCCTTATTAAGTGGGATTTAGGACTTGTGGTCGTCTCTACACTATCAACTTCCAGACAGTATTCAGAAGCCAATAAATAGGCTAACAGAATGAAAGTTTTGTAACGCACTGGTGAGGCCTCATCAGTGCTAAAAAAAAGTCCAGAGAAGAATGACTAGGTTGATTCCAGGACTACAGGAGATGAGGAGAGAGGACAGAAGTGTCCAAGATGATGAAGGAAATTAGTGCAGTGATTCGAGATTACTTTAAAATGAGTTCAACAGTAACACCTGGACACTTGTTAAGGATAAATTTCACACAAAAATGTGGAAGATTTTCTTCACATAGAGATCTATTGACACATTGAATAAGTTACCAAGTACAGTAGTGTGGTAGACAGTAGATGGTAGACAGCAGAACTTTAGGGACTTGATACTATTTTGTAAGAATTATGTGGTTAGGACTGGCGAGCTTTGTTAAGATGAATCTCATCTAAACTGTTTTATTGGTTTTTTTTTTTGAAAAGTGCAGGATGGTGGATTAGTTAACACTCCTGCCTCATACCTCCAGACTTAAAACTCAACTGAACCTCCCAAAGACATACTTATTAGTTGGATTGGCAAGTTTACCATAGGAGGAACCCTGTGTGATTGTGGGAATGTGTCCTGTGAGAGACTGCACCCCCATTCACGGTCGGCTCCAACTTTGCAGTACATCCTTTTAGAATGGGGGGCTCAAACTCATTTTCTGGAGTATTGCAGTGGCTGCTGGTTTTTGTTTCAAGCACTTTCTCCGTTAGTTGCCAATTAGTACTGCTAATGGAACACAATTACTACTGCTAATGGAACACTGATTTTAAATTAATCATGAATTAACACTGAAAACTCTGAAATTGTTTATTTTTGTCTTTATCCTGTTGTCAGTTAACAATAATTACTGAGCTGGTACAGGTTGAAATTATTTGAATCAGGGGTCCCAGAAGGCCGCAATGGCTTCAGGATTTGATTAATTCAATTTTAGAATTATAAGTAAATTCTTTCTGTTAATGATACAGTGCATATTAGTTTATTTAATTAGATAGCTTGGCAGTTCACTCACTCTGAACCATCAAACATCTCTATTTATTTACATTTTCTGGGAACATCATCCAAATGTTTTTTGAACTGGAGCAGCTCAGTGCTTATTGTTAGCTGGCTGCTGGTTGAGGAAAAATAAACAATTTAGTTTTGGAATATTAAAAAGGAAGTCAATTAAAATAAAGGCAAATCACTTCCATTAGCAGCTGTAATTAAGAAGTTGGCTTGAATAAAAACCTGCAGAGACTGAAGCCTACCAGGAACTAAGTTTGAGACCCCAATTTTAGAATAACTTCTGATGCCAGGCAGCTCATCTATCCATTTTCTAAACTTGATTGATCCATTTTGCAATATTGCGGGATCTACCCTGTTCTTTCCTTTATTAAGGTGGTTATAAAGGTGTCCTATACGTAATTTGTCTCATATTTAAATGATATAAGTAAATGTATAATTTTTTCTGATGTACAGTTCAATAGGGCACAATTAAATTCAGAAGTTTAAACTTCAGGGCCAACAAAGACAATCCTAAAGAAGCAAAATGTCATAGCAATGCATTGCGTTTGTGTCACAAACATATGAGAAATTGACATTACTGTGAAACTATAAGTAGTAACAGGCAACTTAAGGAACATGGAGTAGGTTAAAACCTTGTATTTTGCCTTCCGCAAAAAAAAAGCTCATTACTAAACTGCAATGAGCACATTACAACATGTCAGCTTAATCATACCATTATGATGAGCATATTGCCTTGGATCAAGGAGTCGGCTAAACAAATCCTGAAGACCAACATGAAGAACTGCAAAATTTACATCACTTCTTGGGTGATGATCACACTGTTTTATTTTGAAAGGAGAAAGTGAATAAAAATCATGAGCAGAAGTGATGTAATGGGTATACTAAGGCTAACATGAATAATCCTGCACCGTGTATCAAACTTGCAAGATCAGCTCAACCTTCAGCAATGTCTGTGTATGTCAGATGTATGTCATCTTTCATAAGTCAGTCCATTGCAAGGCTAGCACCTCCATATATCATTTTTTTAATCTTTCTGTTTTATGAACTTCCCAATTAAAGTTACTGTAAATATTAATTTTGCTATTCTATTTCTTAAGTGCTTTGTTTAAAGTTGTCATATTCTTGTTATAATTATAGTTTATAATTCATTTAGTTATGTATGATCTGTTTATATATGTGTTTTATTTCACCCATATTATTTTTTTATGCTTATCTGACTACTTAATGAGCTACGTTTATTTCCATTTGCATACTGAAAATAACCTTAATAACATCATTAATAATAATAATGTTTTAAATGTATTTAGTACTTTTCACACTAATCAAAGTACTTTACATGGAAAGTAGGGGGCATTTCAGCCACCACTATTGTACAGCATCCATATGGATGATGCGATTGCAGCCATTTTGTGCCAGTATGCTCACCACACTAGCTATTATGTGATTAAGTAGTGAGACAGACTGTTAGCCAATTAGGGACAGGGGATGATTAGGGAGTTAGAATGACGAGGCTGTGGTGGACAATTTAGCCTGGACATCGGGATATACCCTACTGTTTCTGAAGGATGCCCAGGAACCTTATATGACCAAAGAGAACATGGACCTTAGCTTTACATCTAATCTGAAGGATAGCACTAATTTTTACAGTACATTGTCCCCATCATTGCACTGGTGCATTGGGATCCACACAGAGACCACAAGGTAATCCCCTCCTACTGGTCTAACCAACTCCTCTTCCAGCAGCAACACATGCTTTTCCTAGATGGTCTCCCATCCAAGTACTGACCAGGCCTGAAGATGCTTAGCTTTAAGTGAATTACCTGTCCTGAAGTGCATATGGTATGGCTGCTTACTGTTCCTGACTGTACATGTAAGAATTCTGACAAATTAAAAAAGCTAAAAGTAATATTTTGTCTGTGGGTCTTTCTAAAGCTTAAATGACCTGTCCATTTAACAGACTTGGAGAGGATAAAGAAATGAAATCCAAATCCATGTCAAGGCATTTACAGAAAAGGCGATTCAGATTCAAACCCAGAAAATGCAATGTCAAAAACCTGCTGTGTTAGAGTTTCATAAATTACAGTTCAGTTTCCCACCTAATGAGGGCACATGTTAAGCTCTCCAAAGCTGTTCCCAAAACAAAAAAATATACACTATTCATTTGTGTCATCTTTCATCGAATGTACAGTATAATAAATATGGACAGAGTTTACCCTTGTTCATGAAAACACCTAACAAGTTAGCTCTTTTCATTAGATGCTGTTATTAAAATGGCACCCATCATGGCATCAAACAAATATATGCTAGATAGAAATAAAACAATAATCATTAAAAATACCCCCAAAATTAAAAAATAAATAACACACAAATGTCATCAAGATTTGTCAGATCCAATAAAAGTGGATTTGTAGAATAGAGATAAAGATTAACTGATTATTATTACTGTTGAACTAGTGAGATGAGAGCAACATTCCTTGGTTATTTGGCCTTCTTGGTAAACTGTCATTTCCAAAGGACATTTTGAGCTATTTAAATTGGGCTGCAACATACAAGTTAAAAGGCAAAGCAAAAGAATGGTCTGAAGTATAGGCATTGAGTCACAACTAACAGATCCATAAATACAGAAAGAGCTATCCTGAAAAGCAAGACACAAAAGCAGCAGACTAATGCCTCTCTAGCTGATTAGTTGAACAGTTTTTAGTGCAGGTTTGAAAAGCACCCATCCACCGCTCAGGACATCAAGTTCAAATTCAAACACTTTATTGTCATTGTGACAGACCCAAGGTGCATTTAAAGAAAAGTCAAATAATTCCAAATATGTTGTATACAGTGTTAAGTGATCTAGTAACCAGATCAAATTATTATTGCTCAAAGTACAGCAGGATAAATTGTTATTGCACCTATTAATGAATAGTACATTACATATTATATATTGTATTACATTAGTATATTGCGCATTACCAATATAGCTTATTGCACATGTTCAATTTAAAATGATCTCAGACTGAGGAGATTCAGAGTTCAGAAAGTTTATGGCAGATGGGAAAAAGCTATTTTTTAGTCTGTTTGTGCGTACATGGATTGACCTAAAGTGTCTGCCTGACGGGAGGAGCTCAAACAAAGAATTTCCAGTATGAGTTTTGTCCTTGAGAATGTTTTTGGCCCTTCTCACACAGAAAGTCTCATACAAGAGTTCGAGTGATGGCAGTTCAGTCCCAATAATGGCCTCTGCTGTTTTTCTGACCCGATGCAGGGCTTCTTTAGCAGCCTTGGTGCAGCTGTTGACCATACCATCATGCATTTAGTTAAGATGCTTTAAATAGTGCATCTATAGAAATTAACCAGCAAACTACCTGACTTATCTCTTTTACCGTCTAATTACACCACTCCTCTTAGCATTTCTCAGCATGATGTCCTTTTGCTCCTCCAGGAACAGAAATGTTGTAATGCTCCTAATCCAGACAACATTTCTCCCTCCACACTAAGACAATAAATTTTACAGACATTTTCACACAAGCTTTGCCTCAGTGCAAACTCTGTGTCTGCTTAGAAGAATCCACAATCATCCCTGTGCCTAAGAAGCAAAATATTTCCTGTCTAAATGATTGCAGACCATTTGGTAAGGACTTCTGTACTAGTAATAATTAAGACATTTGAATGTCTGATTCTTCAGCATCTAAATTCTGTCACAAATTGTCTCTTTGACCCACTTCAGTTTATTTACAACAGGATAGTTGAGGATGCAGTAAACATGGCTCTCCACTATATCCTGCCACATTTAGACAACTCAAGTTATTTACACCGGGGCCATATTTTTTAGATTTCAGTTCTTCAGTTAACACAGTCATACCAAAGCTACTCCATAGAAAACTTTGCAGTATGAATCTGGACTATGCTGCATGTTCCTGGATCCTAACTTTCTAAGGATCAGAAGTCAGACTGTGAAGATGGGCAAATATCAGTCAGGGAACGACCCCTAGTACAGAGTCCCTTCAACGCTGTGTTCTGTCTTTTATTTTCTCCTTTTCTCTCTCTACACCAATAACTGTACTTCCATTGAATCATTGGTTAAACTGCTGAAGTTTACTGATGACTCCATGCTGATTGATACAATCACAGGTGGGAATGAGTTGCTATATTGGAGGGTGGTGGATCAGCTGGCCAATCTTAACTTGAATTCTTTGAAACACTGGCAAGGATTATTAATTTTAGTAGACATGCCTCACCTCCTACACCCCTAGTTATAGATGGGGTTACTGTGAACAGGGTGGAACCATTTAAGTGTCTTGTCTCAACTTTCACTTACAGTTAACATAAGACATTTGACAAGCAATAGGAGGCCATTCAGTCAGGCAACCCCATTTGTTTAAGGATTAGAATTAGGGCAAAAATCCTAATATGAACTGGAATTAAATCGTACTGTAACTGCTCTAACTAAAAAAGCTCAGCTTCGTATGTTTTTTTTTAATCTATTAACTTAAAAAATGTAACCTGTCCCAATCAGTACTGGTACAGTTTATCGAGCTGTTAATGAAAGCATCCTCACTTTCTCCATAACAGTCTGGTATGGCAATGTATATACTCACTTGGGAAAAAAAAACCAAAAAAAACTGCAGTGTGTATTCAAACAGCAAAAAAGACTGTAGGCCTGAAACTAGAGTCCACTGAGGTCCTACATACATCAAGAGTCAGGAAACATGCTGGAAATATAATCAAAGACTACACTCACCCAGGCAACCATTTCTTTCAGTTATTACCATCAAATAAACATCACTGGTCACTAAAGGCAATAACTACAAGACAAATAAACAGTTTCTTTCTTACTCTAGTCACTATAGTTAAACACAATCTCTGATTTATCACTTGTCTTTTTTGATTTCTAAACTCCTCCATCTGATCTAAATTATTATTATTTTATTGGGCAGTAGTGCAATGGTACATTAGTATATTGTTTTACATATTTGTATTTTGTGCAATATGTTTTTCACTACTACTAAATATAATGTGATGTTGTTGTGTATTGTGCGTTGAGCAATTTAATTGTAAGTACATTGTCATGGGTATGGATGTAACACCAAGAGAAATAATATGAGGAAATTGTCATGCCTGATAACTAGAAGAGAAATATCCTAATGAGCCTTGCACAATTTCAAAAATGTTGCTTTATATGTTTATATACAAATTAGGACAAATACTGTGTATCACCATCTTTTACAATATCAAGAGAATAACACCACACTGATACCAGAACGTTAAGCAAAACTCGAAGTTGAAAGTATAAAGCATGGGACCAAAACCAGAGAGATGTATTTAGAAAGTAATTCATTCATAAAGGTTTGTGGTATTTGCATTCTTGGGTAAGGTAAAAATTTTCAGTTAACAATGCGTACACAAAATGTCAGTACTCAATACCATTACTAAACAGTGTTAGAAATGGTACAAACTAAAATAACAAAACTATAAATTCTTGAATTATCCTAATCGGGTACAACAAATGCTTAAAAATATTACAAACAAGCTCACAGCTTATATCCAAATATGTTCCTGACTATAACCTGACAAAATCGTGTCCCTAAAAATGGTAAAAAAAAAAATGTAATATAACATAAAATAATAAACAATAAATACTCTAGGAAAACTATGATATGAATCAGTCAGTCATTTTCCTGAACAGGTTCGTGGGGTTCTCCTGTAGCCCATCCATGCTAGCATAGGGCACAAGGCAGGAACAAACCCTAGACAGGGTGCCATACCATCTCAGACTATGACATCAGTGCTTTTTATTAACCAGTTTATTTCCCAATACTTTTAGAAAGTGACTTAAAGACTGGGATTGTGAATAAAACTGTCTCACTTTCATTAGGGTGACCAGCTCGATAATTTGGGAGAGCCTACGAGTAGCTACTTCTACTCTCAGCTAGAGCAAACAATGAGTTGGTTGAGAAATTTAAATAACTCCTCGGGAAACACTAGAAGGTTTGCATCTCTCAGCTGGGCTGGGAATCTCTAAGAAATCCCCAGGGATACGAGGAATTAGGTAAGTCTAGTCAGTCCTGCTTAGTCTCTTGTCACTACAACATGAAAGGAGATTAAAAAATGAGAGATAAAGTCATTGATTAATTACCCACACTTCATATCAATGATTCACATCTCTCTCTACATACAAATATCTTTCTCCTGTCTTTCTTGGGAGTCCTTATTTAAATGCAGTATTATATTTAATATGCCATATGTAGCCATTATGTTTTCTTTGTGCATCCCAGGTCTTTGACAGAAAAAAATATAATTTATAAAATGATCTAGACTGGGCAGCTAAAGCAAAGATGGTCTACGTTTGTACTGTAAATTAAATGTTTAATGTGGTAAAACTAATAACTTCTCATTAGAGCAAGTCATGAAATATTACAGGGTTACCATATATTTGTTTGAAAAGGTTAAGAAAATGGAATAGTTACAATATTTAATGAGTTTTATGCATTAAAAGAGAACATGGAAGTGAATTGTTTTAATCATGTTTATTTTGTTTTTCATTACACATATCATTTGTGCTGGTTTCATTTTTTTAGAAACAATTTTCTTGTTTTTTTTTTAAATTATCCATGATTGTGAAAGAGTTATACCCGTGAATGTAATTCAGAAATACAATTTTCAAATGAAAGAGTAGCACATAATAACAGGAATGAAACATGGTAATCTAACTTTAGACATGAGTAAACACAGCGGGCCCATTTCAGTAATGAGTCTGTGGTGCGTTGTGATGAGTAACTGACTCCCTTTTCCTTTTGCATCTCATTCAGTGTCGGCACGCACTTTCCCGGTGCACTTACCCTCACACAGATCTGCCTCATGAATACGCTAATGAGGCCTTCTGTTCCCTGAGGAGGTAGGGAGGAGGGGAGAGTATCTCCTTGATAGTGGCCTCAGTTCAACATGAGGCCCTTGTTCAGGGAAAACACACCACAGTATTAGAGATGCTGATTTTCTCTCAGAAACGCAAATCTCCTATGAAGGATCTGCAATTTCTGTCCTCTGCAGCTTCCTTGTTAAGTTCCTAAGTTCATCTACAACAGATTTTTCTGTGGGCAAAAAATAATATTTTTTATTGATTTCATCTGTTTTTTCCTTCAAAAAAGTTTCCTTTCTCTGTATTATGCCTTATTTATTTTATTAGACAGCACTACCATTTCATAGCTACAGAGTCCTGTCTCTGTGGAGTTTGAATGTTCTTCCAAAGTCCGCATTTATGTCCCTTTGGTACTACAGTTGTGCTCCCGTATCCCCAAAGAAACACAGGTCCAGATAATGGATTATTATTAGTTGAGGATATGTGAATTTAAATGTGAATGAGTGCGTTTGTGTCCTGTGATGATCTGGTGTCCAGAGTTTAATCCTGCTTTGTACACAATTTTGTCTGGTGTAGGATCTAACCCCACTGTAACCGTGAATTGATTTGCTTCTCAAAATTTTAGGTTTTGTTATTAAATAATGCTTAAAGCGATTCAAATGTTTTTTTCTCCTTATTTCATTGGCAACAGGGTGGGAAAGTGAATCATAATACAGTCTTACACTTCCTGAATACTGGGATTCACATCATGACCTGGGCAATATCTGTCACTACCCATATGGTGCTTATATATTCTCCCTGTGTGCATTTTTCACTGTTTATTCCAGCATTCCTCAAATATTCCACAGGTATGTATAAAAGGTTGACTAGGATCTCTAATCCGAGTCTCGTGGGGTCAGATGTGATTCATAAAGAAGAATTCACATTTTGAGACAACCCATTAAAAAGTATGTCACGAATTGCAGCAAAATCAGGTACTGCAAAGGCTATACCCACGGGCCCTCTTCCTGAAACACCCACCCCCTAATTTCTCCAGGCTGTGTGGAGAAGAGATCAAAGGAAACTTAAAAAAAGACTTGATGCTGGGAGAAAATGAAAAGCTAAAATTGCTGTTACCAATTCAGGAGATCAGTAGCACAAGATAACTGAAACATAATGAAGGATCTGTACATTTTAATGAGTGTTGTGACAGAAGAGAAAGCTACTTGGAACATGCTTCTGTCTACAATAATATCTTTTTGTCATTTTGACTATTGCATCACTATATGACATAACAGCAAGTCTAAATAACCATTAGGAACTATTGTGGCATGTTTGCATTTTCAATTATACAATTTCTTTTGGTAATTTGTTAGACATACAGTCAGAAAGTGGATGTTGTGCAGCCTTGTCGTTCTTCTGCTGGTGTCTTTAGGCAGATTTGTTGATTCTGGTGTGTTGAGCACTGAAATCTGCATCTCCTGTGGCTCTTCATTATCAGATCTCTTGATGGCAGTCCTGCGGCCTCATGTATAACGCCGTGCGTAGAATTCGCACTATAACATGGCGTAAGCACAAAAGCCGAAATGTGTTTACGCACAGAAAAATCCAGGTGCAGGAATCTGTGCGTACTCCAACTTCCACCTTCTTCTGCTACATAAATCCCGATCAGCGTGAAAAGTAACGCTCGTGCACGTGCTTTATGTAACGCCCCAACTCCTCCCAGAATTACGCCTCTTTGAATATGCAAATGAATATAAATCGCCCTTAAACTCAGCCTTCTGTGAAAAGACAATGGGAAAAGCACGGGGAAAATATAAGAATTTCAGCGAATACCAAGTGGAGGCAAAGGAAAAACATACTATTTTTTCAAATAACCCTTGGTATAATCAACAAAAGTTGATCAAGTGACATAGCGTGTTGGAGAAACTTGAAAGCTCACATTCACAAAATCGCACAGTGCCGGAAATAAAAAAGAAGTCACATATCAAAGTCGCCGTGAAAAGGCGAGTTGTAGCCCACTGTCTTAGTGTCATATGAAAGCTTATTAGGGTACAGAGAAAAAAAGGCACACAGTCGGGAAAAAGCACGAAATGTCAACTTCAATCTCGACATTTCCACTTTAATCCCGTAGTTTATTTTGTCATTAAAGTAGAACATCATAAACTTCATCTTAATATAGTTTCATTAACCAGTTTCTCAAATCACATCGTAATTAAAGTAGCACGTTAAATGCTTTGTTTTGTATTTGATCGTCTTTGTGCTCTGTGTGTGAATCACAACTTGGTTCTTAAACCGGCTCTCTTCCTCCGACAGGACACAGAATCCATTACATTCATAATATTACAGCTCTCTGAATAACTAAAATACTGAGATGTATACGTGATATTTTCATGATGATAGGAATTAAAGCACGTTATTAAACATGGTAACACGGTGCAGTGATTGTGTGCGACCTTCGATGAAATTATTTATTGCAGCAGTACTCATGGGCGGTTCTAGGCAGAGAAAGAATCAGTGGCTCCTTCGCCCGCCAATGTCAATATGGTATCTTATGCACGGTGGATGGCCACGTCTGTTGCGGACACTGCATAGCCGCCTCGTGCTCATTACACAAACGTTTAACTTTTGTCAAAATTTGCCGCTGCGTTTTTAGCTGTGTCGTTATTTTCTCTTTCTGTTTTATATTCAATATATATTGGCATGGCCACCCCTGCAGTCCTTGCTTTTCTTTCTCCAAGTAACCGATCGCCACACAATCAGCTCTGTAATAGACGGTAAGCCATCTGTAAGCTTAGAGCGCGATTCTTCAAAATGTTTAAGGAACATTGAAATATCTTCGTAGTACATGTTTAATTATTCTATCCTTCACAAAAGTCCCAGTGAAGAATATAGATTATTTAAATGAAGTTAAAGTTTTATCTGTATAATATAATAAACATATTTTGCTGCATTTCATCTTAAAAATGATATCGTCATCATATGTAAATACGCGCTTTATAAAGTGGCTCAGGTTGTGCGATATTATAACTGTAGTGCAAGTTTACAGTGAGGTGATTGTACTTATAAGTACAAACAGTTCTACAAGGAGCACTTGATTGAGTGCGTTTATAGTTCTTGGGATGAAACGGTTTCTGAATCGCGAGGTCCGTACAGAAATGGCTTTGAAACGTTTTGCCGTGGCTGAGGTAACATGTGCTTGAAGCTGTATACCGATAATTCTCTTTACAATCAGCTGCTGCTGTGATTCACACTCAGATACAGTGATATAAATACTCAGAGTGGTGCAGTGAGAGTAATATGGAAAAAGATGATCCGCTGTGGCAAACGGGAGCAGCTGAAAGAAGAAGAAGGTGCAGTTAGAGCAGTGATGGCGAACCATTTAGAAACCAAGTGCCCAAACTGCAATCCAAAACCCACTTATTTATCGCAAAGTGCCAACATGGCAATTTAACCTGAATACCACCTAAAACTGAACACCAGCATAACCAAGGAGCTGGTGGTGGATTTTAAAAGGCCCAGGCCCCTCATGGACCCCGTGATCATCAGAGGTGAGTGTGTGAAGAGGGTACAGACCTATAAATACCTGGGAGTGCAGCTGGATGATAAATTGGACTGAACTGCCAATACTGATGCTCTGTCTGTCTATCTATCTACTGAGCTTTTAGTTTAGAAAAGCAACTCATACATTAACATCTTTTGTCTTAAAAGAAAAACATAATAACAGAGCTTTCAATGATACAAACAACTTTTTGTTGAAAGGTAAAAGTTTGCATTCGGTATGCTTTTGAACAATTAATGTGCTTTTGCTGTTGTATGCATGCTGATAATTTGTCTAACCTTGGCTCATACTTTGTAAGCTTGAGAGCAACACATGCGGCACTCAGGTCATCTGTTAGTCTGTTTCTGGTGTCAGATTTGATTTAATTCAAAGCTGAAAACAGCTGCGCACAAGCATAAGATGTTCCAAACAAAGTAAGGAAAGCAATCTCAAGTGCCTTCATTGACTTAAGATTATTTGGCAGAGAATTCCACACTTTAAGGATTTCATTTTCATAACTAACTGTGCTGTCCTTTGTCATCCCTTCGATCCTCTCAAGTGTTTCACGCAGGTCTTCCCTATTAAGCTCCGCCCCCAAAGCTTCCATTATATATTACGGGTCGTGGATCAGGTGTGGCGATTAGCAACTCCCGGCAATAATTACAGATGCGGACGACTCCTCACCTGTGCGCTTAAGCGAGGACTGCCCGCATCACAAAGCTCCCGGAAACCGCTCCGGCCACTCTACCATAACCCCCTTTAAGCCGCGAGTGCGGCAATTATCTGTTAAAATTGGCCTTTTCAATTTTGAGCTGTGGACCCGCTATACCACATCCCCTCCAACCCCACCACGGGAATCACAGACTCAAAAGGCTGCAGTCCGTGCCGCACCCTCAAGCAGCATGTGTGCCGCCCGCCTTACCCCAGACAGGAGAGGAAGGAAGCGCTCCCATTGGGCTGCTGGGCAGAGGGCGGGTGATGTGAGAAACGTCCTCCGGCGCGTGTGAAGAGGGGGAGCGGTGAGGGGAGCAGCCCGGCCCCGCATTCCTCTGGCTTTATAGTAACGAACTCTGCGCTCGGGTGACGGCGCGCGTGCCCTGAGAGGGCTCTGAGTGCCCCCTTTGGCACGCGTGCCATAGGTTCGCCACCACTGAGTTAGAGTAACAACGCTAAAACAGTTATGGTATTTGGAATACTATGGCTATTCCCTGGACCATTATATTGTTACAAGTTAATAACAATCAGATGCATTACACTAATAAACAATATGCGGTTAGTTTCAGTATATTTATAAAGCCGCGTCAGGAAAATAAGGAGTAACCACACAGGAACAGTAGCATTGCTTTGACGCTGGGTGCCGCCAGTCTGCAAAACCGAGCGGAGAACTTGCGTACGACAAGGTATGAGGTACCATGGAAAAGTGTGTGGCTTTACGGCAAGTGTAGGTTTTATACATCGCGATTTGAAAGTGGAAAAGTTCTTATGCAACGTTTCTGTGCGTACGCACCGTTTATACATGAGGCCCCTGGTGACGTGGTGTAACATATTATTTGCTTCAAATGCATATTTTGCAATTCATATTTTAATTAATATAGCAGCCAATTCTTTTAAGCTTGCCTCAATTCCTGATGCTGAACAAAAGAGCTCACCCAGTACCTGCAACAACATATTATTAGATGACTTCATATGCAAATGTATTATCTGAGTGTGCAGAAAGCTTTTTCCCATGCAACAGGTTATTTTTATATTTAGCATGCACATGTTCTCTCTGTACATGCAACACACATATGTGTAATAGGCATCTTTATAGGAGACTTTTCAGCTGTACAGTTTATCATAATTAAAAAGTTTTCTGTCTGTCAGATCAGGTTAACAAGAAAACCACTGCTCCTTGCAGTTCAAAATCACCTCCACGATTTTGAGCGCCGCCTTCTTGAGGAACTGGATTGGTTTAGAAATGGGACACTCAGTGAACCCTCTCATGGTTCTCTGCCAGTGTCAAGCACAATTCACTCATAGCTGCCTTCAGACATATTATACAACTGGTTCAGCGAGACTGCTCTAAACCTGATCTCAAAAAGTATTTAAGGAATCGGTGTAGGACAGATGAGAGAGAAGAGAAGGAAAAGAAAGAAAAGACAAGGTAGAAAATCAAGGATGAAAGCCTGGAGTGATCAAGGAGGAGAGTTTGGAGATCAACCCCGGTATGGTGGACAAGAGGCAACATGGTCAGGTGGTCCTGTAGGGAGTAAAATGAATGGCACTTTAGGGGCAGGTTATGCCTGTTGAGCATTGGAACAAGCAAGTGTGGCCGAGGGATGGCAGTGGGATGACGAATTTGGGCTTTGGGCATCTCACAGTGTTACGGGGTGAGGTACCTGGGACAAAAGCTGTTGTTGGTTGACTGTGCTCACTAGCACCTCTATCTGCTGAGAAGACCCAGAAAATGAGCACAGGATACAAGAGAAACACAAAGAGATGCACTGAAGACTCAGAGAGAAAGAAAGAGACAGGGAACCCGTTTTTGACTCTGTGTTCTTAACCTTAGTTTCAATATATTTTTTGGAGTTATTTATTTATTGATTTTGTATATGGTTTTTTAAATTATTTATTTATTGAAGATTTTGAGCTGCAATTTTATGGGGCAATAATTCCTGTCAGAATAAGCTACACTAAACACTTTGCACCAGTGATGTGTGCCCTCATTGCAGTAGTCCATCCTCAGTACATTACTATCGATATTCCAAAAGACAGGAGATGCCAAAGCAGCAGGCAGCCAGGGTATCACACCCACATAGTAAATGGACACATGAATTATTCTTTTGCACAGTTATAATTCTGACAGCGTTGTATGCAGCCTTGGATGGGACAGCAATTCTTCACAAGACAGAATGGTGCTACACCAGTTAGCCTCAACTAAACAAACATATATATCTGTGGGTTCTGAGAGTAAACCAAAGCAATTGTAGAAAGAAATCCCCCATATGCAGAATATCAAACACCCACACATATACACCAAGGTTCACACCCAGGTTCCTGCCACAATATTATTAATTTGTTTCCCATACTGTTTACAATTAAATATTTGAAGTAATGTATTTACAATTGCTATAGCAATTCATTGTGCCAGTTTTTGATTTGGTTTGTTTATACAGTTGCATGAAATTAACAGAAATGAACAGAAGATATAGGTATAGGTATCTATTTGCAATGTATTTTATTGTTCAGGTTCTTAGAGTGTATTTGGAGCACATAATCCTCCATGCTGCAGTGAAATTATTATTTAGATTTTGTTTCTTATTTTTCATCAGAGAAAAGAACCTATTAAGTAAAATAATAAAAGTGTGTTTGTTAATTTGATGGTTTTTCCATTAGGTGTTCTGCTCTCCTCCCTTATCCTAAAAGCATCACACAACAAATCAGTACTGCCCAAGTGAGAGTGCTGGTATCTCTTTTAAGTCTGGCTCTTACCTTGTGGCCAATGTTACTGGAACCAACCAGGCTGAATATGAACTGTGAGCAAAAAGGGGTGCTCTTGAGAAAACCCTAAAGCCAGAATGACACTTATAAATGCCACATATAATGAAGAAAGGGTGATTTATTAAATAAAGCATTAACATACACATGTATTAGTAGTACAAAAGGAGTTAATACAAATAATATAAATATGGAAAGCCTAATTTATCTCTGTGCCTACTTATCATAAAGATAGTCCTAACTCCTTGTGGCATGTATGGCCCACTTTCTGGCACCAGTAAACCTAATCACAACACTACATGTCTTCTTCCCTTCTGGACCTTTCACTCAAATGACACTGGCCACCCTAATCTCTGCCAGCCAATCAATTACCTTTATTTCACACCCAACTCCCAAGCAGTTTTATTTCACAGCAAAGGCCCAAACTCCTCACTCCTGTGGCAAAAAGACCAAGCTCTAAAGTAACTACGGGGTACTTCAGGGGCAGGATTTGGTCAAACTTCTGTAGTCCACCTACCATCTGTTCTTCTGGGTACATGCCCTGTCCAATCCTATATTCTTATTTTAATGGTGGCAATGACATTAGTTTTTGACCAAACCCATTCATCTCAGCTGCTGTATCTGTGAGTAATGCCAATCATGCATCTCTCGATGGCTCATTGAGTACCTTTAAGTTTTTGTGTGTTGTTTATATTTAGAATCCATGTCACACTTACATATTGCATAACTGGTTGAACACAATGGTTAAAAACCTTTAGACACATGGAATATATGGGACTTTGTTAATTTTGTTTTTCATCAGTATGCTGCTGCTGGAGTATGTGAATTTCCTCTTGGGATTAATAAAGTTTCTATCTATCTATCTATCTATCTATCTATCTATCTATCTATCTATCTATCTATCTATCTATCTATCTATCTACCTATTCTCGTTTCAAGACATGAATATTTATATTCATTTTTTTGCCTATTGCATTCAATATTACAACTTGCATTTGAAATATATTTCCTTCTCTTGCTATATTAATATTTATTTTTTCCCTGTCGCTTTATTATTATACTTGATTGTCCATTTTCCCAAGCCATTCATTATCATCCCAACAACTGTGAAAGGATACATCAAACTGGTTGCTAAGTGGATGGCCGTGTATTCGAATCTATTTGTGCAGTTATTTCTTTGTCTGAAAGCATCTCCGTGTTTGTTCAGACTTCTCATTTGTAGCGTCTCACCACCACATGACCTCACCTGACCCTCTTCTTTACTTTCACAATAATATAATATACAATCTGTAGCCTGACCAATTCATCAATGCTACCAGAATCCATTTCATCAGCAATGTTTACATGCATAATGTGTTTAAATCATGTGACTCCTATACAGACCTGCTTGCACTTTAATTAATTTATAAATTCATCTGATTAAAATCGTCCAAAATAGCACTAGTCCAGTTTTACCCATTTTCATGCTTAGTATAAAGGCATGCTGCTAGGTTGGATGAAGGTGACGAATTCCCCAGTGTGCTTGTATAATAGTCATCTATTTGATCGTTTTTCTTTCAAAGGCAAATCTCACATCTTGAGCTTTTACAGTTGTGCCTTTGGCTACATAAGCCATAATTCATCATTCATAACTTTTGTGGATATTTAATATTGACTTGAGCCACCTGCAGGTGATGCATGGTCATGGCCTATTAAAATCCAGTGCTAACTCAGGGTAAGAGTTACACTGTTGCATAGCTTTCTGGGAACAATTGAAACCATCATTAATTTTGAGTGACTGCATTACACAAATAGAAGCAATTAATTTACTTACAGCCACTCCTCATTACACATTGTTCATTTAAATTATATTAAAAATGATTCTTAGCTTCTGGCTTAGATGAGTCCAAAAAGATTTTTTTTTTTCTTCCAGGAGGCTGACTTACAGTGAATGAAGCTGAAGATGTCTAGTCTTTGTGTTGTGGCTAGTCTCTCAATGTGCCCTTTAAATAGGCACAAGACTCCCAAAGGAGCAATCATTTAAAATCCCACATAAAGAGAGATATTCACAGAGTCTTACATCGCACTGTCGAACCTGCTATGGATTGTGAGAAGACATGCACATTTACAGTGCAGAATTTATAAAATGTCTGTATTTATTGCTTCTTTTGATTTATTTTGGTATTATTAACCTACAGCAAAACACCACTGGTTTATTACTACTACTGAACACAAAAATGTACTTGTATTACATATTCTTAACTAAAATGTACTACATTTAAAAGTACAAAAAAAAAAAACAGAACATGGAAAAAAATCTAGCAAAACTAGATGAAAACTGTTAGGAAAAATACATTTCAAAGCCCTGGAGTCCAGTATATACTAAACACATTGCTATAATTTTTCAGGTAATTCAGGAAAAAAAATATTTCTTAGTACCTTTGCCAGTCTTGATGTGATCAAGCTGCCATTACCATTCATATGTTTTTTGTTTTTTTTCGATCTTCTGGCCAATGTAGATAATTCTAAAACTCTCCCTCAATCTATTTACACAATCTGTGTTGATGCTATTCACATTAATAACTGTTTCCTAAATACAATCCGGTATCCTCTGCATTTTTATTGCTTTTAAAAGATGGGTCTTTTGTAATGTTGGTGCATTCGTGTCTCTATGTTTTATGTGTATTATTCATTTAATGTGCTATCATTTTATCTATATTTCTCCCCAACCTTATTGTCAGATGTCAGAGTTTATTATATTCTGGTAAATTTGTTTATATTATTTAAGGTAACTAGTATCTCTTTATTTGCTTCAGGTTGGCTTTTTTAGACCAGAGAGTCTACTGTGTTTAATAATATTGAATTTAATATCTCAGTGTATATGTAAATGTGGTGTCCATTTGTCATTAACATACAGTGTATTGTTTGTGTTTAATAATAACCTAATCCTTTCTCTATTTTTTGTCCAAGCTTTGGACTGAATACACTAAAAACAATGACATTTACATTAGAAAAGGTTACGGATTCAAGGGTGGCACAAGGAGTGAGGCAACGAGGCTATCACCTCAAGGGGCAATTTGGTAAGAGTGATACTTTCACAAAATTCTTTAATTTTTACCATTCCAAAATAATAATAATAAAAATGGACTTAAAAATGAACCTTAAGAATTACCTATACTTGGGCGGCACGGTGGTAGCACTCCTGCCTCGGCAGTTAGGAGACCCGGGTCCTCCCTGTGTGGAGTTCGCATGTTCTCCCTGTGTCTGCATGGATTTCCTCTGGGAGCTCCGGTTTCCTCCCACAGTCCAAAGACATGCAGGTTAGGTGCATTGGCAATTCTAAATTGTGCCCTGTGGTAGGCTGGTGTCCTGCGTGGGGTTTGTTTCCTGCCTTGTGCCTGTGTTGACTGGGAGTGGCTCCAGCAGACCCCCATGACCCTGTAGTTAGGATATAGTGGGTTGGATAATGGATGGATTACCTATACTGTACATTCAGTGTCTTAGTTATATACTGCATATAAAAATTGTGAAAAATTGTTTCATTTTAAAAATGACAAATTTCATAACATATCCTGTGTCAAAAAATTGCAGACGCATTTTAAATTTACATATCAGTACTGAAAAATTCATTTTTCATATTTTTACATTTCATATTACATTTATTTTCCCACTTTTCACTTACAGTGGTGCCTTGTACTTTGAAAGATTCTAACTTTTAACGTTCCCAAGTTCGAATGCTAAATTCAAGAGAAATTTAATCTGAAGTTTGAACGATGCTTCTATGTTTGACATGTGCGCGTAGTGAAAAAAATGCAGCAACAGATGGCGTCCACACAGTGACCGTAAAAATCATCTGTTGTGCACCCAACTCATCTCTTGCATTACGCTTCTGTGTTCTCAGTCCTTTTTTCGCTTTATTTTTGGTGTGTTTGGTTATATATTTAACCCTTATCTATTAACCATGGCATCCGCATGGGACATCACCACTCCTCACTAAGGTACAGTAAATACAATTGGCATGTTATTTTTCAGTATGTATGTATTTTATTTATTGTTTTCATGTTTTAATTTAGAGAAAATCCAAGCAAAATGACACCTTTTATTGGCTAACTAAAAAGATTACAATATGTAAGCTTTCGAGGCAACTCAGGCCCCTTCTTCAGGCAAGATGTAATCAATGTGAAGAAGGGGCCTGAGTTGCCTCGAAAGCTTGCATATTGTAATCTTTTTAGTTAGCCAATAAAAGGTGTCATTTTGCTTGGATTTTCTACATTCATAATGGCTAACACGGTACAACACCCTAGTACTATATGTTTTAATTTATTATTTATGGTATTTGTGTCATTTTTACCTTAAATAATAAGCATAATTTAAGGTCTGGGAACAAATTAATTCACGTTCCATTATTTTTATTGGGGAAAACTGATTTGGACTTCGAACAATTCTGACTTCAAACGGCCTCCTGAAACAAATTAAGTTCAAAGTACGAGTCACTACTGTAATATATTGTGTATATATTGATTATATAATTGTCATCTGTGACATCTCCACCCCTTCTAACTTATTTGTCATTTAAATTGCACTATATATCTACATATATGTTGCTACATATGATGTTTACGTACAAAATGCAACTATAACTCTATATTTAATATGTATTATTTGCCCTAAGACACTCCTGTGTACCAACTGTATTTATTGTTATATTGCTTCACACTTATCTATTTGTCCTATGTGTAGCTTTATTTACCGTATTTTAGTCCTGCAAGGTCTTGTTTTAATCCTTACACTATGTGTAGTCATGGGTGCACAGCTCCTGTCTTATAAATAAAATATATATGGATGAGATGGCAATAAAGGTGGACAACCTAACTTGTCTTGACTTTATTGCCAATGAATTAGATGTTCAAATGTTTTCATTATTACTAAGGTTCATTCCACTAGTCTGTTATCACTGGGACAGGAAATGTTTTGCTTTTTGCTGTACAAATGTGGATACTTTTGAAAAGTCCAGAACACTGGAAAGATTTGTTACAAATGTCTGTAAACGCACAAGTGCTAACTCTTCAGCACATTATCATAGAATGGCAGGGAAGGATATTAACTGAGCTATCTGTTGTATAACAATTTTCTTCTGAAAGGTCAAAAATACTTTATGCTCATTGATGCAGAAGAAGGAGGTGGACAGAATAGCTAGGATGGGCAGATATTTGGTGTAATTTTCTTTTAGTTTTGAGGGAAAAGGACAAAGAAATGGAGGAAGCAAATTCTAATAAACAGAAAGGAACCCAGATACCAATAGTAGAAAACCAACCTATACTTCAAAGCCAGGGCACAACATATGCAAATGTGTCTCCACACAACATCAGGACTAGTCTTTTCTGGGCATCCTGATTTTTCTCCACAGTCTCCTACAAGCAATTTTCTGAGGAACATAATTTTAAATGATGTTTACTTTCTGGAAACTAAGAACATAACCATTTTGACAGGAAAAGGCTCATGACAGTGAGCCAATGTGGTTTCTCTTTGGCTATTACTAATTTTCAGATGTAACTTGAAACTGGATTAAAATTCTATCAAAATAAAATCTTGTTTTGTCTGAATCCTTAGAAATATTTAAATTTCCCCACAAAACGTGTACAGCCTGAGGGTTTGAATTGCTATCAAAGTACAACTGTAACAGCAGCATTCATGAAGGTAACATCCAGTCACAATAAAAGACATGCTTAGGGGAATGAAGTGGGCAGCTGAATTTCATACTGGTGAAGTCTCACAAAAAAATGAATTCTATTACTGTAAAAATGGTGTGAGCTTTTCAAATATCAGAAAGTGAATCAGTAGTCAGGACCACCCTTGTCATTAAACTGGATGGCTTCAGTATAATTTAAGGCTTTTATTTCATGCTTACTTTGGTACACAACAGGTTTATGTTTTATTTATAAAAATGTTTCACTTAATAATGAAGAAAAATAAGTGAATGCCACAATTTAAAAAATAGCTATAAAAATATAAAAAATATTCTTTAATCAAATCCCTTTTTCAACTTCCACTCCATACTTCATAATAAATAACGACAAACTGGTGCTGCTTGGATGGGACTCTAAATAAATCAGGTTCACAAAATGGACAAATATATGTCTCAATGTACACAGTAGACTTTCTCATGGGTCATATTTTTTAATTCCAACCCCTATTGTAAAATGCTATTCAGTATTTTTACTCATTCATTTTCTAGCTCTTCAACACATCAGCCACCCACCTTTAACTTAACAAGAGTTTGCCACTTACCTCTGATTCCCTTCCACTCTCAGCCAAGAAGGCAATGACTAACACAAAAGCCAGTGACAAGCCCTACCTCAAGCCCAGTTCTCTCTGCTTTACTAAAGGGAGAAACCCCATTCAAAACCCTGGCTAGACAGAAAATTGTTTTTCACAATATTTATAAAATAAAAAAAATATATTTTTCACAAAAAATGCTGTTCAATAACAATGAAGCTCCACAGAGCACAGAAGCAATAAGATTTGCCCTAAACAATAAGGCAATTTAATACAACCAGAAGACTGCATTAGTCAAAATACAATGCAAAATGTAAAAAAAATCCAATTAATAACAAAGCACATTAAATTCACAAAAAAGCAGAAGAATGCACCACTCTTAAGCACCTTCAAAATGAACTGCCAGGAATTATGAAAGACCCTCCAGATTTGCAGAGCCGAGGACAGTTCATGGCGGTGATTAGCAGGTGGCCCACCCAAAAAACACATGGAACTTAACCAACACAGGTTACGGTATATACAGTACACAGAAAAAATCAAACCAAAAAATGATGCACATTATCAACATAAATAAAAGAATGGACAATGAACAGAACAGATATGATAATTTGAACCATAGTCAGTGGAGGTATCATGGCTGAGATATAACATGAATTTTCATTTGCCACATTTATGCTATTGTCGAAAGTTAATTCACATACTTTTATCTAATTGGGTTTTCCTCTGCATATTCAGATAAATTTAATGTTAAATTTTGATCTGTTTCATGTGTATACTGAAGTTTCAATTCTACATTTAAACTCAATTAAAAATCAGAAAACAATCCTTAAACCAACTATACACTCCTTTTCACATTAATCCTTAACTCTGTAGCTTTTACACTTTTTTAGGATTGTGACTCTCATGTAGTACCTAATGAAAAACTTCCTGAACCTCCTGCTATATTATATTGTATGCTCCTCACTTTCTCTTGAATCTCTAACAGTCTAGTGAAACACAACCTCGTCAATCCATATTGGCTCTCTGAAGGTCTAGCTTGTCTTTTCTAATTGCCTCATTTGTCTGTGATGTTTAATAAGCAGGAAATGTAATGCAGTGGAGTGGCTAGAGCACTGGGCTTTAAATCACAAGGCTGTAGACTCAGTCCTCGCCTCCAAAGGGCCAGTGCAAGTCACATAAACGTTTTGTGCTGCAACAGTAAGAATTATTTGTAAACAGTTGTGATGTATTCTGATCCTAAAAGCTGATATGGGTAAATGTGTCTGCAAGTTATGCAATAATAAAACCTAGCTGAGTTAACAGACTCAAGCTGCTATTTAATGTAACAAGTCAGTGTTTGCTAGCTTTCAGCCCTACAGGAAATTCCTCAGTAAGCAAAAATTTCTTAAAAATACATATTAAGGGTTTGTGTACGTAATCTCCAGCTTCCTGTAGCACTAACAGGTAAATGTTGCACAGTACAAGCATTTTTGTTTTGTCTCTAACCTTCAAAATCCTAGGAGTATCTCACTGTTTACAATCTTCAAATAATTTAGCATTTTTTAAATTATCTGTAGCTATTTACACATCACTGACCTCCTTACAGGTAAAAACCACAAAAATGTCAATGAAGTGTCATTTCTTTACTCTTTGCCATGTTTTATTTAATTCCTGCTAATTGTAACAGACAGTCCTAAAATGTTAATGTTTAATGTTAAATGCATACAAGTTTTTGCTTAATTTCAATAGAATATAATTTTCTCATACCTAGCTACATTATGGTATAGCCTTTTACCCCCTGTAAAATAACACAAACTAGAACTTCCTATACTATATGTGTAAAACTGATTGTTAATTAAGCCAGTTAGGAAAAAGTCTTACTACTAGCATGGACTGTTAGATATGTTTGCAAATAGGATATTGGCATAGTTTTCTGATCGTTTTGGTAAGAACTTTCTACACGTGTGTTCTTTCCAGTGAATTCTCAAGCACACAATGTTAGATTGGACACCTTCCCTTTTATCATCGCAGATCGGTTTAAATACCTAGGGGTAAACATCACAAGTAGACATAAAACTAAATTTCGCTGTCTGTATGGAAAAAATTAAGTAAGACTTGCATAGATGGTCAGCCCTTCGTCTCACTCTAGCTGGAAGAATTAACGTTGTTAAGATGAATATCCTTCCTAAGCTTCTCTTTTTATTTCAAAACATTCCAAAATACATCAATAAATCACTTTTTTTAAAAAATAGATTCAACCATAACCTCATTTATTTGGAATTCAAAACATCCACATATCCAAAGAGCAACCCTACAAAGACCTAAGACAGAATGTGGCATAGGTCTACCTAACTTTCAATTTTATTACTGGGCAGCAAACATGCAAGCTATAAAAACCTGGACATCGACACAAATAGATGAACATACACAGGCTTGGTCCGCAATAGAAATAAAATCTTGCAGTACTTCTTTATATTCCTTGCCTTGTACCCCAATAAATGCAAGTTATCGCCAATATACTAACAATCCAATTGTGTTCACGCACTCAGAATATGGAACCAGTGTAGGAAGCAGTTTAAGATAGAGAAGCTGTGGCATCTCTGCACGAGAACCACATTTTTCCACCCTCTCAAACATATGCAGTTCTTAATGTCTGGAAAAAATTTGGGATTAAATCATTTAATGATCTGTACATAGACAACGTCTTTGCATCCTAGGAACAATTACACTCCAAATTTAACTTTCCAGCAACACATTTCGTTCACTATCTTCAAATCAGAAACTTTGTTAAACAGAACCTGCCCAATTTTCCTCACCTCCCACCCACCTCTATGCCGGAAAAAATATTGATCAGTCTTGAGGACTCAGACAGCATTTCTGCAATATATAAAACCATTTTACAGTCCCTCCCTTTCAAAGATCCAAGAGGACGGTGGGAAAAGGATCTCTCACTCAATATCTCAGAAAAGGAGTAGAAGGTAGCAATGCAGAGAATCCACTTGAGCTCCATATGAGCAAAGAATACAATTAATTAAAATCAAAATTATATATCGAGCACATCTGTCTCGTTTAAAATTGTCCGAAATGTTTTCAGGGTAAGATTCAACCTACGAATGTTGCAATCAAGTTCCAGCCTCACTAGGTCACATGTTTTGGGCCTGCGCCAAATTAACATCATTCTGGACCAAAATTTTTAAATGCCAATCAGACAGCTTTGGTGTAAAATCCCTCCTAACCTGTTAACAGCTGTGTTTGGTGTACTCCCAGATGGGCTTAAAGCGGAGAAGGACAAACAAACTGATTTCCTTTACTACACTATTGGCACTTATCTTGCTCAACTGGAAGAATCTTAACTCTCCTTTTTTAAGTCAGTAGGTAACTGATGTTATATACTATTTGAAATTGGAAAAAATCTAATTCTCACTTAGAGGATCTGTGCAGAACTTTTTCAAAACCTGGCAGGATCTAATCAATAACATTTTAGAATAAGCTCTTAAAGCACATAGGAAGCAGATTTTCTCCCTTTTTTCCTTCTCCATTTATCTTTATTCACTTATTAATTAATCTATTTATTTATTTTTACTAGCTTTAAGTTTTACTCTGCTGGCCTAGCTCTCTTTCTCAGGGGAGGGGGTTGATTTGTTTTCTATCCTATTTTTGTAAAAATTGATTTATTTGTATGGAATGTTGTGTGATCTCAATAAAATCTATAAAATAAAAAAAGAACTTTCTACACATATGACTGTATGACCAAACCTAAAGAAATTAAACAAGATAGGTAAGCCTTAAACAGAGCCTTTCTTAGACAAGAACTTTTACTTTCTTCAATATCAATTTTTATCTATTTTTGTGTGAATTTTTTGCCTAGAATTTTTACTAACAATTTTAAAACAAAGGGTACTTGGTCTGTGGAATTATTTGAACATGCGTCACACTATTGCCAGAATAAGCCTATGAAGCAAACGAAAAGCTGCAGAACTTTGGCTAAACTAAGCTTTATATAGAATAGTCTGAAATCACCGTTCAGGGCTGTTTCCTTCTTTGTGTCCATTACTGCCACAATAGGCTCTGCTCCCTCACAATCTTGAATCATATTATGTGGTTTTGTTATTCTAAGTGCAAGATGGTACTAAACCACCAAATGTTGAATAAATAACCAGTGCCATCCTCTCAAACCTAAACTACATTCAGTAGGTTTGAGAATGTTATTTTATGCTGTTCTTAATACAACTGACATGCTCCTTGACCGTATGTTATATTTCGCTCTTCTGCAGCTGCTTTGTTGTATTTCTGATATCCTTTTAAAATGTTGTTCCTATGAGTTCATGAGCCTTATGGTTAATGCTGGTGCTGTTCATTTTTGGGTTTCCTCCACTATGTTTCTTCATAACTGTGTGGTATCAATCCATAGAAGACAACAATTTTGTATTACTTCTAATTTTTAAAAATATTTCTCAACACTGAAATAGATTTTTCAATACACTCCATCATCAACATTCCACATCTGGTAGATCATTACATTAAATTTGACACTTTCAGTTTTACTTTTTGCTTATTCACTCTGCCTAAACACTATGAAATCTATTGAGTTATAATCATTGGATCAAAAAAGTTCAGTTTTCAGTATGTATTCCATCTTGATTATTAGAATCTATCAAATCTTAGATAGGCTCCTCTTCTTTTTGGTGCTAGACAGTAAAATATTGACATTATTGATAGCTGGGAATTCCAGTTCATGCCCTCCACTGTTTGCTCATTTTTTTCATTTTCATATTTAGATTATTAATTTGGCAGATTCTTTCAAGTTGTTTATGCAAACGTTTCTACTACATTTGTCCTTGACCAAATGTCTCATGTGAACTTCTGTTCTTGCACCATTAATCTGCTTGCTTTAATAACAAATTTATTTACTAATGTGTATCCAATAGTCCTAGAGTGCAGAATAAATGTAACTCTTCTCCATAGGCAAGGACTTCAAAAATCATTACTGATAAGCATGTCAACTAATTTCTGGTTTTATGTTTGACAATCGAGGGTGTGTTATTGGAGATGATATAGTAACCCTTTTCATGTGTGATATGGTGTCTGTTTTGCAGCATTAGTTGTGCTCTCTTTCAGCTACAAAAACAAAAAAAAAAGTTGAAGTATGTATTAATTCCAACATATGCCCTCAAAAGTAATATATAGAACATTTTATTTCTTTTTTTTTGCAGGAAACAGATGTTCTTCATGCAATAGATAATAGATTCAATAGTAATATGATTGTGAAGGATGATTAGATTGGTGTGTAAATTCAAGCAGAGCAAACCTGGTGTTTTAGTATCTGCATTATGTAGAAACTTTTCTCGAGTCCCTTGTGTTTTCGATTAGATTAGATAAACTTTCTTAATCCCATGGGGAAATTTAGATGCATATTGCAGAAGAAACATGAAAAACAAGGGTACATAATCACAGAACTAATAATACAGCCAATCAATTGATCAATAAATAGATAAACAAACAAATAAATAAATGTATATTATACAGATATTTCAAAATGAGCTTAATGAATACGTCGGGAGGATACAGTGGGTAGACAAGACCCCCCGAGACACCTCTTAGCACATCATAGTGGAATGAGCCTGTGGCTAATAGTGCTCCAAGACAGCACCTCCGGAGGGGATAGAGTGGATTTTTCAAGATCTAAATGTTACCACCATTCTCTTTTCCAAAACAGCTCCCAGTGTCTCCAGGGTTGAGCTCTGTGATGGAGCAGGCTTTCCTGATAAGTTTGTTCAGGAATTGTGCTTCTTCTGAGCTTAAGTTGCTTCCCTTGGAGACTGCAACGAAGAACAGGACCTTTTTGACCTTATTTACTCATGGGTATACACCTTCTTTATTATGAAATTCAATTTGCCAAAATGATATAAATAAAATGGCATTTACAAAGTAAATACAAGAAAAAGTACAAATATATAAATATAAATGAGTCAATAAATTGTGAAAACATATCTCATTTTTATTTCATAACTGACATTTTATTTATTTCATATCGACACAAATGTCATTCTATATTTTATTTGTAGATATATTATTCTGTCTTCTGCATTTGTTTTTATTAAGTGGCTTCAAAGTTCAGTATGCTGTAGCTGGCAAATGCACTTTTCCAAATAATCTCCCAATACCTTCCGTTCTGCACTCTATCCACTACTGAGGGTGGTCATTGTGATAAACACGATGCATACCTTGGAGAATTAACTGTTCATATGCAACAAAGCGGTCATTACTCCTTACTTTTAAAGATAATGTTTGCATCCCACTGAATCAACAACATCTTGTTCCGTCTCTTTTAACTACTGCATGACTTTTCATTAAGTCTGCACCCACTTTACAGCATCTTCCAAAGGGATTACTTCCTACATCTTATTTTTTAATGCTGATGGATCTCTGTACTTTTTCGTGTTGCAACATTTGCACCTTAGTTAATCTCTTAATTTGCCAAACTCACATCTATCTGAGAAGATCAAACCATTTTTAATGTACTTTGAAAATATTAAATCACAGTTCTTACCTCAAATAACACGAAATCACAAATATCCAGTGCTTCCTTTCCTTTAGTACGACAGAATAGAGAATCAATCTTTCATTTTAAAAACCTGTACTTTTCCTAACATAATCCAAGTTCCCATCCAAACTGCGAAGGTGTATCAATCTATATTGGCAATTATATTCAGATTTTTTTACTTAGCTTTTCTCCACATTTTTATTTATAATACACTACCGTGGCTGTTCGGTTGTCTGTCCAGGATTTTAAATCACCTGTAGCTCACAAACCATTTGACCTATTGACCTGAAATGTGGTACACATATACTGTACTATGTGACGTCTACCATCCGCTTTTGGGGAGTTGGTTGACCTCCAAGGTTATTCCTCTTTTCATTTTTGTTTTATTTTATTGTAGAATCAACTCTCGGCAGCCGCCAGCAGGGCGGCTGTGCAGTTCTCATCCCTACCACCTTCGCCATCACTTCCTCTACCTCTTCATATCTTAAATCATTCTTGAGGCAGATTGAAGATAGCTTAAGTGAAAAATTAAAGAAAACTAACTAAGCAATTGCAAAACAAATATTGACTTAATCAGTTTTAATGCAAAAAGATGCAGGCGAAAGAAGAGAAGAAGCAGGCCACTAGGGTGGAGAAAAGAAGAGTTGCTCAGGAAGCAGAAAGCTCATCAACCTCTGAGCAAACAAATGTTAAATGTGCAGAGAAAGAGAATGAAAACTATGAATGCTTAAGTCAAGTGTATTCACTGCACATTATCGTGCAGTGTACCGTTACTGGTAAGAGATAATTCACACTCAGGATTCATCTTCTACTAACTTTTCACAATGTTTATTGTTGCTCAATCACAAATAAAAACTGTTAGAAAATAAACTTTCCAAATAGTAGCCCAAATATTTAAACGTTTCATTAATATATAGCATTTACCCGAAATAAAGAAACAGATATTGTTTAGAAATGGAATAAACATTAACAATTTGCAAAGTTCAGTCTGTAGACTCCAGAGTAGTAGGCCTCAAAAGTGTCCATTAAATGTCTCACTAACCCTTGGTTGACCTCTTCTTGGTTTATGGCATAAGGAAAGTTAGCAAACTATTAAAAAAATAATAATACATTTAAAATTATCACTATCACTGAATTTAATTTTTTAATATCATAGGAGACTGAGAGTTATATTAAGATTTGTATTTTTCTTTCATACTAATTTATCTCTAAATTCGTATCTTGTTGAATCCATTAATCTTTCCTCAGTTAACTTACTGAGGTTTGCCATTGATTTCATGACTAAGGGAAGGAAACCTATTGTTGTTTAAGGATTTATGGAAGTTCCTTCTGCCTTGGAAAAAAAACATAGGGTGACGTAATCTAAATCCATTTCCGACAGTGAAATTAAATCCATACATCACTCTTTCTTAATTGACTCTTTAACTTACTTTGCAATGAGAAGAAGCAGGACCCCAGGAGATCGTTCTCACTAATCCCCACTTTAGTTGGGATTCCCACTCAATAAATAAGTTAAAATTTCAAGTACGAAATATTGTAAATGTTGGTAGTGAAAACCTCTGGTTCTTGTCAATATCATTGTACAGAATCATTAAATAACTCCACGTTAGAGATTTTTCTTGTAAATTATAATGCAGTAGTTCATAATACTTTAGTACCTATTTTCCATCCCAAATGTTTACCTCTGTACAGTTTATTATCATCAAACCTGGCTTATGCAACTTCTAAGTGCGATAATTTGAACTAATGTTACTTAAAACCACATATTTCTGTTTTGGTTTATTCTTCATTTTCTTCAGGATTCAGGTGTAGCACAAAGTTTGAATTTACACTTGGTGTAGTACAATTGCTTTCAATTTTTTCCAATTAATTTCATTTATAATTATCTTAGTATTATCTTTGCTTAACTGCCTTATCCATCCACTAATAAATAACTTCTAATTATTTAAATTGCAGCACAGTTCTGCAACCGATGGTGCTGGCACCTTGTGTCTAGCTTTATTTTCAGGCTAAGTTGCCTTCTGTTTAAATATTTGTATTTGTCTGTAAACTCCATTGACTGCTTTTATCTCCCACATTTCAAACATAATCTTTCATTTCATTGGATTACTAAATGTTGTGGTTTAGTGCGTTCGTGCCATTCTCCTCAGATTCAAATCCTGCCCAGTGTCGACTGTCAGTGTACTCTTTTGCTTTCCTTTAGAAGACACAAGGAACAAAATTAATGGATAAATATTATGTTAAAATTCTCTGCCAGTTCAAAGACTCATATTCAGTTACAGCCTCTAGAGCCTTTTTGGATACACAGTAGATTTTCCGATAGCATCCATATTTTAAGATTTCTTTCCTTTTCTTTTTTTCACTTTATTTCACACTGGAAGGTGACTGTATAATTAATTACTTTTGCAATGTTAGTTTTGTCTGCGATGGGCTGGCGACCTGCCCGGGGTTTGTTTCATGCCTTGCGCCCTGTGTTGGCTGGGACTGGCTCCAGCAGACCCCCATGACCCTGTAGTTAGGATATAGCGGGTTGGATAATGGATGGATGGATGGATGGATGGATGGATGTTAGTTTTGTTATCCACTACCACCGCATGAAATACATGTAATTTAGTTATGGAATGGACAAGAATATCTTCTTTACTAATAGGCTAACCGGAGGTTATGCATTTGTTTATTTTGCTGTATTATCCTATTCTGTTAGGTGTCTGTTTGTTAATATAAAATACACACAGTATATATATATATACTGTATATATTGTGGAGCCGACCTGGACACAGACAGGCGGACATGTTGTTTTTCACCACCACACGTTTATTATATACACTATTTACAATTAAATTGGTCACTCAGACCCAGAATAAAGTGCACAAACCCCAACAATCACACTCCTGGCCATAAATGCCTTCTTCTCGGACCGCCTCCACTCTCCTTTCTTGCCTTGTCCTTCTTCCACTGTGTCTGTGTGTGTGTGTCTGTCTCACGCGCCTGTCTGTGTGTGTGTGTGTGTCTCTTGCTGCACAGGGAGAGACTGAACATGTGCGGAAATCATCAGCGTGCACAAACCGAAAGGGAAACTGGCTTGTTTGTATACCAAGTCTGTGGTCGTGAATAGATGCAAAAGTTTGGCGAACTTTTTGGTCGTAAACTGATTTGTACGTGTTCCGAGATGTTCCACTGTATATATACAGTATATATATATATATATATATATATATATATATATACACTGTATATATATATATATATATATACAGTGGTACTTCAGTATACATCTTTAATCCGTTCCAGATTCTTGGACTTATACCAAACAGGACCTATACCTAACAAATTTTTCCAATAATAAATAAAGGGAAAATGATTAATCCATTCCCATGAAAAAAAATCCTATTGTTATTGGCATATTATACATTGATGGGGTTGTATAAAATAATTTAAACACTGCTTAATACTAAAATACATAAATAAAAAAGCAATTATATAAAATAAATGAAAATTTAACCTCACTTTACTTTTTTACGTCTTTGTTTTTCATAATCGCAGATACCGGCGTTCTCGCATACAGTATGCAGCAGTCAAGTCCCGGATACTCATGCCACCTTCATACTTTTCAACAATCAATTGAAATTTACGCAAAAAAAACACAAAATCACGTGAAAATTCACAGAGAGTTATAGTGCGGGCTGTTCACTGAATGCTAGCAACTGGTGTACTGACGCTCGTGGGCAGTCGTGGCTTTGTCTTGAGAGAGGTAAACAAGGGTAGCACGTGGGTTGTTTACTGAATGCTAGCAACTGGTGTACTGATGCTCATGGGCAGTTGTGGCTTTGTCTTGAGAGAGGTAAACAAGGGTAGCGTGCGAGTCGTATTCCAAACAAAGGTCGTAAACAAAGCAAAATTTTTCGCGTCCAAAGTGGACATATACCAAAGTACCACTATATATATATCTATACTAATAAAAGGCAAAGCCCTCACTGACTGACTCACTGACTGACTGACTCATCACTAATTCTCCAACTTCCCGTGTAGGTAGAAGGCTGAAATTTGGCAGGCTCATTCCTTACAGCTTACTTACAAAAGTTAGTCAGGTTTCATTTTGAAATTCTACGAGTAACGGTCATAACTGGAACCTACTTACATACATATATACGGCCATAGCCTGCAGCTCGGTCGCTGTGTGAGGCGGAGTTGCGTCCCTCATCGTCACACCTCCCACGTATTTGAGTGCCTGCCCATATAAGGCCGTCCGTCAGCAGCTATCCAATAGACACACTGCCGCAAAATATTCAGGGGTGAAGGACTGTGCTCATGCAAATGAAGATGAGATGGTCTGGGATAGACTAGTGTTTGGCAGAAACTCTTTGAAAGTGCGAGAGAAACTTTTAAGTGCTGTGTCTTAGCTAACATTAAATAAAGCCGTGGACATCGCAAGATCGCACGACATAGCACAAGCACAGCTGAGAACCTTCGATGCATGTACTCCAAGCGGCTCATGTGAACTGACTTTGCAGGACTGAGAAAGGTAAACCCGTGCATGCAGTGTGTGATGTCTCAGATAAAGAGGAAGACGAGCTGCTTATTGATGCAGTAGGAAACGAACAACCCTCTGAAGCTGAACAAGCCTTTGTAGACATATCAATAGGAAAGCAAGGTGTAAAGCTTAAGTTTAAATTAAGTTCATAGACACGCTGCCGCTAAATATTCGCAGGGAAATCCACAACTTAATACCGGGAATGTCTGTTAAACATCTTAGATTCACGAGTACTGATTTGGGTAGTGAACACTTCGATGAATGAAACCTGTTATCTTTACAACAGTTGACAAACACGGAATATAACTTGAACACAACACATCCTCCAAATATGAACCTGATTGAAAGAAATAATGATAATCAAATCCTTGATGACAGCAACACTCATGACAGTGGCAAAACAATTACATTGACAATCATGTTACGTTATTTTTAAAATATTCTTTTTCATAACGTCTTTAACACACTACTTCTCCTGTGCGAAGCACGGGTATTTTGCTAGTATATATATATATATATATATATATATATATATATATATATATATATATATATATCTTGTGAACTTGAACTCTATACACAGTCACACACGGACACCAAATGTCTCTAGACAGGCACTTTTATTCTTCTTTTTAGTTCTACACACAACACAGTGCCTCAATCACCGCCATATATAGTTATCTTTCTCTTCTTTTTCTTGTCTTTTTTCTGCCTCCTCCACTCCACTTCTCTAAGCGTTTTCCATCTCCTCCCAAATCAAGCTCTCAAAAGGAGTGAGGTGGCCTCCTTTATGCTACACCCGGAAGTGCTTCAGGTGTCCCCAATTGACATCTGGCAGCATTTCTGGGTGTGGCAGAAGTGCTGCATATAAACTCAGCTCTTCCTCTGGTGGCACCTCCAGGTATGGCAGAAGTGCTTCATGTCCAGGCTCCGGAGCTGTCCAGGCGCCCACTGGTGGTGGCCACGGCTCCACGCCGGGTTGCCATGTCGTGTCATGGGGGAGGTACTGCTGGTCATATGTCCCTTCTCCCGGTCTTCTCTTTAAAAGGGCGTCCCGTCTTGGAATGATCCCTATTTGTCCATCACTATATATATGATACGAGCCATCACTAGGTCAATTTTTTGCCTTGAGTTACGAGCCAAAATTCGATATACGAGCCATCAAAGAGCTTGTCGCTACACATTCTGAGTAACTGACAACGGAGGAGTTAACGGAACTACAGACGCGGCAACATAGGTTCTGCAGGAGATTGGTATCGCGGAGGAGGCAGAGGCAGAGGAGGTTACCTCATAAAGTGAGATAAAGGACACATAAACATCTGTTTATTTCTTGAGATTCTCTTTTCTTGAGATTCTCTTTTATGTATTAGGTTTTATTTTGTTTGTATACAATACTTGTTCATTATAAATACATTTTTCTTACGTTGAAAATGTTTAATAAAAAATTGGGGTTGTTTTTTGGGGGCTGGCACGAATTAATCTCATTTTAATTAATTTCAATGGGGAAAATTGATTTGAGATACAAGCATTTTGACTTACGAGCTCGGTCACAGAACGAATTAAACTCGTATCTCAAGGTACCACTGTATATGTATATACTGTATATATATATATATATATATATATATATATATATATATATATAGTTTACCATGGGGATTATACTGATTACGGAGAAAGTGTTGTGGCACCAGCTGTGTCACCCCCTTTAAACATTTAGAAAGTCCTTGAACAGAGACAGGTGTTCTATGGCACATCCAATAAAGCAAAACGATAAAGCAGGTTAAATAAAAATGAAACAAAAGGCTTCTTCAGTCTTCCCCCAGGTGCAAGAATTTCAGGTAGGAGCTCCAGTCATTAATCAGCTCTCTCCTGAATGAGACACGCCTTACTGGGAGCATCTTGTTTTTATAGCGAAAGGACTGCAGAGGGCGGAGTGGGCCCTTTGTGGGAGAAAAGTTGGATGCTACCATCAGCAACTGAATCAACTTATGTTCCCGATACTGTATATATATATATATACATAAAAAATATATATATATGTATATATATATACTAGACACTCCCCATGGTTCCACATCATGGTTCCCCCTCCCCTCGGCCCGCAGCCTCTGTCTCGGATTAATGTGAATATATCTCTCCTGCAAGCAATGACAGAAGTCACAGAATCAACTGGAATGTTCAAACAAATTCTAGAAGAAAACCCAATCTAAATCCATTAAGTAGTTTTCTCATTCGCTAGCTAAGCAGATGTAAGATATGCCCCGAGGCTGGCACGTAAGTGAGGAGGGCCCTGGCCTCCTCCCCCTCCACCCTCTTGGCCCGCTGCGTCTCTCTTGGATTTGCTCAAATAAATCGCTACCACAAGCGGACTATGATACTTAGTGCAATGAGAGAGCTTGTAAAATCAACCGGAATGTTCAAGCAAATTATAGAAAAAAATCTCATCTAAATCAGTTAAGTAGTTTTCTTGTTAAAAGTGGACAGACATATATATATATATGCATAACATCTCTCTGTATAAAACATTGCATAGCTGTGCCTAGTCTAGCTGGGGAGAGCAGGGATAAATAACGGGAATCTGATTATGTGTTTGTTCATTTGTCTGTATCATCCTAGTCAGAGTTCTCGCTGAATAAGCATTGAATAGCAATGTGACTTCAGTGTAGTCCTTTTAGTTTTGTTTTACTAACGCAGAGTAGAGTCTTGGATGATGTGGTTAAATGACAACCAGCTACAATGGTGCCATGATGACCCAGATTCTACAAGAAGGATCAATGCCGGTTTGATCGCCAGAAGCTGTTACATATGAACATGGTCTGAAGGTATTGTTCAATTGCCCTTGTTCTGGGAAGAAAAGGACTTTATTTTGAAAGGTTGTTTGTAGTTTTAAAGAAAAACTGTATAGTTTAGATGGCTTAGCATTTTAAGAGGTTGAAAACATTTTCAATGGATAATGAAAGATATGTTAATTTTAATTGATTAGTAAGAGATTACTACCTAAGAAAAATGTGTGAAACGCCACCACCATTACGCGTAGCCACATCATTACTCTGTTCCACATGTGCACAGGTTGATTCATTTTCTTGGGACCGAGGCATGATTTCTAACACAGTAGACAGGCAAGTCAATTTCAGCAGAACAGGAAAAGAGTAATGCAAAAAGAGTAGGTGCAAACAGCCGTCCATTGTCTTTACATTACCCTCATTTAATCTAGCAGGCATTAAACTAGTCAAACAGTCTAATGTAAGAAAACCATCTACTTTCAGAGGTGATAACTTGAATAGGTTCACTATTAATGAATGGGAAGAGGACACTAATGTTTTCTTGAGAAACAGAGTTGTGCTTCTGGAAGAAGAGACACAAGAAAAAATTTCTAGGTTAACAGGGGAAGCTAGATATATTAAGGCCATATTGCACAACAATCCATCCATCCATTTGCTAACCCGCTGAATCCAAATACAGGGTCATGGGGGTCTGCTGGAGCCAATCCCAGCCAACACAGGGCACAAGGCAGGAACCAATCCTGGGCAGGGTGCCAACCCACCGCAGGACACACACAAACACACCCACACACCAAGCACACACTAGGGCCAATTTAGAATCACCAATCCACCTAACCTGCATGTCTTTGGATTGTGGGAGGAAACCGGAGTGCCCGGAGGAAACCCACGCAGACACGGGAGAACATGCAAACTCCACGCAGGGAGGACCCGGGAAGCAAACCCGGGTCTCCTAACTGCGAGGCAGCAGCACTACCACTGCGCCACCGTGCCGCTATTGCACAACAATCCTATTTTAAAACCTAAATTTATAATTGATATCTTGAAAAAGCACCCCAGTGAAGCTATCGACTCTTGCTAATAATGTCTGTTGCTGATATTTTATAATATGTTACTTATATCAGGGGAGAATGCAATAGATTATTGGATTTGCTAGAACACATATTTTGCATAAAGGTTACAGTTCCTGTTGTGTTCTGGGAATGCAATAAACAAAAGTGGTAAGGGACCACATGTTACCCAACACCCACATCGTACAGGAACACATTGGTTCCTGAAAACAAAGTTCCTGCAGTGGGGAAGTGCTGATTTAACAAGCAAGGCCTCAGCCCTAACCATCCAGGTGCTGTTTTCCAGAAAGCAATGCTGAATTTGTAAGGCCAATGATCACTCGACCACCATGCAATGTGAACAAAAAGGGATTGTGTCTTTCTTGTCTGGAACCAGGATGCTGTAAAAATTGCAAATTTGAAGTCAGCTATTTTATACCACAGGGATCCCAAGGTTCACCATAATTAAACTAAGAAGCCTGCATTTGGAGAGGTTACATGCGGGCAAGCAACAGCAAACCCTCACCAATTTAGAGTTTTATTATATGAACATGTGTGCAGCATTAACTAAGGATATTAAGGTAGTTGTACAGATCTTGAAGAGGATCAAACCATGTTAATGAACTCTTTTATGCCCCATTTACTTTAAACAAAAAGTTTAATGTTAGGGGCAAGCTGGATTCCAGTTCAGTGCCCTGCACTCTAAGTGAAGAAGCAGAATTGCATTAATTGCTGTGACGTCTGGTCAAAAAAGATAAGGAAAGACTAAGACTACAAAGCAAGCAGGGGCTTTTAGAAGACTTAAGGTCAAAGACTGGACATTAGAATATTGTGTTGCTTTCAGTGTTTTCAAAGAGGGGTTTTTGAATTGTGTAGTTCTGGCACATCCAGATTTTTCAAGGCCATTCATTTTATGTGTTGATGCCTCACTGGATGGCCATGGTGATCTCTTGGTGAAGATAAAGCATATCTTTTATCCTTCAAAAGTAAAACTCATAGTTGTTGGCAGGAGAGGTACCCTGCCCATTATCTTCAGTTCCTAATTTTAGTCATTGGCTCAAGGGACACACTTTTTCTGTGTGGACGGATAACATATATCATGACAAAGCCAAATCTTGAGGTATGTGAGAAACAATAGTTTGCAAACCTTGTTCCTTGCACTTTTGACATCAAACATATTGCAAGCAGAAAGAATATTATTGCAGGGGCTTTAAGTAGGGACCTGTTTACTAGGCCAGTAGTTCACAGGTTTCTCAGTAAAAGGTATGGTGTGAATGAGGATGGAGTCCAGGATGCCTTTTGTTTAATGGTTCAGAATCCACAGCCTAATATGCATTTGGGAGAGCATGGAAAAAGTGAACCAGTGCAGTTTCAGGATGTTGACACTATTACACTATTAAGTTACTGTGTGACACTCTTGATATGTGGGATGTAGCAGTTGTGTTGAGTGCAACACAGTTGGTGCAATCTGTTCAACCATTTACACCTACTGAGCAAGATCGTCTACCTGTGTTTTCCTTAGGGGTGCTTCAATAGAGTAAAGAGCAACATCCTGTAATAGCAGGAACTGCACATCTTGTGGAATATAAAGAAACATCCAAAGTTCCTGATTCTTGTTGAGCAGTGGGAAAGACTTGAGAATGGTGTACTCTACAGAGTGTCATAAGATTCTTTTAGTGCACAAAAGAGATACCAGTTTGTAATTCCTGGAGGTCTAATGGACTGAGCACTAGGTGGTGTTCGTGATGTTACTGGACATAAGGGGCATGAAAGAATTATTATTTATTGCTATAAAATTGAGCATAATGCTAGGAGCAATGTCTGGTGCTGTCACCTCTGCACCCACAACAGAGTTAGTATTTTTGGATTTTTGGAGCGCAGAAGACAGCAGTATGTGTGCAGGTTTTTTTGCAGGTGTCACTGACCATTTCCCTAAATTGGCACGTGCTTTCCCATGTACAAATCAAACTGCCCTGTCAAGAGGCCAAAAACTTCAGGGATCCTGTTTCAGCAAGAATTCACACAGATCAAGGGGCTAGCTTTAAAAGTGAGAGCTGCTATCTGGAGCTGCAAAATCACACATAGCAGCATATCATCCAATTGGAAATAGAGAGAGTGAGAGATTGATTGAATTCTTGGCAATATATCTCGCTCATTGTTGTTGCATCTTAAACGTCGGTGGCCACACCTTGACCCTTCAGTGTAATGCCACGGTATATGAAACAACAGGTTATGAACCATTCTACCTTATGTTTGATCGTATCCCAATCCTTCCTGTTGATGTAATGCTCAAGAAAGATGTTGAAAAATATGGTAGTTACTGATCATTGTATAGTTATTGATCATAGCGTGTGTAGTCCCTCATATCCAATCTTCATGAAGCTACTATTGCTCAAAATCATACTGAAAAAGAACAACAGATATAAGGATACAAAAAAAAGGAGATAGGGTTTTTGTATTAAACAAAGGAGAATGAGAAAAAAGCAAATCTATTTGACAATGGGGAAGCAATACTTTATACTGTCACATGTAGAAATATATAAGATACAAGAGGATGAAAGTAGTACAAAGGAAGCTCTTGTTAGACATGTTATTTACTTCTTCATATTCACGATGATACAGAAACTCGTGAGCTACTAGACAGAGACCCTGGTATGTTGGATTCAAAGGTCAGTTCATACTCCTATGATTTAATGAGTACACAAGAAAAGGAAAGTTTGGGAGACACCAGATCAGTTCACTCATTTAGAGATCCTCAAATCATTAGATGACAGTGATATTGAATGCAACAGAAGTGAACATGATAAAAGTCAGGGGGCTTGTATACAGCAGCCCAATGCTGACTCTCATGATATTTTTTTGTAAATGCGACACCTACACAGGCAGTTGATGATACCATTGCACAAGAAATGAGTAACACACACACAAATCAAATCATAATACATGCTGGTAGAGTGGTAAAGAACAGACTTATTGAAAGTGTGGTTTAGAAAAAAGTTAAAATTAAGAGAAAAAAGGAATATAGTCTGCCCTACGGTGAGCTGGTGTCCTGCCCGGGGTTTGTTTTCTGCCTTGTGCCCTGTGTTGGCAGACCCCCGTGACCCTGTAGTTAGGATATAGCGGGTTGGATAATGGATGGATAGAAGAAATATAGTCATTATTTTCCTGTGTTAAAGTCAAAGAGAAAAAGATAGGCAGTAACAGGGATTTATTTATCCTGTTTAATTCCGACCAAATCCCTCATTTGTTTAATAATATTGAATTTAGTTTATGACACCAAATACAAAGGTGATTGTGGTGTGGTCCTTTCAGTTCTCTTGGATGCAGTGAAAGAGCAAGAACTGGTTACACAAGCTCATAAACGTGTAAAACTGGAAATTGCATCAATTTTTAATGGTGGCAGACATTTTGACGGCCCACGAAGATTCAAAACAAATGTGCTTGAGTGTAACACGTTTGCTGTTGTTTATAACATTCGGAGAAGCAGTGATGCATATAGTTTGAACAGATATTTTAATGGGGCCATTTAATAAGCCAGGGTTAAAATCTTTAGTAGAGGAACTATTATTGGCAGAACAAATGGTAAGTCCCTAAATTCTTTTTTTTAAGTACGTTCTGTAGTTTCTTATTTGAAAGGCTCTCCTATATTGAGTAATGTATCAAACACTAGGCCATTTGTATTTATAGGAACAGCATGCTGACATCATAAGTCACAAGCCATGTGACTAGTAATGGGAGTTTCTACTATAAATCAGGGATGAGCCACAGCAGTCCTGGTGGGCTGCATTGACTGCAGGTTTTTGTTCCAACCCAGTTGCTTAATTTGAAACCAATAACAGATTTTATTTAATTTCATGGCCTGTTCGTGTTTTGACTCTGCCATTTCAATTCATTCTTATATTGTATATTTTTGCATTTCCAATGATTTGAAGCCTAAAATGGATGAATAATTCTCAGTCCTTCACTTTTTTCTCTTTCGTATCCTTCCAAATATTTTAATAGACTTGATTAGATTACATACACTTTATTAATCCCAAGGGGAAATTTAGATCTATACTGCATCTGAAACATAAAAATGAAATTAATTAATCCAGGCAATTCATGGTGATACAGATAAGTATAATGGAAACAAGTTAGATGAAGAACTGCTTATGTCTTTGTTCTTTGCATATTATTGTTAATAAGGAGCAATTAAAAGCAGTGAATTCAGCTGTTTAAGACTAAAATATGCAATTAATGGTGGGGGACCTTAACAAGTGAGGCAATTTAAATGAACCATTTAAGCAATAAGTCCTCTATCATCAATAATTGACTTCTCATTTAGAAACTGAGTTGGAACAAAACCTGCAGCTATTGCCGCCCTCCAGGACTGACATCATCATATGACGGTGCCCATGCAACTAGGCACACAAAATACCAATGAACATTAAAAAATAAATAAATAGTGGCCATGTTCCTGTCATCAAAACAATGTAACAAATACAAAGAATTTTGTATGAAAAATTGTGTCGCAATGATCCATCCATCCATTATCCAACCTGCTATATCCTAACTACAGGGTCACGGGGGTCTGCTGGAGCCAATACCAGCCAACACAGAGTGCAAGGCAGGAAACAAACCCTGGGCAGGGCGCCAGCCCACCGCAGGGCACACACACACACACACACACACACACACACACACACACAAACACCAATCACACACTAGGGACAATTTAGGATCACCAATACACCTAACCTGCATGTCTTTGGACTGTGGGAGGAAACCAGAGCACCCGGAGGAAACCCGCGCAGACACGGGGAGAACATGCAGACTCCACACAGGGAGGAACCGGGGTCTCCTAACTACGAGGCAGCAGCGCTACCACTGCGCCACTGTGCCGCCCGTGCCACAATTAGCTATAACCAATTCTTAATATGTTCTATAAAATCTTCTAGAGCTATGTTGTAATACATGGCTTTTGATTATTGTCAACAAAACTATTAAACATGTTTTATTTTGTTGTTTTTGTTTTACTATTAGAGCCAGTAAGTGCCGAGCTCTCTCACAATGTGTTTTTAAAAAGAAATAAAGCTGTAGCCTCTGTCATGTAAAAAGCTAATTAAAGCCAGTTTGAGAGGACAGTAGTTCTGGAGTTCCATGTAGCAATGCTGTAAAGGTTCTATTTACAGTAAAGTTCTTTGATTCTATAAATTATTAAACATCTTACTGACATACTCCCTTGCCCTACTCTTTGTTATTTTGAAGTGTCGATTAAGGTGCACTGATTTCGGCTAGGGGAACTTATTACCAGAAAGCTTTAGAGTTATTTCAGGTCAGACATATTAAAAAAGATAAAAACCTTTAAAATACAGTAACAAATATTGCACCAAGAGAAATTGTCTTACCCTAAAAAGGAAAAAAAAGGCAAACAAACTGGAAAATAAAAAAAGAATATGTTAGCCAAGATAAGAGTAAAAAAAAAATGTCAGGGATTCATTAGCAGAAAGTCAAAGTACCATAAATAACCAACACCAGAAGTTAAAATTCAGATGTTCAAAAATTCCAGAACAAAAGTCAAAACTGCCACGTAAAACTAATAGCCCTAACCAGAAAAAGAAAGATGAACAGTCATTTTTTTTTTTGTTTTAAAGTGAATTGAAAACCTCTGATGCCGAAAATAGCACACCTTTATGTTATATACAGTTATATGCAGATATGATGTGATATTAATCACCTAACTGGCTCAGAAATGGGAAACAAATAACCAAATAATTTTCAAATGAATTCAAAGGAATTAATAAAAGTATGAAAACTAAAAAATAATGCAAAAAAAAGCAAAAACATTCTTGCAGATCACAAAATAAATTAAAGAGTACTCTTAAATAGCAGAACACTTTCAAATTTTGTATAAACTGTCCCCAATTTATACTATCCTTACACTGTAATTACCCTGTAATTACCTGCCTTACTACACAGAATTATTACCATGAAATAACTTTAAGTCGAATCAAATACACAGTCAGTTGTGGACCAAAAATGAGAAACATGTATTGCACTTCCCTCAATCTACAGTTTTTGAATGGTGATAGTTCTTATTTACACTATAGTAGGTAGGCAGTTATTGGCTAAATTATAACACAACTTGAATTTAAGGAAGAGTGAAATGTTTTGCTCAAATCCAGCAAATGACTTGCAGATTGAATGCCTCAATTTGCATTTTTCTGTATTAATAAACAGCTCGTTAGCTTCAATGTGCTGCCTTTGATATCTCTGAACCTTTTTATCTTGTCACATACTGTAGTTTAATCCACAGCTGAAGCATAAACTAAACAACAACAATGGTCCTTGATGTGTTAATCAGATATTTGTAGTGTAACACTTAGCCAGCTCTTCAGTGAGGATACAATTGGAGTCAGGTAGGATAATATAACGTTGTTTTATTTATTTTTTTGAAGGTCACTTTAAAGGTCTCTCAGCCTGTGTCAGTAAAATTTTGCACACAGGTCTGTAGCCAAACTAACATTGTTAAGCAACCTATTATTTTTTCACATATCAGTTTCAGATTTCTGTAATTAACTACCAGACAGTATAGTAATGGAGGTTTTAGCTCCAGATGAGTGGGTTCAAATCCTATATTGTCAATGTCTGGGTGGTCTGTCTGCTTTGGGTTTTTTTCCCATGTACTATATTTTTCCCCATATGCCCCAAAGATAAGTATTAGGTTTAACCTGAGTTCTGCTTAATGAAATTGTATGTGTGCATTAGTGTGCCCTGAAAAGTACTGGCTATTCATTTAGGACTGGTTACTATATTATGTCTAAAGCACTGAGATAGATAGATAGATAGATAGATAGATAGATAGATAGATAGATAGATAGATAGATAGATAGATAGATAGATAGATAGTGTCACAGGAGGCTGGGGGTCAGACCTAGCCAGGATGTCTGGAAGGACCGGGAAGTGGTCTATATGTCCCCCGGACCACGATGGGGCAACCACCCTGGATGTTGAGGGGACCACAGGGAAGGAGCAAGGAGGCTCAAGCCCACTGGGGCCCATGGCCACCACCAGGGGGTGCCGTGAGCATCATGGAGCCCGGGTGATCGACACTTCTGCCACACCTGGAGCACATCCAGGTGGGAATAAAAGGTGCCGTCTCACTCCAATCAGGGAAGTAGAGTCGGGAGCGGGAGCAGGACAAAGCTCCCGTGAGGAGAGGAAAGGCAGCCCATGGACATTGAGAGGAAGGCCCGTGTTAAGGGTGATTGGTGCAGGAGCACTGTGTGTGGTGTGGACTTAATTTATGAATAAACGTGTGTTTTATAAAATGCCGGTGTTTGTCTAATGGTGTTCATAATAGATAGATAGATAGATAGATAGATAGATAGATAGATAGATAGATAGATAGACTATGGCCTAAACAAACACCAGTTTGCATGTTCTCGCCGTGTCTGTGTGGGTTTCCTCTGGGTACTTGCGCCACCAAAGTGATCATAGCAAATGTGTGTCAATGTCACACCCTAATGTGGGTTCTTTTTCTGCAGTTATATTCTTGAATAAAAGCGCACTTGTTCTGTTATATTTGTACCTTTTGTGAAAATGTTTCTTTGATATTTGGAATTCAGGCTTCACACATTACACACTTCATGTCTACATTTTCTCAATTATTACTAAAACATAAAAAACGTTTCTATTGTAACGATGTGTTTACATAGATCGTTGTAGACACGGAACACACATGAAATGCAAGTGTTCCAAATAACGATATAGTATTTGTAAAAGGTGTCATTTTGCTTAACTTCTCACTCTATACAACTCTAAGCAACTGACACGCAGGTAAACAGACTTGAGCTGAGAAAACTGTGCGAGGTTGGGAGATGTGATAGCAGGCTGCTTGCTGTTTGCTGCTTATCCACACGTTTACAGGACAAAAGACGCTGACGGAGAGGTGAGAAGTGATTTAAGGTGGGATGGATCTACGAGTTTTTTTGTAGGTTCTGGTAATTCTAGTGTTAATGAGCTAATAGTTAATAACCAATAGCCAATAGATAAGAAAAACAAATTTCCACAATAAATACAGCAGTGCAATGTTAGCATATTATTTAAACATATAAATCAGTTGGCAATATTGAAACATATAATCCAAAAAAAAAAATTGTAATGAGGATATCATAATTCAAAAGGTGAAGAGAAAAATTTAAATTACTAGCTGGAGTTATGTGCCAATAAAGTTGGATATTGTTGACTGAGTACTGTTGAGAGTTCTTTATCAGAAGAATAATGTTGGGGGACCAGGTAAGATCTACAGTAATATAAATACCAAAACATGGTATGGTTTTTTTATATAAATACAAAAAAAATGTTTTTCACTCTTTCCACATCTGCCTCATCTATTTATGTGGGTGTGTGTGCTGCTCTGTTCATTTCTATAGGTCTGCATGTTTTACTAACATTTAAGGAGAGAATGTTGTCAACACATTATAAGATTTACCACCTCACTCCTGCAGGCGATCTCATCTCTCCGGGTAATCAGTTCATCAACAAATCTGATGATACTGGGAAACAATACAGTCACTGATGAGGGTATAAAGCAAGGGGCTTAGCACACAGCTGTATTTAAAACCTGTATTTTGGAAATGCTAGGATCATCTGACTGTACACCAAGGACCCAGTGGCTGTGTTGTTCCTGTTTCTAATTTTTTTAAATACATGGTTTTCACCTTTTTATTTTTTTGAACTTTTGAGTATTGCACCTGTGCACACTGTTTTGATTGTGTTTGTTTGTTTTTAAATAAAAGCATTATGGGACTTTTATACCTACCCCTTGCTATATACATCCTCATTTGCCCGGATCGTTTCGGTAATGTTACTGACGTTTGGGGGATCAAGATGCTCCTGTAAACAGCAGGGAGAGTGGAGCCAACTTATACCATCACAAATGACGGTATTGGTGGGATGAACCGAGGCAGTAGGGAGCGAAGACTTGAAGAAAAACAGCAAGCAGGATAGGTGTCTGACTTTTTAAAAAAGAATCCATGGACCCAAGCCGGAAGAGGACTTTTAAGAACTTCGAACTTTTTAATGGACTGACTTATTTATTAATTGTTTTAATGTCTGCTTTAGAGTTTTTATTCTTTTAATGTCCTGATTTTATGGGCTTTGTTTTATGAACTGGTTTGTTTTAATACTTTTATTGGTTTCAGTGTAGTGTAGGGCATTGCCACAGACATGGACCGCCAATTGCATTAAATTGGGTGATGGATGGAGCCTTCTCATTCAACTGGGGTCTTGTGAGGAGGTGTGTGTGAAGAGTGACACTGCTCATTTTAAAAAAGCACATCCCGCAAACTGCTGGCTCTAATCGGTTGCACGACCATGCTTCACTCCAGGAACCGATGGGGGTGGTGTGCCTGCCGAACTGAGAAGGCACGTGCCAGTGTAGGCATCTCATTAGTTCCTTGGAGGGAGCGGTACATGCACACCCGGGCCTCATTGAGAACATCAATATAAAAGGAGCCAGCATGGTACAGAAAGGTGACAGAGAAAAAAATGGGGATAGAGAAAGTTAACAGTGTGTGGAGAGAACAACATCGGGTGGCGAAATGAGACAGGCCCAACAGCTAGTGGGGGAAAGGCAGTGCAATCATGGGCCCTGAGAAGGAGTGATGGAGTGGCGTTCTAGGGGCTGGTTCTCCCTACTGATTATTTGTGCAGAACAGGTGCGAGCATGATGGAGTTCTCCCCAGGGAACCGAGGTACGACTGCAGGTGCGTGAAGGATGATGGGAGGTTGGCCGACCCGGGACAATCTGGCCAGAGCCATGTGATGCAGCTAAGACAAGGGTCAGGTGATGAAAATCACGGCTGTTAACAAGCGAGCAATGGGTTTCTCATTTTTAAAAATGTGGATTTCACTTTTTTATTTATTTAGTGAACTTTTGAGTGTTGCACCTGTGGACACTGTTTTGAATTTGTTTTCCTTTATAAGTAAAGTACTTTGACACTTTTATACCTACCCCCTGCTATGTACGTCCTCATTTGCTTAGCTTATCCCGGTTAAGTTACTGACAGTTGTGGGATCAAGAGACTCCCTCAAGCAGTAGGCAGTGTGGAGCTAACTCGTGCCATCACACAGACTACCTAAGGTCTGCCTATTAGAAAATCCAGAATCCAATTACAGATGGCATACCAAGTATGAAGAGCTTGTCTGTCAGTTTTGATAGTTTATCACTTTATTTAACGCAGAGCTGTAATCATTAAATAGCTTTTTCACAGAGCTATCCTTGTTCTCATGGTGTGAGAGAACTACATAGATGACAATGGGTAAATGGAATCATAATTACATTTCAAGTGGTGAATTCAAAATTTTTTCAATAATTTATTACTTCACAACTACAAAGATATATAAGGCATGTATGCTTGATGAAAGATCAATGCACTTGTAAGAATATGAAAGTATTTTTTGATTTGGGATGACCAAAAACTAAAAATGAAGGAGGTACCATCAAATTCTTTCATTTTGTATATAATTTGCCTGAATAGGATATCGCCTAAAACAATTCTCCAGAACTTTGAATGCAGTAAAGGAACACCCTGTTGTTTATTTTGAATGGGTTATTCACAAGAGTGAATGACCGAGTTTAAAAAAGAGTTTATGACAATGGCTGGGGCATAGCTACACTTTTGATTTCATGCCAAATTGTCATCAAGGGAATACTGATGTTTGTATTGCCAGGGAGTGATGAAAAATTACCGTCTTTCATTTCCGTATTTTTCTATTTTTATATTAAGCAGACTCTTTTTTTACATATTTAGAGTTAGGTAAGGATTTGCTTCCAATTTAAGTGGTGCTATTTCTGACCTAAATCTTGATCCTTTAGGGAAGTTACTGAAAAAAAAAAAAAGAAAAAAAAAACCTGTACCAGGCACAGTTTAAATCTACAGGGGGCATCATTACAGCAATTTAGTTCAGAGGAACATAAAATAGTAGTGCTTTGACTAATATTGATTTTTTCATGCGATTCCTATTTTTTTGCTGCAGTATGCATTATATACAGTACTGTATATTTGAAATATATTTTTAAAAAATTCATAGCATCTTGTGCATTGTGCTCTTCACAGATTTATTCCGTGACCTACTAGTATAATACAATTGTATGTTATCTGTTTTTCTTGTATTGGTATAAAGAAATACTTCCTTTAAATATTATGAAAAGTCACATCCCAAAAGTATTGGTCACAGAACTTTGTCAGCTATAAAATTACCTTGATAAAAATGGTAGATGAATCTGGCAAGGAGCATAATAAATAAAGCATTGACCTTGATATTTAGCACATATATACCTACTGTCTCTTGACACTGTTGGGTAACTCAGCGACATTTTGAAAACTGGATCTCAAAGGAAAAAAAGTGCTGCCTGCATCAGTCTCTGTGCAACCTCAGACTAGAAACAGGCAATCCCAAAGGTAATTTTAGTGCAAGAAAGAATGATTTGATCGACCTTGACACTCACCCATCCTTACACAAAGCCTTCATTCTTACAGTTTCAATGGGGCTGGCTAGTGGACATCTGCCTGTTTATGTTCTTTCATTTCTAATATATGTTTTTTATTTCCTATAAAACTGAAAACACACTGAACTAAGTCACTGCCTGGCTACATTTAAATTGTGTTTTAGTACTATTATGCTGTATGCGTAAGTCATGCAGTTGTAAAGGAGCACATACTATATAAATAAAGCTAATGTTGTATCCATCGTTCTCATAATTAAAAATATAAAAATAAGCAGAAGTTTTAAAATTGGAAAAAAGTGTTAGAAATGTGATTATCTCAGAAATTTTACTATTAATATTTTTCTTTCGGTATGGTGTTTGAGAAAGTCACAAGTAAATGTTTATGATGTATCAACTTTGTTTAAAGTCAAAGTATACAGAAAATATTATTTAAAGGTATGGCACTGTGGTGAACTGGTCAGTCGTGATTCAAGCAACTATCTGCCAGTAAGCTTAACATGCATTACAGTTAACCTAACTGAAGGAATTATAATATATAAATTATTTTGAGAGGAATATAAGTAACAAGCTGGTTAAGTTTGCAGATGATACTAAGACAGGTGAAATGGCAGATAATCTAGAATTTGTTGTGATTTCGACAGCATACAGGCTTGGGCAGATTTGTGACAGATGAAATGTAATGTATGTAAATGTAAAGAATAACATGTAAAAATGTTAGCTTTGAATACACCAACGGGAGGTCAGAAAGTTGAAAGTTCACCTTATGATGAGGATTTAGAAGCTGTAGTGTAATCGCTATCAACTTCAAGACAGTGTACAGAAGCCATTAAGAAGGCTAACAGAATGTTAGGTTATATAGCATGATGGGTAGAGTACAAGTCCAAGGAGGTTATGTTCAAGCTTTATACCCCACTGGTGAGGCCTCACCTGGAGTACTGTGTGCAGTTTTGGTTTCCAGGCTACAAAATGGACAGAGCAGCACTATAAAAAGTCGAAAGAAGAGTGACTACATTGATTCAAGGGAAACGGGGTTTGAATTTTGAGGAAAGATTTAAAGAGCTGAGCCTGTTCAGTTTAAGCAAAAGAAGATTAAGAGGAGACATGATTGAAGTGTTTAAAATTATGAAGAGAATTAGTACAGTGGATCAACACTTTTATTTTAAAATATGTTGTGACACTAGGGGGCGTTGTCGCTCCTCCAAACCTGCAAACAATACGTCCAGAAACCAGGTAAAAGTCCCAGAAATTAATTTAATTTCTGCAATACTGTGCACAAAGAACCTCCAAAATGCACAATAATACTCAATAATCAATACAATAAATCACAATAATAATCCTCCTCTCCACCCAGCAGCTCCGTCACACTCCCTCCCAACTCCAGCTCCACCTGCTGGGTTTCCCATCGTCCTTTTTATAGTCCTCGACCCGGAAGTGCTTCTGTGCCTCAGTCCATGTGATTCTCTGGCACTTCTGGGTCAGATAAAAACTCTTATTTTTCTTTAGCCTGGAAGTACTTTATTTCCTCCGTCCCCGTGACTAGGGAGTACTTCCGGGTTATAATACAAACAATCGTGTCTCCCCTGGAGGCCCCCACGGTATCCAGCAGGGCTATGGAGCTGAACTCTTTTGTCCATGATGCCCTGTGGGAATTTGGGGCACCTCCATGTTGCAGGGAGGACTCCATCTAGCGGCTTGGGGGTGCTGGCTGGGATAAACCATCTCTCAATGTGCATCAAGAACATGGGGACACCATTGGAACCATGTTAAGGGTACATTTTGAACAAACATTGAGATGTTTTTCTTCAAACAACCATAGAAACATGAAATACATTACCAAGTAGTGTGGTTAACAGTAGGACATCAGGGATCTTCAAAACTTGACTTGATGTTATTTTGGAGGGCAGAGAAGTGGTTAGGACTGGCGAAATTTTTTGAGATGAATGGCCTGTTCTCATTTAGATTGTTCTAATATTCTAATGTTCTAATGTTCTGAGTTCAGTTTCAAAGCTGATCACTGTCTGTGTGGACTTTGCATGTTTTCTCTATATCTTTGTGGGTTTTCGCCAGGCTTTGCAGTTCCTTCTCATATCCCACAGACATGCAGGTTAGGTTGACTGGAGGATCAAAGCATAAGGCATACATAATGGACTGACACATGAACCAAGGCTGGGTCCTGCATCGCTAGAGTCAAGGCTCCTGAAAGCACAAACTGTCTTAAGCAGGTTGAATAATGGATAGAGGCATTCCCTGCAATCCACCCAGCATTGTTTCCTAGCTTGATCTCAATGCTGCAGGGATAGGGTCCATCCTCTTGCTTAAATGTAATATATGAAACATAAGGTAATATTCTCAAGCCCATTTAATCAAAACAAGAGAGCTTGAGTCTGTCCCAGCAACTTTGGGCCTCAAGGCAACAAACAACTTCAGATAAGGCTCCAGTCCATTGACGGGCCTACTGAGTGGCACATTTATACAGGGATAATTTAGAGTCTCCATTTAACATAAATACACATTTTTCAGAAACTCGGCTTCCAGGGTAAATATAAACACCTTATCTCCATTAACACTTTACTAGCAAAAGTACAAATCAGACCTGCTCTTTAGCAATAGGCTGATGGACTCACTTCTCTTACAGCTAATATGTATTTTCAAGTACTGGATTCACATTTAAATGTATATTTTAATATATGCACCCTTTTTTGTTTCCTGAGTAAAGGCTTAAAAATAAACATTCTGCTGGTGAATCTAATCAAAAGAAAAGCACTGTTGTGTTCATCCTTTTCTAATCCCTCAGATTCATTATCACTAGAAATGCCATCGGAGAAGTCAATACAAGTTCCTTCTAACAAAGAACAATTGTTTGCCCCTGATAAAGTCACTGCTTTATTGTTCTAGAGGAAAATTTTATTTTGATGGCTCTTTTCTTATGCTTTTATGCTGTTAAATGTCTGTCACCTTTTCTCATGAATCTAAATGTTAAATATAATAGATATCAAAATATTTGTTAAAATTGTTTGCGATCTAGAAAAAGAAATGTTTTGGGAGAGTTGTTTTTTTATTGTATAAAAAATAAAAATAAAATATGTCATGTTTCACTTTTTTCTATTTGTATCAAAATTAAGTAAGTTAAAGCTCATTCATTCATTTTGTTAAATTGTTCACTTTTACATCTACACTATACTAAAGGACCATACCATACATTTCCACAAAAATATCTTGAATTATTCAACATTACCATGCTAAATTAAAGCTTTCTTGAAGATCATTTTTAGTTTTGATGTTACTATAATACAATTAAAAATTAAATAAACTAAATAACCCTAACCCTAATAAAAAAAATGGACAGATTGACAGAAAAGAAAAACACTATTCATCCAGAATGTCAGAATAATGCTATTTGAGCTTTTTTTCAAATAAAGCATTCCTTAATTTTTTATATCTCTGAGTTGCATATGCTAAGCTTTCCATTAATGCAGTTATCCATAAAAGTGTACTCTTGCATTGACAGAAAACTCCTCAGCACTAACCTTACACCGATTAAGCGACTCATTCAAATGCTTTATGTCAGTAATCTGCTTTACGTTTGATACACTTGAGTGTTCTCTTTTCGAAGGATTCTGATTGCCAGCTGGAAAACAGAGTTTGGCTGATCCCATCTACAGCCAACAGCCATTTTTGCATGGTTTAATTTTAATGAAATTGAGAGTGATTGGCTTCAAAGTGCATCCTAATCATCAAAATGTACTGTAAATACTGTACCATCCACATAGTAAAGGTAAAATCTTTATAGTCGGAAAAACGCTTCAAGCCATAATATTTTTTGCTTACACAATCAGTTAAGGTCTACACAAGTTACACTTGCTTTTGCCTTTTAGGAATTGAAAAACCAAGTGCAGACTATTCTTGAATGATGTAAAAGAGAAAATAATGTGTAAGTAGTTACATATGCTGTTGTGATGTGGGATTTTGCATATAACTTGATAAATGTTTTGTATGTCTTTATTTCTAATTTAGGCAAACCAATGTAATTTAGTGTTACCTTGGTGAGAGGCATTCTTGTTTGCCCAAACCCCGTTTACGACTTTTCTTTATAATTTTACGACAGGATTTGAGGGAAGTGTCTTAAACAAGTTTGATGAGTATTTCTTTGCTAACGTCTTTTCTCCCATCCCCTACAAAAAGCCAGGATAGCGTAATATATGGTCTTGGGGGCAGGAGATAAGATGTTCTATTTCACCCATTGGTCTGAGGTATGGCTGTTTGGAATTGGCTTGTCTCAGAGGCCTTCAAGTACTATGATATCCTATTCGCTGTAGGGAGTTGGACAGAAAACCTATAAATTTGCTTGCTCAACCACATTCTCTCTCTCTTACCAACATATGATGAAAGAAGCATCTCTCTTGCTAACCTGTGATGAGGAAGACACCACAATGAAGAGCACAGCTCAGCAGCCATATTGAATAGACATGTGGCTGAAAGCTGAGCACCAACGATGCCTTAACTAGAGACATTTTAAGTAACTACAAGTCTGTGTGCCACCTGAATTACACATCACCATTTGATCAGGTTGTATGGTTGCCAATATTCAAATGTACTTTGCATTTTGATATTATTTATGAATATTATCAGTAATACATTATTTTATGTGTAACTTAACTCCTGCTTGTCTTTTTACTACATCTAATTGCCTGAGGTTATAGATATAGAAGGGAAGGTGGGGTTAAGTTATATAGAATAATACCTTATACACAGTGGTAAGTCTTTGAGATTAGGCATTCTAAGGTTACATATTAATAATACAATAGGGGAAAGTAGAGCAATACATATATTACTCTACCAAGATAAAACGTATGCTTACACTTCTTATTCTATTTTTTCAAACAGTCTAATTTTACATACATTGGAGACATTGTAAAAAAATGTTAACTGAATGCATTTTAATTAAAATATATTGAAATGAAAAATTAACAATCTTCTTTAAATCCGCCCGTCCATTTTGTGTGGCTACTTGTCTCATCAAAGAGTTGAGGAAATAGAGCTTATCCCAAGTACTATTTGTAAAACATAAACGTAGCTTTTGGTGCTCTCAAGAACTGTGTCTACAGGATGGGGATGTCAGGAGAAACCAGGGAAGTCTCCTGTCTGTCTATTATCTCCACAGCTCCGGGTCAATGATTCACAAGAACATTGTTAACCCTGGTCTGCCACCGGCCACATTGTCACATTAATCCACCCTCACAGACACTCCTGTTTAAAAGGACTTTAGAGTCCTTGAATTCACAAAATACTTATTTGAAGATCAGAACATTATTTATCATGTTTGTGTATGAAATACTCCAAGGTTAGCAGACATTCCCTTTAGCACTCTAGTGTTGGCTGAATACTGGACTCTTACTCTGGTACTGTGACATATTTAATGAACTGTACAGAATTCTACCACTTGGGTTAAAAAATCATAGACAAACAAATTGCATCAAACACGGGTATACTGTATATCTGCAAGAGAAAGCCTCACCACCACTGACAGCTGACACTTTCTATGCCACATACACACTTCTGTCAACTCACCTCCTATAGCAGTGCTGATGCTCACTTTAAGAGTAGCTAAATTTCCATTGATACTTCTTTGTTTGGGACATTTTTGTATTCTGTTTGATTTTTTCAAACTAAATCCCAAGTTTATGAGCAAAGAACTTTACCATCTTTTCTTTGATATGGAGCAGAGAACTCACCTATTCAGTTATGAGCACACATGGCGTAAGCACACTATTTTGAGAGTAACACAGACCGAAAAAAGTCAGAACTTCTAGGGAATTTGGATTTGAGCACATTTTCTTACAAACCTGTCATGGACATTAAGCGATTTATTTAACTAGTTTTTAAAAATGTATTTTTAGAGCCCTTCCACAAATTTCATTCTGATGCTTTCATGGGGTCTGAACAATAAATTAGGGGTCCTGGATACTCCCATATTTTGCACCTTGGTTATAGTCGTCACTGCTAGTGTGCCTGAGTGTACTCTGGGGTGGACTGGCATCGATCTTGAGCCTGTTTCAAGCAAATACTCTAGCTGCCAGTGACATGTAATGAAAAAGGTAGTTTCAGAAAATGTCAGGATGGATAGGGAGACACCATAATTAGACATCACATTGATTTTTTTAAGATCACACAATAGGGACCCTGTACTAAAAAATAAAAACAAACAAAAAAAATTGGGAGTGTTCTCCCATAGACTTTCTCGTATACTCAGATATGGGGATGGATATTTGAGGAGTAAACCGCATGACGATGATTGTATTTTTATATTATGTTCATTAAAGAACCATCAACAACAAATGAAATCAAATTAATAATATATTGAACAAATATTATAAATTTGGGGGGGCTGGTGCCTTGCCTGGGATTTGTTCATGCCTTGCGCCCTGTGTTGGCTGGAATTGGATCCAGCAGACCCCCATGACCCTGTGTTAGGATATAGCGGGTTGGATAATGGATGGACAATTATTATAAAAGTAAAGTTGAATAAACCTGACTCTGCAGCTGCATAAACAAAAAAGTAACATTTCTGGTTAGCGTAAATAGCACAAAAGAACATTTTGTACCTAATACTTATTTGCAAAATTTGGTTGACCTGACTGAAAGCGTGCTCAAGTGTTTACATGCACACACACACACTGACAGACATACAGACATAATTTCAAAAATGGTATTTTTGCACTCAGGGAGGTCGAGATTCATCAAAATCTCGATATCGAATTTTTGGATGATTATAATACTTTCCCTATACTTCGTATTCCTGAAAAAAAGTTCTAAATCTTTATATTAGAATATATTCAAATACGGGCGGCACGGTGGCGCAGTGGTAGCGCTGCTGCCTCGCAGTTAGGAGACCCGGGTTCGCTTCCCGGGTCCTCCCTGCGTGGAGTTTGCATGTTCTCCCCGTATCTGCGTGGGTTTCCTCCGGGCGCTCCGGTTTCCTCCCACAATCCAAAGACATGCCGGTTAGGTGGATTGGTGATTCTAAATTGGCCCTAGTGTGTGCTTGGTGTGTGGGTGTGTTTGTGTGTGTCCTGCGGTGGGTTGGCACCCTGCCCAGGATTGGTTCCTGCCTTGTGCCCTGTGTTGGCTGGGATTGGCTCCAGCAGACCCCCGTGACCCTGTATTCGGATTCAGCGGGTTGGAAAATGGATGGATGGATGGATATTCAAATACTTTGAAATGACGGTTTATTGGTATAGCCTATCAAATTCATTGTGAACCTGACCCATTACTGTTCCCTATGCTTTTTGATTGAACTGAATAAATATCTTCATTAATATAACTGGATTTCATCAATTTGATTTGACTTTGATTAAAAATTAAATGTTGTGATACATTCAAAGAGCTTTGTTGCCCCCAGCCAAACATGTCATAAGGACATTGTTTACTTACATTTATATTTATTTGCTTCACAGAGGCTTTTATCCAAAGCGCCTTACAAAGGAGGTAAACATAATCAAGTAACATCAGTTTAGGAATGACTTTGAACAAGTGTAGCAGGACTGGTTATAAAATTTGATCACCAGAAGTGAAGAGCTATAAAGAAAATGTAACAAAAATGATCAATTAACAATTTGACAGATATTTACAGAGTAGCATGCTTTTCAATTGCTTCTTAAACACATTGAGAGACTCAGCAGTTCAGATGAAGTGGGCAGCTCATTCCAACAACTAGGAGCTACACATGAAAAGAATCTGAGGTAACTCTTTAGTTTAGGTACTGCAAAAATGCTTTTATTACTCATTTACTGTGAGTGTATATAATGAGACCTTAACATACACTTCTCTGAGTCTTCATATCACTTAGAAAGTATCAGTAAAGTGTTTATTCATCTCCTCAGGGTGACCTACTAAGAAAACTACTAAAAAAGTGGAGTGATCTGAAATAGCTTAACTGAGACACATTTATCTTGATATTATACATTTAGTATACAACTTGTGAATCTTTCATAATAACAAGTAATTTTACTATCATGTCATTATGCCACATAGATGAGTAACCCATCTACTGATGTTTTATAAGGGTTATGAAGATCAAAAGAAATATATGTTAAGGTATTGTTACATAGCAGTAAATAATAATAAAAATTCATTACAATTATATAGAGCTTTTCTCAGTACTTAAAGCACTATCCACACAGGAAGGAACCAGGAAGCGAACCCACAATTTTCCACAGTCTCCTTACTGCAAAGCAAAAAGCATTACCACTGCGCTACCTGTAATGAGTAATAGATGCATTTTGCAGTGAGATTAAATACCAAGCAAAAGTCACATCACCAGATTCCATTCACTGGCAGACCTTAGTGGACAAGAAGGACCTTATTTTAGATGTAACTACTGATCAAAGTCCAAGTGTTAATTAAAATGTTAATTTTAATTTATGTCATTTCAGATTTTAATAAACAGAATTGTTCTTTGAACAGAAGCCGAGTTAAAATGAAAAATAGGATGCACAACATATGGACTACAAGAATTTCTTTAAACCCATTTCTTCTCATTTACCACTCTTCTCTGAACCCTGTTCACAATGAACGAATACACTGATTTGCAAATACAAGATAGTAACACGAAAAATGCGCAAAAATAAAACATATGTGAATATACTAAATATGCACCATATAACTATTGCGAGTCTCGGGAGTATTTCACCTGTGCTGGTCTCCTGTGGAGATCAGGGATTGACGGCATAACATAGTCACTAACCATGCATCCGTTCCCTTGTTTAAAATGGAGGAGAAGCCAACAGAAGACACCAGACGTCACTTCTACCCATGCATGCCAAGACCTGAACCTTCTGGTTTGCAACTTTTATAAACAGAAGCCCAACCAGAAGTTGGTATTCAGTTTGAGAACCAAGAAGAATAGAGCTCTTGACCTGAGAAGCACTAAACCAAGGCTGGCATATTAGGCTCATTTCTTTCTTTCTTTCTTTTTAAATTATGTGTCCTTGCAACAAATGGAACATTAAACAGGGATTCCCCAGAGACCCAAATTCTTTATCTGTCTCTCTTGATTTATTATACAGCATTTACATTTAAACAAACATTTACAGATAAATACATTGCTAAAAATATTCTTAATTTTAAAATGTCTGTGGAGGAGACACAATAAATCTGGAGAAAATGCATTATCTGATTGTTGATTTGGAAGTATTATGTTGCTATTAGTAAAATTGCAATCTAGTAATAGAATTTATGTTTTTCATAGTTTACAGTCATATGGTCAGAATTACAGTTCTTTACTATCTAAGCTTATTGAAACAGTAAATGATAAAATAAAGGAAATATAATTAGGTTATTTGATAAATGAAAATGGATGCCATCATCTGAAATATAAAAATAGAAGTTATTTTTAAATAACATTATATTGGTCCCCAAGGATCAACATATCTGACTTTTTGCCCTGAAAAGAAAATATTCTCCCATCTTGCGGCACTAAGGTAATACAATAACAGTACTTTTTGTGGAATCAACAGTAAATAAACAGTAGATGTGTAGACTATTTTTAGATGGTTAAAATAATGGAAAAATTTTATACACAGAAAGATGGCAAGAAAAAAATTAATAAAAAGAAAAAATAAAGGTAAACAAATGTGGATAAAAAGAGAACTAGAAAGATGCAAGCAGCTTTGAGCAAAATTCAGGGTCAAAGAACACATGAAATATACTGTATATTGGAAGAGCATGAACAAGTGATTAATTCTATAATTTTACATTCTACATGTAATTAATATATAGTTAAAGCAAAGGGGTATGTTTGCACATTTAAAAATTAACAACGATGACATTTTTCATTGGCAAAGCAATTCCTCGCGTAAAGAGCCACGAGCCAGGCTGTGGGTATGCGTGACGCGTTTCCCGATCCGCCTCGACTCGGGGATTCACCCAAGCTGACGCTGTCCTCATTTAACGTGAAAATAATTATTCCACGATGTCTCTCAAGAAGATTGTTGCCAGTAAGATTAAAGAAGTGTTGGCAAAGAGGGAAGAAGTAGAAACTTTCTTTGAAGAAAATCACCCTAATAAAGCAGTGTGTGGGCGCACCATGAACTTGTGTAATGACAATGTAGTGTCGCATTTTAGGGGCATCTCAAAAAGAAGATAGAAGCAAGTGTCATTAGATAAGTAAAGCAACTTGCAACTAAAAGAAAGTTAAGTGATTCTGACTCAGAACCTGCTTCCAGTGGGGTAAAATTCCCAAGAAGAGAGAGCCTTCCTGAATCAGAGGGGTTCTCTCCTTCCCCACAGTAACCCATTTTATTTACCAGTGTTATTTATTAAAGGTAAACTTTAATTACTTTAATTAAAGGTAAACTACAGTATATATTATTTATCAGTGTTATTTGTTAGGAAAATTGATTTTTATGTTGATATTTTTGGGGGTGCGGAACAGATTAACTGGATTTCCATTATTTTCAATGGGAAAGTTTTGTTCTAGATACAAGAAATTCGCTATACGAGCTCAGTGCTGGAACAAATTAAACTCGTATCTAGAGGTTCCACTGTATTATAAACCATTTAGTTTATTAGATTTTTATGGTATCATCTGTTTTACTTGTGTATGGTCTGCATCATTTTGTTTATTCCAAATATTATACATGAAATGTTGGTCTATATAGTGATCATTAGATTACACATCTTTTAGATTTTGCAAGTATAAAACAGCACTGTGTCCGCCAAATAAAGCATTAATATCTGTGTTTTTTTAGCAGTTACCAATCTTTATTATAAAAAATTACATTACTTGTACATTGTATTAAGATATGTAAACTGAAAATTTATTTTTTGTTAAAGAACTGAAGTAAAAAATAAAGGGAAGTATACATGAGCAATAGTATATATTTATTTATTCAACTCAAATACATGTAAAGTAGGCTTATATTGTGTTAGTGTAGGTAATGACAATGTAAGGAAAAATAAAACATTTCAACAGCTGTGTATTCCAATAGTGACAACAATAAAATACATCATGCAAATGCTTACTCTGAAGAAGGCTCTTTGTTATTTAAAATAAATAAACGCATTTTAGTCAGAGTGATGTGACTAGGTTTTTTAGGTGCATATTGTCTTTTTTTCCCTCTACAAATACATTATAGTAAATAAATGTACAAGTACAAACATAGAGTTTTGTCCCAGAGATATCTTTTTAAGCTTGAATTAATGGCAAAAAGATTGAAGGTATAATAAATAGTAGTTTTATTATAAAATATAAAGTACACAAGGGAGATGTCAAAATGCAAATAAACAAATCAGATACTTTTGATCCCAATGGACCTGTCTAGTACAGCTTTTGAATAGATGTTTACCATCACTTGCCCACCTCTTTAGTACTAACAAGGCATTTTTCCTTCTTGCCTTTTTATCCCCTAATATACTGCTCAAATAAGGGAAAACATAATCTTCACAGTCTAACTGCAAGTCAGTTAAGCTTCAGGGACATCGATCTGTCCAGTTAGGAGTTAAAAGTGATTGTGAATTAATTTCACCTGCTTTGGTGCAAATGAAAGTGACAACAGGTGCACTGAAGAGGCAACAGCATGACAACATCCAAAAAAGGGAAGGGTTTTCCAGGTGATGGCCACAGACAATTGCTCTCTCCTTTTCCTTCCTGACTGATTCTTCTCTAGTTTTGCATTTTGCTAGTGTCCTTTTCACTACTGGTAGCATGAAGCAGTACCTGCAGCTGATTCAGGTTGTACAGGTAGTCCAGTTCCACCAGGGTGGCAAATCCATATGTATCGCCACAAGAAGGTTTTCTCTGTGTCCCAACAATGCCTCAAAGCATGGAGGGGAGCTGGATAGATCTGTAGAAGGGCATCAGCCTAGCACCGGACCATTATCTTCTCCAATCTTCAAGGAGGAACAGGAGGCTGGCTACTGGTGTGCATGTTTCTGACTGTCAGAAACAGATTTCATTAGTGTGACATGAGGGTCTGACATCCTCTATTGTGACCTGCACTCACAGCCCATCATTGTGCAGCTTGCGTTTGCCTGAGAATACATAATTCGCAGCTCCACAATTGGCGCCCTGTTCTCTTAACAGATGAGAGCAGGTTCACACTGACCACATGTGACAGATGTGAAAAGTCTGGAGAAGTTGTAGTTTTGAAGCCTGTAACATTATCCACCATCACTGGTTTGGCAGTGGGTTAGTGTTGGTCTGGGGAGGCATACCTTGGAGAGTCACAAATACTTTCACGTGCTAGGCTGCGGTACCATGACTGCTGTTAGGTACCAGGATCAAATCAATGAGAGTCTTTGTTAGGCCTTACACTGATGCAGTGTGCCCTGGGTTCCTCTTGGTGGGAGACAGTAAACCAGGCTCATGTGGCTAGAGTGTGTAGGCAGCTCCAGGATGACAAAGGCATTGATGCCATTGACTGGCCCACATTTTCCCAAAACCTTAATCCAATTGAGAACCTCTGGGACATTGTGTATTGGTGCATCTGATGCCGGCAAGTAGCGCCACAGACTGTCCAGGAGCTCACTGATGCCTTGATCCAAGTCTGGGAGAAGATCCCCCAGGACACAACCTGTCATTTCATCATGAGCAAGCCCAGACATTGTCAAGAGTGCATACAGGCATGTGGGGGACCATACACACTATATGAGTTGCCGTGCTGAAATTCATGCGAGTCAGTCTGTGATTTCAATTTTTGACTTTTATTTTTGGTGTGATGTTGAATCCAACCATTAAGGGGCTGGTGATTTTGATTTCCTCTGACCATTGATACATCATTTTTTTCCTCAACGAATTATGCAGTATTACTCAGTAAAGATTTTCCACTTGAATATTTTGTTCATCAAAATCCAATGTGTATTCCCTTAATTTTTTGAGCAGTGTATATCTCCTGACTCTGTAGAGGTTTTAGCTATCAAAGTTTATTCTTTAATGGAAGCAGACAGTGACCAACAAATGGAGAACAGTAAACAATAGCAATAGATCCATGAAAAAAATCTCACACTACTTGTGTTGTATACTCCATGTTAAGTCATCCAGTCATATAGTCAAAATGTGCAAAATGCATGCATTATTTGTCGCCCACAACCTAGATGTCCTTTAATACAGGACATTAAAGGCTAGTGTATCACAGAGGTGGAAGTTCAAGATAAAAGTGTGACTCCATGTGAAATGGCTTCAGATAAAACTTTTGTTTTACCAAAGGAATCAATTTAACAATATTTCAACAAAAATCCATGCATTTTGCATGTTTTGAGTATATGACTAAATGACTTGACATGAATTATGTGACATAAGTAACATATTATTTTTTCATGGACATTTTGATATTGTTTGCTGTTGTCCAGCATCATTTACCACTCTCTTCCAGTAAAGAATAAACTTTGATAGCTCTGTTCCGCACAAAACCATTAAAATTTTTTTTTGGCCATCACTATAAACCACATGAGATAAGCAACAATAAAAAAAAATCTCATTTTTGGGTAGAGCATTCCTTTGAACACCATTTTCAAAGTTATAACTCTTTGTTGCTGGGCACTCAGTAACATTTAAAGGGCATTGACTCCATTGTGCCTGTTTCTCTTTCTGTTATTATAAGCACTATACTTCTAGACTTCTATATTCTCATCAGCTTTACACCCTTCAGACTCCTATTGGAATGTTGCTAAATATTTTTTCTCTCTCTCATTTTTGTTCTGCCACCTACTAATGGCCCCTGACGTTCCACACTGGCTGTCGTCCAAATTAAATGCTAGAGTGCCTGCCACATCACTCTGGCTACTTGAAATATTAAGTAGAACCAAAATAACAGATACACACACGTGCAATAATGGAACAAAAATCTCTGCTCAGCCTTTTCCTGCAGTTAAAAGGCTCTAGAAAGTAGTCAGGCTTCAGGGTCACAGCTCCATCAGGCTGGTGGCTTATCAGACGCCTGCTCTCTTTGAATGCCCTGCTTTTATAGCTTGTGAACTGGAAGAGGTGAAATCAGTTTTTCTCAACGGGTGTCTTCTCGAAGCTGTGGGTGTAAAAAGAGACGGAAGAGTCAAGGATTGTGCTTCCTGGTCTCTCGGAGTGGTATTGCTTACCTCTGATGAGCTCGGAAGGTAAACCTCTGAAGCAATTGTGTGACATGGTACAAGCAGGACACCTCTTTTTACCAGCTTGGGTCTCACTATTGAGAATGCAACTAGGATTGGGAAAATGGTAGGGTTGGATAGATGATGATTTTCTCTCTCTCTCTTTCTCCTTTTCTTTCACAGAGATCTCTTATGGAATTTCCCACTACCTTGTGCCACCTTGAAGGTGCCTTTGCCCCTGGCAAAGTCTTACCAGTAAGGTACTTTTTAACACTGCATTAACACATAAAGTCTTAAAATTATAACACAATTGGTATCCTATCTTAGTGTAACCTGGAAAAATGAGGTCTTGTATCATATTAGCACAAGGATAGAAAAAAATCTTTATTATAGCTCGTAGCACAATTCCACTTTTTGTGAAGTGCTTCTTATGACTCACTTCATGTTGATACATCTTTAAATGGTACAGCAAGGTTGGAAACAGCTAATTATTGTGTGGCTAATCAATTCCTGTAAGATGCTGGGAATGGCTCCAATTGTTTAACATTGTTTCCTTTTACTTACATTCCTGTATATGATTAAAGGTCAAGGTATAGCTGGAAGAAATCACAACGGGAAGAACAGATTTATATACACTACACTGTTGCATTTAATGGATCTTAAAGGAACTAACACAAGTTTACTTCTGCAACCCTCATTATTGTTTTCCTACTGTCTGCTTTCATTCCAAACCTACTTGATTTACTTATACTTGCACTCCCTTTATACCCGCGCAATTCTTTCTATGCAAGATAGATCTTCTTCATTATGCCATCAAAAGGTTTACTTTCTGTTTTTTACACCGTTTGCTTATCAGTTCCATCAGCTGCAATTATTAACATGAAAATAAATCTTATATCTGGGCATCAGAGTGGTTAATGCCGCTACCTCACATCTCCAGGGACTTGGATTCTTTTCCTGCTCTGGGTATTATGTGTGGTATCTCCATAGTGTTTCCTTGTGGTTTTCTTTAGAAATTATGATTTCCTTCTATTTTCTAAAAACATTCAGTTAACTGGAATGCTTTAGTTGGTCCAGTGGAAGGTTTGTGGACTAGTGTCCCATCTAAGATCACTCCTTGCCTTCAACTTGATCCAACCTCCATATGATCTGGTTGTCCTCAGCCTTGAAATAGGAGAAACAGAATCTGGCTAAAGGTTTATTGTCAACTTTATTTTTCAGCCCATTTACCAGATAAAGGTCAGGTCAGGTTGGGGAGCATGCACTGGTATAGCACGTTGCTGAAACCCACCACACAATGAAACAACTCGGGATCCCGGTTGGCAACCCCCCAAGCAGACATGTGGTCCAGTCCTCCCCTCTGGAAATGACCCTCTATGTGCTGCATCTAGGTGTTATGTGGGCATCCCCTTCGCCTGATCCAGCCACTCAGGTGCTCTACAGTAAGGATCCTGCGAGCCGGATGACCCTCAGGGAACTGCGCCACATGGCCCTAGTGCCATAACTGATACTCCCTCAAAATGCAGGTAATGTGCTTCATTCGAGACTCCATGAGCAACCACTAATTTGACACAAAGTACTACCAGTGATACCCAAGGATTCTCCCAAGAGACACAATACCAAAGGAGTCCAGTTTTCATCTCAGGTCACTGGATAGAATCTGTGTCTCGCATTACCAAAGTACAAATTTAATTCTTAGTATGTGTGTTTCTGCAGTTCTGGTAGTGGTATTTAACTTTTTAACTTACAAGCGTCAAGTTGTTATTGCCATATGGAGCTTTTTATGTTCAACACATCTGAACTGACTAGTCAGCATCTATTGAACCTACTAATAGTTTAGTGATTTAATGACCTATAAGAAGTTTTATGTGCAATTAGAGTAAGAAAGAATGTATGTAAGTATAAAAGAATGCACTGACTCTGATTAATGCCTATAGAATTAGATATGTAACTGAGACAGGGAGTTGTGTCATAACATAGTGAAATGTCATTTTGAGTATCTTAGGTCTGTAATTATTTCTTCAGTATCACTCTGTGGGTGGACGTGTTAAGCTTTACGTTTTAATAACTATTTAGAGAAACGATCATTTAAATCAACTTAACTCAAACTGTTTGTATTTGTCATTATCTTTAATTTGTTTTTATTCAAGAATGCTTTCCTACACTTGTCTGTTGTGTATTTTGGTACTGAATTGAAAGATGCAAACATGTTTTAGAGAAGTAACCGGAGAATAGTCAAATGTTGCTTGGATCGAAACACTGAAAATGATTAACCAAAGCACCAAAGTCAACATGTTAACCAAAAATTAAAAAAAAAAAAAACAGACCAAAGTCAAGATCAAAACCCAAAAATAATACCTTCTGTAGCTATTTTTAAATTAATTTCTTTCTTATTATTTTAAAGATCAAATGACTGCTTCATTTTAAGGATGTTTGATATTTTTGATGATATATATTACATTGCCAGTTGAAATTGAGTTCTAAAGTGAACCATTGGTTCATTTGTTGTCAGAGCGCAAGGTGCTAAAACCATTTAAACAGGTTCTCTGTCTCTGAAACAGAACAATGACTAACTATAAGCCCTGGCTATGTGCCTGCTCAATATACATTCTGATTGAAGATACACAGCAGCATGCAGTGTCAAACTAAAGAAAACACTTTTTAAAAGAATATAAGTGATCGCATGACATTTTCAGTTATTATTGTCTAGTTTTTTAAACCACCTGTCCAATTTTGGGTTGCGGGTTTCCAAATTTTGGGACGTGTAAAGTCACAAGTCACCAGTGTACAGTATTTAATGAGAATGGTTGTGTACAGCTTGCAAAGTGTGTTGGTGTGTATCAGCATAAGTTATTTAAGGAATCAACATACTGTAGCTCCTCTCTTATAGTTGTCAATGATTCTTGAAAGGGATCCCCGCTCTGACGATTGGCAGCATTCCTCCAAACCCCAAAATGATCAATGGCGATTCTCAAAGGGGGATGTTCCCTTCTGCTCCCAACATTCAATGTGAATAGCGGTGCATGGTAATGACTTTCCAAGGCGAATCCATGGCCCTGGAACTGAATGTGTGTCGCACTACCTCGGAGTAAGACAAAGCAGGTAGTAAAGTGCTCAGTCTGCTTTTTACTTTTTTTTTTTTCCTTCTCAAAACAACATGGACACACTGTTTTGCAATATGTATGCAATCTCAAGACATGAATCAATACTCAAAAACATTTTTGGCTTGAAAAATAGACTAATGTGGTTAGTTTTAAGGGTTTTTTTCTATCAACTATGGACCCATGTACCCTAACACCCCATTGTAAACTGCAAGAACAGACAAGGTATTCACTTTAGAACACAATTTGAAGTTGCAAATTAAAATATACCATGGCTGTGAAGAAATACCTTTGACATGAAAAATACTGAACCTTTAGTGGTCGTCATATGTATTATAGCAACCGTCATGTCACCAGTCACATGGCGTATATATCACATCCCTAGCAACCATGCAGAACAGCAGCAGTCTTGAGACATAAGTAGCTGTAGAAATGAGAAAACAGATACACAAAATGGCACCAGGAAGATATTCACCAAAATAATAATAAAGATTAATCATAAAAATAATAAATTAATGTCAAATCACCGGTATGGTCATTTTTTTAATAGTAATGGAGCCCATTGCCAAACACGTCTTTAATTATTATGTGTGACATTGCTGTGGCTCAGGTATTAAAGATTGCATCAATGTAAGCATGGCGTCCTAGTTTTGGGCTTTTTCTATTAAAAGTGTAGTTTATTTTTTGAAACTGAAGTACTGACTTTTCTTGACTTTAATTTCAACTTACATTATTATTTGATTATCAGCGTTCTGACTTACTTCCTGGTGTTCTGACTCTTTGACTGCCTTTAAGTGGCTTCTTCCTAAATACAAAATTGCCTTTTAATCTCCTGGTCTCATGAGCTGCCATTTTATTTATTTTTTGGGGGGAATTCTGTTATTTTTAATTCATATTTATCCATGTTGGTGTTTTTCTGTCTAAGGAATTTATTTTATTTATTTATTTTTAACAGTTTTAACATTTTTAACATTTGTTTGTTCCTGGAAGGCTTGTGGAAGAAGTTTAATTATTTTATCCCTATATCACAATGCCATTTTTGTAATAGGTGCTGCCCTTATCTGCTGTAATTTCACATTGATGGTTACCATGGGCCACTGCAAAAAATGAAACCTAAGCATGTTAAAAGTTTTACATAAAGCCATTAAGTCTTTTTCTCCTTGTTGTAAGATTTATTGACTTACCAAGAAATCTGTGCTAAGATTATATATCTTGTCAAGTAATTTTTGCTTACCCAATTGGTAGATTTTTTTTTTCCTAAACAAAACCCAAATACTGCATATTTTATATATGTGGCCATTCAATGTCCTCATTTTGCTTCATTAAAAGTTCTCATGTTATTATCAATCGTTAAATCCATGATAGTACACTCCCTTAAATTGGTATTTTCTGGCACATTCTATGAGACTGATGAACTCTGACAATATCTAATAAGTAAGGAAGTCCAATCAGTTGTTGTTGAAACAGATTTCTGCAATGTGCACAGCTTATTAGCTCTTGCTAGTTTTTAAGCTCCATTTATATTTGCTTGAGACTAGGCAATCAGAATATATACCATAAAGAAAAATATAAACAAATTACTAAATTTACTCAAATTAACATCTACAAAGCAAAAAGGTTAGAGTTAAACAGTCACATTATTAAAGTAACTCATAAATTGTGTGTACACCTTTATTGATAATTTAACATTGGCTATTTTGCCTAGTACAATACAGTATTTGCTACAATAAAGTGTCTGACAGTTGTACAACCATATAAATATGGACTTCAATAATATGTTGAATCATCTTAAAACTAAAAAAGTTAAGTAAGTCCTATACAGCTTTAAGGTTTATGATGAGCAAACTACTTTTAGGCGAAAATCCAGGATTTTCATTCTAAAGCAGAGACTACTTTAATTACAAGTGAGCTAAAGGGATTAATTTAATTACACAAAATCAGATCATTTGAATTGAAAGCATATTGTGGCATTATTTTTTATTACTGAAAGTTCATGTAAACTCTTGCAAAAAAATGGATGAATTTCACATTAATAAGAAACAGAGTGGTGAATACATTAACCAGACTAATGTAGAAATAAATGATTAAGTACAGCATTACAAGTCAAAGATTAAGTTTCCATTATTATCCCAGATATTTAAGATTTATCTCATACATAGTGGCAATTTAAATGTTATGCCAATAGTGCAGATATAGTGTTTTCATTAAAAGAGAGCTTTACCAAAGGTTATGCTTTTTTTCTCCCCTGTGACCTTTTCTTTGTTTGCTCTCCCATAGTACGTAAAGATGGCAATCTATGTGCCGTCTTGATTTTCAGTAAAGAGCTCCTTTTCATGGCAGAGTTCACAAATGAAGCAACTGAACTCTTTGGGAGATTTAAGTTTGATATACAGCAGTTGCACCTGATTTCATTGTGAATGAGCCCAGCAGAAGCAGCTAATAAGATTGACTTTTTGTTTCTTTCATCTGGAGACCAGCTTTAAATAAGTAAAGAACGAATTGTGAGCATTAAAGCAGAGCTTTATTCTGTGCGAGCACCTCAGCCTTTCTGAAGCTCAAGAGTGTCATTATTGAATTTTTTCATTCTTTCTTGCAAAATAATGCTTTGCCTCATTCAGCAATGTCCTAGAAGAAACAGATCCCTGATTAAATGAGATTATTATTCCTTAGGTTCTTTTCAATAAATCAAACCTAGTATCTTTTTTCCTCAGAACTCTAATTAAATTCTTTAGTTTTTTTGTATTGCATTGAATAGTTGCACTAAAAATTGATAGATGAGGTAAAAATGTATATCACTTACTAATCTCTAATTGTACAATGTAATAGTATATGTAGCATTTGGTACTATGGTGTATTTTTGTGTTATATTTGCCTGAAATGCTTTTGTTGCATTATGATTAATTACAAATGTAAAAATAAAAGATTAAAACTTCAAGGTTGCAACTCCACAAAAAAATGTAAAAAAATTCAGAAAGCTCCAAAAGCTGAATACATAGAAGCAACATCATTTTTATAACAAAATCCAGAAATGTATTAAGTATACTTTGATCTTACCCCACAGTGAGTTCAAAAACATCCAAAGATCAAAGACAGACCGCCTTAATCCAGATTATCCCACAGATTTGTGATCCAGTTTCCAAAAATCCTTTTCACCCTAGTCAACATGTATTCGCTGATTTCTCAAGCATGCCTTTTTTAGATTGGGCTATAATTACAGAGATATTTTTCTCATAAGAAATGCTAAATTAGAAACTTCAGATAGTTAAAAAAAGGAGAGGTAGTTTTACATTTATGCAGGTGAACAGACATTGCCCCTATGACCAACAGGGGGCGTGCAAGCACAATACAGCAAGCACCAGTACAATCAATAAGCACGGCACACAACACTTTTGTCTCTTTAATCTCTGTATTCGTTTTCACTTTCACTCCTCCTCAGGCAAGCATCATCTTCTCCCTCCTGACTCTGGCTCCCTAAAAGATATGTGGCTGTTCCTTATATTCAAGATCCTAGGAGTACTTCCATTGCGGCTTAATTGTGGGCTGGGAGCACCTCCAGGGAAGATGGGAGCCCTATATAAAAAGGTTCAGCAGTCCCTGCAGCACCCCCTGGATGGCACCCCCAGAACCCAACAGGGCTGAGCTGACAAACACCAATTCCCATCTAGCACTGTGGGAATCCAATGCGTTGCTGCAGCCCTGGGTGGCTTCCAAATAGAGGTTCGGGGGAGATAATACTCTTCATAAGCCATCTCCCCCATCCTTTCATTAAGGAGACATTCCGGTCAGGAAATGATCCTGGCTGTCCCTAACACCCCATAACATGTACTTCCACCCATGGGTGCCTCTGCATTAAGGCCAGGTGGGACACTGCAACATCATCCTTCAGTAGGTGGTGCTGTTTCACAAAAATTAAATAAGTAGTAAACTCTCTTTAAAAATTGAATGTGTCATTAAAACGTTTATAGCAAATTCAACTTAATCCTCTTAATGATTTTTTTGAAATTTTTCATGATATGCTCAGTGCTATTTCTTATTTAGAAAAATATTTATTTTGGAACTATATGAAATTTTGTTGTGTGTGGTGCTTCTAGTCAGTTTCTAGGTTGCCGGGGCAGACCCTTGGACGCTATGGTTTTCTTAACCCTTGCTCATGTGACCTCATTGAAGGACTTGCACATTTATGCAAGTGATTGATTCATGTTTTGTGGTGCAGTTTAGAGGGTGCATGAATTTTGACATCTTGCTATTTTTAGTGGTTGTCACCATTATCATTATTCACATTGATCACTTATGTACAGTGTGTGTGCTTTCGCATTAGAACAAAAATTAGAAGATTATAAAAAAATAATTTGTGTTCCTACTTTCGATGTTGAGTATTTCATGTTCAGGTATCTATTAATTGTGTTCTTTGGTGGTTGTACTGTATTACAAAAGTTCTTCATTTTATGTGATTTTTTGAAATGCACTATATATCTGACATTTTATTATCACTGGTGCTATTAGCCTTGCACACTACGAAATGCAGTATCTCTCCCTCAACCTCCAACAAGATTTAATGGCGTCTTCCTAGACTGCCCCTCAACATCTCTGCTTTGACCTACATCTCTAATGATATTTTCCATACCACATTCATCGTCTACACATTTACACTGCCAGCATTCATTTGGGGTCAGAAGCAACACTATCTGCACTCAGTTTTCCCAAATCAGGGAGAAAATCCAAGCCAGGATTGTTTGGGGGGCTTGCTAGAAAAGACATGCATGCAAAAATATTTAACAAGAGAGGAGGGTCTCATAGGTGTTGCTGTTTAAGTGTTTGATCATCTGTATCTCCCTTCCTCTCTCACAAATACCCTCTCTAGATGGCTCTTCCTGCTCTGACAATCGACAGACACTGTTGCAGCATCTCTCTCCTAGGTTTCTGTGGTCCCACATCATTTTTATAAAGGCCACAACCTCCATCATGTTAATGCTCATTATAATAATTTACTTATTCCTCTGATACTTCAATTTTTTCTGCTATGATTGGTTTTAAGCCTTAATGTGTACATGAGCATCTATCATGCATATGTCCCACAGTCAATGTGCCATTCTGTTGTCTCTAATCCATTCTTGAAACACCATCTCAGATGTGCTGATTAGTAAAGAAATGTGATTTCTAAATACAACACTATAAGGCCAATGAATTTATATCTCAAATAATTAAATAAAAGTCAGTAAATTACGGTTTTAAACATCTCTTGTTGGACATCCTTTGTTATTAAAAACATCACAAAATGTAACAATTAGGGAAACTAAGAGGTTGCAGGATAAACATCATGTCAAGAGAGTTAAAAAGGTCTAAGAACAAAGCGTACATAAGTCCCGTCTTGTTTCAGTCACTCCTAATTGATCTCTTTCATGTTTTCAGCAGTATATGAGTTAAATTACTTTAATGCCGACTCTACTTATGATATTAATGCTGATTTTTTTGTGCTGTCCTTCAGTGTTTATTTCGCTTCCTTTGATTATTATTAATCATTCAATTATCATTTTACTATACTGAAAGTAGTACCAAATAAAAATAGCTCACTAATACTATTTTGTATGATAGAATATTAAATTCATATAAGGAAACTTTCTCAAGTTAAATGGTGGAGTATGTCTTTTTTTACATTTTGGAAAACATTTCCATTATTTTACTAAGGTTCATATTTTATTTGATGTAAGTCATTGCTGTCTCTTTGAATACTGCTTATAAAATAGAATGTATCCACTCGGTTATTACAGGATTTTATAGATAGCTTATAGGTTAAGAAATGTCATATATTTCTCACTGTCATTGGATAGTAACAAAAACTTCCTCTGAATTAAGTAACCAGATCAAATGACTAAGTGGTTTGTCTGCTGGTCATGACTGTGTATTTTCATTTTTACTGTTATGACAAAAGATTAAGTGCACCATTTTACTTAATATATTAAGTGCAATTAAGAATCATTTAGAATTTGGAAAGGGACTCGATTATGTGAGCTCTTCCAATGAGAAATTTAGGAAAAGGAAATTTAATTTTTCTAGGAGATGATTAGAAACGCATATGAAAGCAAACCAAACGATTAAGAAACTACTGTGGCTGTGGCTTTTTGTCTTCAGCATATTTCTGTTACATACAATAAGACATGAAAAAGACAGTACACAAAGGCTACTGTAGTGAAAAGTGGATTCTTGGAATATATTTTTCAAAATAAATTATATTTATGGCTACTATTTCTCTGATTCTGTGGGGTTTTTATGTTGGTTAAGTGGATTGACAATTGAAAACTAATCTTGTGTAAGTGTGAGAGTGTGTTTAAGTGGGCTCAGCAGTGACATGGAGTTCTGTTCATAACTGTTTTTTGCCTTGTGCCTAATGTTGCCGCTTTCTGTGACCCTGATTTCGATTACTCAGATGTGAGAATGTTAGGTTGTGTTTTTAAAATTAAAATCACTGCTGTTATTGTTAAAAATAATTGTTAATATGGTGAAAGAGGAGGCATGGTAGACCTCTGCTGTCTCACATCTTCATGGGACTGGGTTTGAGTTCCATCTGAGATCACTAGCTCAGCACATTTTTAAGGTGTTTTTGTGAATTTTTGCAGCATATACTCCATTTTCTGGCTACATTCCAAAGATTTCCAGTTTGGGCTAATTGGCAGTTCTAAAGTGGATTAGTATGAGCTAATGTGGGTATTTACTTGTATGTGCCGTACAATGGACTGGCACCTCATCTAGGGCTAGCTTGTACCATGAGCCCGATTCTACTTGGTTAGTTTTTCACAATCCCAAATTAGTTAATGGATAGATGGAAGCGTGAGCAATGATGTTGCAACATTTATGCAGATGGCTTCTATAGAGATGAAATATTAAGGGGAATATTAAGAGGAAATATTAAGAAGAAGAGGGTAAAATACTCAGGCCTGGTGGCAGAGTGCAGGAATTCTGGATGGCGTGCAAGGCTCGGTCTGGTTGAGGTGGGAGCCTATCAACAGCATGCTGCTCACGGACCTGCATTTACGAGAAGGTCGATTGTGAAAGGCAACCAGTCAATTCTCTGAAGAAGTAGTGTAGGCAAACTTCTGGTTGTGGCTGAGGATGTGGGACAAAGCTTGCAGTTTGAGTAACTCCAAAAGAACGGCTAGCTGCAGAGGGTGTCAGGCAGATGTCCCTGTTCTCTGCCCCATCAGCAGGAGATGTTCTGGAATAAGAGATGAAATGTCAGTAAATGGTAGTCTTCAGCTGATCACCCTGCAGCTAAAAGAGCAGGCACCAGTGGAGGTGCAGAATGGAGAAGATCAGAAAGAAATCTACCTATGTATGTGTGATGACAAAGATATGGATTGTATTTTTCATCAACTTATTTAAAGAAGTGCAATTTCAAGGTGGCCTTGGGCAACAATGTGAAAAAAACCTCTCAATTAGAATCTAATTGTATTCAGTTATTCACAGCATACATTTTTATTTTATATTTTCTAAATACACTATAATTCAGCTAACAAATATTCATCTTATACATTGTGCAGTGCTTCTGTAATGTAGGCTATGATTTGTTTGCTTTAAAAAATTAAATTCTGCATTTTGTTTGTTGTATTCCCTGTTGGAAGAATTATGGTTATTATAATAGTTGACAAATAGTTAACAATATTTAATGTTATTTTACCTACGCCACCTCAGTGCTATTTTTTTTTGTGCCATTTCATATATTGTTTTCTTGGGTGCTGGTGGTATAAAAGATGGAGGTACATATTAACCTTTGTTTGTATTTTGGACCTCCCTATAAAGACTGCAATAGTAACAGCAACTACAACATAAGGAAAAGAAAAAGAAAAGAAAAATGATGTTTAAGTAGATAACAACAAGGTTTTGAAAACTGACAGCAATTTTTGGCTAGTGTATTCATTTAAAACAAAAAGACCTTCTGACTTCATGTAACAGGTCCCTACAAGACAAAAGGTTTTTGTTTTATCTCGTCCCTTCAGGAACAGATAACGTTCTCAGCTGCTTGAACCCAGTTGGGGTCAGTTGGTTCAAAATATCTGTAACAACATTTAAAAAGAAGTTTTCTAAAACCTAAATTGTACACAGTGTAGCACAGTGCTGCTAAGAACTGGCTGAACTGGATCTCATGTTTTGAGGAAATCCCACACTGAGACTATTTTAGGAAAAATATTTACTTTTCTGTCATAAATATAGTAATGAATTTTCAATTAATAGCATTTGGAGTAACACAAGACGGGAATAAGATTTTGTAATAAAATTTACTGTGATATTTTATACTTCTTTACTCAAGCATTCAGTTATTTTGCTCAGCAAGTATGTTAACCCACTTAATGATAGTCAGTAGTAAACCAATGTCTTATACACTCACCTAAAGGATTATCAGGAACACCTGTTCAATTTCTCATTAATGCAATTATCTAATCAACCAATCACATGGCAGTTGCTTCAATGCATTTAGGGGTGTGGTCCTGGTCAAGACAATCTCCTGAACTCCAAACTGAATGTCAGAATGGGAAAGAACGGTGATTTAAGCAAGTTTGAGCGTGGCATGGTTGTTGGTGCCAGACGGGCCAGTCTGAGTATTTCACAATCTGCTCAGTTACTGGGATTTTCACGCACAACCATTTCTAGGGTTTACAAAGAATGGTGTGAAAAGGGAAAAACATCCAGTATGCGGCAGTCCTGTGGGCGAAAATGCCTTGTTAATGCTAGAGGTCAGAGGAGAATGGGCCGACTGATTCAAGCTGATAGAAGAGCAACTTTGACTGAAATAACCACTCGTTACAACCGAGGTATGCAGCAAAGCATTTGTGAAGCCACAACACGCACAACCTTGAGGCAGATGGGCTACAACAGCAGAAGACCCCACCGGGTACCACTCATCTCCACTACAAATAGGAAAAAGAGGGTACAATTTGCACAAGCTCACTAAAATTGGACAGTTGAAGACTGGAAAAATGTTGCCTGGTCTGATGAGCCTCGATTTCTGTTGAGACATTCAAATGGTAGAGTCAGAATTTGGCATAAACAGAATGAGAACATGGATCCATCATGCCTTGTTACCACTGTGCAGGCTGGTGGTAGTGGTGTAATGGTGTGGGGGATGTTTTCTTGGCACACTTTAGGCCCCTTAGTGCCAATTGGGCATCGTTTAAATGCCACAGGCTACCTGAGCATTGTTTCTGACCATGTCCATCCCTTCATGACCACCATGTACCCATCCTCTGATGACTACTTCCAGCACGATAATGCACCATGTCACAAAGCTCGAATCATTTCAAATTGGTTTCTTGAACATGACAATGAGTTCACTGTACTAAAATGGCCCCCACAGTCACCAGATCTCAACCCAATAGAGCATCTTTGGGATGTGGTGGAACGGGAGCTTCGTGCCCTGGATGTGCATCCCACAAATCTCCATCAACTGCAAGATGCTATCCTATCAATATGGGCCAACATTTCTAAAGAATGCTTTCAGCACCTTGTTGAATCAATGCCACGTAGAATTAAGGCAGTTCTGAAGGCGAAGGGGGGTCAAACACCGTATTAGTATGGTGTTCCTAATAATCCTTTAGGTGAGTATGTAATTTAGATTTTGAAAAAAATCTATTTTTTTTTATCAAGAATGGTCCAGGTATTCTTAAGAATTTTACCACAGTTTATTAACTTTGATCTGCTTAACCATTTCCCTTCGTTTTGACTTTTCAATATACATGAGGGACTACCCCATGAAGGGAACTCTGTTTGATAACTATAGGAACTGGATAGAAAAAGAATGCTGATTGTTAAGTACGAGAGTCAGTCAGTCATTGTCTAACCAGCTTTGTCCTGAACAGTGTTGCAGGGGGTGCTGGAGTCTATCCCAGCCAGCATAGGGCACAAGGCAGGAACAAACCCTGAACAGGGTGCCAGTCCATCACAGGGCAAACACACATACACCCCAATCACACACTAGGCCCAATTTAGTACTGCCAACCCACCTAACTTGCATGTTTTTGGACTGAGGGATGAAACCCATGCAGGGAGGACCTGGTACTGCGAAACAGCAGCGCTACCATTGCGCCAGCATGCTGCCCAAATATGAGAGTGCATAATTTAATTTTAAATGTTAATGTTTGGAATGTAGTACTGACTGTAGTTTAGAATGTTGTACAATAAAGGTAAATAATAAAAAAGAAATATAAAGAGCTTAGCTATGGCATATGCTATGATAAGATGGCTAAAGTTTTCACTTTTAAAAGAGTAAGATATGTCAGTGTACTCTCTTGTCCTCAACACCACCTTTTTTGACAAGGAAGGTTTATTTCTTTTTACTTCCTGCACTTTTACTATTCCTCACACATGCTTTGAATAGTCATTACAAAGATGGCATCACTCAATGTGTGCATTTGTGTTTATAACAAAGCTGAGATATAGGATAAAAAGCTCTCGCTCACTGCAGAAGGAGTTTTCAAGTCTCTTCTGTCATACTGTGCAAACATACAGAGCACAGATTTATTATTTTGAAATGGCGAGAGGCTTTCAAGTGGTGATCCAAGAAAGAGGTCAGAGAGGCTTGGTCAATAAACACTAGATTGATTAAAGCAACGGAAAAACAAAAAGGATAAGCAATAATTGTTAGTCTTTAAGCAAACAAGAGATAAAAACTTGAAAGAAATTAAATTGTTCAAAAAGGTATTTGGTGTCAATGGCTCCTTTACTTTGAAACGAAAAAGCAAATGATCTTTGCCCAAGGCTGTTAACCTGTCTCAGTCTGAGTATTGGAACAAGAAAAGCAAAAATGGCACAGAAGAAGTCACTGAAAAATTTCTCAAAATGAGGAAAAATATTAAAAAAAAACAAACTGGCAGAATTCCTTCATTTCTAACACCTTTCTTCTCCATTGACCTCCTAACTAAAGGACTCTTGGATATTTTATCCTGTTTGGATTTCTTTTGCTCCCAAGGTGTTTCCAAACAAAAAAAAAAATATCCAATATTGTGGTCCTCAAATAGACTCTTGGAAAACCCTGTGCCTATGGGTTTTTAGACAAATGCAGACCAAAGGGATATTTATGCTCAGAAACTAAAATGGCCCAATTATTCTGTGCTTGGATTTATGCAGGTGCAATGCTGGTTGCCATTATGCAAGAAAGAGACAGAAGCACAAAAACCAGAACCTTTTTGATTGAACTGAGAAATCAATGTGAGAAGCTAATTCATATCTTCAAAACTCCCATGAGTACTGCCAAAGCTGTTCCAGCAAAACCCTTACTGAATCACATGTTTGAGGACTTTGATGAAGAGCAGGAGAAAGTGCATTCAAAACAGACACCTGGGTACATTGTTTTCCGAGTAAGGGTTTTTGAAATTAGAAAGTAATAGCCATGTTATGCAGAATTGGGAAAACATAACAAATATGAATGGGATCTTCTTCTATTTTCTGTTTTTTTTTCCCCACACTTCAAAGATGTGCATGCTAAGTTAATCTCTAACTCTAAACTGGCCTAAGTGAGTATGCCAAATGTTAACACTTCATCTACTATTGCTTTCTGTCAAGTGATACCAAGATAAGATAAGATTCTTGTTGCTCTAAACATTGGATTAATCAGGTGAAATATAAGGATGAATGCACAGGTAGGTAGATGAAGATATTAAAACACAACAGTTACTTGCCAAACAAATGAGCCTGATTGATTAAAACATTTTATTACATTCACTATTATGTTCATTGTTCGTAAGTTGTAATTTAACAACCAATTCCTTTTTTTTCTTTAGTACTTTGTGATGGTTTTGGTTGGCTACATCTGACACAGCTTCCTTAAATTGTTGAAAACATGTTCAAGGATGAGCTGGGCAAAAGAAGATATATACAATGAAGAGGTAGGTGTGAAATCTTTGTACTTTTACTTTTCAAACAAGGGTGTAAATTAGTACAGTGCTTCTTTCAATATATAAATACATAATGTAATAATAATAGGTGAAACCTCCTAAAAACAAGTAGTTAAAATGTCACAAAATAATCAATAGAAATTAGAGTAAAACCACAGGCAGGATCTATTCTTTTATTATTGGATCTTTTATTGAATTTATTTAAAGCATATAACATTCCACACAATCAAGTCAAACTTAATAAAACTAATGTCAAAGATGAGACGAGCTACAAAAAAGATTTGGGGTAGCCACCCACATAATTTTTCCTGAATGCAAATGTAAAAATTGTTAGTACAGAGGTGTACAGGTTTGAGTCCAAAACAGAACTAACTGGTGAGGTTGAGATGGTGGGTTTTTAAAACCCCTTAACATGCACACGTACCGGTCCCGGTACATAACGACGATTTTACGGCGTCACAATCATGTCACAGTCATGTGTGCATGCCCCTCTGTCATGCACCTTGACATACTACACATCAAATGAAAATTCAGAGTCTCGTCTTACCGATGATATAAACCATTTTGACACACAACAACCACAGCACTGACACTAAATCCTTTTTTACAGAGAAGTAAATACTTTTAAGAGCTGACTTTTCCTACCTTTGACTACCTTTGAAGGCTCTCTGCAAGTCAAACATCAATATTTCCGAGCAATATTGATCTCATTCTGTCCGTAAGGCTCCAGGGAATGTAATCCAGTAAAACGATTAGGTCCAAAACACACGATAGATCCTCAAAGGGACAAAAACTCCAGAAAACGTTTTTTAACTCAAGACTAGCTCCGACTTTTTTTTTCATTTCCATTGGTCATATCAGACGTAATTTGTTTCTGTCGGCAATAACCATGCTAAAGCATGTTACACGGAAGTGTTAGCTTCTGATTGACACCTAAGTTGGCCAATTACGATGGGTCTGGGGGGTGACTGGCACCTCGTATAGCCAACGAGTGTCACAGACAGCTGAACAATGACGCACAACTCCAAACCCTGGTAGAATCTACCAGTTTGATTGGACGCTGTGAGTGTCATTCCAGACTTACACCCAATGAGCAGCTGAGCACGTCGATATGTAACTTGCCATACCAACTTGTAAACAAAACCGATCGGAGCTGCGCAAGCTGGCATTTGTGCCAGTCTGCAGACTTGGTGCGTGGTTGTTTATTGTGATTTCACCTAGTTTTTTCGCATTTTAAATATGGAAATAGTACAGATAAACATAAATACACTCTTGATTAAATAATAGATGCATGTACGCGGCATGAAAGTGATCAATCGGACCAGGTGACGTCTAATGGCAAAGAGTGACATGCGACACGCCCTTGTGCTTTCTGCCTGCTAACGATTGCTACAATCAGTGGCACGTGGAAAAACGCTGAGCTGTATTGTAACAGTTTGTAACAAAATGTATATAGTTTGTGTGCATTTTAATAAAAAAAAGTAAAAAATAAAATATATATATTTTTAGCCCATAAGACTTGTTTTGACTATTTTTATATTGAAATGTGTACTTTTTTATTGTTTTTATTATGGAATATGAATTTCCATAACTAATAGAGTGACACTGTGTGTAGATATAGATTCCTTTAGGTGTAAGCTTTCAGTAGAGCCCTCATTGATATCTGTGGGTTGAAGCATTCAAAAGTTATTACACTTTTTCCATACGTTCCAAAATGTGGATAATGGATAAACCATAGGTCCCTCTAAAAAGCACCTGGACATGCCCACATAAAACTGGTGTAAAATGTCATTTTACAGGTATTCTTTTCAAATTTGAAATGTGAGTAGTCAACAAGTTATTCTGTTGGTACATAGTGTGTTTCTGTCCCCACCTACCTACTGCAGCTATAGAGGCCTTTATTTTCACAAAAACTTAAGCGAGAACAAAAAATTCATTTTTCTGTGAGTTCTAATGTGCATAACTTTTGATCAGTCACACCTACAGTGATTCTGACTACTAAGGGTGAAACTAGAGAATGTTACCTTTACAAAGAGAACAAACGTGTTTATACTCCAAATAGTTCAATAACAGCAATGATTCTAATTTGGAGAGGTCAAATTACAAGCGATTTAGCAAAAATGACCCCGCGATAAGGGGTGCGGCAGAGGAAGTGAGGTAATTATGACCGAAACCAGAAGTGACATAATCATGCTTGAGAACGAAAGGGGCATCTTCTGAACCGGAAGTGATGTCACTGGGCTCCTGACCAGAAGTGATGTCATGGAGGCCAGGTGGAATTTCCCGTAATGGGTCTGCAGTGGAAAAACAGAAAGGATCAGTGCACCTTATACACCCCCACCCCAACCCCATAGGTCTGGTTTAGAACTACCTTACTTCGAGCCCATGCAGACGTGTGACACTAAATACAAATCAACCCCCACCTATGAGAAAGAGAGGAAGGCCAACAGCCACAGTAAAACTGTTCGGACTAGTAAAGAGAGAAAGGAGTCTTTTTCCCCAATATAAATGCTTATTCTAAAATGTTATTGAATAGGTCCTAACAGGTTTTTAAAAAGTTTTGAACAGATCCTCTAAGTGATAATTACATTTTTTTTTCCAGTTTCAAATAGTATATAACATCAGTTACCCACTGACTTAAAAGAGGTGGTCTAGGATTCTTCCAGATGAGCAAGATAAATCTACGTGCTAATAGTGAAGTAAAGGCAATTACAGTTTGTTTGTCCTTCTCCACTTTAATCCCATCAGGGAGTACACCAAATACAGCTGTTAATGGATTAGGAGGGATTGTGACACCAAGGCTGTCTGATAGGCATTTAAAAATTTTCATCTAGAAAGATGTTAATTTGGTACATGCCTAAAATATGCGGCCCAGTGAAGCTGGGGCTCAATTGCTATATTTGCAGTTTGGATCTTGACCTGGAAACATTTTAGACAATTTTAAATGAGACAGATGTGCTCCATAAAAGATTTTAAGTTGAATAATTGTATGCTCTGCACATATGGACCTCAAGTGAATTCTGTTCACTCCGTTTCTGAAATGATGAGTAAGAGTTCCTTTTCCCACTGTGCTCTGGAATCTTTAAAAGGAATGGGACTTCAAAATGTTTATATATTATAGAAATGAGTCCCCAAGACTGATGAATATCTCTTCTGGAATAGAAATAGGAGGAAGGTGAGGAAAACTGGGCAGATTTTGTTTAGCAAAGTTTCTAATATGGAGATAGTAGAAAAATTGTGTTGATGGGTGATTAAATTTAGAGTGTAATTGTTCATAGGATGTAAAGACATTACTTTTTTAAAAAGTCTCTAAATGATTTTATCTCATATGTTTCCCAAACATTAAAAACTGTGTAAGCTTGAGAGGGTGAAAAAAGGTGGTTATCATGTAAAGGTGCCACAGATAAAATATTCTCTAACTTAAAGTGCTTCCTACATTGGTTCCATATTCTGAGTGCATGAAGAACAAATGGGTTGTTTGTGTATTGACGATAACTTGTATTTACTGGTGTACAAAGCAAGGAATATAAGTGCTGCAGGATTTCATTTCTATTGCAGACCAAGCCTATTTGTGTTCATCTACAGTGGTGCTTGAAAGTTTGTGAACCCTTTAGAATTTTCTATATTTCTGCATAAATATGACCTAAAAGATCATCAGATTTTCACTCAAATTCTAAAAGTAGATAAAGAGAAACCAGTTAAACAAATGAGACAAAAATATTATACTAGGTCATTTATATATTAGGGAAAATGATCAAATATTACATATTTGTGAGCGGCAAAAGTATGTGAACCTTTGCATTCAGTATCTGGTGTGACCCACCTTTGCAGCAATAACTGCAACTAAACGTTTCCGGTAATTTTTCATAATTTCTGCACACCGGCATGGAGGAATTTTAGCCAATTCCTCCGTACAGAACAGCTTCAGCTCTGGGATGTTGGTGGGTTTCCTCACATTAACTGCTTGGTTCAGGTCCTTCCACAACATTTCGATTGGATTAAGCTCAGGACATTCCAAAACATTAACTTTATTCTTCTTTAACCATTCTTTGGTAGAACGACTTGTGTGCTTAGGGTCATTGTCTTGCTGCATGACCCACCTTCTCTCACAACTTAATTGCAGTTTTTGCTGCAAAGGGGGGGTCACAACTTAGACTCATGGACAGACATGGTGAGACTGGTCTGTATGATGTACATTGTAATAAGTCTTTTTTTTTAGGAAAAATGGTAATTAATGCTTGGGAAAAAGTTTGAGGTAGATTTTTTTTTTGTCTATGGCTTCTATAAATGATGCTGACAAGAGAGGTGCTAACTTAACTTGAAATTTTGTATAAAACTCAGCAGGGTAGCTATCAGGACTTGGGACCTCATGCATAACGCTGTGTGTAGAATTCACAATAAAACATGGCATACGGACAAAAGCGGAAATGTGCATACACACAAAAAAATCCAGTTGCATAAATCTGTGCATACGCCAACTTTCATGTTCTCCCGCTACATAAATCCTAGTCAGCATGAAAAGTAACAAACGTGCAAGCACCTGCTACCCCACCCTGTCTCCTCCCAGAATTACGCCTCTTTGACTATGCAAATCAATATAAATAATTCTTAAGTTCAGCGTTCTGTGAAAAGAAATGGCAAAAGCACAGAGGAAAATAGAAAAATTTCAGCGAATACCAAGTGGAGGCAAGGAGAAATGTACTATTTGTTGGTTTAAACCGGCGTATAAACAACAAAACGAAGTTGATTGAGTGACATACAGTGTCGGAGAAACTCGAAAGTTCAAGTTCACAAAGTTGCACGGTATCCAAAATAAAAAAGAGTTGTCAGATATCAAAGTCGCCATGAAAAAATCAGTTGTAGCCCACCGTCTGAGGGTCATATAGAAGCTTATTAGGGTACAGAGAAAAGATAAAAAAAATAGGCACACAGTGGGAAAAAAAAGCTTGAAATGTCAACTTTAATCTCGAAATTTCCACTTTAATCATGTAGTTTATTGTGTCATTAAAGTAGAACATCATAAACTTCATCTTAAAATCGTTTAATTTACTAGTTTCTCAAATACCATCGTAACTAAAGTAGCACATTAAATGCTTTGCGTTTCTTAAACAGGCTTTCTCTTCTTCCGACAGGACACAGAATCCACTACATTATGTTATAGCTCTATGAATAATTTAAATACTGAGATGTATACTTAATATCATTTTCATGATGAGGAGTTAAAGCATGTATTAAACATGGGAACACGGTGGTGCTGTGATAGTGAAGACCTGGCGCCCCGTATAGAGGTTGTTCCTGCCTCCTGCAAGATGCTTGCAGCGCTGTTCGCTACCTTCAATGAAATAATTTATTGTAGCAGTACTGTCTGTACTGTCCTTCCTTTTCTTTCTCCAAGTAACTAATCAACACACAATCAGCTCTGTATTAGATGTCAAGCCATCTGTAAGCTTAGAACACCGATTCTTCAAAACCTTTAAGGAACATTGAAATATCTTCATAGTGCATGTTTAATTATTCTATCCATCTATCTATCTAGTGTTGCGTCAGTCCCAGCGCTGTGACACCATGTCCTCACATGTTTAATTATTAACAATATAGATTATTTAAATGATGTTAAAATGTTATCTGCATAATGTAATAAACATACTTTGCTGCATTTCATCTTAAAAATTATATCGTCAACATATGTAAATACACGCTTTATAAAGTGATTTAGGTTGTGCAATATTATAACTGTATCACAAGTTTACAGTGAGGTAATTGTACTTATAAGTACAAACAGTTCCACCAGGTACACTTGATGGAATGATTCAGTGCATTTACAGCTCTTGGGATGAAGCTGTTTCTGAACTGCAAGGTCCCTACAAAAAAGGCTCTGAGCATTTGCCGTATAGGAGAAGCTCGAATAGACTGTGTGCATGGCTGAGGCAGTGTGTGCTATATGCTGTATTTCGATAATTCTCTTTCCAATCAGCTGCAGTAGAGCTGTGATTCCACACTCAGATACAGTGGGATAAATACTCTGACTGGTGCAGAGAGAGTAACAATGCTAAAGCAGCTATGGTATTTGGCCATTCTGTGGACTATTATATTGTTACAGATTAATTACAATTAGATGCCTTATACTAATAAATGATATGCGGTTAATTTCAGTGTATTTGATAAAGCCGCTTCAGGGATGTTGATCTAAAAAATAAATGGAAACCACACAGGAACAGTAGCACTGCTCTGACGCTGGGTGCTGCCAGTTTGCAAAACCGAGCAGAGAACTTTCGTATGCCAGGGATTGAGCTGGTGTGAAAATGTGTGTCGCTTTACGCCAAGTTTAGTATTTATACATCATGATGTGAGTGTGGAAACAGGCGTACGCAACATTTTTGTGCATACTCACCATTTATACATGAGGCCCCTGGTGCTTTCCCACTCTGAAGTGAGTTTATAGAGGTCTAGTAATTCTGATAATATCTAGCCATGGTATCTGTAATGTATCAAAAGGCAGATTAGATTGTGTCTTGTGTTCTTTAAACTGAGTAGAATATAAGGAGTTATAGTAGTCTCTAAAAGTGTGCATTATATTTTCATGGCCAATGATTCTATCTCTGTCTGTGTTGGTGATTACTGATATTGTATTATGAACTTCTTGCTTATGGATTTGTTGCGCTAAGATCTTGTTAGTCTCCTCTCCGTGTTCGTAGTAATGATGTTGAGATATATGAGTTGTTCTGTTTTTTTTGTTGTCCAATTGTTGAGTTCTGATTGCAAAGCCTGTCTTTTCCTAAACAGTGTCTCATTTAGAAACCTGGCATGTTCTTGATCTATTCTGGTAATTTCACTGATTAACTCTGATGCCTTCTTAGTTTCCAATTTATTTATGTGGGAAAGATATGAGATAATATGTTATCTTAAAAATGCCTTCAGAGTTTCCGAGAGTATACCTGTAGAAATTTCAAAGGATGCAGTTGTCTCTAAAAAAATCAGTTTGCTTGGATATAAATTCTGTACCGTTCTCACCAGTTAATGAAAAGAGGTTAAGGTACCAGTTGCAAGATGAGTATTAGGGCATAGTGATGTGAGTGCCATAATCATGGGCAAGAAATTGGTATCTATAAAGAAATAATCAATTCTTGAGTAACAATGATGTACTGATGAGAATAAGGAATATGCTGTTAAGTGTAGATTTAGAAATCTCCATGGGTGTGATAAGTCATGATCAATTAAAAATGGTGTGATTATTTTTGCAGTGTTAGATGTTGTCATCACTGTAGCTGAAGACCTATGTAGGTCTGGATTTAAAACACAATTAAAGTCTCTGGCCTTTATAATTTTGTGAGTGTTCAAATTAGGAGTGGATACAAATAAGTTTTAGATGAAATCTCTTATCATCCACATTGGGTGAATACATATTTATCAAACTCACTTTACAATTTAATAGATTACCCATAACCATCATATATCACCTTTCAGGATCTGATGCTGCAAATGAAATTGTTCTCTGAATTAAGATTCACACATCTCTAGTTTTCTTTGTATAGCTGGAGTGGAATATTTGGCTAGTCCAATCTCTTTGCAACCGAAACTGAGCCTCACTTAATAAGTGGGTCTCCTGTGAAAACACTATCATGGCATTTAGACTTGTTAGGTGAAAGAATACTTTCTTCCTCTTTAGTTCATGATTGAGACCTTTGACATTCCAAATCACATATAGAGACATTGCTTCTGAAATTTTGTTGTCATGATATAATCTTAAATTTCCAATATTGAAAGGAATTATGGCTATGAAGCCTATTGTTGTGTTGGCACTTACAATTGTGGTGATGAAAAGGACGGATCAAAATAGCTTGCTCTCATTCTCTCCTCCACCAACACCCCCACCCTCATTTTGCCTCCCCAAGTGAGGCTAGACTGCATTTCACAAAGTCCCAATCATCTGACATGCCTAGAGAGAAAGCACATCCAGAACAAAACAAGCCCCTCAAGCAGCGGTGTAGAAGGAATAAAGTACCGATATCTATTGCCGGTACAGTCCAAATACTATAAGCCTAGAATATGATATAAAAACAGTCTTGAAAGAATAAACCCAGGGTATAATGTTAAACAGTACCCATGGAGTGCAGATAACGTATAATAGTACACTCCTAATACAATAAACCAAAGGTGTGATTTTAAACAGTCCCGTTTAGAAAGAAAAAAATATATACATATATATGCACATACACACACATATATGCAAGTATATATATACACATGCATACACACACCCATACATATACAATTATAATTGTAATTAAAATGTTAAAATAGCAGGAAAGGAAATAAAATGTGTGATAAAATGTATAATTATGGCAAAAGTCTCAATAGAAATAGGACAAATTCCAGGTACAATTTTCCTTGCCTTACCAGGACACGTGATTTTCAATAGTATTTTAAAAAGTGTCAGGATCAGTTTTTTAGCTCCTTTTTGTCCTGTAAAATTTGTCTTGAATATCCACTCTCAATTTAACAGGATAGACAAGGCTGTATCTGATTTTGGCTTTGCGTGAATGCTATTTGATGCTGTAAATTGCAGTGCGTTTAGCAGCTGTTGAAAGTAAAAAAAAGTCAGGGAAATTACAAATACGGTTATTTTCAAATATAATCTCTTGTTTCAATCAGAGAAGTAACATCAAATTAATCTTGAATTGTAATTCATTGAAGTGTACAATGAAGCTTATAGGTTTTGAGGTGTTCGATCCATGCATGCGGTAAGCTGCTGATATCCTGGTGTCTGATTTGAAGTCCTCTCCATTTATTTGAGAGAATAATTCAGCGATGATATTCACTAGGTTTGGGCTTTCATTGTTTTCTGGGAGACCTTCAATTTAAAGCCATCAGTAGTCATGGGGCCTCTCTCTTGCATCTCTGTTGCTTACCCAATTGGTCTCTGTAGCGAGCACAGACACTTGCCAACAAATGCAGTCATCCTTCATCCAGGTCCTGGCTCCCACCACCAGTCACTTGGTGTCTTGCAGGGCATCATGTCAAGCCTCACTCCATTTCCTGTCTGCCACCATCTCACAGCCTTAAGCCGGAATTCCACATGATTGCTCCTGTTTCTTGGTCATTCAGCAGGAGTAACCCCTGTGTCTCACCTATATCACCAGCCACACTCTCCTACTCTGGGACTCACAAACTCATCTATTTTCCTACTCTCAAAACACACGGACTCTGACTTGCATCTGCCTTCCTTCTACTTTCATTTCTTCCGTTTTAACCTTCGCTTTTTCTTACATTTTCACTCCTTGTCTCTAATCCCCCTGTTCTCTGCTCAGGCTCATTTTATAGTATTATTGATGCAGGTGCGCTGGCGATAATTAGGTACCAGAGCTCTAATGAGGCAATCAATCAAATTCCCCATGTCCACATAAATGTACGGTCAACCAATTACCCCATCCACCTCTGGAACTGCCCAGCCGTGCTACCAATCACACCCGCACCCCCTCTGAGCATGCTCACATTTATATTTATTTAAAACTTGCACATTGCCACGGATCTAAATGCATCCTATCACATGTTGTAATGTAATTAAAGTCTTTATTTTCCAGGTCATACCTTTATCATATAAATACAGAAATACTAATCAGAATTTTGGTAGAAATTTAATAAGTTTTCCTTAATTTACTAAATTTCATTTTACCTTATATTGCTTGAAATATTTGAAATATTTCAGTTATTTAAGATTTTGCTAGTATTTGACAAATGCAACTTGATTAATTCAATATTTTACTTTTGATGGCATTTTTGTATGCATCTGTGGATTCAAATAAGAGATCAAAAGCTACAGAACAAAGACTAAATATAAAATAAGTAAATGAAAATTAGAAAATAAGACTTCTCTAAATAAAAAAGCTACTGCATCTAATATCAATTCCAAATAGTCTGGTTCTCTGGTGCTCTTTGCAGCATCTAGAGCAAAGCAAGAACCAACCCTGAATATGTTGCAAGTCTACCAAAAGACTCATACATATTCAGACCAGTTCAAGTTCAAAATAAACTGCTGCTGCCAACAGTCTCAGCAGATGAAACAATAAAATTACGATCTAAAGTTTACTCCAGGAAAAACTAATACTGTGGCTGATTTGTGTTTGATTCCTGAAAGCACAGCTGATTTCAGCTCCCTAGATCGTAACGCTGTCCTCATCCACATCATTACAAGAGCTCTCTTGCACTAGTCCACTGATTTTCACCTCTTTTCTCTTCTTCACTAAAGTATGGCCATTCAAAGACTTCCAGAACCTGGAGCCATTTTCTTATATTAAAAAAGAGTTATCCTACAGCAATAATATGAACATCACAAATGGCAATCCAATAGTGTTCCCATATGAGTTTGGCTTAGTGTTGAAGGTTGCAAAGGAAGGCTCTCAGGGTAGTTCAAATGCCAAGAAATGATTTTTGGAGTACATGTGGTAGCCTAGAATATACTGTATTATTGATCAAGTGTAATACTGAAAAGAGCTGCCTGCTTCTCCAAAAAAAATGTGTCCATTATCTCTATTTCCACTTTAGTCTTTATTTTTTACTTACCAGTCTTGGAATATCTTTAAATAGATATTTGTGGAAAACCACACAACATCCTGCATCAGTAATATTACTGTCATTTCTGACATTCATGACAAACATTCAAAGATGTCTCGTTATTGCTGTTAGTGCCCAGATGTCTTTGTCATTGCCAATCTCACTGTGCCACCACTTTGATTCATCACGTAAATGCACTGTCATGCACATATACATGGGAGGCAGCTTAAATGACCAAAATAAAGTAATTCCTCACCAAGCCGGGCTGGCAGGGTGCAGTAAACTTCTCTCTTTTATTCTTTCAGACCAAACATGGGAAATTCTGCCAGGACCCGATGATGTCAGTTCTGGTTCTGGCTCAGATGACTCCACATCCTGTTCCAGCCTCGATTACATCACTTCTGGTTCCAGCCACGAGGACATCACTTCCGCCAACGTGCCTTAAATACCAGTCAACTTCCACTTCTGAACTCAGATCTGTTTTGGACTGAACCTGTACACAATTGTACTACCAATTTTCATTTCTTTGCAGCCTTATTCAAGTATACGGGTGGCTGCCCCAAACCTTTTTCCTGTGTCAAGGCGATTCCTTTCACAGCACATTAGTGTGGCCTCTGACTGATATGCAAATTAAGGATAGTAATATTTCAATCAAAATCTGAAAAAAGGGCCAGTTGGTAAAGAGCTTCCTATTTCAAACTGTGTTTCCGAGACACTTCTACACTATCTGGCAACATGATATCCCATGACATGTGTCTTTACAGCTCTTTTGGTGATTGAAAGTGATTTGCCCCTGGACAGGCTAGGGATGCAGAACTGAGGATTCTGGATAGCTACAGGCTGAGCAATACAAGGGTTACTAAGTTAAATGAAAAATACAGCTACATCCAGCACAGAATTCATCAAGATGAAAAGTTACACATTTTTTTGGTCACCCTACTAAACATCAGTTGCCAAATTAGTGTAGACATCTTAGAGTGAGAAGATGGCAGTTTAGTCTCTCACAGCCTGCTCCTCCACCTGCAGAACTGTGCTTGACTACTTTTTCAGGTGGACCGTGTTTCCCGAGTTAAACTTGTGCATGTCTTCCAAATTGTTCCTCCCTCTTCATCTTCATTATTATTCCAATTGCATATTCCAGAATGGATGTCTTCATTGATTAGATGTTAAAATGTAGGTGCAGAGAGCCACTTGTCAAGCACATAGACAGCAATCACCATTTAAAGCAAGGACACTGGATCCGTAAGGCAGTAGCGCTAATTACTGGCCACCATTAATACACGGCTGGGATATATAGTGTCAAAAATTATTAAAGCATGGGGATTCTACCAAGGAGATCCAGCCAAATTATAAACAATTTGTTGAAGAAGTAATCATCTTTCTACAGTCCAATTAAATTCCCAACACTATCATTCCCTATTTTACTTTGTAAAATGTATCCTCAGGAAGCAATATTTTACTGTTTAATCACACCTTAATTGAAAACTCTTTAGGCAAAATCAGAACATATGCATCAAATATAATATACATAATGTAAAAGAAAGTTTTTCAGCTATAAAATAGGAAACAGATACTTAATCCATTTATTCAGCAGAAGACAAAACATAAATAAAGTGAAGTGTAAGCATTTAGTGTATAATTTGCGAAGAATGTGTATTGCTATTAATAAACTGGAGGAATCCTATAAAACAGGGAGTTTAAGCCAAGGCCATAGAGTACTTTAGTCTTCAAAAATAAAAAACAAAACATAATGTTCTCAAAGCCATCAATGTAGGGTCATGGGGCTGGTGCCTAAATGAAATTATTGGGAGGAAACAGCCCTGGATGGGGCACCACTCCATCACAGGACCACTCACACTAGAGGCATCCTGGAATCAACAAGTTGCCTGACAAGCATGTCTTTGGGGATATGGAGGAAAACCTAAAAACCCACATAAAGCACCTATTGAACAGCTCACCCCTTTGGAAGATTTCCCATTTTATTGTTACATAACAATGACTTGCATTAGATTTAATTTGCATTTTTTGACAGTAAAAAGAATCCCTTAATGCCAAAGTGAAAACAGATATCTACAAACTGATTTAAATTAGTTGCAAATATAAAACACAAAATAACTGATCACCACAAACATTCACCCCCTTGAAGTCAGTATTTAGTAGATGCACCTTTAGCAGCCATGACAGCCTTGATTCTATATGCACAGGTCTCTGTCAGCTTTGCACATTTGGAATCTGTAACTTTTCCCCATTTGTCATTGCAGAGCTGTTCGAATTTAGCCTTTTTCAAATTCAGCCACATATTCTCAACTGCAATTCCAGGACATTCTTGTGTGTCTTCTTGGCATTATGTTTTAGGTTATTCTCTTACTGGAAAACAAATCTCTCAATACACAGGTTTCTTGCAGACTGCATCAGATTTTCCTCCAAAAGTTCCCTGTATTTTGCTGCATACATTTTATCTTCTACTGTCACAAGCCTTCCACAGCCTGCTGCAGAGAAACGTCCTTACAGCATGATGATGCCACCACCATGCTGGTGGGATGGTGTGTTTTTGATAATGTGCAGTGTTTGGCAAACATTGTGTTTAGTCTGATAGAGAAAAAAAACACAATTTTCTCATCGGACCATAGAACCTTCTTCCATCTGATATCAGAGTCTATCATGTGTCTATGGTGTGTTTTGTCTCCCTTTGCTACTCTCCCAAAAAGAAACGACTGGAGAATCACCTGGGCAACAGTTCTTGTATGCATAATCTCTCCAATTTTATCCATTGCAGCTTTTAACTCCTTCAGAATTATTACAGGTGGCCTTGCTCATTAGTCTTCTTCTTGCCGATCATTCGGTTTTTGTGGATGGCCTGCTCTAGGCAGACTTACAGCTGTGTCTTACACTTTCCTTTTCTCAATGATGAATTTTGCTGGACTACAAAGGATTTTGATATTTTCTTGTGTCCATCCCTTGACTTGTGCTTTTCAGTTGCCTTTTCACGGACAAGTTAGGGGTCTTCTTTTGTATTCATTGTGTAGAATAGACCCTCATACTAACTCACCAACAGTTACTCCCTCCCCCTGATAAAGTACATTTATATTACAATCAATTAAAAGTCCTTGACTAAAGACAGGTGATTTCATTTTAACTAATTAAAGCCAAAGCCAATTGGCTGCACCATTGATGATTTAGATGTGTCAGATTAAAGGGAATGAATACTTACGTGATTAATTATTTTTTGGTTTATATTCTTGACTAGCAAAATACCCGCGGTTCGCAGCGGAGAAGTAGTGTGTTAAAGAAGTTATGAAAAAGAAAAGGAAACATTTTAAAAATAAAGTAACATGATTGTCAATGTAATTGTTTTGTCACTGTTATGAGTGTTGCTGTCATCAAGGATTTGATTATCATTATTTCTTTCAATCAGGTTCGTATTTAGAGGACATGTTGTGTTCAAGTTACATTTCATGTTTGTCAACCGTTGTAAAGATAACAGGTTTCATTCATCGAAGTGTTCACTACCCAAATCGCTATTCGTGAATCTAAGATGTTTAACAGGCATTCCCCGTATTAACTTGTGGATTTGCCTGCGAATATTTAGTGGCAGCATCTCTATGAACTTGTGGAATTGCCTGCGAGTATTTATTGAAAGCGTCTCTATGAACTTGTGGATTTGCCTGTGAGTATTTAGCAACAGCATCTCTATGAACTTGTAGATTTGCCTGCGAGTATTTAGCGACAGCGTGTCTATTAATTCGTGGATTTTTCTGCAAGTATTTGGCGGCAACGTCACTAAGTTGTTTCCGTCTAGCTGCATTAGAAAATGTACCACAATGTCCACGCCTCCTTTTTACTGTTTTCTCACAGCTTGGATTGCTGCAGATTAAGTTTCATGGTTTGTTTCAATTATGTTAGTATTTGCAGGATTTCTGTTGAAGTGACATTCGGCATCTGTCAAGCATTGTAAGCATACAACCGGCTTCATCGATAACTTCACATCCAGCTTTTGAGAGTTGAAACATTCGTAAACATCAAAGTGTCCACTACTCAAATTGTCACCTGTGAATCTAAGATGTTTAAGAGGCATTGGCGGTTCTCCAAAGGTGTAAAATATTTGGCCATTTCGGTACACTTGAAAGCGACAACCGAACAATTCAGCGGCAGCCATCAATTCACATGCTGAAGCATAGGTGAAGGGCTTAAGCATTTCACTCTTATAGTGCTCCTGTGTAGTATAATTATCTCCTGTACCGTCATCAGTCCACACCTTCAACCTGTCCCAGTCATTCAATACATAAGACACAATGTTCCTCCGGATATCAAGAGTGAGCCTGATATGGCCTAAGAGTGGGGATGGGGGACGCAACGCCACCTCACACGGTGACGAAGCTGCAGGCTGTGGGCATATATATGTACATAAGTAGGATTCAGTTATGACCGTTACATGTAGAATTTCGAAATGAAACCTGCTTAACTTTTGTAAGTAACCTGTAAGGAATGATCCTGCCAAATCTCAGCCTTCTACCTACACGGGAAGTTGGAGAATTAGTGATCAGTGAGTCTAGATAGATAGATAGATAGATAGATACTTTATTAATCCCAAGGGGAAATTCACATAATCCAGCAGCAGTATACTGATACAAAGAAATAATATAAAATTAAATAGTAATAAAAATGAAAAGAATTAAAATAAAATTAATGTTCGCATTTACTCCCCCGGGTGGAATTGAAGAGTCGCATAGTGTAGGGTAGGAACGATCTCCTCAGTCTGTCAGTGGAACAGGACAGTGACAAAAGTCTGTCACTGAAGCTACTCCTCTGCCTGGAGATGATCCTGTTAAGTGGATGCAATGGATTCTTCATGATTGACAGGAGTTTGCTTAGTGCCCGTCGCTCTGCCACAGATGTTAAACTGTCCAACTTTAATCCTACAATGGAGCCTGCCTTCTTAACAAGTTTGTCCAGGCGTGAGGCGTCTTTCATCTTTATGCTGCCACCCCAGCACACCACCATGTAGAAGAGGGCACTCGCCACAACCGTCTGGTAGAACATCTGCAGCATCTTACTGCAGATGTTGAAGGATGCCAACCTTCTCAGAAAGTAAAGTCTGCTCTGAGCTTTCTTACATAGAGCATCAGTATTGGCAGTCCAGTCCAATTTGTCATCCAGCTGTACTTCCAGATATTTATAGGTCTGCACCCTCTGCACACAGTCACCTCTGATGATCACAGGGTCCATGAGGGGCCTGGGCCTCCTAAAATCCACCACCAGCTCCTTGGTCTTGCTGGTGTTAAGGTGTAAGTGGTTTGAGTCGCACCATTTAACAAAGTCCTTGATTAACTTTCTGTACTCCTCCTCCTGCCCACTCCTGATGCAGCCCACAATAGCAGTGTCATCAGCGAACTTTTGCACGTGGCAGGACTCCGAGTCATATTGGAAGTCTGATGTATATAGATTGAACAGGACGGAGAAAGTACAGTCCCTCGGTGCCCTGTATTGCTGCACACAATGTCAGACCTGCAGTTCCCAAGACGCACATATTGAGGTCTGTCTGTAAGATAGTCCACAATCCATGCCACAAGGTGTGAATCTACTCCCATCTCAGTCAGCTTATCCCTAAGGAGCAGAGGTTGGATGGTGTTGAAGGCGCTAGAGAAGTCCAAAAACATAATTCTTACAGCACCACTGCCTCTGTCCAGGTGGGAGAGGGATCGGTGTAGCATATAGATGATGGCATCCTCTGCTCCCACCTTCTCCTGGTATGCTAACTGCAGAGGGTCGAGGGCGTGGCGGACCTGTGGCCTCAGGTGGTGAAGCAGCAGCCGCTCCATGGTCTTCATCAGATGTGACGTCAGAGCAGCAGGCCGGAAGTCATTCAGCTCACTAGGACGTGATACCTTTGGGACAGGAGTGATACAAGATGTTTTCCAAAGCCTCAGGACTCTCCCCTGTTCCAGGCTCAGGTTGAAGATGCGCTGTAGAGGACTCCCCAGTTCCAACGCACAGGCCTTCAGCAATCGTGGCGATACACCATCTGGACCCGCTGCTTTGCTGGCACAAAGTCTTTTCAGCTCTCTGCTCACCTGGGCTGCTGTAATTGTGGGTGGGGATGTCTCACCTATGCTGGTATCAGCAGAAGGATGGTTGGAGGATGCAGTACTCCGAGGTGAGAGTGGGTTACTGTGATCAAACCTATAGTCTGTGAGGGCTTTGCCTTTTATTAGTATAGATTAATTTACATCGCTTAGAATGGATCGGTTTTCACTTTGACATTAAAGAGTTTTTTTCTGTTGATCATTGACCAAATCAGGCAAATTAAATCCGCTGTGTTTCAATGTTGTATAAAAAAAAAAATATTATAACTTCCAAAGGACTGAATACTTTTTATAGGCACTGTAGACATGGGAAGAAAGTGAATACTCTATACAGGCAGTAACTGTGCATGGCATTCAAACCTATATTCCTGAATCAGTACAGCCTCCAAAAAATCAATAATAAATACAAACTTTAATTCAGTCTAGATGTAGCAGTACCGAGCTGTACCAAAATAAAGAACAAATCACTAAAAATTCAGCACAGAAAATACTAGTACTCCAAGATTCAGTTATGTATTTGATGATAACATCTTGCAAGATGCTTTTCTCAGAACAGAGCGCACAACAGTATTATGATGATTTTTAGTATCTAAAACATTTCTTAAATAGGTGATGACTTTAAATAATCTTTTATTAACTAATATCATGCCAAATAGCTGAACATGTCCTTCCAGTATATCGGTAATCAACAAATAAAACAAATTATAAGGAATCGCTTCAAAAAAAACCTTGCCGGTGGGTGCCCAGTTGTGAGAATGCTGGGTACACCACTAAAATAGCACAGAGCAGGATCAACAACCAACTCCATGTACTGTATGAGAAAATGGCACATGTCTTGTAAATGCTTGTGCGGAAGCTAGTGTTTCTTAGGTGTAAGCCATGTAGGCATGCTCTGTGTCCCAAAAGAACAATAGGCAGAGGCACCTACACATACTGTATGTGGATCCCTGAATTACCTATCCCAGGGGCCTAAAAGTCACAGGGGCATCAATATATCTAAACCAACTAGATGTTTAAAGTCGCTCTCTTTAATGGCTATAATGAGTGAACTGACTAATAATGTGGACTTTGATGATATTTTGAATGATTTTGCAAGGAGGGAAACAAGATACAAGACTCTATAAGGTAGGGCAACTGCTTTATTAATTATTATCCTTTGTTCACTACTGTATTTTTGTCCTGGTGATAGATATTAGACTATATTTGTTTATGGAGCTTGGATGTTAAACAGAAATAATGCTGATAGCTAGAATCTTATTGTGTGTAGCCCAGGTATACTTCACAATGGGCTGTTTAGAACAAATTTGGGGAGTGTCAGAAGCTGTGCACCAAGTGCTGAATAAGTTAGTGACTGTGATTTTTTTTGATCACTTGTGATTTATTAAGGCAGCCAAAGGTGGAAATCCACCTTCCAGGCATTACCACTTTAAAGGAATGAAAAAGTCCTAAGAACAGAGTAAATTCGACTTTTATGGAGTAAATGTTAAAGCACTTACTGTTTAAATAATTGAAGTGCAGGGTGCGCTTTTGCTATCATTTAACTTTGTCTTCAGCAGGTTCACACAGCAGGATGTCAGCGACAGGCCTGCTGGAGAATGCGCGAATACCCCGTCATCAGGCCGAGCGTTTCTTTATAGCAAAGGAATAAGTGCGAAGCGTTTAGTTAAGTTTATGCATGCATTGGTATGATCATGTTGTTTTTCCTGATTAATGCAATTGCAAGCTTTTACTGGAATTATGTTTTATTATTGAATGTGTGTTATTAAAATTGTTTTTTTTCCCAGTTGTCTGCTCTCAAAATAAGGCACGATAAATCCCAATGAAATTTATTGTTGTCGAGATGATGTAGCATGTGCTATCTACTCAGCTAGTACAATGAAGTTATTAGATTGTATTTGTTTTCCTGCATATAAAAATATCCTTACTTTGCAAGTCACCTGCTCTTTGGATCCGTTGACGTTTGCAATCAGACATTGCCATTCAGCGTGGGATGTGATCATGACATTTCCTTATACCAGTTATACACATTTGGAAAAACCACACTCCTTTGTGAGAATACGGTGTATTGACTTTACATCAGCATTTAATTACATGAAGTTAAGATATCCCTTGCAGTAAATTACAGGAGGTACAGGTGGAATCTTCAGGGACTCCTGGGAAGAATCTGGGGTTGTATTATTGAATCGAGTTTAGAGCTGCCTCAATTGCTACTTCATGTTAGGCAGTTCAAGGCTGAACTGGTGAAAGGTCTGAAAACAGAGAGAGACAGTGATGGAGAGTGGTGAAGGAATCTCTTGTGTGTTACTGTGTGCTTGGCAAACCCATCCTACCTGACAGAATCATACCTGTCAAGTAAGCGGCTTTAGAATTTTGTTTTCTCTTCATTCATTTTCTAGTTTATATTTTCTCTGTTGTATCTTATAAATGTTCTTTTTTCTTACAGAGACTTCTTCCTATGAAATTCCTTACAACTGCTCAAACTAGAATGAAGCAGCAACAACAAAAAAATGAAAACAGTTAATGAGATCACCATCTGGAGCAATGACTGCATTTCTGGAGAGCCTCCCATTTCCACTAGGACCTAAACGACATTAGTTTTAGATATTACAGTATTTACAGTAGAAGACATATCCAGATGCGGTAAAATACAGTATGTCATATGTTGTCAGCAGCAGCTCTGGCACATTTCAGCATTAATCTTAAAAACAGATCCAGATAGCAGGTAATACATCCAAGTATTTTTTCTCTCACTTTATAAATATTAAAAAGCACACAGAGTATTTCCCACAGCTTGCAGACTGAGGAGTAACAAAAGTATGTACCCATAAAAAAATCATAAGGAAACAATGTAATTCTCAGTGTTGAAAATTTCTAAAATACAGTGTGCTTTGAATCCAGTGGTATTACAATTTCTGCTAAAGCAAGAAATATTTTATTAATATCAGGAATTAACTTGGCACAGTGGTTAGTGCAGTTTTATCACACACCCAGCATCCTAGGTTCAAATTAAATGGTCAGTCATTGCCCTTTATGAGTCTTCACATTCTCCCCATGTCCAAACAGTTCTTCCTCCAGGTACCTCAAGGTCAGATCTCCAGAGATGTATAGGCTGGGCGAATTGGCAGCTCCACATTTATTGAGTTTGGATGTTTATGCTTAGTGATAGACTTGTGTTTGATTCTTGAGCAGTTGCTACCTTGCTTCCAGTGATGCCAAGATATGCTCTCGGATCCAGAACACAGAATTGGATTAAGTGGGTTTGAGAATGCTATATTACAAATAGGAAAATGTTGTTTGTAATGAAAACCAACAGCCAACATCACAATGGAGAATTTTCAAACCACATTAATATTAAAAGTAAATTCATTGAACTACAATTGTATCTAGTCAGTACTAGAATCCAACAATGGTAGAATAGACTTTACTTCTGAACAGGGCTGGTGGAAGATGCCAAAGCCTGTAGCATAGGTGATACAAAGTAGCTGCTTAGAGTATTAGTGGGAATATACGAACACTACAATGACCTTTGGCATGGACATTCACTTTGTGTGTTTCTCTTTTATAGGAACATTTGAGTGGAATATAAGCCTATACCATGAATAACCTCTAGAACTATACCCATATTAATATTACAGGTAAGCGATCACATACCATATATACTTACGGATAAGTTCTCCCACGGATAAGTCGGGACTGGATTTTACCATATAATTTCTGGTATTGTATAATGTCGTCATATAAGTCGAATGTGGAAAACTCATGCTATTGGTCCAAGAGATTATGATATGCTAACGCTTACCTGAGAAAGTTACCACGGAGCACACTGCCTTTTTTTCTATGTATTGTGCCTATACGTGACCACAGCAACGTTTGCACTGATTTGTGTTTTTTGTATCTCACACCCTCATACACGTTAATCATAAGAGCATCCCTTATCTATGATGGAGCTTTCAATCAGAAGAAAATATGAAGCTGGTTTTAAAATTAAACAACATTGAAGTAGCGAAAGAAATTGGTAACTGTGCTGCTGCAACAAAATTCGATGCGTCTGAGAAACTGATGTGAGATTGGAGGAGGCAAGAAGATGTAAAAAAAAAATGTAAGTGTCGCATTTTTGAATGGGTGTATAAGTTGTGGTATGATTTCATGATCAATTTTTTGGGTTTGAAGACCCAAGTTATACGTGAGTATATATGGTATAAATAGTTTTTATGATGATGAAATGGGTAATACAGTGGTTAGGGCTGAAGGATCATTGCTACATGACAATGGGCTTAAATCTCAGTCTGATTGCTCTCTGGGGTAGAGTTAAACACATTCATCCTAAATCATCCAGTCATTCATGCCTTTATCACATCTTGGCTAGATTATTGTAACCCCTTATATGTGGGACTGTCCAAATCTGCTCTGTCACGCCTTTGGCTGGTTCAAAACGGTGCAGCTAGATTTTTAATTGGGTCTAGAAAAAATAATCCTATCTCCACTGGGTACCGGTGAGGTGTCACATTGATTTTAAAATCTTGTTTGTTTTTAAAGCCTTGCATGGTCTCGCTCCAAAATACATCAGCGACCTCCATCTGGACAACTACTTATAGTTCCATGATCTCGGCTGAAGTCCAGGGAAGACTGAGCTTTCTCAGTTATTGCTCCTAGGTTTTGGAATGACCTGCCTTTCCACATCAGGTTTTCATCCTTTATCGAGGTTTTTAAAAGTCAACTTAAGACCTACTTGTTTTCTTCTGCTTTTCACTGTGTATGATGGGATTGTGTGTGATGTTTTACTTGGCTGTTTTATTAATCCGCTTCTGTATGATTGTTTGTATTGTGTTTATTTTAATGCTTCTTTGTACAGCACTGTGGCATAACTTCTGTTGTTTTAAATGTGCTTTTACAAATAAATAATCTATCCATCCATCCTCTTCCGCTTATCCGAAATCGGGTCGCTGGGGCAGCAGCTTAAGCAGAGAGACCCAGACTTCCCTCTCCCCGCCACTTCTTCCAGCTCTTCCGGGAGAATCCCAAAGGCGTTCCCAGGCCAGCCGGAGACATAGTCCCTCCAGCGTGTCCTGGGTCTTCCCCGGGGCCTCCTCCCGGTTGGACGTGCCCGGAACACCTCACCAGGGAGGCGTCCAGGAGGCATCCTGATCAGATGCCCGAGCCACCTCATCTGACTCCTCTCGATGTGGAGGAGCAGCGGCTCTACTCTGAGCCCCTCCCGGATGACTGAGCTTCTCACCCTATCTTTAAGGGAAAGCCCAGACACCCTGCGGAGGAAACTCATTTCAGCCACTTGTATTCACGATCTCGTTCTTTCGATCACTACCCATAGCTCATGACCATAGGTGAGGGTAGGAGCTTAGATCGACTGGTAAATTGAGTGCTTTGCCTTACGGCTCAGCTCCTTTTTCACCACGACAGACCGATGCAGAGCCGCATCACTGCGGATGCTGCACCGATCCGCCTGTCGATCTCATGCTCCATTCTTCCCTCAGTCATGAACAAGACCCCGAGATACTTGAACTCCTCCACTTGGGGCAGGATCTCTCCCCCAACCCTGAGAGGGCACTCCACCCTTTTCCGGCTGAGGACCATGCTCTCGGATTTGGAGGTGCTGATTCTCATCCCAGCCGCTTCACACTCAGCTGCGAACCGATCCAGAGAGAGCTGAAGATCACGGCCTGATGAAGCAAACAGGACAACATCATCTGCAAAAGCAGTGACCCAATCCTGAGTCCACCAAACCGGACCCCTTCAACACCCTCGCTGCGCCTAGAAATTCTGTCCATAAAAGTTATGAACAGAATCGTGACAAAGGGCAGCCCTGGCGGAGTCCAACTCTCACTGGAAACGGGCTCGACTTACTGCCGGCAATGCGGACCAAGCTCTGACACCGAACAGCTCTTATCAGGGGGTCCGGTACCCCATACTCCCGGAGCACCCTCCACAGGATTCCCCGAGGGACATGGTCGAATGCCTTTTCCAAGTTCACAAAACACATGTAGACCGGTCGGGCAAACTCCCATGCACCCTCCAGGACTCTGCTAAGGGTGAAGAGCTGGTCCACTGTTCCGACCAGGACTAAAACCACACTGTTCCTCCTGAATCCGAGGTTGACTATCCACGGACCCTCCTCTCCAGAACCCCGAATAGACTTTTCCAGGGAGGCTGAGGAGTGTGATCCCTCTATAGTTGGAACACACCCTCCGGTCCCCTTTTAAAGAGGGGACCACCACCCCGGTCTGCCAATCCAGAGGCACTGTCCCCGATGTCCACGCGATGTTGCAGAGACGTGTCAACCAAGACAGTCCTACAACATCCAGAGCCTTAAGGAACTCATCTCATCCACCCCGGGCCCTGCCACCAAGGAGTTTTTGACCACCTCGGTGACTTCAGTCCCAGAGATGGGAGAGCCCACCTCAGAGTCCCCAGGCTCTGCTTCCTCATTGGAAGGCATGTTAGTGGGATTGAGGAGGTCTTGAAGTACTCCTCCCACCGACCCACAACGCCCGAAGTGAGGTCAGCAGCGCACCATCCCCACCATATACGGTGTTGACACTGCACTGCTTCCCCCTCCTGAGACGCCGGACGGTGGACCAGAATCTCCTCGAAGCCGTCCAAAGTCGCTCTCCATGGCCTCTCCAAACTCCTCCCATGCCCGAGTTTTGCCTCAGCAACAACCGAAGCCGCGTTCGCTTGGCCTGCCGGTACCTATCAGCTGCCTCCAGAGACCCACAGGACAAAAAGTCCTATAGGACTCCTTCTTCAGCTTGACGGCATCCCTCACGCCGGTGTCCACCAACGGGTTCGGGATTGCCGCCACGACAGGCACCGACCACCTTGCGGCCACAGCTCGGTCAGCCGCCTCAACAATAGAGGCACGGAACATGGCCCATTCGACTCAATGTCCCCACCTCCCTCGGGACGTGGTTGAAGTTCTGCCGGAGGTGGGAGTTGAAGCTACTTCTGACAGGGGACTCTGCCAGCCGTTCCCAGCAGACCCTCACAACACGTTTGGGCCTACCAGGTCTGACCGCATCTTCCCCACCATCGAAGCCAACTCACCACCAGGTGGTGATCAGTTGACAGCTCCGCCCCTCTCTTCACCCGAAAGTGTCCAAGACATATGGCCGCAAGTCCGGCGACACGACCACAAAGTCGATCATCGACCTGAGGCCTAGGGTGTCCTGGTGCCAAGTGCACATATGAACACCCTTATGCTTGAACATGGTGTTCGTTATGGACAATCCGTGGCGAGCACAGAAGTCCAATAACAAAACACGCCGGGTTCAGATCGGGGCCATTCCTCCCAATCACGCCCTTCCAGGTCTCACTGTCATTGCCCACGTGAGCATTGAAGTCTCCCAGCAAAACGAGGGAATCCCCAGAAGGTATGCCCTCTAGCACCCCCCCAGAGACTCCAAAAGGGTGGATACTCCAAACTGCTGTTGGTGCATACGCACAAACAACAGTCAGGACCCTTCCCCCCACCCTCCGGAGGGAGGCCACCCTCTTGTCCACCGGGGTAAACCCCAATGCACAGGCTCCGAGTCAGGGGGCAATAAGTATGCCCACACCTGCTCGGCGCCTCTCACCGGGCAACTCCAGAGTGGTAGAGAGTCCAGCCCCTCTCAAGGAGATTGGTTCCAGAGTCCAAGCTGTGCGTCGAGGTGAGTCCGACTATATCTAGCCGGAACCTCTCGACCTCGCGCACTAGCTCAGGCTCCTTCCCCTTCAGAGAGGTGACATTCCACGTCCCAAGAGCCAGTTTCTGTAGCCGAGGATCAGACCGCCAAGGTCCCGCCCCGCCACCACCCAACTCACACTGCACCCGACCTCCTTAGCCCCTCCCATAGGTGGTGAGCCCATAGGGAGGAGGACCCACGTTACCTCTTGGGCTGTGCCCGCCGAGCCCCATGGGTGCAGGCCCGGCCACCAGGCGCTCGCCATCGAGCCCCACCTCCAGGCCTGGCTCCAGATGGGGGCCCCGGTGACCAGCGTCCGGGCAAGGGAAAACGTCGTCCAAGATTTTTATTCTTCATTGGAGGTTTGTTGAACCGCTCTTTGTCTCATCCCTCACCTAGGACCAGTTTGCCTTGGGTGGCCCTACCAGGGGCATAAAGCCCCGGACAACATAGCTCCTAGGATCATTGGGACACGCAAACCCCTCCACCACGATAAGGTGACGGTTCAAGGAGGGGATAAATAATCTAATCTAATCTAAGTATGTTCATCTTCAGGTATTAAGGTTTTACTAGCTTTTATTATATTATGCATTGATTCTTAATTGGCCTGGCCTGTGGAACAATGGGTTTTACCAAATGATGGACTAGTACTCCACCCAGAGTTGTTCTCTGTCTTGTACCTAAGGTTGTAAGAAGAGGTTCTTTCCAAATATGACCATATAATTGGACTCAGTGGGCTAAAGCAATGATTGGAGGAAAGAATATATGAATTCTGAATCTGGTTACTGAAAAAAAACTGATACCACTTTCAGGGTCAGAAATTGCCTATGGAGGTTTAGTTAGAAATCTCCCTAGCTGTCTAATGTGTCTCTTCAATCACAAACCTCCTGTTCTCCTTTAAACAGCCAAGCAGACCTGTGATGGGCCATGTTACAGTGCATATGTGCAGTGGAAATGGGGCAAAGGATGCAGTTCGGGTTGCCTCATTCACTTCATGAAAAATTATGTGAAATGGAATGCCTGGCCATCAAACCTACAGTATGATTTGTATAGAAATATGTATAAGGTAAGTAACAAAATTCTATTCAAGACAATAACTGTAATATTGTAATGCATTACACTACATCAGCGGCTCTTAAACTTTTTTCTTGTGACTCAATTTTGCCTATTGCATGTCTTTGAGACCTGTAATTGCTGTGGGTGGGGTCATCCTCAGTGAATTACCACTGAACATCATCTGGGAGTGGGATTGTCCATTTGAAGATATGCTGAAAAACGTTATCTGAGAGGGTTGTTTCAGCCATGCTTGTGGCGACCATCCCATCGCTGAATTTACGACAAAATCATTCACAACCCTTTCTCATTCAATTTAATTGTAATTTACAACTCAGCCCAACCCAATCAGAGATGTCTCGGTGGCCCATAATTTAAGAAACACTGTAATACATCATCATTGGGAAATATGATTGAATTACAATAACATTTTAATTACATCCAAGTCTACTCATATATATTAAACGGGTTGTAGATTTACAAGCTATAAAAGAAATGGCATGATGCTTGGTAAAGAAAAGGTCAAGACTGATGGATCAATGACACAACAGGCCATGAGTACTACATTACAGTTTTTCTGATGATTCTGAAACTGACCCTCATTACAATGAAGCTTCTACATTTGTCCACAGAGATATTTAGCCTTTTTCAGCCTTCATGCCATCAGATTATGATGAAGTTCAGCAGTGATCTAGGGAGACACCACAGTCCATTCTCCACAAGACAGGCTGAACATATGTACTTTAGAACAGGAGTTCCCCACCTGGGAGTGCAAGATGGCCTTTCAGGAGGTGCAACAGGAAAGGAAAGCTGAATCATGAATCACCAAAATTGAATGAGATGTGTTGTCAGTGGCATAGCGTAGTGGGGGCGGCAGGAGCAGCCCGCCCCGGGCAGCACTTTTAGGGGAATTACTGTATATTTTAGTCTTTTAAATTGAAATACTTAAATAAGGGGGCAGCGAAATTTTCCTCCGCCCCGGGCGGCTGACACCTACGCTACGCCACTGTGTGCGTCTGACTTTATCATGGTGCATTTGGTGTCTTGCAGTATGTCCACAATTTTAGGTCATTTATTAGTTAGTGTTCCTGATTTATGATATTAAAAGAATCAAGCACTGCGCACACAGTTATCACCAGTGTAAGCGCTTTCTTGTGGGTTCCTTGGGGTTGTAAAGAGTAAGATCTAGTATTGATTTCTGTGCAAGACCTGATCATGAAATGTCACTGATTTCAAGGTTTAATTGACATTTTTTCAGTTGAGGGGCACAAAGGGAACTTAGTTGGATGCAGCAACTGCTGCTTTCACTCAGCCCATCTCTCCTGCTGGTGGTCCTGGCAGTAGCACAAAATTTTTAATTATGTGGCATGTCTGTTTTTCAGCTGCAGTGCTGGTATTATCAGGAGAATAAAGTTCATCAGTTGTTTTTCATTGATTAACAGTGCACTGGCACCTGTTGCTTCATTGGGGTCTCCAATCTCCCAAAACCCCACAATCATTGATCGTGTGTCATTACCTCATGGCACTGGATTTTTTGTGGGATACCCCAACCCCTGGATCGTCGATCAAGTGTCTAAGCTTCCTTCACAGCAGACACATTACGAGATTATTGAGATTTCTAAGGGTAAATTGTTCAATTTATATTTACATATTATGCACTTAAATTTAATGTTAAAAGCTCATTTTCTTAAGTTCAATTTGCTTGCCTGCAGTACTGTATATTGTTCAATTTGTGGTTAAAAAATTTTGATATTACTTTTGTAGGGGGTGCGAACATAAGTCAAATATCTTTTAAGGGTTCAGGTCATAGAAAAGGTTGGGATCCACTACTTTAGAATAAGTCTGTAGACTTTCTAAGCTAACGTGATTAGAAAAGAAAGTCTGTGAACGTGAGTAAAACATATACATACTGTACAGACATCAAAGAATTTTAGTAAGATAACAAAGAAAGAGTGTCCAAGACAAAACAAGTAAAATACCCATTGTTCCTGAGACCTGTTTATCTCATCCCAGCTCTCTGCATCAGCACAACACATATGAGAGATTTTTCATCTTTCGTGGGTGAAAGCTTGTGGGCTGGGTCAAGGAGATTTCCGCTAGGCCCTGGGGATCTGAGCTGCCTGGAAAAGGCGTTTAAATGTGCTGGACTCTTTTTTCTTTAAGCTTAATGTATTTAACATTTGCTTTTCTTCTGAGAAATATTAGGCACGTCAAATGTGGGGTAAGTCACTTACTTAAAAAAGTACTTAGCAGTAAAGAACTATGATCCAAACTGCCTTGCCTGAGAATATATATTTGGCAGTCACTGCTGTTGCAAAAACAACAATTAAATGACTTTCAGGTGCAATAAAGTAAGTAGTAAGCATTCTGCTAACTTTTTGACAAATCTGCCTAAATGTGCCTATTCATTTCTATTTTTGTTGTGTATTAAACTGAAGTGGCATAGTGGCAGAGGGGTTTACACTGGTGTAAGATAGCTTTAGGAACCTGAGATAACCTGGAGGTACAAATGTGGAGAGTTCTCCTTGTGTCTGTATTCAATTTCTCCAGTTAATCCCGCTTCAATAGTCCTGCACTGTTGGTCGTTTTGACATGCATTAATGGGAATAAGTGAAGGAGTGAGTACTGTGATGGAATGGTGTTCCTTCGTCCTTGATTAGTTGTGCTTTGTACATCATGCTTCTAGGAATGACTGACCATCTTTGTGACCCTTGAATCCCCAAACACTGAAATACATTATAAATGGTATTTTTATCAAAAAAATGTATACCGAACTCTGATACTCTGAAGGGAGTTGTGCCAGTAGAAAATAAGCAAATTAATAAGTCTTGATCTTCCCATGAGCCTACATAAACAAGTCTAGAAGACAGGGTATTTCATCCAAAGGGTCCTTCAAAGTACCACATGGGGCAGTCTCTCTATATTCCTCCTCTTTATTTCCTTCTCCAGATTATGATCTTGCAAAATACTACCAGATGAGAGCCTCCTGACTCTTCACTTCATTGGCCTGGTGATTTAAACTCTTCCCTGGGTTCACCCATGGCTAAATCTGGAACATCTGGAATCACTGCTGGTTTCAGGGTGTCCTTCTAGAGACATCACACTAGAAGTCCTTCTTATGAATCATTGTCTTTTTGCACCATTAACCCTTCAGTTCCCCTGAAAAGGTCCATATTTCCAAAGTATATCCTCATCTGCCTGGACTTGTGGAGGGGAATCACAGTCCCATAAATTCCTGTGGTGGCCAGAAGTTCTCCCCAACTCTGTCATTCTCACCTTGATCTCAATTTTCTTTCCACATTTGCTGGTTCTCCTGCATATTACCTTTCTGTGGCAGTCACCACTCATTTAAAGTTTAGCAACCCCTTAGTAGCCCTTGGAGCTTCACAATCTCATACACAGAACACCTCCCGCTATTGCTGGTGTCATTTTGTCTCTGTCTTATTAGTTGTCTGTGCAATATCTTGCTAGCTGGGCACCGTTTTAATCTTTCCGATAGATAATGCTGCATCAGGAAAATGATGTATGGAGGAATGATAGTGTACGCAAGTGTGCACTATAATGGAGTAATGTCCTAACTTTCATCCCATCTAGTCAGTATAGACTCCCACTCTGTGTGACCCTATAATAGATAAAATGATTTGAGAAGGCTGATAGGTGAGTAAGTAACTGAGTGTGTATGATTGTTCCCTGCAAAGTGGTAACATCTCATCTAGAGTTCGTTCCCTTCTTATACCTTATGCCACCTGATGTCCCATTCTATAATTATACAGGATTAGAAAATTAATGGATTAGAGGATGTGGGTGCATACATGGCCGTGTCCTACAATGGACCATTGTCCCACACCCGATGTAGATAGGATAGGCTATGACTTTCCGTTTACCATTTAGATTAAACACAGGCTCAGGAAATGAATGAGAAATACAAACATAAGATAAATAAACAAAAGAAATTATTTTTTCCTGACAATACGTGGTGAAATTTTTAAATGAGAAATTGATTCATCTCATAAAGCATTATACTGTATGCTTGTTGATGGTTGCCATAAATCCCACTTGGCCTTTTCTTCTTCTTCATGCATTCTAACTCACATACCACCAGTGTGACAAGCTGAAAAATGCATTGCATTTTCTGCCTCAGCTGTATGTCATCAAGTGGCCTCTTTTCATTTAAATACAATGATGAGCACAGCTAAACAGCACCATATGTTCTTAGCACTCTAATTTCTTTGTGTTCTCATCTAAAGGGTCAATCTGCTCGATTTGGCACCCAATAACCGTCTCATTCCCTCTCCGGTGCAGGAAAACAGGGAGGAGAAATTCCTGAACACCCATTGAGAGCATCCTTATCCTCAAACAAAAGAACAGCCACATCTGTTACTTTGTTCATGTGCTGTCTAGCCTTTACCCCTTGTTTGCTTCTACTAATTTATTTCCTGTTCCACCTCTGCTAACAAGCAGGGAATCTTAACGGTACTGACTAAACACAACATCCTTAAGCAGCAAGGTGTCTTAAAGGATTTAAATGTTATTTGAAGCCTTCTGACTGGAGGCCAACCATGCAATTTTGAAAAAAAAAATTTGCTAGATACAGATTCCCATTGATCTGTCAACCAAATATGCATTTGTAGCACACAAATTAGCTGACACCTTCATCCCTCACTTCCATCTTTAAAAAGATAACACTTTAGGGAGCTGGGGAGATGGAGGCAAAGCAGCAAGCTCCCCAGCTTTTGTCTGCAATAAGAACCTATTAGCATTGTCGGTGCAGGCCATGTGGCAATTCAGTTGACTTGTGTTAAAGGTCTTATTAAGAGAACTATTCCTAAATACTATACTTCTGACTTGCCTCACAAGCTTAATACTAATCTAGGAAAAAGGTTTTTATTTTCCTGTTTTAGAAATGTACTTGTCTTACTATATAATATATTATTTCATCAGACAGTTGAGATCTTCTAATATTGCTCCCTGTTGATGATTTCTCTGCCAGTGCTCATTCAGGTTTGTGGCTCCTGATTTCTGGAACATTCATCCTCAGTCAGCTTGTGACATTCAGATGTGGGCTAAAAACCCACCTGTTGTCTCTGGAGGTCCATCTCTTTACGACTAACTAGCTGTCCCCTGCGGCTCCACCCGCATAGTAGTGAAAAAGGAAAAACTTTAAAAATCAATAAAAAAAAAAAAATAATAATTTGTAATGAGAAGAATTTATATTGATAGCTTTCATGTCCAAGGGCCTCTTGCTATGCAATAATTTTGATGTTGCTGTCAGAGGAAAGAATGTAGCTATGATTTGCCAAAAATAGACAGTGGTATCTTTCCAACTTTTTATAAGTAGAAGATAGACACACTCCAACGTCTCTGATTGCCACTGTATCTGATCGTGTTCATCTCTGATGGGAGAGCATCCCCTGCATGGGGAGAAGAGCACGTTGCAGTGACATTTCTGCCAATCAGCAGCTACCCACTAAAACACACGTAGCTGAGATCTCTCTTTTTAAAATGTCAAATGTTACTCTTTAACAATCTCTAGATTATAATGTCTGCTGAACTAATAGGTATTGTTAGCTAAGCTGAGCCAATGCAAGCTCCAGCATGTGGCGAGAGGTAGAGTGACCCAAACAGAGGCTGGTACGTGAGTGAGAATGGCCCTGCCCAGCTCCCTACTCCTGAGGTCCAGTCTACCCCTCCCCTCGGCCTGCACCCTGCCTCTCAGATCCGTGCAAATAAATCGGTGCCGCAACTGAAGTATGATACTTGCTTGATGAGAGAAGTCGCAAAATCATCTGGAATGTTCAAGTAAATTGTAGAAAAAAACCTGATCTAAATCCGTCAAATAGTTCTCATGAGAGGTACAGCAACTCAAACGAAAGCTGGCATGTGAGTGAGGATGGTCCCGCTTGGCTCTACTCCTGAGGTCCTGCCTCCCACCTTCCCTTGGCCTGCAGCCTATCTCTCGGATTCTTGCGAATAAATCAGTGCCTCAACCAAACTATAGTACTTAGCACGTTGAGAGAAGTCGCAAAATCAACCAGAATGTTCAAGCAAATTATAGAAAAAAACCTGATCTAAATCTGTTAAGTAGTTCTCTTATGAAAAGCAGGCAGACATACAGACAGACAGAGAGACATTGGATTTTATATATATATAGAGATGGTTCTGAAAGTGCTTTGGACTGTGGACTGCTTTGCTTAAGTCAAATCTATTCATGGACCACTTTAGTCAACAGCATAATTCTGTGTTACAATACCAAAACCTATTTTTTGAAAATCATTTAAGTCAAAAACATTTAGATTCACATTGAATGTTGCTGGATTTTTGTTTCAAAGTCCCAGATTTCAGACAGCAATCCATAATAATGCCTTGGCCATGAATAACATGCAGCATGTTAGCACTGATGTGTACGTCACCGTGTGCATGAACTGCCTTGACCAGTTATGGGCTTTCAAACTGACATCGAAGTGAGTTTAGAAGACAGTTCTGTATGGTGGATGAGATTAGCTGGACTGGAGAAAGACTGAGATTGAAGAGTTGTTGAAGAAGAGGGAGAGAGAGAGAGAGACAGGAGTGAATCAGGAAGACTTGAAAGCAAAACTACAAGAAAGCTAGACTTCTGTGCTCTGGGGTAGCAGTTTTTGAGTCATTTGTCATGTATCTAAGTACATATATTGATTACGTATGTCCAGTGTAAGCTTATGACTAATGTATCTGAGCAATTTAAAAAACACTTTGATCTGATGGCTGTTACTTTACAGACCACTGAACTCACACCTGGAATGCACCAGTGGCCCGTGAGTCATGCTTTGAGTACCACAATTAGAACATTTGAGCAATCTAGACGAGAACAGGCCATTCAGCCCAACAAACAACCAGTCCTATCCACTTAATTCTTATTAAATAACGTCAATTCTAGGTTTGACAGTTCCTAAAGTCCTACTGTCTATCACACTACTTAGTATCTGTCACAGTCCCTTCTAGTTCCTTCTGTGATATAGTTTACTTTATTTGTTGTCTTACTTGCACCAGTCTTCAGTAAAAAAAAATACAGATTCTAATTCATATTTTACTTTGTTCAGCTGGCATTCCACAACAACACTAAAAAGAATGAATACATGCTGTGTGTTGTACACGCATAAATTCCTAGACATACGTAATCCATTTCAGGAGCAGGGTGCTGTAGTGGTAGGACTGAGCACTGGCTGGTAAGCAACACTGAGAAAAGCGCCAGTCCCATTACTGGTACCTCTCATTTAGAATTCACTTTTAGATTTACTTGTATTTGGGGAAGTCATACAAAAAATCTCTAAGACAAAGCATGAACATGTGGACTTCATTCAGACAATGACAACGCTTTGAATTTAATTCCTGTTTCCATGCCATAGCACTAGCAAATGTCCTACCCATGGCAACTTACAGTGACAAACAAAAGGTAAGTCTTTAGGATTGTTTTGGATGATACAGTCAGGTAAAGTCCAAGAGCGGAATATGAGCTCACACTTCTGACACTTGAATTTTATTGCCAGGCAACATAGTTGTTAGGAATGTTTCATGGTCTTAGATCCATCAACACAACAAAAGTAAATACAATTAGCAGCATAATAGGCAGTTTATGACACCACCACAGCATCATATGTAGCAGTAGTGAATGATAAAATATTGCACAAAAACATATATATATATAAATATATATATAAACTTGACCATGCAGAATTATACTTATGCACAGCAATATATCAAGTAAGTCTTTATAAAATAAACATAATTTAGTTTGAAAGGATGAGACAGAGACAGAGATGAATCAGAGGCTCTATTTAAATAAAGTGGCTCCATTAGGAAAGAAGCTATGTGCCAAGTGGCTCTTGAGTTTATGACTGGTGACGGTTCCGTGACGGTAATAACCGAAAAAGACGGTCACCTGGGTGAGTCTGGTCTTTTTTTATATTTCCTGAAAATTTCCCAACCTGTGACATTATCAAGCCCTTAGCAGAGTGCAGCTTCAGGCCTACAGTTTTTTCTGCTGTAAAAATAGCATGCTGTACTTTATGTTTTTATTAAGTAGATGCTTTGCCATACCAGATATTTATGGAGAATGACTGCTCTACAGAACTGAACCAGCACTGATTTGGAAGAATAAACCTTTTAAGTTCGTAAAGAAAAATAAACAATAAATACCCTGCTGAGCTGTTTTGTTATTTGTTGTCCCATTTCAGAGTGATAGTGATGCCAAGAAATTTAGAGCAAAATTAGAGGAGAATTTGTTTAGACTTCCTGATGCTTTTGTGGTTCCCCAGTTATAACAAAATGTTCTACCATTTATAGAAATTTTATTAGGGGTGTACCTGGAAATTATCATGCCCACTTACAGAAAGAGAGGGAAACAAGGAGAGAGGAAGAAAGACAGATACATCTCCTGATCCGCACCCTGACTACTCATCTACTTAGATAAAGGTAAATATTATAAATATTCAAGTCACAATGTGGAATATGTGGACTTTCGGCAGCCATTCCAGCTTTGTGTCTACATGCACGGGTCTCTATCAGCGTTGCACATGACACTGCAATCTTTCCCTATTCTTCTACACAAAACTGCTTAAGTTCTGTCAGGATGCATGTGGATCACGAATGATCAGCTTTTCTTAAGCCAGCTTCATTGACGTCTTGACTCTGACCGAGCCATTCAGAGACATTGTTGTTTTTAAGTAATTTCTGTGTTTAGCTATGGGTTTAAGCTTCGGGTTCTTGTCTGCCTGAAAAACAAATGTTCTCCTAAGGCAAACATTTCTTGCAGAATGCACAAAGCTTCTCCTTCAGGATTTCCCAGTATTTTGTTGCATTCATTTTACCCACTGAAACTCACATGCCTTCCAGGGTCTGCTGCAGAGAAGCAACTCCACAGTAAAATGCTTCACAATGCAGATTATTTCTGTTTGATATTTGGTAATGCACAGTGATCTCCCATGTAACTGGTAAACTTTGTGTGCATTTTATTTTAACAATGGCTTTCTCTTTGCCACCATAAGGCTATAACTGGTGAAGCATCTATGTAACAGTTGCATGCACAGTCTCTTCACTCTTATATACTGTAGCTTGTAACTCCTCCAGAATCATCTTAGGTCTCTAGGTGGCTTCCCTCACTAGTCTTCTTTTTTGCATGATTGCTTAGCTTTTAATGAAAATGGGCCCTACACAGATTTTCCAACTGTGCCACACTCTCTCCATTTCTTATTGATTGATATTCATGGACTTGGATATTTTCTTCTCTCAATTTCCTAACCTGTTATTTTTCAATCACCATTTCACTGAGTTACTTGGAGTGTTCTTTTTTGTCTTCAATGTGTAGGTTAGGCCACCATATTGACTCATCACAAGTTTGCCATTCCAGATAAGATGCATTTATACTACAATCAGTTGACAGGTGATCTACTTTTAACTATTTATGTCACTCCTAACACCAGTTGGCTATACAAGTGATTTAGATGTGTCATATTACTTGAAAACTTATGAAATCCATTCTATTGTGTTTTATATTTGTAATTAATTTACATCACATTGTATTTGGGCTGGTAACGTGAAGTTTGTTGGTTAAAATCCTGGCAGTGACATAAGGAATGCTATTCTGTTGGGCCCTTGAGCAAGGCCCTTAACCTGCAGTTGTTCTTGGGATACTGTACAAATAGCTCACCCTTTGCTCTGACCACAAAACTCTCTGGAGAGTAAGTTGGCATATGCGAAAACTGATGAATTCCTTCACTTTAACATTAAAGAATCTTTTTCTGTTGATCAGTAGCAAAAAAGCCAATAATGGTAAAATTTCCAAGGGGTGAATACTTTGCAGGTACTATATATACTTTGTATATATATTGTGGAAGATGGCCAGGACACAGACAGGTGGATATGGTCTTAAGAACCACCACACATTTATTTACAACCACTTATTTACACAGGTGCACACAACCCCAAAACTCTCCCAAAGTCCAGGCCTCACGATGCCTCTCTCTTCTATTCAGGCCGTCTCCACTCCTCTCCTCCAAGACTTTGTCCTTCTTCCACCCGACTCCAGCCAACGAATGGAGGGATGTGGGCCTTTTTATACACACCCGGACCTGCTCCAGGTGCCTCCCGATTAGCTTCCGCCGGCACTCCCCAGTGGGTGTCCCTGGTCTTCTTCCCCCAGCACTTACCGGTGTGGTTGAAGTGCTGAGGGCCATGGCTCCCCAGGCATTGGTGCGCCCCCTGGCAGTGACCACGGGCCTCCTCCGGTCCTCCTGGGCATATATATTGTGGAATATTAACCCAGCACAGACAGGCACAGTGACAGAAGTCCAAACACAGCACACCCTTTAATCTTTTTCTTTTCTTTACAGCACGCAATACACACAATTCTTCCCCATATGGCTCAATCCCTTCTTCTCTTTTCTTCTTCTTTCTCTATTTCTCTGTTTCTCTTTCTCTTCTGATGCCTCCATTCCTCTCATGCAAGCTCTGTCCATGTCCTCACTGAACAGAGTGAGACGGCTTCCTTTATTTTGTACCCAGAACCACTCCAGGGGCCCTCTGACAATCATCTGACTGCACTTCCTGGTGTGGCAGAAGTGCTGCATGGGCACCCAGAAGTAGTCCTGGTGCACCCGGATCCTCTCCTGGCCGCACTTTTGGGTGTGGAAGAAGTACTGCAGTCCAGGGCTCCGACACTGTTCAGTTTGCCCTCTTGTAGGGAAGATATTGCCTCTCCCCCAGTCCTTCCATAATATAGGCATCCCAGCCGGGCAAGGGCACCAGCTGTTTGCCACTATATATGTATATATACACATATACATTTGATTCATATACAGTGGTGTGAAAAACTATTTGCCCCCTTCCTGATTTCTTATTCTTTTGCATGTTTGTCACACAAAATGTTTCTGATCATCAAACACATTTAACCATTAGTCAAATATAACACAAGTGAACACAAAATGCAGTTTTTAAATGATGGTTTTTATTATTTAGGGAAAAAAAAAAATCCAAACCTACATGGCCCTGTGTGAAAAAATAATTGCCCCCTTGTTAAAAAATAACCTAACTGTGGTGTATCACACCTGAGTTCAATTTCCGTAGCCACCCCCAGGCCTGATTACTGCCACACCTGTTTCAATCAAGAAATCACTTAAATAGGAGCTGCCTGACACAGAGAAGTAGACCAAAAGCACCTCAAAAGCTAGACATCATGCCAAGATCCAAAGAAATTCAGGAACAAATGAGAACAGAAGTAATTGAGATCTATCAGTCTGGTAAAGGTTATAAAGCCATTTCTAAAGCTTTGGGACTCCAGCGAACCACAGTGAGAGCCATTATCCACGAATGGCAAAACATGGAACAGTGGTGAACCTTCCCAGGAGTGGCCGGCCGACCAAAATTACCCCAAGAGCGCAGAGACGACTCATCCGAGAGGTCACAAAAGATCCCAGGACAACGTCTAAAGAACTGCAGGCCTCACTTGCCTCAATTAAGGTCAGTGTTCACGACTCCACCATAAGAAAGAGACTGGGCAAAAACGGCCTGCATGGCAGATTTCCAAGACGCAAACCAGTGTTAAGCAAAAGAACATTAGGGCTCGTCTCAATTTTGCTAAGAAACATCTCAATGATTGCCAAGACTTTTGGGAAAATACCTTGTGGACTAATGAGACAAAAGTTGAACTTTTTGGAAGGCAAATGTCCCGTTACATCTGGCGTAAAAGAAACACAGCATTTCAGAAAAGAACATCATACCAACAGTAAAATATGGTGGTGGTAGTGTGATGGTCTGGGGTTGTTTTGCTGCTTCAGGACCTGGAAGGCTTGCTGTGATAGATGGAACCATGAATTCTACTGTCTATCAAAAAATCCTGAAGGAGAATGTCCGGTCATCTGTTTGTCAACTCAAGCTGAAGCGATCTTGGGTGCTACAACAGGACAATGACCCAAAACACACCAGCAAATCCACCTCTGAATGGCTGAAGAAAAACAAAATGAAGACTTTGGAGTGGCCTAGTCAAAGTCCTGACCTGAATCCAATTGAGATGCTATGGCATGACCTTAAAAAGGCGGTTCATGCTAGAAAACCCTCAAATAAAGCTGAATTACAACAATTCTGCAAAGATGAGTGGGCCAAAATTCCTCCAGAGCACTGTAAAAGACTCATTGCAAGTTATCGCAAATGCTTGATTGCAGTTATTGCTGCTAAGGGTGGCCCAACCAGTTATTAGGTTCAGGGGGCAATTACTTTTTCACACAGGGCCATTTAGGTTTGGTTTTTTTTTCTCCCTAAATGATAAAAACCATCATTTAAAAACTGCATTTTGTGTTTACTTGTGTTATATTTGACTAATGGTTAAATGTGTTTGATGATCAGAAACATTTTGTGTGACAAACATGCAAAAGAATAAGAAATCAGGAAGGGGGCAAATAGTTTTTCACACCACTGTAGGAATAAGGACGTGTACAAAGAAACTTTGGGGAGCTAGCCAGGTCTCCCTGTTTAATACTGTCATAAATAATGCACATGATGTTGCAGAATGACCGGTAGATCTGTGTGAATAACTTGGTTAAGTGGGTCTGGCTTGGTGGTAGTCTGTCTTACAGTCGTCTCACAACCAAAATGAGATGCATCCCTCCAGCAGATGCCCAGGGTTTATAGGGCATGGACTGGAAAGGGTGGCTGTCAGCTGCCCTTTCTGGACATCTTCTTAATGCTGTGGTGGAAAAAAGAGACAATATCATTTGTGACAGTGCCCCCTCTTGTCCTGGAGGGACATTACATACCTGTGATGAGTTTGAAAGGTGATCCTCTGATGTGTGTGTGACAATATATATATATATATATATATATATATATATATATATATATATATATATATATATACATACACACACAGTGGAACCTCGAGATACGAACAGCTCAATATACAAGAAATTCAAGATACAAGGAAAGTATGAGCGAAAAATTCGGATCTAAATACGAGCATTGGCTCACGTAGCGCAGCCACGAGCCAGGCTGTGGTTATGCGTGACGCGTTACCCGATCCGCCTCGACTCGGGGATTCACCCAAGCTGACGCTGCCAGCCCGTCATGCTCACTCAGTGTTCCTTGTTCTCCAGTAGCGTGAGGATCTACGCATTTGTGCACTTGTGATTTCATTGTTTCGCTGTAGCAGTTCGCCGTATCCAAAAATATCGCGGACATGCAGACGGAGAATAGGAGATGATTGCCCTCAAGAGGAGTACTAGGGTGTTGTACCGTGTTAGCCATTATGAATTTAGAGAAAATTAAACAATGACACTTTTATTGGCTAACTAAAGATTACAATATGCTAGCTTTGATTACATCTTGCCTGAAGAAGGGGCCTGAGTTGCCTCAAAAGCTTGCATATTATAATCTTTTTAGTTAGCCAATAAAAGGTGTCATTTTGCTTGGCTTTTCTCTACCCTCAAGAGGAGAGAGAGAGAGAGGCGCGCACGAGTGAGAGAGATAAGGAGAGAGAGAGAGACACGTGCGCAAGCGAGAGAGATAAGGAGAGAGAGAGAGAGACGCGTGCGAGCGAGATAAGGAGAGAGAGATGCGCACGAGAGAGAACAATCAGCTCAGTTATGATCACATGACGCTCAACAGACAAAGTGTATCCATACTACTCGTATTGCAAGACATCGCTCATTTTATCAAGTCAAAATTAATTTAAAAATTTAGCTCGTCTTGCAAAACACTCATAAACCATTGCATATATTATTTATCAGTGTTATTTGTTAGGAAAATTGATTTTTATGTTGATATTTTTGGGGGTGCTGAACGGATTAACTGGATTTCCATTATTTTCAACGGGGAAGTTTGTTCTAGATGCGAGAAATTCGCTATACAAACTCAGTGCTGGAACGAATTAAATTCGTATCTCGAGGTTCCACTATATATATATATATATATATATATATATATATATTTTTTTTTGCTATTTTCTTTAATAGCAGAAGACCAAAGGAGTTTAAATTGTGCATAGTTTAGATTTCTCAACCTATGCATCACTGTTTCTCAACCAAGTGAGGAGTTCCTTACTGATTTTATATATGCTTTTAGAAGGGATAGTTTTTAAGATATAATATTCATACTTTTTTTCATTTTCTAGACTGATTTATTTCATTAAGGAATCGTGTAGAGCACAAGGCTAGACCAAGCTGGCAAAGAAAAAAGGCAGTGGATAAGAACCTAATCCATCTCAAGATACACATTTATTCTGAGTGGGCCATTTAACAGTGTTTGTTAAATTTGAGATGCAGGAAGAACCTGGCATACCCACAGAAACCCCAAATAGGAACTGAGAATATGTACATAGCTCAACTCTTGTCATGAACACACCAGGATTCCAAGCCAGGTTTCTGGAACTTTTAGAAAATGCTAACATCTATGCTAGTGTGTTATCTTCTAAAAGTTAATACATTTCATCTTAAAGATGTGTAGCATGTGTTGTACATCTAAAGCAGAGTTCAGTAAGGTTTCAGTTTGTAAGGTATGTATAAAATGGTGATGGATGTTGAGATGAATTGCATGTTCTTCCTTTTCTGTGTGTGTTTTATCTGACAACTCCACTGCCCCTTTCATGTGCTAAACAAAGATTGTGGTACGTTAACTGATCCAATATTGAAGGGTTTAAGTGTTCTCTATAATGGCCCCTGTCCCTTCAGTCCTGAACAGGATTAATTGAGAATAAAAGCAGATGGATGCATGTATAGGTTTATAGTGTCATTGTTGTCATGTGTACATAGTACAGTGAAATATTGTACTTGCATGTGCTAATATTTATCTTTCTTTCAAACCAACTGTAACCTTTAGCCACAAATGTAGCTGCACCCACATGTTTGACAATATATAATTCTGTAAATCATAAAAAAGCAATTTCAATTTGTCAATTTATTTATAGAGCACATTTAAAACAACATCAGTAATGCTGTAGCCGAAGTGCTTTACAATAAAACATTCAATGAACATAAATAAAATAAATAGAATTAAGTACAATAAAATGCAATACTGCCAGCGATGAGTTAAAGAAAAGAAAAAGATGGCTAAGAGTAGGGTAACCATCAGTATCACTGAAGGTCACTGAAAGCTAGAGAATAGAAATGGGTCTTCAATCTCATTTTAAAGAGTTCAATTGAAGGTGACTCCTTAATGTAATGAGGTAAAGAGTTCCACAGATGAGGTGCAGCAGCTGCAAAAGCCTTGCCCCCCTTAGTTTTAAACTAGTGTGAGGGACCACAAGATACAAGTGACCAGTAGATCTAAGCTCTCTGGATGGCTGGTGTAAAACACACTATTCAGATAAATAGGCAGGAAAATACCCATGTAATGATTTAAAAACTGGCAACAAAGTTTTAAAGACAATTCTGAATCTAACTGGCAGCCAGTGTAAAGAAGCTAATATTGGAGTAACAGCATCAAACTTTCTTGCCCCAACCAAAACACGGGCAGCAGTATTCTAAACCAGCTGCAACCTGCATATCAGGGATTTGCTTATATTATAGCAACACCAAATTTACACTACACTCTGTGCATGTGACAATACTAACTCTATAAACGTACTACACTTCAGCTAGTATTACACAATTAATTTCAGCAATATATTGTCTCTGTCTAAAAATAAAATTAGGGAATGTAACATATCATTCACCAATGTGCTCAATCCAATTCATGGCATTGAGGGGCTGGAGCCTATCCTAGCAGCATAAGGTGCAAAGCAAGGACCAGCCATGGTTCAGCTCACACATATGGCAACAAAAGGCCAGTTTGGAATCACCAATTAACTTAAAAATTTCATTGGTAGCGTGGTGGGAAAACTGGAATAAATGTAAGAAAATATATGTAAATATGAGAATATGCAAACTCCACATTGACAAAAAAGCAAGACACTAAATCACTGAAGCAGCAATACAGAACATTGCACTCTTGTGCAACTCATCAGTAATTGCATTTTTTATGATTCTACACAATTATTAATTATTATCAGTTGTCACACATGTGTGCTTGGAAGGTAGGCTAAGCTCTTAACAAAGGGTAAAACACGAAAGCAGGGGTTGACGAACTGCACTAATGTCTACAGATCACCAGAACTGAAGCCCACCTAATTCACGACCAGTTCCTGCATTCCCTTCCTAACCACACCCTACTTCCGACCTCATTTCCGGCTAGAACCCTTACGGACCCGCCCCTTCCTCTCCTCAAGCTATACTTTTTCTTACCACCCAGTCCCATTTTTGGACACCGACCCAGAAACTGTACTGAAGTTATTTTGTTTCAAAGTGCTGTGTACAATATATGGTGGGGGTTCCCAACTCTTTCTTTGTTTATTGTGTCTTGTCTTATACAATACAATTATGGAAATGCAGAATAAATAGAGAGGTATTCTGTTTTGAAATGTGTGAAGGGTAATTACTAACTAAAGTGACCTAGTGTGTGAGTGTGCTCTGCAGGGAAATGGTGTCCAGTCCCAGGTTAGTTTCTGTCTTGTATCCTGATGAAATAGACTACAGGTAATGGAGACCCTCAGACAGACTAAACCAAGTAAGAGACAGGGAAGATTGATGGGACATCACTTCTTTACGATCAGGTTTGAGAGGGCTGCATTTAAATAGCCGCAGTCACGTGCCATTTATCCGATACTCTAATAATAATTTCTAATGTCTGCATTTACAAGACATAATACGACATAAATATCATAGATAAGAATTTTCTGAGTGCAAAAAGTGCATTGTACTTAAAAAATAATTGGGGGGATGGCTACCAAAATAAACTGAGAATAGAAATGTGTTTACATCACCGTGCTACCAAGGTAGCCCCTTCAGTATTAAATGTGGACAGAAAGGCAAATTCTTGTGTGTTTTTTGGTGCCCAGTTAAAGATAGCAGGATTTATATCTGTCCCTTTCAATGTCTGGAATAATCAGATGCTCTCTATTCCTTGGAGATGCTGAAAGTCTAGCTGCCCTTATTTTAATGTAACATACAGAATTAACATATATTCTTTAACATCACAAAATAGGTGAGACAAGAGAAGATGGGAAGAAACAAAATGCTAGTAGAAAGGAATAATTACATAGAATTGATGAAGATGAGGATATGCACATGAGATCTTTTTGATTAACAATTAGAAGGAGTTGCATCATTCCACAGGGAACATCCAAACTAAGGCCCACCATGTGTTTTCACTGCTTTCCTTTTAAATGTTTAGTTCTGTATGCATGTGTGTGATCAAAGAAGGAAAATTGGTTGAGATAGCCTGTTTAATTTTCTGCATTTGCTTGGGAAGTGACAAAAAGTGGAATCTGTTGTGCTAGAGAACATTTTAACAGAAGTGTGACTGTGATGAGATTCTGTTTTAACAAGGCAGATGTAAGCAACAAAACTTATTTATCAATTGGCTGCCACAGCGTTACATTTGATTGTTCACCAATGTGTTCATTCTAATTTGAGGACAAGAAAAAGGAAAAAAAAACATCTATCCATACTCTCATTAAATATTCATAACAACCAAAGCACATAGATTGGCTTTTTAATGCAGACTATTTTACCTAGTATACATTAGGAAATTTTTGTTAGTTTGAAGAAATTTACTGCAATAATGTGTACTCTGTGTCTATGAATGTAAAATAAACTAATCAAAGGCCAACAAAATATTCTTTTGTATGTAAGAATTTGGAAGTTTTAAAATCATGGAAAAAAATGGTTTCTCCATGGCATGATATAAACAAACGGAGAAGGTTTCTGGCAGCTGATGGAAAGCAGGACCTGCCCTCTTGTCATTCTGAATAAACAATGCATTTACCAAACTATAAGAGACATTTGCATTAAACTTGTGTCTGTCAAAGTTTATTATCCTGTTTGTTTTCTCATATACAATCAATTGCTGTGAGCAAGTTTTAGCTTTAAAAATCGAAATTGCATGGGGCACGACATCCATGAAACTAAAATTCACTATTCACATATCCAAATAAGCATAATGTTGTATAGTCGATTTATAATCCTTACCGGTACCAGAACTATATACCACTTAGTGGTTAACAGTGCTACACCACCGATTTGGTGTTTTGGGATCAGTGCTGTTTGTTGCATATTTTTCTGGGAAATCTGTGGATTTTTACTAGATAATATTAATTCTTTACATTTACATAGCACTTTTCTTACTACTCAAAGTTCTGTTCATAGTGAGTGTGGTGCCATTTCAACCACAACTAATGTGCAGCAGCCACCTGGAATATGTAATGGCAGCCATTTTTGTGTCAGTATGTTCACTACACATTAGCTGTTAGGCGGTGAAGGGGTGAGAGATAGTTACAGTGTATTACAGTTACAGACAGGGGGTTATCAGGGTGCAAGAATGACAAGGCCATGGTGGGCAATTAAGCCTGGACATCGGGATGCTCACTGCTCTTTTCAAAGGATGCCCAGGGGTCTTTTATGAGCACAGGGAGTCAGGACCTCGGTTTTATATCTCATCTGATAGATGGTGCCATTTTAACTACACAATGTCTCCACCACTGTACTGGGTCATTGGAATCCACATTCAGAACACTAAGTAAGCACCCCTGCTGGCCCTACTAACACCTTTTCCAGCAGCAACCCTAGCTTTTCCTGGATGGTCTCTCATCTAAGTACTGGTCGGGCCCAAACATGTTTTGCTTCAGGTTGATTACCTCTTCTGAAGTGCAAGTGGTATGGTTGCCTATTGACACTCAGATTATCCTCCCTCACCCCAAAAATGTGCAATTTAGCCTGCCTGGTGATTCCAACTTGGTTTTGGGTGGGTGTGAGTGGGCCCTGTGATAAACTTGTGCTCCATTTAGGTTCCTTCTTGGTGTTCCAGGTTTCAGGATAGACTAAGACCATTTGTTAAATTAAGCAGGGTGGAAATATTAGGTTTAGAGTTACAGTATAATGGAGCCGTTACATATCCACAAAGCAATAAGGTTGGACCAAACCCCACATCACTTTACTACAGAAAAGCTGTATAAATGAAATACATCTTTAACATTGCAATGGAATAAATAAGTTGAGAAAACAGGTGAAGTGTTGGGGAATTCCCTGTACAGTGGAACCGCGGGTCATGAACGTCTCGGACCACGGACAAATTGGGTTACGACCAAAAAGTTTGCCAAACTTTTGCATCTGTTCACGACCACACACTCGGGTGACGAACAAGCCAGTTTCTCTTCCGGTTCGTACGTGCCGATGATTTCCGCACGTGTTCAGTCTCTCCATATGCATTCCCTGTACAGCGAGCGAGAGAGAGAGCGCAAGAGGGCAGTTAAAGAAGGCAGTAAGGCCGAGAAGGCAGTTAAAGAATACACTGGGCTTGTTTTTAAAGAGATGCTTCGAGCATTGTTTTAATCTCGTTGTACTTAATGAAGACTTTTTTTCTATTGGATTTTAACCTCCACTTCACTTCTGTTTTTACGGGATCATTTATTTATTGAAGGATTCTGAAAGCACTGCACTTTAATTTGGACTTTGTTTTTGATTGTTGTTTTGTTGATTTTAATAAAAGCACTTGTCACTTTTTGCACCATCCAATAGTGCCTAACTGTCATGCTCATCAGTAACATTACCGATGGTGATGGGTTTAAGGGCTCCCGGAAGCGAGATGGGAGCATGCAGCGAACCTACATCTTCACAGACTTTACCTCAAAACTGTAATCTCCTCTCCACCCAGCTTCCTCCTTACTTCCTTCATGCCAGAACTCGACTCATGCAAAGTTAGTTTTCTTGGTTGTTTATGGTTAGTTTTTGTATAAATTATGGATTTTTCAAATGTTCATTTTTTCCCTGTGCTTAAAACTTAAAAAAAGTGTTTACAGAGAGCGGTTCGTAAGGCTATAGCGTGAACTCTTGCAATGTTAGTTTTCTCTGTTCAAGGTTTTCTCAGTGTTATTCAATGTTTTTATATTTAGTTTACTATTACACTGTGCATTCTATGGTACAATTAACTATTTTTATATTTACATACAGCTTGTACGGTCTGGAATGGATTAATTGTATTTACATACAATCATATGGGGGAAAATTACTTCGGGTCATGACCAAATTTGAGTTGTGACCAGAGTTTTGGAACGAATTACGGTCGTGACCCAAGGTTCCACTGTATAATGACAGTGGTACTGAGGAGTATTAATAGACTGATACAACGGTCAAAATTTGTGAATACAGACATTTGACGGTGAGGATTGTTCATGGGTCTTATATGTTTAACTGACAGGATATCACAGCAGTACAGGAAGTAATGTTGGTGTTGAGAGACAGGAAATGATGTCATTACTATGGAGCCAGAAGTGAAGTCATCAAACAGGGACCAGGGTTAGAGTTTTCTTAGAAGCAGGAAGTGGTGTTATTGCGTGTGTTTGGTAGTAGAAATGTGTTTATTATTCTTCTGATTTTCAATTGAGAGACGAGAAAGGCATTAACACTCCATTCAAATCCTCTATCTTTTGTTCATTCATGCTCATTTAGGCCCTTCGACTGCCCCCTAAGCGCACTTATGTAACAACATAAAATTAATTTTTTTTAAAAACAACACAGTTTATTCGTTTATGCATTTTCTATTTTAGCCTGTAGTTTGTAGATCAGAAGCATAAAACAGCAGGAATTGAACAGCAGGAGATTCCACCTGGCTCTCTTGACGTCATTTCCGGGACAGAGCCAATGAAAGTAGGCCTTACTGGCTCCGGCCCCTGTGATGTCGCGTCCGGGCTCGAACCAATGATTGAAGAACATGGGCCTGATCCTTATGACCTTAATTCCTGTCTTCCCTTTTAAAAGCCTGCCTTTTTCCCCTTTTCCCTCAGTCTTGTTCTGGACTTAGTTGTATGCACTTCAGTGCTGATTATTTGATAAAAACGACTTTTGCAGCCGGGATACCATATTATATGGGTGGCTGCCCCAAACCTTTATCTGTTTATGTCTCGTTTTTGTGACATTGGCGTAGACGGCAGGATGGAGAAGTCCTGGAAGAGAAGGGGACAGGACCTGCAACATATCCAGGTGGGAGCGTACCAGGGCCGAGATTCAAGACGGGGAGGGTGTCCCGTATTTCGGAGTGGCCTGGTACAGGCTCTGCTCCCGACATGCTCCACTAGGCAACCTAGGCAGGCCAGGGAGTGTTCGGGAGGGGCTCACAGAGTTGGGTTGCTTCGGAAGGGGGAGGCAAAGCGGGCTGTTTATGCTCTCTCAGAGGACAGTGCCCACCTCCCTGTGAAGCCAGAGCCCCGATTTCCAGTTAGGGGTGCCCCAGACTGGCAGGTGAGTAGGCTGAAAAACTGGAGGCTCAACCCAGAGCGGCCGACACCACAACAAGCCTGGTCCCTATGGGCAAAAGTAGGGCAGTGGCTACGGCCACAGGAACTCAAGCCCTTTCAGATAATAGAGCTCATAGAAAGACAAAGAATAGCCTCACAATCTGTGGGAGCTGAAATGTCCCTTGGCCGAACTTGACCGGAGTACGTCCCAAGACCTAAAGTACAACCACCCCCCGGAAAACCCAGAGCTTGTGCCGACATCTCTGGGGCCGTGGGCGCGCAAACCACTTGGGAATTAGGTGGAATGCAGGTGGAGGGGGAAGAGGGGGTTGGTGTGCTCTGACAAACCCGTTGGCGATCCGACACACAGGCGTGGTGATCGTTAATGGGTATAAAACCTCTGCTTTGTTCGATACCGGCAGAAACATTTCCATTGTTGCCCGCCGATTTGTGCTACCGCAATAGTGGTTGAAATTTAAGGCCGGTATAACCTGTGTCCATGGGGAAACCCGCTGGTACAGGACCGCCATTTGTGTCACCAGCTACGGAGGATCAGTTCAGAAAGTAACCGTGGCAATCCTTCCTGATCGTCCACACCCGGTGATACTAGGGCGGGACTGGCCTAATATCAAAAGCGGTGAGACACATACCACTCCTGGGGTTAACTTGGGCCTAGTTATGGACAGAGATGAGCCATCTTAAGCTGCCTCCACGCCGTGTAATCAGCCGGCAAAGAGAGACGAAGTGGCTGTCCTTGGTGACGTGGCAACTCCCGGGCCGTCGCATGCTGACATGTCATCCACCAGCGCCACGGCGAGCGGAAGTACAACACGCCCATTGAGGTCGGTGCAGACCTTCTCTCCCTTTTAAGGTTCCAATTTAGACAGATGCCGGCCTCCTTTAAAAGGGAGCAGTGGAATGACGACTCCCTGAAATTTGAAAAAAATGCAGTGGTCCTAGTCAACGGCCAGCGCACAAACCACTCAATGCCACAGGGTCCTCACTTTGTGTTAGACAACGACCTTCTCTATCGTGTATCAATGCACGACGGGCAGGAGAGAAGGCTGCTGCTAATCCCGCGGACCTTCCTGGGGCAGGTCTGTGAGTTAGCACACACCCACCTCCTAGGTAGCCACTTGGGCACCAAAAAAACCCTAGAGCGGATCGAGCTCCGTTTCTACTGGCCAGAAATCAATGAGGAGGTTCGTCGCTTTTGCACTTCCTGCCACCTGTGACAAATTCTAAGAAAGGACCGTGCTCCTCTCGTTTCTATTCCTCTGATTGACATTCCCTTCCATCGAATTGGGGTCGATATAGTCGGACCTCTAGAGCCCTCAGCCCGAGGACACAAGTATATCCTAGTCCTTGTGGATTATGCTACCAAATACACCGAAGCTGTTCCATTGTGCTCAGCGACTTCTAAAGCCATCGCACGGGAATTACTAGGGGTCTTTGGGTATCCCCAAAGAAGTCTTGACGGACCAGGGGACACCTTTCACCTTGGAGACGTTCAAGGAGACTGCCAGATTACTGAAAATAAAGCATTTAAAGACTGCGGTGTATCATCCTCAAACCGACGGTTTAGTGGAGAGGTTCAATCAGACTCTCAAGCAAATGCTGCGTAAGGTGGTCAGCGAGGATGGAAGGAACTGAGATCAGCTCCTTCCCCTCGTCCTTTTTGCCTGTCGGGAAGTCCCACAAGCCTCCATGGGGTTCTCCCCTTTTGAATTACTGTATGGGCATATTAAATATTCTAAAAGAAGGATAGGAAGAAGAGGCTCTTCCCTCTACAAACATATTAGAGTATATCGCGCAATTACGTGATAGATTTGGAAAGATTCGGCCCCACCTTAAAAGTCACATGGAAGAGGCCCAAGCAGCACAGGTCCGTTACTACAACCGCGGCACGTCTCTGTGGGAGTTCCACTCGGGAGATCTGGTCATGGTCCTAGTGCCTACCTTCCACTCTAAGTTGCTTTCCCATTGGCAAGGCCCCTACGAAGTTAAGGAGAGGAAGGGACTGCTTGACTGTTTGGTGAGTCAACCCAATCGTCGGTCGAAGGAGTGGGTTTATCATGTGAAACTGCTGAAACCCGTTTGCAGGAGCTGGAAACAGTTATCCGGGCCATTTGGGAGGTAGTCAGCGTGAACCCCAGAAGGACCTCTCTGGTTGAGCACAACATTGTGACAGAGCGTTATTGTCCGAGAACGCCCGTATCGTCTTCCCGAGGCAAAAAGGGCTGAAGTGGAGCTGGAGATCAAGTGCATGCTGGAACTAGGTGTGATTGAGGAAAGTTATAGTCCCTGGTCCAGTCCCATTGTGCTTGTCGGTAAGCCTGACGGGAGTTGGAGGTTTTGCAATTACTTCTGTCGGCTTAATCAAGTCTCCCGATTTGATGTCTATCCAATGCCATGAGTGGAAGACCTCCTCGAGAGGCTTGGACAGGCTCAAAAAGGGTACTGGCAGGTTCCTTTAACGGACTCCACAAAGGAAAAAAACGCGTTTAGTAGTTTAGTAGTTGAGGCCAGGCTCCAGATTAATTCCATGAAATGCTTCTTTGGATTGAGCGAGGCGGAATATTTAGGTTACCTGGTGGGTTGTGGTACCGTAAGGCCACAGTGCTCCAAAGTTGATGCCAATTTGAAATGGCCCCGTCCACGAACCAAGCGGCAGGTCCAAGCCTTTCTTGGGTTAGTGGGGTACTACCGACGGTTTGTACTCCGGTTCTCTTAGAGAGCGGGGTGGGGGGGGGGCCTTGTCACACACGTGCGCATGGGAGGCAGCTAAAGGGCTTGAGTGTTGGGGGTTCTATGTGGCAGAGTGCACTGACTCTTTTCCTCCCTTTCCTGTAGGCCATTCCCGGGAGATTCCACCTGGCTCTCTTGACGTCACTTCCGGGACCGAGCCAATGGAAGTAGACCTTACCAGCTCCGTCTCCTGTGATGTCGCGTCCGGGCTCGAACCAATGAATGAAGAACATGGGCCCAAACCTTATGACCTCACTTCCTGTCTTCCCCTTTAAAAGCCTGCCCTTTTCACCTTTACCCTCAGCCTTGTTCTGGACTCAGTTGTATGCACTTCAGTGCTGATTATTTGATAAAAACGACTTTTGCAGCCGGGATACCAAATCATACGGGTAGCTGCCCCAAACCTTTATTTGTTTATGTCTCGTTTTTGTGACAATATATTTTAACATCTATTTTATTAGTTTGATTTACTTTGTTAATCACCAAGGGGAAATTAATTTTTTGCAGGTCAGACCACACAGTCAGGCATTATACAGAACCCCTGGATCAATTTTCAGGTTAAGGGCCTGATTACTTCTGACAATAATGGGATATGAACTGGCAATCTTCCAAATTATAGCGCATTTCCTCACCCACAGAGCCACCACTTCCCCTTTTACATGCTAAGCTTTTGAGTTAGGAGAGAGCGTCACAGGATCTTCCCTTTGGAAATGGAGGACTGCAAGCTGAAGTATCCCACAACCATATATTTACTTCTTTTTCTTTCAAAGTGTGCACATCTGATGGGACCCCCATTCAACTGTGGGGTATCAAGGATTTCTTATGGAAAATAACAGTAAAAACGAAGAATCTGGAAACAGCAATTAAACTCTTAAAAATAAAGGTATCAGAGTGGTTCTATGGAACAATGCCATAGTAGAACCATTTTTTTTCCAAAAAGACCCATTCACCTGAAGAAACCTTTATGTGGATCTGTAACAGGCTCCATACAGCAAATATCAATGAACAGATGCCAACAGATTTGTAAACTACAATCAGTCATGATTTTAAATGACTCTTTCTTCATACAATAACACAGGCCAAGTCCATGTTTTCTTAATTTGTTAATGCTACTTAGCCTACCATACATTAAACATTTCAGGTTTCTTTTTCATTTTAGGAAGTTTTTCAAGGCGCAAAGAACCCTTCCTAGTATGAAATGGTGCTTTTTAAAGCAATAGATGCACAAAGAATCACACAACCCAGTAAAGAACCATATAATGCCATTGAAGAACAATTATCTTTAATAGTATATGTGCTTGCTACACCGAAGTAGGTGAAGGCCATATTTGAACATTATGCACTTTGCTGGCTGTACCTTGATGTTTTGTGGTTTTAAGAGAGAATGGACTACACTGTAAATAATTTAATTAGTTCACACATTTGAATGGTGACCAGAGGACAGAATTTGCCAGGCTTCCAGAGTAGTTATGGTGTAAGTATCCAATCAAAAAAATATAACAATGTTATTTATGTAATGCCTTCTTCAATATGACTTAGCAGACTCCAGATCTTAATAAATATAGTGACAAAACGTATCATGGCCTTACAACAGGAAAATCCAGCTTCAGTTTTTATATTAGCAAGTTTTGAAGATACAATGATTTTCTAGAAACACTTTGAGCCACTAAGGCAGAGAGTTTAAAGATTGTCCCATTTAACACCTAGACACATGATTTTATAATATTACAACAATCTAGACCAGAACAGGCCATTCAGCCCAACAAACCTTGCCAGTCCTATACACTTAATTCTTCCAAAAAAATAAGTTGAGTTTTGAAAGTCCCTAAAGCCTTACTGTCTACCACACTACTTGGTAGCTTATTCCAGGTGTCTATGGTTCAATGTGTAAAGAAAACCTTCCTAAAGCTTATGCAAAAGTTACCCTTAACATGTTTCTGTGTCCCTGTGTACTTGAAGAACTCATTTTAAAATAACAATCTCAATCCACTGTACTAATCCCCTTCATAATTTTAAACACTTCAGTCATGTCACCTCTCAGTCTTCTTTTGCTTAAACTGAAAATGCTCCGCTCTTTAAATCTTTCTTCATAATTCATCCCCTATTGGCCTGGAATGAGCCTGGTAACTCTTCTCCGGACTTTTTCTAATGCTGCTATGTCCTTTTTGTAGCCTGAAGACCAAAACTGCACACAGTACTCCAGATGAGACCTCAGAAGTGCATTATAAATCTTGAGCATAACCTCCTTGGACTTGTACTCCATACATCGTGCTATATAACCTAACATTCTGTCAGTCTGTCAGGCCTCTGAACACTGTTTGGCAGTTGATAGTGTTCAGAACTATCACTTCTAAATCCATCTCATAAGGTGTACTCTTGATTTTCAGACCTCCTATTGTGTATTCAACCTAAAATTTTTACTTCCTATGTGTAACACTTTACATTTTACCGACTTCATCTGCCACAAATCTTCCCAAGCCTGTATGCTATCCAAGTTCCTCTGTAATGATATAATGGATTCCAAATTATCTGCTAACCCACCTATCTTGGTATCATCTGCAAACTTAACCAGCTTGTTACCTACGGTATATACTCACGGTTAAGTACTCCGGCAGATAAGTCGGGGCTTGATATTACAGTATAACTTCTGGTATTTTATTATGTCAGTTGTATAAGTCGAATGCAGAAAACTGTCTCACCTCTGAGAGTAACCACGGAACACACTGACCTTTTTTTTCTATGTATTGTGCCTACTTGACCACACGGTAATAACCAAACTATTGAGAAGAAACGTTTGCACTGTTTTGTGTTTTTTATATCTCACACCCTCATACACCTTTATAATTAGAGCATCCCTTATTTATGATGGAGCTTTTGATCAGAAAAAAATGATGAAGCTTGTTTTAAATTAAAAGTTTTTCAAGTGGCAAAAAAAATTGGTAACTGCGCTGCTGCAACAAAATTCAAGAAGGCAAGAAGATGTAAAAAAAAATGTAAGTATCTAATTTTTGATTGGGCGTATAAGTTGGGGTCTGATTTTATGATCCATTTTTTGGATTTCAAGACCCGACTTATATGTGAGTATATATGGTATATCCTTCCATCCATTTTCCAACCCGATGAATCCGAACACAGGGTCACGGGGGGTCTGCTGGAGCCAATCCCAGCCAACACAGGGCACAAGGCAGGAACCAATCCCGGGCAAGGTGCCAACCCACTGCAGGACACACACAAACACACACTAGGGCCAATTTAGAATTGCCAATCTACCTAACCTTCATGTCTTTGGACTGTGGGAGGAAACCGGAGCACCCGGAGGAAACCCACGCAAACATGGGGAGAACATGCAAACTCCACACAGGGAGAACATGGGAAGTGAACCCGGGGCTCCTAACTGCGAGGCAACAGCGCTACCAGTGCACCACCGTGCCGTCCCGTATGGTACAGTATATAATCATTTATATACCATATTAAAGGATCTTTATTCTCATTGATGAACCAACTTTAATAAGTAATGGAGCTGCACCTTAAATTGTCAACACCAAATGTATTTCTAGGGTTTCCATTGGTTTCTTTCCAAAGAAAGACTGAAACCTGGTGGGAAGTCTAAAAGACTGCAAGTGGTACCCAAATAAAACATCTCTCAAAATCATTAAAGAGGACATTCCATCTTTTAAAATTTCACCTCATAGCAATATTTAGCCAATGCTGTCACTTGGTTTTTAAATAATTTGTCTTTAAAGTATTCAATTAATTAACTGTGATATTTCAAGTTCATTATGTTTTGGGTGAACATTTTCTGTAAATGTTAATGAAAACGATAGTTACAAATGGAAAAAAAATAGAAGAATTACTTATCTATCAATTTACTTTGCTTTTCAGCAGGTCAAGCGTCACAGGTAGAAACATTGTCCCACATTCTCTGTTTTGGATAATATGAGTTTTCAAGATTTTTGTCTAAAGACAGTAACTTCCTCTCTAAAAATAGTTGCACTTTATCAATAGTCTAATAACAACAGTGACTGCTAATACACATAAGAAGTGCTAATCTGTCCAGTTCATACTGACTCCATTGTGTATTTAAATGATACAAGGAGGAATAAAAATAGAGTCCTTCTTAATTAACAACCTTCATAGAAAAATGCGTAACAATTTATTTGTCCCCAAATATATAAATATTATTGCACTATGTGTGATATTGGTGCTTGGTTGGCGCCAGCCCAACACAGACTGACACCAAAGGTTTTATTTTTTTCTTCAGCCGTGGGGCACGTCTTCCACGTGTCACACAGGCCCTATACAGTCCCCAAAACACACACACAAAGAAAAATCACCCCAAATCACACTCTTTGTCTTCCTCCACTCCTCCCAGGCAGCTTTGTACTCCTCCTGACTCTGGCACCCTGAGTAGTGGCTACAGGCTCCTCTTATAGTGTGTCAGAGAGAGGATGTACAGCATTGTACGTAATGGCGCTCCAGTTTGTTTTCATTCTCTCCTTCACTACAACCTCCAGTGGGGGTTTTAGCACATTCCATAACTGAGACTGCATTCTTAATCAGCTTGTTGATTGAGTAGGGCCCTTTTGGAGCTATTTTACCAGTCCAGAACACCATAGTGTAGTGTAGTTAATTGCACTGGCCTTCACAGAGTTATATAAAATCTAAAGGGTGTCACTACCCAGATTAAAGAGTGCATTCGCCTAAGAAAATAAGTCTACTCTGCCCTTTCTTACATAGTTACTCTGTGTTACAAAACCAGTCTAGCTTGTCATTGATGTGGACCTCCAAGTACTTGTAGCAATACACCGACTCTACATCCAATCCCTGAATAGTGAGTGGGCCCAGAGGTTCTTTGGTGCTGAAAATACGGTAAATAACTGTTTGCTAGGTTTTGCTTATCCTAAGTTGCAGACAGTTCTTTCTTCACCAAGAAATAAAGTTCTCCACTTGACTGCTATACTCTGTCTCACCCCCCATATCAATGCATCCCATAAGTGCAGAATCATATGAGAATTTCTGCAAATGATATAACCTGGTGTTCTATTTATAGTCTGAGGTGTACACCGTGAAAACAAAAGGACACTGAATTGTTCCTTGTGGTGCACTAGTGTTGCTCATATCCATATCCGAGAACCTCTCACACTGCAGTCTGAGAGACAGATAGTCCGTTATTCCAGGACAGTATAAGCTCATCCATCTGCATACTGTATCTCTGATGGGATGGCTGGATTGTATTGAATGTACTGGAGAAATCAAAAAACATAATCCTTACAGTGCTGTCAGCTTTTTCCAGGTGAGAATAAGCCTTGTGGAGCAGACAGATAATGGCATCTTCCACTCTAATCCTTGTCTGATGGGCAAACTGCAGTGGGTTCAGGTGTTCTACCACAAGAGGATTCATATACTCCAGGACTAGCCTCTCAAAGGTCTTCACAATGTGGGATGTAAGTGCCACTAGTATGTAGTCATTAGATGATAATGTGCCTGCCTTCTTTGGAACAGGAACAACTCTGGATATTTTTCACAGCAGCAGCACTTTTTGCAACCATTGTGACAAACATAACAGTTAACTGAGAACAAAACTAATTTGGTCAGCACAGGCCTTAAGAACTCAAGGACTGACTCTGTCTGGTTCCACTGTTTCTCCTGTCTTTCAACTTCTCAGTTGTCTCCTCATTTGGACATCAGTTACGGACAGGCCAGAGGTGGACTCTTCATTGGCCATACCAGTTTAAGTGGTCACAGTTGTTGATGTAGTAGGGATGGTGTGGGGGGACTGGACATTGGGAGAAGGTCGTGATGGTGGGTGTTAGCCTTGTTCACTTGTGTTCATTTCTCAGTGTTCATGTATCAGTTATACTGATGATTTTCTTGTTGTTTATTGAGCTTCCTAATAACAGTAATTGTGGATATTTTACATAAGGTGTGTTTATTTTACATTAACATTTTGTAATTATGTTGTCCTGAGGACCTATGAATCTGTTAAATTACTGTACTTTAGAGGAAGCCAAAGATTAATCTTTTATTGCTTTTCATGAACTGAGATTAGGGTAACGAAATATCAATTCAATGAAAATCTGGCAGATTTTATAATACCAAATTTAGTGGTGATCATTATTGTTATTTCACTGTTTATTAGGAATGAAAGTGAAACTAAAAGTTTAACATGGGTATCTGCAATGGCTCTGTTTTAATCATAGAATTTCTGATTCTGTTCCAAAATTACCACTTGCATGATGGCAGTTCTCCTTTGTCTTGTCATGTTTTGCGTACAACAGCAACCAAGCTAAAGATGCAGTTCCCACATAGAAGGTGCTCCTGACGTGTGCTCCATCTATATTTGATGATTCCAGTTAAACCCACAAGCTGCTTAGGTGTCAATATGATTCGCTTCATGTGGAGCTTGTATGTAACCCATGTAAAGTAATTGCCAAGTTTTTTTTCCAGGTTTCCTATAACTGTGTAAAATTATGTCTCTAAATTGTCTAATGTAAAGTGTAAATCGGCAAGACCGTGGGTGTAATGGCGTTTCATCCAGAGTTGGTTTCTACCTTAATTTAGCTGATTACCATTCTTAGAAGCTAAATGTATTGGAACATGTACTAATGTAAATAAGAATGCAATATTCATCCATTATCCAACCCACTATATCCTAACTACAGAGTCATGGGGGTCTGCTGGAGCCAATCCCAGCCAACACAAGGCGCAAAGCAGGAAACAAACCCCAGGTAGGGCGCCAGCTCACTGCAGGTCGCACGCTCACATACACACACTCACACCCACTAGGGGCAATTTAGAATCATCAATGCACCTAACCTGCATGTCTTTGGACTGTGAGAGGAAACCAGAGCACCCGGAAAAAACCCACACAGACACGGGGAGAACATGCAAGCTCCACGCAGTGAGGACCCGGGTCTCCTAACAAAGAGGTAGCAGTGCTACCCACCACGCCACTGTGCCGCCCTCTAATATTAATGTTTCTCTAATTTTTTAAGTTCACTGTTAGCATTGGGCGAGGAACCAAATCTGGAAGGAACATTCTTCTATATTGGCAGCCTGCTGTGATACAAATCTAAGAAACACAATGCATAGAGATTCTCATGCTGTTTGCCAAAAAAATGACAGAATTTAGTAAGATATACAATGCAGCTATGAAATGCATATCAAACTAACAAAATAATGAATACCACATTTAAAATGAATTGAATGCATTTATCTCTGAATATCATCACAACAATAGACTGGTCTGGACAGATGGTCATCCAATGCTGGCAGTAACCTTGGACTGGATAAGTGTGTTGGAAAATGAATGAATGGGTTTAGGAATCACATTCAATTGCCTAACAATTCTTTCTATCAATCAGTTTTCTTCCTTTAATTTTTTTCATATATAAAGATTTGCTACCACCTGTTTGCACAGTTTCTTTTCACCTTACCACATATCTTATTTTATGCCTGTGCGCAAATTTCATCTTCACACATTTTGGAACCACAACTCTCTGGTGTGGTGAGTTCTAAGAATCAGAAGTTCACATATGAGTTAATGTTACATTCTATCAATATGATAGTTTGAAACTATTGCATACGTATTTAACTGTAGATGCTGTCGGAATTTCTTCAATAGGTTAGCGACTCAAGGAAGGTGGATCATAAGGATGTCACTTAATATCTATTAGAGCAGCACATACAGTGTACTATAACATGAATATTCATCCAGTAATGAATATCCTATATTCTCTTTATATGGTCTTCTAGAGCTTACGATCACTTCAGACGCTATCTTACTTTAAGACAGGTTTACCATTAGATATCTTCCAGAACCACAGCAAAATACTGCTTTAGTATACATTAAAAAAAACATTTATATACAATAAAAAGGGCCTCCACAAGAATACACATTTTTAGACCTCAACCTTGCTACTAACTAGGTCTTCATAAACACTTTTTTTTATAAAATCCAGAAGGGAGTTTCATTTTACCACCATTCCATTGGCTTTTGGCTAAACTGCCTTAAAAGCTCTGAAGCCACCATAATTTGTGGTCACGTACTAAATCTATATATCCTTACAACCCTAAGCATCAAGCCTGTTTGAACAGCCCTAAATAATGTGAAGCAACGCCTCACGTGCATCTGTTCTGGGTGTCTATGTGATATACATAACAGGCTTGGTTGGAACTATGGGAGGCCCTTAACCTGAAATTGCTCCGTTCTGGGTATGACTTTAATCTACATCCAGACCTACAAATAGACCCTCCAACCTGCAGGTAACACTTGGGGATTGGTGGCAGGTTTGGGACTCCAGCCACTGTAAAAAACCTCACGTGTTCCATTCCATCTGAACTAGTGTGGTGCTGAGGTGTCACCTGCTGAATGGCTGCACTCGAGTCCTAATCGGGGATCCTGAGTTGGTTTTTCATGTGGTGGGTGCTGTAACAGTGCATGCTCCTAACTTCTCCATACCAGATATCCTCAAATTCCACCCTCTTTTATTATGTGACATAGATATAGTTATTATCTAATTCTTCATGAGATAACATTATTAACATACATAAATTGTCAAAATACATCTGTTGTCAGAAACAAGAAATAATGTAAAATGTATGCTGTATAATATGTTGTGTACCTTTGACTGCTAAACAGCCCTTCATACACCACTAACCTGCCTGGTATCTATCTAATGGCCACTTTGCCTTGGGCAACCCTTTCCCAGCCAGCCACCAAGTCACACTATAGGCATCAAAAAGAAAAAAGCATTGAAATATACACCGCCAATTAAGGTGAGCAAATAAAGGAAACAGAAATGCGATTTCTAGGTCTGCATTTGGGGAAAGACAACAAATTCTTTATTTGTAGTATGTGTAGAAACTCTTGGGTTCAAAGGAGTGTTTGATTATAGGTGTCAAACAAGATTTGTAAAACATCTGCTGTTTTTATTGAAATGAGAAATTAGCAGCTGCAAAAGAAAGAGTAGTGTTTATAACTATGGAAGTATGACTGCCATCTCTGCCCTGTCCACAGTGTTTGATTTAATTTGAATGAAAGAATCAGGAAAAGGGGACTTTTGGATTACAAGCAACTGCATTTTGAGAATATGTGGAATGAAGCATTTATACAGATACTACCATTTTTTCAGTTATCTTGCAAATTCTACAACCTGGTGGCTTGTTTGCAATGCCCTCCACATTTCATCTTTGAGCCTCCAGAGCATTTGGCTGCTTTCTGCAATCAATCAGTCAGGCATTTTAATGAAGGCCGGGCTGCAGTGGCAAACTTTTACTGGAGGAATGTAGTTGAAGTTTCAGTATGTGACAAAGATATAATTATTATCTAGTGCTTTATGACATTTTTTTATTGACACACATAAATATGAGCAACACACAAATATTGCAACTGTACAAATGATGCAGTGCAGTCGTATGTCAAAGTGGTAGATCCATGCAGACACGTCTGGTCGCAAACAAGCAATGAAATGTGAATATGCATGCTGTATAATATATTATATACAGTGTGTATATTTTTCTTTGCATTTTTATAACATTTTCTACTCTTGTTTGGATGCAGTTAAAGGTCACCCTGTAAGCAATGGGTGAAATGTAGAAATCTCACTAGATTTGAGGGTATGCTTGAGGAGTTCCAAACCCATGCAATGATGATAGGTAAAGGATATAAAAATTAGAAAGAATTTATCAAAGAAAGCCCACATACAACAGGTTGAACACAAGGTACCCAAAAGTCTGCATTAGCATAAGACACCCTATTTTGGGTTGTTCTTAAGAAAATAATAATTTACTTTATGAGGAACACCCACCCTCCTCCGTCTTCACTGACTCCCTGTGTCTTACAGAATCGAATGTAAAATCCCACTAATAACCTACAAAGCCTTAAATAACCTCGCGCCAAACTACACATCAGTGACCTTCTCCATCACTATGTGCCTGTCCACCCACTAAGGTCCTCTGATTCTGGCAATCTTGTTGTGCCCCACACTAATCTACCTTCCATGGGTGACAGGCCTTCAGCTGTATAGCGTCCAGACTCTGGAATGACCTACCGAAATTAATCAGGTCAGCTGACTCCATAAAATCTTTTTAAAAACAACTCAAAACTCATCTGTTCAGGAAGGCTTTTAGCGCTACTTGACTTTATTACCTTTCTCTTAGTTTACCTCTCTGTCAAGATGCTCATATAACCTGTATGTGTGTGTGCTAGACCATCAATTATGTTGTCTGTTATGCTTTTTTTTTCCTTTGTTTCTCTGAATTCACTGTCGTAATTTTTATTTACTTATTTGGTTTGTACAATGCTATATACTGTATACCCTGTCGTTCTTTCTTATATTCTGTAAGTGACTTGAGCATGGAAAAGGCGCTATATAAATAAAATGTATTATTATTTTTATTATTATTAAGAAGTATATAATAAACACAAATAGTTGTGTCAAATATTAAATATATTAAAATGTGTGCATCAGTTTAAATATTTTAGTCTAAATATTCTTGATTATAATAAAAATTATAATTTTTCACACTCTAATAGAGGTCTATAGAGGGCTACATCCTTAGTAAAGGATCAAAAATCAAAACTAACATCATATTTGTAATCACTGACCTCAAAATACAGTGGTCTAAAATGGTACCCAACATGTTTATGTTTGATATTTCTTATTTTTAACATTCTGGTGGTGGCTCTGAGATGGCTAGGACTAATGTAAAGAATAAGATATAAAAAAAATTATTTTTGTGATAAGCCACCTCAAAATAGCATAATGCCTTTATTAAAGATTCCCATTTGTTTGAAGTTTTGTGAAATTAGAGTAACTTTCACCCCTCATATCCCAATAGGGGGGCTAAACCCCTAGAATTGTTTGATATGGCATACTCATCTTCAAGTCCTTCTGACCATTTTGACTGAAGACACAGTTAAATTAGTGGAAGGAATTATTAATGGAAAAATATTTGGCAACACACGGCCAAAACAGGAGTTTTACTGAACAGTCAGCGTGGGATCAGAAGAGGGAGGTCATGTTTTACCATCATGCTGGAATTCTATAGGGAAGCAATAAAAGAATACGATCAAAGTAGAGCTTATGATATCATTTACCTTGACTTTCAGAAAGCATTTGATAAGGTACCACATCAGAGAGTGGACATCAAACCAAAAGAAGTGGGAGTTCAAAGTGTTGTTTGTAGATGAATCCATTGAATTGTTACAGAGGGACTTGAACATCATACAGGCTTGGGCAGATTTGTGCCAGATTTAATTTAAGTAAATGTAAAGTATTACACATAGGAAGTAAAAATGTTAGGTTTGAATACACAATGGGTAGTCTGAAAATCGAAAGTACACTTTATGAGAAGGGTTTAGTAGTCATAGTAGACTTGGCACTATCAACTGCCAGACAGTATTCAGAAGCCATTAAGGAGGCTAACAAAATGTTAGGTTGTGTAGCACGGTGTGTATAGAACAAGTCCAAGGAGGTTTATGCTCAAGCTTTATAATGCACTAATGAGGCCTTGTCTGGTGTTCAGTGTACGGTTTTGGTTTCCAGGCTTCAAAAAGAACATAGCAGCACAACAGAATAGCAGAATAACTAAAGACAAGAATGACTAGGTTGATTCCAGGGCTACAGAGAATGAATTATGAGGAAAGGTTAAAAATTTAAGAAAAATAAGATTAAGAGGAGACATGATAGAATTGTTCAAAATTATGTAAGGAATTCATACAGTGGATTGAGATTGGAGTTTAACAATAACACAGGGATAGAGTTGTAAACTTGATAGATGTACATTTCTCACAAACATTAGTTTTTCTTTACACAGAGAACCATAGTCATATGGAATAAGGTACCAAGTAGTGTGGCAAACAGTAGGACTTTGGGGAGTTTCAAAACTAGACTTGATGTCATTTTAGAAAAATTAAGTGAATAGGACTGGTGAGCTTTGTTGTGCTGAATGTCCTGTTCTCATCTAGATTGTTCTAATGATCAAATGTTCTTTATCATAAGTGGTCCAAAAATGGCCTAAATGAGAATTTTATTTGGGTCTGCAGGACCAAAAATAGTGGAGAACTCTATAGGCTCAATGTCTTGCATAGCTAAACACCAAGACAACTCGGATATTAAATCATATGTAGAGTTTTTCTGTTACCGTTCAGACCCTATCCACACGTGTCTTGGTATTTTTTGAAATGTAGCTTTATGTATGCATTTTGGTCTTTTCTCCACATGCAAACATCATTTTATGTCCCTGAAAATGGAGCTTTTGAAAAACTCCTGCCAGGGTGAAGATATTTAAAAACTCTGTTTTTTCCTGTATATGTGTAGACAGAGGAAACTGAGCTTTTGGCTTGTAATGTCAGAGTGTGCGCTGGTATCTTCTTTGCTTGACACCAGAGTTTGTGTTAACCTTATTAACGGGACTTTTTACATGTTTACCTTTAATCGTACAATTACTTTATCACTATATTGAGCAACAGAGGCATCAGAATGTGCTACAGAGGTCAGTGCTACATCAAGCACTCTGTAGAAACAAAGCAGACATCCACAAATTCCATGGCTTATTTGAACAGAAAGGGGAGGTTTTCTCTTAACATACATCTGTGACTACAAGTGCTCATTTATTGACATCTTAGTGAAATAGCCAGGTAGTATTCATGATGCCTGTATTTTCGCTAATTCCATGCTGAATTCACATGTGAAAAAAAACATCGATGGGCATTAATGTAGATGACATTCCCTTTGTTATCTATGCCTGTTTCGTGCTTTTGACAGCAGATTTTTGCGTTTTCATGTGGATGGAGATGTTTTTAAAAAAAATATGTGGGTGTGGATGGGATTTTTTTTAAAAACAAAAGAGAAAAACTCCCGTTTTTAAAAAATACCAGGTACATGTGGGCAAAGCATGAATCAGGAGGTGCCAGATGAAAACAAAAAAATTAAGTGACATAACAGTGTTAATAAGTAATTCTTATGAAGAGAATAAAAAAAATTACAATGACAGTGGTCTACCTTAACAAATAACAGCTCCTCACTAACTAGCCATTTACTGACACAACCAAGCTGTTGTTTCCTGCTTATTTTTTCACAAACATTTCTTCTGCACATCCTGGCCTCCACCAACTCCTTTGCAGTTTAGCCAATTCTTAATGTTATCTATTATCTCCATGCTCAAAGGCTTTATGCCCATGAGAACTTTTATTAACTACTAGCTTTGTACGCCTGTGCTGTAAAAAGCTTGGGGTCCTAGAAACTATTGAAATTGTCAGAAAAAAACAGAAAATGTAGAGATGTCAGGTAATTGAAAGGAACTACTCTAGGCATCTCTCTCCTAGGAGGTTTTATTTTGCCGACATTCTCGCATCGCGTGTGGATTAGTGGTGGGAGGTAAAAGGGATATAGTTTTGCCGATGTTAGCGGCTAAGCAACTTTGTCTTTCTTCTGAGGTTTTGTTTTGCTGACGTGCTGGCCTCACTTGTGTTATTAGCGGCTAAGCGAGTTTTCTGTTTCCTTGGAGGTGGAGCCCTTACCACGACTCCACCTCTCACTTCCGGGCCAGACAGACAGACAGGCACACTTCCACGCGTAGATGTTTATGTGTAAGATTCCAATGTTTCACCTGGGAACTACTTCTGGGGTATTTTATAAAAGCCCAAGGAGTATCTCCAGTACTGTTTCCATCTGCCAACGGTGCTTTTACACATTTATACCTCTACCACAGAAATACAAAGATGAATCCCAAGCTGGTTGTTTTCGCAAACATATCTGAGAAATCCACACACACTTGAACAATTTCATATAGTATGACCTGAGCAATCTCAGTATACTGAAGGGAGTTCCCCATTTCTTTTTCTTAAATGAATCACAGGATCTTAGTTACCATGCTACCGAGGTCTGTTGATTAGAACTGGTGTCACTACCTGAGTGGCATTCACACCTTTTATGCACATACAGAATTTATTGTACAAGGTTTAGACTTGAATTATTTCAATACATATCTGTGTATGTGAAAACAATATATCTTTAGCCACATAACCATTACAATACAAAACCTGTCCCCTATGTTACGTATATAGCAGTATGTCAGTGGAAAGAATATATCTCTCTCTATATAAAATAGAAATAAAGTAAATATAATTGAATTCTGCAAAAATGAATGTCAGGAATATATTATGGTAGATTCTATAACAAGGCAGGGAACTAACCTCAATAGGGCACCAATGTATCATAGGGCAGACACATACATACACTTGTACTTACGCCTTGGGTCAGTCTACAGTCAGGTACAAACCTAAACAACAAACCTTCAGAATGAGACTGGATTACCAGGGGCCTCATGTATAAACGGTGCGTAAGCACAGAAATGTTGCGTAAGAACTTTTCCACATTCAAATGACGATGTATAAACCCTACACTTGGCGTAAAGCCACACACTTCTCCACGGTACCTCATACCTTGTCGTACACAAGTTCTCCGCTCGGTTTTGCAGACTGGCGGCACCCAGCGTCAAAGGAATGCTACTATTCCTGTGTGGTTACTCATTATTTTCCTGACACGGCTTTATAAATACACTGAAACTAACCGCATATTGTTTATTAGTGTAATGCATCTGATTGTAATTAACTTGTAACAATATAATGGTCCAGAGAATAGCCATAGTATTCCAAATACTATAACTGCTTTAGCGTTGTTACTCTCAGTGCACCTTCTTCTTCTTCGTCTTCTTGCAGCTGCTCCCGTTAGGGTTGCCACAGCGGATCATCTTTTTCCATATTACTCTCACTGCACCACTCGGAGTATTTATATCACTGTATCTGAGTGGGGAATCACAGCAGCAGCTGATCGGAAAGAGAATTATCGGGATACATACTCAAGCACACGTTACCTCAGCCACGGTAAAACATTTTAAAGCCTTTCCTGTACAGACTTCGCAGTTCAGAAACAGTTTCATCCCAAGAACTTTAAACGCGCTCAATCAATTGCTTCTTGTAGAACTGTTTGTAATTATAAGTACAATTACCTCACTGTAAACTTGCACTACAGTTATAATATTGCACAACCTGAACCACTTTATAAAGTGCGTATTTACATATGATGACGATATCATTTTAAAGATGAAATGCAGCAAAATACGTTTATTATATTATACAGGTAAAACTTTAACTTCGTTTAAATAATCTATATTCTTCATTGGGACTGGCGTGAAGGATAGAATAATTAAACATGTACTACGAAGATAGTTCAATGTTCCTTAAACGTTTTGAAGAATCGGCGCTCTAAGCTTACAGATGGCTTAACATCTATTACAGAGATGATTCTGTGGCGATCGGTTACTTGGAGAAAGAAAAACAAGGACTGCAGGGGCGGCCACGCCAATATATATTGAATATACAATAGAAAGAGAAAATAACGACACAGCTAAAAACGCAGCGGCAAATTTCGACAAAAGTTAAACACTTGCGTCATTAGCACGAGACGGCAATGCAGTGTCCGCAACGGACGTGGCCATCCACCGTGCATAAGATACCATATCGACATTGGCGGGCGAAGGGGCCACCAATTCTTTCTCTGCCTAGAGCCGCCCATGAGTACTGCTGCAATAAATAATTTCATCGAAGGTCGCACACAATCACTGCACCATGAAACCCATGTTTAATAACGTGCTTTAACTCCCATTATCATGAAATGATATCACGTATACACCTCAGTATTTTAGTTATTCAGAGAGCTGTAATATCACAAATGTAATGAATTCTGTGTCCAGTTGGAGAGAGCTGGTTTAAGAAGCAAGTAGTGAATTACACACATACTGTAGAGCACATAGAAGATCACATACTAAACAAAGCATTAAACATGCTACTTTAATTACAATGTGATTTGAGAAAATGGTTAATTAAACGATTTTAAGATGACGTTTATGATGTTCTACTTTAATGACAAAATAAACTACTTGATTAAAGTGGAAATTTCGAAATTGAAGTTGACATTTCGTGCTGTTTTCACACTGTGTGCCTATTTTTTTTTTGTCTGTACCCTAATAAGCTTTCATATGACACTCAGACGGTGGGCTACGACTCACCTTTTCACGGTGACTTTGATATCTGAGATTTCAAGTTTCTCCAACACGCTATGTCTCTCGATCAACTTCCTTTTGTTGATTATACCACAATTTAATTAAACAAATAGTATGTTTTTCCTTTGCCTCCACTTGGTATTCGCTGAAATTCTTATATTATCCCCCGCACTTTTTACAGAAGGCTGAGCTTAAGGGCGATTTATATTGATTTGATTTTATTGAATTCTGGGAGGAGTTGGGGCGAGACATAAGGTGCATGCAAAAGCGTTAGTTTTCACGCTGACCGGGATTTATGTAGCGAAAGAACGTGGAAGTTGGAGTACGCACAGATTCCTGCATCTGGATTTTTCTGTGCGTAAGCACATTTCGGCTTTTGTGCTTACACAATGTTATAGTGCAAATTCTACACACGCTGTTATACATGAGGCCCCAGGAGACACATGTAGATCATGCACACTCTAGTAGTAATCAAACCAAGAGTTGTACCCAGGATTCTGGTGTTTTGAAGCTGCACTTTTTAGCACTGACACCCAGTATTGTGACAGTGCTGTCTTCTTTGCTATTTTAGTCCTAGCCAATAGCAAATACAGCTTCCATTTTGGAGCTGGTCCCAGGCCCAGATAAATGGGGGAGGGTTGGTGTCAGGAAAGGCATCTGGCTATAAAAATCATGCTGAAACCTATGCAGCATTGACCCCACAAAGAAGTGGGGAAAGATGAAGAGGAAAAGATGTAGTCCTAGACTTTAGCAGCTATCGTTTGGGGATAAGAGCTGGAAATAATGTAAAAATATCTTATCTGTTATCTGTGCATATCCGTTATAACAGTTTAGAATGTTTTGCTCTTTATGTCCTCATTTCTGAACAGACATATTGGGATGACTGGCTGCCAGATGTTCCATATTGGTCAGGTCTTTCTGGTTGCACTGAATGTGTACTGTTTAAACTTTTCTCATCACTATGTTGTCCTACATAAAGTGTAGACAATTGTGAAAAGAGTAAGCAATGCCAAAAGAAAAAAGGAATTATATCTAAAACATAGCACAGAATTTGCAAGTAGCAAGACTCACTGTTTGGGATTGTGAGTCCCACATGGGATGGGTGGGCATGCCTACCAGGAAACTGAAAGGTTCTTTACCCAGACGGAAGTCCACAACTGGATGGATGGGCATCCAGACTGAGAGAGAGAAAGATGCCTTACCCAGGTCAAGTCCCAATCAATAAAGGGGTCGATTCCTTATCCAAATGGGAAGCCCCAAGCAAATGTCAAGATTTTAATTTTTCAATGAGAAAATTAAAAATATAAGATCCCAGATCTCAGCATCACAGTACAAACCAAATACTAGCTTAGCAGACCCTGCCGCACATTGCATTCAGCACTTTAATAATTTTAATCCTGTAACTCACCAGGAAGTCTTAACTTTAATTACTAAAATGAAGCCCACTACTTGTTCCCTAGATCCAGTGCCAACAAAACTAGTAAAAAGTGCAATGGATGTTCTTGCAGCACCTATTCTAAGCGTTATCAATAGTTCATTACTGCATGGCACCGTACCTGATGCACTAAAAGTGTCAGTCATTAAACCTTTACTTAAAAAGTCAGACCTAGACCCACACATACTAAATAACTATAGGCCTATTTCAAATTTACCATTTCTCTCTAAAATACTAGAGAAAGTAGTCGCCAGTCAGCTTCAGTCACACCTTACGCATTACAATTTATTTGAGAAATTCCAGTCTGGCTTTCGCACTGGTCATAGTACAGAAACGGCACTAACACGGGTTGTAAATGACATTCTGATATCCTCTGATGAAGGAAACTCCACTGTAATTATGTTGTTGGACTTAAGTGCAGCATTTGACACCATTGACCATTCTATTTTACTGCACAGGCTAGAAAACGATGTTGGGCTTACAGGCCCCGTGCTCGCTTGGTTCAGTTCTTATTTATCAAATCGATTCCAGTATGTACAGAAATGTGCAGACAGTACTCCATCATTATACACAGAAGTTCAATATGGTGTCCCGCAGGGCTCAGTACTGGGACCTTTACTGTTTTCACTTTACATGCTTCCACTGGGATCTCTCATTAGGAAACATAATGTTAATTTTCACTCGTATGCAGATGACACCCAGTTATACCTTTCATTTAAATCAAATGAAGTTTCTCCGATGTTGTCTTTAATTAGTTGTGTTAGTGAATTAAAGGAATGGATGAATGAGAACTACTTGTCTTTAAATACAGATAAAACAGAGATGTTAATTGTTGAGGGAATGACGCTGATCACAGCAATATTTTGTCGCCATTTAACTCAGTTGGAATCCCAATTAATTTTACTGAATCAGCCCGCAATCTAGGTGTTATCTTTGACTCTAGCATGTCATTTAAAGCGCATATTACAAAGTCGTCCAAAACATGTTTTTCCATCTTAAAAATGTTAGGAAATTAAGGCGCTTTCTAAATAAACAGGATTGTGAGAAATTAATTCATGCATTTATCTCTAGTAGGATTGACTACTGCAATGCGGTGTTCACTGGCTGTTCAAACTGTTCTCTATACAGCCTCCAGTTAATCCAAAATGCCGCTGCAAGAATTATTACAAGAACAAGAAAATATGAACACATAACCCCAGTTCTTAAATCTTTACACTGGCTCCCAGTTAAGTTTAGGGCAGATTTCAAAATCCTCCTTTTAACATATAAAGCATTAAATGGCCAAGGTCCGCTTACTTGTCTGAACTTATCATGACTTACAAACCTGAGCACATTAAGATCTCAAGATGCCGGTCTGCTTAGGATTCCAAGGATTAATAAAATAACAGTGGGAGGTTGAGCTTTTAGTTACAGGGCCCTAAACTGTGGAATGGTCTTCCTGCTTCCATAAGAGATGCCCCTTCAGTCTCAGCCTTTAAATCCGGCTGAAGACTCACTACTTCAGTTTAGCATATCCTGACTAGAGCTGCTGATTAACTGTACATACTGCATCTCTGTTGTTAGTCATTAGCACTATAACATAAGTAACATGATAATTATATTTGAATACTAACCCTCACCTATTCTGTTTCTTTTCTCGGTACCCAAATGTGGCAATTGGTGCCACGGCCCACTTGCCAAGTTGTTTGCCTGCCTATGGTAAAGTCATCCCTGATGGAGGATCACAGGAATCATGGGAAAGAGGGGTCCTTTCATCGGAGCAATGTTTCAGCCGTGGCATGGCCAAATGGGGAGGCAGCTAGATGGATGAGGTCTCCAGGACTCTAAAAATATCCAAACCTAATTATGTCATATCATCTACTGTTAAACCGTACTTCTAAAATTTTTATTATTATGCTGTATTAAGGAATTGTTCTGTTCTGTGTATTGTATTGTATTGACCCCCTACTTTTGACACCCACTGCACGCCCAACCTACCTGGAAAGGGGTCTCTTTGAACTGCCTTTCCCGAGGTTTCTTCCATTTTCCCTACAAGGTTTTTTGGGAGCTTTTCCTTGTCTTCTCAGAGAGTCAAGGCTGGGGGGCTGTCAAAAGCCCATTGCGGCACTTCCTGTGTGATTTTGGGCTATACAAAAATAAACTGTATTGTATTGTATTGTATTTGTCGATGTTAGAGAAGCACTTACCTAAAGCAGCTATTACATACAAAATTTCAAACCACAACATTTCTAAAATCTAGGCAACAGAAAAGCAGGTATTATTTAAAACATATTTGCATGCAGAAGTAACACAGAAATCAATAATGTCATTCAAAATTCTGCCACAAATTACTTTTTCAAAATAATCTAAATTACTGAGGTATAAAGTACACTTTACAGAGGCACTTTCCAACTTTTTATCTACATTTTCTTACCCTATCTTTAATATTACTAGAACCAGAAATCTAAAATGCCTTACAAAACCTGCCCCTTTGGATCCTTCACAAGGGCAGGAATAGGAATATTGGATACATGCCAGTGCTTCCATTTTACCATTTTTTGTGCAGCAGTAATGCACCATATAACACTTAAAAAGCAGCAGAGTCAAAAACTGTCCTGCTTCCCTAGTTGTGCTTGCTTTATTTTGTTAAACAGTATTAGTAGAATAGTGTCATTAATTGGAATTAACAGGAAACCCAAAGAATGGTCAGTGCTTTCTTCTTTGTTGTAACACTCTTTATTTGATGAGGCAGCATGTTTCTGCTCCACAACACAGCCCCAGGGCCATTGTTTGAGACATCCTAACTATTATTTCTCAAGTAAATACTAGGAGCTTAGAACTATGCCTGGATGTGTGTTTTAGTTAGGAAGAACCTACTTCACTTCTCTACTTAAGGTTGATAAACAAAAGCCGGCACCACAGTCACAATAATGTTCTTTGATTTTATCCAGTGTCTTTAACACCATTCTAACTCATTGACTGGTAAAAAGCTGAAGATTCTGTATCTTGATACCCCCTGCAATCTCCTTGATCATGGACTACCTGACCAACATGCAGCTGTTTTTATAAGGCTGAGGGCCTGTGTGTCAGAAAAGGTGTGTAATATTGGAGCAACACATGGGAACTGTCCTGTCTCCTTTCCTGTTTACACTCTACACAACAGACTTTCAGTATAATACCAGCTCTTGCCACCTATAGAAATTTTCAGATGACTTCTCCATCATAGGTTGCATTAATAATGGAGATGAATCAGAGTGCGGGAAGTTTTGAGGAAGATGTTGTCTTGTAGTGCAGGGAGAACCATCTGCAACTCAACATCAGCAAGATAAAAGAGCTGATGGGGGACTCTGACATGCCAAGAAGCCTCTGAGACCAGTCACCACTCAAGGGGAAAATATGGAAGTGGTTCAGAGCTACAAGTAACTGGGGGTTAAATGAACAATAAACTGGACTGGTCTGACAACAAACTTGGTCTGTACAACAAGCACCAGAGCAGACTGTACTTGCTAAGGAGACTCAGGTCTTTTGATGTATGCAGCAAGTTGTTGGAGATGTTCAATCAGTCCATAGTAGCCAGGGTGTTGTTCTAAGCTGCAGTCTCCTGGGGAAGCAACTTGAGCTCAAAAGATGCACAATGCCTGAACAAACTTATCAAGAAAGCCTGACCCATCACAGGAGGGAACCCTGAAGACAGTGGAAACTGTTGTGGGAAAAGAGGATGATGGCAGAATTGAATGCCATCATGAAATGTCCCCTCTATCCCCTCCAGGAGCTTTCCTTGGAGCACTTTTAGTCACAGGCTCATTTCAACACGGTGTGCTAAGAAGTGCCTCTGGGGGTTTCTTCTTCCCACTGCTATCAGTCAATTCAGTGGATTCTCCCAACATACATTTTAAGTTAATTATGAAATTTCTGAACAATATACATTTATTTTTATTTATTAATTTACTTTGTGATCGACTGATTGATGGATGGATTGATTGATTGGCTGCATTATCTGTCCTGTGAGTTTGTATCCTTGCTTTTTATGTTTCTGCGATGTATGCATTTGAATTTCACCATAGGATTAATAACGTTCTTCTAATCTAATCAAATCTAATCCAGACAAATGAAGACTGGTGAATGGTGTGATGACAACAGAGGAAAGGTCTAAAGTAAAGGTTGGGGTGTCCAGCTCCAATCCTGGAGAGCCACAGTGGCTTCAGGTTTTCATTCTAACCATTTTCTTAATTAGTGAGTAGTTTTTGCTACTATTTAACTTCAAGTAATGTATTTGCAATTTAAGACTCAGACCCTTTAAATCAGAGCTGAGCAGCATCGGTCCTGGAAGGCCACAGTGGCTTCAGGTGTTTGTTCCTAACCAATTGCTTCCGGAGAAATTATTTATTGAAGGACTTATTGCTCAAGTGACATTTTTCTGCTTCATTTTAGTTGACTCGCTTATTAAACAGCTGTATTCATTGTATTAACTGCTCCTTATTAGCAATAGGATTCAAATGACAAAGGAACCAGCAGTTCTACATCTAGCTTGTTCCATTTCCCCTTGTGTGTCTTCATCATTCATTATTTGGTTTAATTGAGTACTCAGAAGGAAGCTGAAGAGAAAGTTTAGAACTGAAAACCCATTTAGGCTATAAATTACTTGGATGATATATGTACAGTATCATTAGAAAAGAAAGAAATCTATGATTTAAGAATGAACTGACATGGTAGAGTTAAAAAACTAACAAGTCATGAAATTAAATAAGATACGTCATTGGTAAGGATTGGCTTCCAATTAAGCAACTGGGTTGGAACAAAAACCTGCAGCCACTGCGGCCATCCAGGGTCAGAGTTGGCCACTCCTAGTATAAATAATACCCCGTGAGAGTCAAAAATTCTTACTTTTTTTTTAATGAAAGAGAAATTATAAATTAAAACACATTCCCAAGCGTCTTCCCAGTTTTCTTTTGGTTATTGATGCCAAGACCTTACCGAAAACATCTGCTAACTTTTAGTTCACTTCATTTGATGGAGCAAAAAAGAAAACATCTTCTCTACATTTTATATGGCTGGTTTTGGTTCAGACAACAGAATATAAACACAATTGTTATATTCATCCCCTGATGCCTCTGTTCAAACAAATTTATAGTCTCTGAAGATTTTACTTTGGAAATAACTGCACCACGTTATGCCAAAAGGAAAAGGATATGGTTTGTTTGCAGGGGAAAAGGACATGCAGAGTTCAATCATCCGCAGACATTTTTAGTTTTGACAGTACATGAATGCAAGTGTGGAGTTTATTCAGCTCAGGTTGTGGAATTAAACTTTTTACAAATTATCTTTTGCAGGGTATAAACATCAATCTCATCTTTTTAACAGGTGTGTACTGCAACATCAAAACCCTGCGTACTAAATGAATGTAAGCATAACAAAGAGGCAGTATAAAGGTAATGCAATTAAACTACATAGATAGTCACATCATAACATAATAACTTGATGAGAGTGTCCATTCTTCACTATTTCTTAAGTTAAGAATAGCATGAGGCATTTAGAGAGGTCTGCGATGGGTTGGCACCCTGCCCGGGATTGGTTCCTGCAGACCCCCGTGACCCTGTGTTCGGATTCAGCGGGTTGGAAAATGGATGGATAGATTTAGAGAGGTTACACACTAAAATGAGAAGTTGTCTAAGAAGAAATTGGGAGTCTGTCCTTGTTTTTATCACAAAAGGATGGCAGAGATTAAAACAACTGAGCTGTCACAAAATAATAATGGAAGAATCACATATAAAATGATGCTGGTCATAAATAAATTAATTGATAGGAAGCAGTCAGTGGCAGAACTGCTCTCTCCTCATTTTGCAGTTACAGAGGGTCTAATTGTACAGAATATTTGCTCTTCTTCTAAATGGTACTTATCTCAGCTCAGAGCCAGGAACAGAGGAAAACAGACAACATACTTTTAAAGTATGCTGATGCCAAACTTTACTGTCAGTTATTATCAGTTACATCCATGGCCTTTAGGAATCCGTCCTGATATCGAACATTATTTAAGCCTCTTTGGAGAAAAGAGCCAGAGACTTTGATAGATGTTTGACAAAGGTAGCATTATATTCTTCAGATTTCATAGACAGCCTATTTAATAAAGCCACTGTGAAGATTATGGCTGAAAATTTAGTGCAGGCATTGCAAAGTTGTACTCAAAACAGCAATGTTGAAAGATCAAGCCATGCCATTTGGTATAATTTACTGCATGACCTTAAGCAAATAAAGAAGATATGCATTAGATTATTAGATTTAAGCTAACAGTCTGGAAATGCTTAATAAAGGGTTAAAACTGAAGCAGTGAAAAACACAAGGAAATCTATGAAAAATTTCTTCCTTACTCGTTTTTCTCTGTAAGTGAAGTTTTACAAGGAAAGAAGATTTTCTCCATTTAACCTTCACATTGCTCCATTGCCCTTGAAGATCCTTGATACAGTTAAGTAAACATGAAAAATTACCATAAATAATAAAAATATAGGTGATGAATACAAAGGATATTTGAGAAGTAATGCAGGAACTGAGCTAAGTAGGACTTTCCACTAAACCGAACGGTGAATGCTAGAATAAAGGGAGTTCAAGTGTCTGTGGTACACTAGAATTTGTTTTGACTAAGCACAGAATTAAATTTGTAAAAAAGTATAAAATAGCATTCTCAAAAAGGCTAAATCCAATTTGTAATCATACAGTAACCATGTAGAACTGTAGGCACAGCAAAAAAAACCTCTGGACTAAGTGCCAATCTATTGCATGTCATACTCTCGTAAATACCCAGGCAATTTAGAGTTGTCAAGTAACCTAACCTTTATGCCTTTGGAAATGTGGGAAGAAAACACTAAGTTAACTAAAAGGAACTATAATTTTTACAGCACTGGGGCATTGGGATCCACATTCAAAATACAGGGTCATTACCCCTTCCTGGCCTCATCAACATCTCTTACAGCAGTAACTGAAGTTTTTCCTGGTTGGTATCTCATCCAAGTACTGGCCAGGCCTAAAACATGCTAAAGTGAATGTGACATGGCTGCTGGATAAGGATCAGTAAGTCTCCTTCCAATCTCTCTCAGCTCTGACACTTTCTACTTCAGAAAATTGAACTGTTAGTTCTGACTAACAAATGCAGAAGGTGCACCAGTGTTTCTCTTTGTCTTTTATACAGAAAACATACATTAGAGCAAGTGGAAAGAGGCTGTCTTATTAAGGAACCTAACCGGCATGCCTTTGGAAATGTAGGAGGAAAACACTGAATACACAAAAAGGAACTATATAAAATATTTAACTCTATCTGTATTCATTCTTCCTGTAAAAGATGGCAACACACGTGGTCATTCCATAGGTCTTATGGGGACTGATTTCTAGAAGACACAGGGAAAAATTCTGAGAGTGCACCACAGATCATGAACTGATGAACCAAATGAAGATCAGTAAGCCTGTTTTCAATCTCTCTCTAGCTCTGACCCTTTCAAGTCCAGAAAGTAGAAATGTTAGTTTTGTCCAGCAAGTGCAGAAGGTGGAGAAGTGTTTCTCTCTTTCTATTTTTTTACAGAAGATGCAGATTAGAGCAAAAGGAATGAGGCTGTCTTATTAAGGCAACCTTGATTTTCCTAGAACAAGTGTTAGATTGTTGAGATTTTTTGTCTGGAGCTTTCCCCTTATCTTGGTTTTCTTCAGTTATTTTGGTTTCACCTCATACATCAAAGTTATGTACATTAAGCTAATTGGAAATTCTAAACTGGGCCTGTATAAGGTAGTGTTGGTGTGTATGTCAATGCGTCCTGTGATGGACTGGCATCTATCCAGGGTTGATCTGTGACTTACACTTGTGGCAGCTCCATCTCCCAGTAATTCTTTCCTGGAGTAATCAAGTTGAGAAAGTTGACAGATGCACAGATATTGACAATTAAAAATAACCGTTAAAATAGAATGTTTCATTATGTCACTTCCCCAAAAAATTTATAATTATTTCATGTTAATTATATTAATTAATGTTTGATAAGTTGCTAGTCATGCATCACAATAAAACAATGGCAAACATGACATTTTTCTCAAAAGTTTAATGTGTTCAGGTCTGGGCAATAAATCAAATCACTCACACTACAATGCTGCCAGGAGAAGCCTGTTCCTTCAATTAAAAGTAATTGGTTCAACCTGAAGAAGGTCTCAGACATGTATCTTTTTAGAAACCTCTGTGCAGAAAGGGAAATTGCGTCTGACATGAAGGGGTCATGCCGGAAGGTCTTTGACCCTAATGGCAACCTCACCTTCTGGCTGATTTAGAACCAAGTATGTCTGACTAAGTGTTATTCTTTGAGTTCTGTGAAAATTGCATGACTTTAGAGATTTGACAAGAAATCAATTTAGAAACATCACTGGGTAGAAACATTAAGACAGAAAATATTTAAGATAGCAACATTTTAATGATGTGTTAGGCTAATGCAGTGAAAATAAAATAAAAAATGACATCATTGCAGCTTTATTTTATAACTACTTTTTTGTGACCATTTCTAATTGATGGTTTGCATAAAACATTTCAACAATATATTAGAACACGTACATTTATGCTAGGTGGAGAACATAAAGATGAAATTAATTTGTAATGCATAATTTGTACCAAATAAAATGTTTGGGTGGGGTGAGCTTTGATGTCTAAACAAGTTTATATAATAATAACATCTTCAAGCCCTATAATATGTACACCTTAAATGTCCAGAACATTTATTTTAATCTTTAAGGAAATAACTTCCTTTTAATTGCCTTTATATACAAACAGGTTTTTAAAAACATAAGATAATTGCATATCCTATTTTTTGACATACTTGTCCAAAGCAATTTGCTTTATTTTTAGACATAGCTTACTTGCCAAGTTTGCATTTTTGCCTGCTGTGGAGTCGTAAACAAAATGTTGCTTGTCTGCCCAACTCTGTCTATGTTCTATATTTAAAACTTACTAAACAAATTGTGAAAAGAATAATAAATATATTCAAAATATAAAATAAATAAACATTGTGATTTTTAATAGAATCCACAGCAGCAGGTTGGTAATATAGTTTATTAATATTGGGAGCTGAACATTTCATTGACAGCTTTAACTAATTACTGCAATAATTAGAAAACGCAAGAAGAGTTCTGTCTCTGCGAACTGACACTAAAATTAAATTTTATTCTGGAGAGGGACGAGCCAGGTGCATTTATTAAGGAGATATTCACAGAGAGAACAGCTCCAAAAAGAATGATTAATAAAAATAAGAAAGAACTGCATAACATGAAAATGATCTTGTTTATAATGTGCAAGATACAATATCTGAAAATGAAATTTAGTACATTTCGGTAAAGACTACAGGGCCGAAGGATAATTAGAAAGCTGATGTTTAACAGCATTTCTTCATAAATCAGATTAAAGTACAAGAAAATTAAATTGCAATTTAAATTAAAAATTTGTAAATAAGTTTGAAATTATCATTATAATTCAATTTGTATGAGTGAAGGTAGATGTATACGTGAGTGTGCTCTTTAATAGACTAGAAAAGTCAAGTCAAGTCAAGTTGGGGAGCATGCACTGGTACAGTGCGTTGCCGCACCCACTACACGATGAAACAACTCGGGATCCCCATTTGCAACCCCCCAGGCAGACACGCGGTCAAGTCCCACCCTCCGGAAATGACCCTCTATCTGCCGCAGCCAGGTGTGACGTGGTCGACCCCTTGGCCTGGTCCAGCCACTCGGGTCCCCAACAATGAGGATCTTACGAGCTGGATCACCCTCTGGGAAATGCGCCACATGGCTGTAGTGCTGTAACTGATGCTCCCTCACAATGCAGGTAAAGTGCCTCATTCAGGACTCAATGAGCAACCTCTCATTAGATACAAAGTCAAACCAATGGTACCCAAGGATTTTCCGGAGAAACACAGTACCAAAGGAGTCCAGTCTTCGTCTCAGGTCACTGGATAGCATCCATGTCTTGGAACCACATAGCAAGACAGGAAGCACCAGGACTCTAATGACTTGGACCTTCGCCCTTTTGCATAGATATCAGGAGCGCGACACACCCCTATCAAGTGACCTCATGACCCCCTCATGCTCTCCCAATCCAGCGCTCCCAGCGCTCCCAGCGCTCCTTATGTGTGGATACAAGTCTAGATGTTTACAAGGCTATTATGGAGCTGAATTTCTTGGGTACAATCTCCTTAACAAAACACATTCTGCCACATTTTTTGGAAATGAAGAAGGGCCTTATTGTTACCATTAATAGTGTATCAGGAATGGCAGGAGTTCCATTATCTAGTGGCTACTCTGCTAGCAAGCATGCACTGCAGGGGTTTTTCAATTCCCTGAGGACAGAGCTCGCTGATACTCCAAACATAATCATTAGTAATGTGTTACCTGGTCCTGTTCAGTCTGACATAGTTAAAAATGCTTTTACTGAAGAATTAGGAAAGAGGGTGCCAGTTATGACTGATCAGTCACACAAGATGTCCACTCAGCGCTGTATTCATCTTATTCTGGTGGCAATGGCCAACAATTTGGAGGAGGTGTGGATAGCAGACCAGCCTTTTTTAGCCGTTCAGTACCTCTGGCAGTATGCTCCCACTTGGGCATGGTGGATCACAAGTAAACTGGGAAAGCGCAGGGTTGAAAACTTCAAACGCGGGCTGGATGCTGATGCTGCTTATTTTACAAAGGCAAAATAGAAGACCTGTAAATCCAAACTCCAAATGTATTTTCTACTCAACTAATTCCTTGTTCATTTTTCATATTCTGGAAAATACTGGGTGAATTTTGAGATGCTGTTTCATGGTTATTAAACAGTTTTATATTATTTCAGTCCGTCTACTGACTTCATAGGAAGAGTCACCAGAAACAAGAATGTTACTGCCAAAGTAAGTAAACCTCTCGACAAGGTCGACACTCTCTCCGCAGACAGACGCACTCCAAGAGGTCACTAAAGGCCTGGATCTTGGTAATGGACTAGCACTTGTTCACAATTAGTTTCTGCATCACATATGCTTCCCACAATCGTAAACTGGAATAAGTAGGTTTGAAAAATTGAGGGAACAGAATGGAGGTAAAAAAAGTATTTTTATCTTATCTCAGCACCCCACATATCTGATTAATGCTCCTCTTCTCTGCAGTTAATAACTAGCATGCTCCATAAAACAAGTTCTACATTGTAACATAACAATGCAATTCTCAAGGCCACTCAAGCCTCAAGTCAGGGTCCAATTCCTGGGTCAGATGCTATCCCAACAGCATCAGGGACAACATAGGAGCCAAATCTATACAGGGCACCAGCCCATCGTAGGGCCCAGTCATGCACAATCATACACATACACTCACATGGATCGGTTAACATGTATGTCATAGGTATGTAGAAAACAAAGGCTTTCAAAAAATGCCCTGTAGCATTTAAAATACAATATAATAATTTTGATTCCTACAATGACAGTTCACAGAAATAAAGGCACATTCAAGACTTAGTGACCTAGAGAAGGAGCAGATTCTAGGTGAGGAACATCACATGCATACAAATGACAGGCCAAGTGTCAAAGGCGTGACTATTCAAGTGTCTGACAGGACTGAGTACAGGGAATCACAGGAGGGGGTGGGAATGTAATAGATACAAGGCGACGCACATATTTGTCTGCTCTGTTCACATCTCACAGATTCCCTTTCTGCATACCTCTCCGCCCATTATCACTCCCACTCTGGTCGTCTTTAAAAGGAGAGCATGAAGACATCATTGTTACGACCAGAAGGGATTAGCGACACCGTGCTGCTGATTGACACTGGTGTTGTCGGATGCACCAGACTTCATTACTCTTTGTTAAATTGGGTGTACCCAAGTTCTTTCTCTGTGATTTTGCATAAACATTTTTCTGTAACAATACAAAATAAAACAAAAATTGTGAATGTGTTTTCCAAGTGCTGTGATAACTTTCATCAGGAAAAAGGGTGGGTGCTACTATTGATTAAGGCTGCAAGCCAACTACTTTTAGTCCACATATTAAATTGTTGTTCTGCTCTTTGCTTCCACTGTTTTTTGATTTCATTTAAAAAATCATGATTTTTAAAATTTATTGTCTTCTTGAAAATTTTAAGCATCAAAAATATTTGTTTTGCTAAATCTGAATGTAATTTGAAAATGAGAACTAGTGTCCTGACAACTGTTAACTATTGTGTTGTGCCCATTACTGACAGAACTGACATTAAACCCTGAACTGGATATACAGGTTAGAAATAGATGGATAGATTTGAAGTGTCTGTGTGTGTGTGTTTGTGTGAAGTTTAAAAGCACAAAAAATAGTTCATTTTTTGAAGTAATTTAAGCATTCACAAAAATCCATCCATCCATCCATCCATTTTCCAACCCGCTGAATCCGAACACAGGGTCACGGGGGTCTGCTGGAGCCAATCCCAGCCAATACTGGACACAAGGCAGGAACCAATCCCAGGCAGGGTGCCAACCCACCGCAGCATAAAAATCACCAATGTTAAACATATTAATGGTCTAGTGGGTCAAATATATTACACTTGAAGGAAAATGTAGTATTAGTGCCTCTGCTATGTAGAAATAACATAACATAATTAGGACCACTCAATCTAATTTAGAGTTTCAGGAGGCCAGAATCTATCCTGGAACTGCCATGTGCAAGGAAAGAACCAGCCCTGGACAGGATGCTAGTCCATTAAAGGGCTTGTTATGTAGTATTATTGAGACATAATTAAGGTCGTTGTGGAATTTAGTGTCAATGGCTGATCAGTCCTATAAGACACAAAAATAATTATCTATACAGAAAAATCACTTTACATGTATACAGTATGTAGGACTAAACTGTTTATACATACAATTTTAAGAGAACTTAAAGGTTACTTTGGTCCCATAACAGTAAAATTAACACTGGGGATTTTGTTACATGTAAATGAAAAACAACTGTTTAGACATTCACTGTATGACGCACCATCCACAATGATGAATAGTGCCATACTGCATCTGTTATGCTCTCATTTTATTGATTTTTACATATATGTTAATTTTTAGCTTTGTAACATCCATCCATCCATCGATCCATTTTCTAACTCGCTGAATCCAAATACAGGGTCACGGGGGTCTGCTGGAGCCAATCCCAGCCAACACAGGGCACAAGGCAGGAACCAATCCTGGGCAGGGTGCCAACCCACCGCAGGACACACACAAACACACCCACACACCAAGCACACTTTTGTAACATCCTGTAAAAGTAATTTCTACTTTAAGTTATTAAGTTCATTTGAAAAAGTTTGTTATCCTTGGCAGCCGGTTGTGGCCAAAACACTGTACTAGTAGGCAGGATCTTCTTACAAATTATTGCCATTGTTTCAGCACAAGCTATTTTGTCTGGAATTACAATATTTCCTGTGCATGTGAAAATTTCATAACATTTTTTTACAAATGTTTGGATAACACTTTAGTTTAGGTACTAACTGGAATGCACCCACTGTATGTGTCACATCACTGTTATGTAATAAGATCTTGACAAAGGCTTATTTTGGTCTTAATAACACTTACAAAGTAACAGTAAAATGATTGTCCATCTTTGTATGTGATACCTGGGTTGCCCTCAGCTAGCATAAACTCCTTGAGCTCAGCAGTCATGACTAGGTCAAGGCAAAGAGGACACAAACAAACAATACGGTTGGTGCAAATGTGCATAGTAATCCACACAGTAAAGCAATGTCCAATAAATAATGTGGTGCAGTTAATGCAAAATGCTTTAAATAAATAATCCATAAAATACTGTGCTTGTGAGGAAGTTGAATTTCAATAAATGAAGTCAATAAATATTCCATAAAACCAAGGACAAAAATTGCCTTGGTCTTCTTCCAAGTGCTCTCTCTTTCTGTTTCTCTCTCTCAGTCTAACCTTCCAAGTTAGGATCAATGGGGCCGAGATCATGATGAAGGTGGTCTACCCCCATCTCGGTCACCTTCCATTGGTGTCCACTGGGACATGCTGAGCCTGACTCTGTCTTCCCTCTGCCTCTATAAGCATCCATGAGATCCCCTAAGAGCCCCTGATCATTTCTGTTCTAGCCTGTTGAGCAGGAGAAATCCGGTGCACCAGAGCAGCACCTCTCATTTTGTTATTCTGTAGTGTTTTCCTTTGTGGATCCCATCCGATTCTGTAACTTTCTCTGTTTTTCTTTACCATGCTTCCTCAATTTTTTTCTCATTCCCCTTTATTCTTACTCAATGTGTTTGTTCTTTCTAACCTACTCACGCCCTTTTTATACTCCATGATTGCTGGTGCTCTGCCTAACGACTGGTAGAACATGAAGGGGAGAAGAGCAAGCTGATCATGTCTACACGTTAATAAGCCATGAGCTTGACTCCCCACTGAACACCCTGAGGCCACACAGCATCGCAGCAGTGCACGCCCGCACCCACTAGCCTGAGCCACACTGATTTTATTTTAAAGACTCATACCTCCATGGACCCTTGACAAGCTTTACCACACTGTGCAGTGCATATGAAGAGTTTTTAATATGCTAGTAAAATTACTTGTGGATATGACGCTTCATTTTGTATTATTAAGCATAATTAGAGATTCTCAAGACTTATACTGAAGCATTCAATATTGAAGGTCATATAAGCCACCAAAGTAAAGTTATTTTAGTGTGCTACATTGAACAGAGTTAAATGAAACTTTGTTGATGCTTTGTAAATGTTAATTAGACCACAAGGAAGTCTTTGTTAACAATATGTGACTAATAGGTACATTATAGGTAGTACCTACTGTGAAGAGTTACCAATATTGGTAAGTTTATTCACAGAATTGTTTATATGTACAATATAACTCAAAATAGGCCATAATATTCTATGAATGATCATTAAATAAATAAGACATAAATAAACCTTATATTCTCAGTGTAACTTATCTATATGGTAACCATTTCTTTAAAAAAATTGATATGCTTTGATAAAGGCCTTTTTAATCAAACTTTTTCCTCATGGTCTTAAAAACCTACTTAAACATTTAGGGGAGTATTAAATATACAGCATGTACTAGACATCTCTCCACATTTGCAATTAGTGTTAACATTATATGTAATACATGACCAAATTGTATTTCATGCTTTAGTTTTAGCAGTTTATTACTAACATTTGAAAATGTGAAGCATCTTGTATAACTGTTAAAATGATAATCAGCATTTCTTGAGGGAAACTGAAAATAAAATTTGAACGTAGGACACATAAATACAGTTACAATTTTAACAGAGAAAAGTAAAATCAATTGTGACCATAAAAATGAGGAACACAAAAATGTGAGGTCTGTATATACTAAGATGCATGCACATGTAGTTTTTAATGTTAGTATATTTTTATTAATAGTGGCATACTATATTGGGTGCAGCTATACAAGTTCAAATTCATTTGACCTCTACCTTTGATTTTCACCAAACTAAAAACAGAACCACTCTACAGAAAAAAATCCTGTTCTCTGACAGTCGATGTACTTTACAAAGTAATCAATTTGTGGGGAATAAGAAGGCCCATTTTAATACATTTCCAGTGTTGACCCTTTGGAATTTTTTTAACCTAAAGCCAGGAGCCACCTGCTTTTGAAGATTAAAGGAACAAGCATATGCAACTGTGAACATCAGCAGCAATACACCACATGCATTTTTTTTTTAAATCTCCATTTGGGATTTGTCTGTAAAACATATAATAGGAATATATATTTTTAGCAAATGTGTTATACAAAAAAGAAATGTTATACTCCAAATAGTTAATTTTCACTAAATTTGTCATTTTCTCTGGTTAACTGTGGACATAATCAGATTTTTAAAATATATACGTATTAATTTTTGTAGCAGCATTGCTGTTGTTGTGATTCTACCTGTTAAGTAAACTTAAACAGGATGACAGACTCCAAAAACGAAAGCCAAACATTCACTCTAGTACAGATCTGATCGAAAAGTGTAGAGTTTACCACTCCAAGTTGCCCAGCTCCTGTACAGGTCTAGTGGTGGGGCAAAGGCTTTAAAATCTAAAATATCCTCAAAGGGAAAGAGGAACACCATAAAAAATACTCTGGTCTATGAGAATAAGGTTTTTTGTGTGTTTTTTTTAAATATTTAAAGGTTTATTGTGAATTCTAAAAATTATAAAAGGATAATAATGACAGAAGTCCAAATATAAAAAGCAAAAAGCAAAGCCAAAGAACAGGTGATCATATTCAGTGGTGAATTAACCATTGCATAGGCTACTTCTTCTTAATTTGTGCTGGGGTAGCACCGCTAAACTTAAGATGTAGGATACAAGGAGCATGATTTAAATTATGATAGTCATGAATCCTATGTTGTGTGACTTCCGGCATTTAGTCTGCAACGTTCTTTTGTAATCTTGTTTTGTAGGTTTTTTGCATTCCAAAGATTAAGGTGAATTCGCAATTATGAATTGATGGACTCGGTAATGGACTTTTGCTTTCTTTAAGGTTGGCTCCTTCTTGTGCCCATATGCATTCAATGTCAGAAATAGCTAGTTGAGTGATCTATTAATATTGCATCATGGTCAGGAATGCATTTGTATTTATTTGAATGATGATTTCATTTTCCATCACTTTTTTTATGATTGTTCTATTTTGTGATGTCGGGTGTGACACATTGCCGGATTAGCTACACATATAAAGAAGAAACCAAAATTAGGCTACAATTGGGGACCGGTGTTCAGAGTCTATCTTGTTTACGATTATTGGACTAACAACTTTATTTTCTTTTTTAGCCTTTTCAGTTTGACTAAATGGGGTACTGGTAAGTCCAAAACACTTTACGTTCTACCGCTTTTGCATTTCACATTACACACAACTATTAAGGTAATAGGAAACAGTAAATACTTGTATATTTAATGTCAATATGTCCTGTATAGTCTTCTGTCTCTTGTAATGAGTGAAACAGGCAAGTTTCAATTCACATATTGCACAGTTTTGTGAAACTGATATTAATATTTGTTTTTCAAATGATTTTGTTTTGCAAATGCGAAACTCAATAAAAAGCATTTTTTGTAGATTTTAAAGGTTTTTTAAGAGTGGAAACAAAGAAATATTTCTCCTTAAAGTGTGATTTAGCATTTTCTTTTCTAAATCCGCATAATGCTACATAATCTGTTGCACAGCTGCTAAATCTCTTCTATTCATGCCTTTCAATCACATCACTACCGAGGAGCACATATTTTCCACATAAAGATACACTACAACTGACTATTGTGTACATTACTGTGTTTTCTTCACAGGGAAATCTCACGATACAGGAAGCCACTCCATCTCCCCATCATTGTTACCTCGTAGCCACCCTTTCCTGTTTCTTGATTCCTACAGAAGAGATTGAGAATATACACTTTCCAAGCTCTTTGGAGCTCTAAGTTCCATTTCTGTCTCTGATGCATCTTTAGGATTGCAATTGGCAAATTGTTAAAATTAGGAAAGGTGCATTCCAGATCAAGACTGGTTGCTCAAAAAAATGGTTACATGTGACAGGAAATAAGCCCAGTTTCTTTTTTTTCTGTCTCTCTCTAGATACCTCTGTTTAAATTCAAAATAGCACACATGCATATGCAGAATTAAATCATGCAAATGCTTCAGAGATAGGACTAAATAGCTTTCTTCTTGTGTTAATGACATGGATTGTGTCATTTTGTTTCACAAATTTGTTTACAAAGCAAAACACAAAGTGTCACTGCAAATTCAATTTTGTTTGAATTGCTTTGCTCATCACTCATTGTTTCATTTCTTTATTACCTTGAGCCCAATGCTGCTGAAATAGGCTCTATGAAAATGCTGTGTAATGGCATATAAAGGTTTAAAAAAAAGAATGACTATCAGTGGTCTTAATATTGGTTCCCTGTCACAAAATGTTATCTAACAAATCTAATAAAAGACATTATTAAATATTGCAATCTGTCAATTGAAAAAATGAGTGAATTTTGTTCCACTTATTTTAGCAAAATGGAACACGTCTATTTTCTGAATTTTGTTTATTTATCTTATGAGATTTAATTCCCTATAGCTGACTCAGCCTCCTCTGCTTCTGATGCTAACCTTTTCCACCTTTACTTTCCCCTACCCATTCAAGGTTTCTTCATCATTTTCTTTACCTTTCTGAAAGTGTTTTAAGTTTTATGATTGCCCACATATTAAAAACACCATTTGTGTGGCTACATTTGTGCACATTTGAATCATAAGTCATGTTTTTTTTATTTTTTTTACTTCTGGCTTAGGTCTTAGCTGTTTCCAGTTTGTAAGGGCAGACCCATTTTGGTAAATTTTTGTGGTTTAATGTAATAACACAAAAAGAAATGTTTATTTTTTAGCATGAACACTAAAAATACAGCAAAAACTAAATAATCAAGATTACCTTGATCAAGTTTATTTTGGAGGCTGGGATTTTTCTTTTTTTCCAGGATTACTATAGGCTATATTTAGTCTTACTGATGATTTCCTTGCATTGGACTTGTTCAGTTCATTCATTTCCTTTCATACCTGCTCAATCTATTTCATGGTGGTATGGAGCTGGAGACTGTCAAAGCAGTGGAGTATGGCATGGACACCACAGTACTGCAGGGAAAGCACAAAAATAGCCATGCCCATTCAATCTGTGAACAATTTTACAAAAATAATCAACACAAAGGATAAATATTTGGGTTTTCAGTAGAAACAGGAGTTACTGGAGAAACAGGACTCCACACAGATGGCTCAGAAGTAAACAAGGGAATGCAGCAGATACAGAGGCTTGAAAAACGCGGTGTTAACCAAATACCAACTGTACTTAACACATCATTTTCTAATCTTAAATTTTACCATAATGATCAAGAATAAAAAATATTAAAAGTAAAATTAATTAATAACCACAGTCAATACCTAAAATTCACTGAATTGAAATTGACTATTCAATTTCTGCATATTAATATTTCTTTGAGCAACCTTTTGCCACAATCACAGATTGGATGTAAGTTGGCAAACCACAAGAACAAAGGGACCAATGCCCGTATTTATGAAGTGTCTCAGATTAGGAAAACAGTCCTAACTGGCTCAAAAAAGTGTGTTTCTGCTCCTCAGAGCAGAGTAAGAATAAAAACATTTTGTCAATTGGAAACTACTCATAACTTCATCAGGATTTAAGAAAGTTCATGAGTTATACTAACTCACTAAAAGGTGCCAGCAAATGGCCTTCAGGCAAAGATCAGCATGCACATTAGGGCAAAGAAAGAATGTTTTGGAAACACTGGACAACAATGAATTTTTAAAAGATATTGATTTAACAGAGCTTGAATAATATTTATATCAAATCTTGTATGCACATGATCACTTCATCTGTGCGGAGAAGCCTTACGCTATCAGCCAACTAGAATATGTTGGTAATGTTAAGTATAAAATGTCGCTTTGCAATAGCGATAATTTGGGTACGTCACAACTTTTCATTTCTTGAATTTTGCACCAAACTTTGAACACCCATATAACACGTGAGGTAGTATGTAGGTTTATACTGTACATTTCCCAACAACTCCACATGAGGTAATGCAAAAGCAAGCTCATGCAAATCGGCACTTTGAACTAAGCATGGATGATCACTCACAATTGAATCGCAAGCAATAATATAGCATTAACACACATTTGGTCTTAGATGCATACTATACTGTAGTAGCAAGTATGTTACCCTGAAGATAAGCAGGGCTGGATGAGTGATTGGCAGCAAAAAATCACACAAGTATACTGAGCTCTGCATTGCATGAACCTCTGGAACATTCCTGTTACATTTTATTAGTCCAGGAAGGTTCAAGTGGGCGGGAAGAGACTTCCGAGGCTTTGGATCTCAAGCCTCGCAGAAGATAATGGAAGATAAGAGAGAGAGACACAACACGGCAAAGTGGAGGATGAGTGGGAACACTTGAAGACTGAATGGAACACAAGAATAGCTGTGAATAGTTTCAGTAACTGTTAGTTTACAAGGCATTTCCAATGACCATAACAGCAGGAAAGGGATTTTTTCTGAAAGTGCACTTTTGGATCATTCATTGTTAAAAAAACATGCCTGATATCGGGCTTTTCTCTTATTTGATGTGTGTGTCTCTGTCTTTTCTTCATTACAGTATTCTTGATATCATTTTATTGAAAGTACTGAAGGAAATTGTTTAAATAGTATACACTGCAGTTTTCACATATAAATTTTCAGTTCATGATGACATATTCATTTATAAACATATAATTAATAATCACAATTTAGATCCACAAAAGTTTATTGTGGGAGTTTATAGCACTGTTAACTCTCACAGCTCTAGTGACTTGTGTATGACTCCTGCATTTGTCAGCATGTGGAGTTTGCACATTGATATTCTAGTAACCATAAGATGCATGTTTGAAATCAACTAATAAATGTTATAGCAGCCTAAAGTTTTTAAATGTGACCTGTGATGGACTTTATGTCAGGCAGGGCTGATTCTGACTTCGCACCCATTATTTCCAGGTTGGGCTGTCATAACTGAAAAAAGTTAAGATCAGGAAATGGATGGGTAGAATAGTTCATTCCTGTATTGTGATGGTGCAGTTCAACATCATTCTCCCACTCTTGTTTGAGAGCCCTTTGAACCTGATACTGTTGATAGTCATGACCGGATGATCTTGGCAAATGAGGATGAACCACACATATAGCAAGGGGATGGTGAAAATGTACTCTAGTGCTTTTCTTAAAAAAAAAATCAGAGTCCCAAAAAGTGCAGTGCAAAGTTAATTATAAATAAATAATTCATAAAAGTCAAAGTGGAAGTTAAAAATCAATAAATAGAAAAGCTATTAAAACAAGGTTAAAAACACAGGCAGCAAACTGTCTTTATAAAGCAAATCCTCGGTTCGTCCCTTCAATGCCAACGTCTGCTCTGCTCATCTGGTACGGGGGCCTCGACAAACACAGCCAACCTTCCATGAGTCTGGGTTCTGGCTGTTCCATGGCTACAGCAAGGCTCCCACTCTGGACCTAGGCTCGGGTCCCACATGCCATTGCACTCACATTGAGGCTCCCAATCTGAACCTCTGATTCCCACTGTTTATTCTTGTCTCTGTCTTTTTTTGCCGGCTCTTTCTTCAGTGCACCATAGATAGTCGATTAAGCAACTGAGACAGACTGCAACCTCACATGCAGAAGCGTCTCGTCCCAATTACTCCATCAACTCCCTGAAGCTGCATGGGCAGATATTCCCAGGGAGAATGAGCCAGCCAATTATTTATTTATTTATTAAAAACAGGCACTTTTTCTGAGCCGCGGACCCACTACACTGCATGTATACATTAATAAAAGAGACTGACTATTAAATATTGACCATGGACCAATAATGTCAATGTTCAATGGTAAATGACATAGCACTTGATTGTCTAATTTTCCTTCAATTTATATAGTTGTGGACTTCATTATGTGACAGTGGTTATTTGGCCTAGGTCAGAGGTAGGCAAAGTCGATCCTGGAGAGCCACAGTGCCTGCAGGTTTTTGTTCCAACCCAGTTTTTTAATGAGAAGTCAATTATTGCTGATGAAGCACTTGCTGCTCAAGTGACATTTTCTGCTTCATTATAGTGGTCTCTCTTGTTAAGGTTCCCCACCCTTAATTGCTTATTTCAGTCTTAAACAGCTGCATTCACTGTTTTAATGGCTTCTTATTAGCAATAAGATGCAAATGGCAATGGATCATTTATGATTTGAAGCCTAAAACAGATTAATCTGTCACATTTTACTCTTAAGTGTTTGATTAAACCAAATCGTGCATGATGAATCCACACAGGTGTATATGGAAATAAGTTAGATGGAGAACTGCTGGCTCCATTGTCATTTGTATCTTATTGCTAATAAGAAGTCATTAAAACTACTGAATGCAGCTGTTTAATACTAAAATAAGCAATTAAGGGTGGGGAACCTTAACAAGAGAGACCACTATAATGAAGCAGAAAATGTCACTTGAGCAATAAGTGCTTAAATAGCAACAATTGACTTCTCATTAAGAAACTGGGTTGGAACAAAAACCTGCAGCCACTGTGGCTCTCCAGGATCGCCTTTGCCTACCTCTGGCCTAGGTCATCAAAAACGTGAGCTTGCCAGTTAAAATCTATCATTCCATTCAGAAAAACACTCTCCTCCACATCTTCCATACATTTTACTACACTTTCTACTGTTTGTTTTTCTGCCAGGACATTTTAAAGACTAAACATCCAATTGTTTGGGAAACCTATCTATGTGAGTTTATGAAATGTTCTTAGTGCGAGTATCTTTTTCAAACTAAGACATTCTTTGTGTTCTGCTTCCAGTAGATTTGTCATGGATATGATGAGATGATATGATATTTAAACTTTAAAACAACAGTATTATAATGTATGTAAGAAGCTCAGATTTAATAATAAGACTATCAATCCATTTAACTGTTTTGGGACCTTTAGATATACAAGCATATCGGATGTGTATTAGTTTATACTGTACTATTTATTTCTGTGTTCATTGGTGCAAAGTAATGCACTTCATTACCATATAATGCAAATTACACTGGTTTTATAAAGAGAGCCCTCTGTCGTATTTGTCTCCCTGGCATAGAGAAATACTCTAAATGTCTTATACGGGACTCCTTCAAGCTTGTTGTAATAAAGGACATTGTTTTATTTAACCTATCAAAAGAGAGAATTCTTATTAGGTACTGTAGCTGCTAAAATCATTATTGCCTCTAGATGGAAATCCCCAGAATTGATAACCATTCAACACTGGGTGGTTTCATTTTTAATTTAATCCACGATAGGAATGGATTGCAAAAAAAAAAAAATAAAGAACATCGTTCTTGAAAACTTTAGAATGGTGATCTCAACTATCGAAAAGAAAATTTCTGCAACACCAACAACAGATTTTTGTTGCCAGATTTGTTGTGTTGATTTTTTTGATTTGTATGGTCTAGTATTTACTGTATAAAGGGAGACACTTTACAATGCGGAGGGATTTGTTTAGATGGCTTATTATTGACTAGCCATGGTAGGTAATCGTATAATTAAAAAATATTTGCTATCTCTTGATCCATGCTTAGCTACAGTGCATTTCACCCGTATTTGCGTGTGTGTTAATGCCTATTCACAAGCACTCCCTCTATTGAGCCGTGTATCTGTAAAGCTTACGTCTCATACTCTTTCATTATTTGCAAGGCAACTTTCTCTCCTCTTGTCTGGTTTAATACTGAAGTTGACTTTCTCTTTGTGGCTCATATGCCTCTACTCGTCCACGTGTGTCTCACAGTCTCACTTCCATGTTTGTCCCTTCAGCAAAACCAAATTGACCAATCACACCAAAGCTAATTTCACCATTCACATTGAACAATGAACACACAGACCTTAGTGTTTTATTATATAAATGATGTATTCCTATTTTATATTTACATACTTTTTTGTGATATCATTTTAGTGCTCCTGTGTCAGTGATCAGTAAGGAAGTGTTGTTGGTCTCTCACTCTCCTGTTATGTTTGCTGCTGCTCTAGGCTGATACCCTATAATATTTGACTTTCCTGTTTACTTAGGTTGCAATACAATTAGAACAAATCAAATTTATTTAAGGGTACATTAAACGTAAACTTTAGAAAACTTGCTGAACAAAAGATACGTGGAATAAATGATTAAATACTGTGGTGGATACTAGTACTTTAAAGGCCTTCAGACTTCTGTTTATGATACCTTACCAAGGTTAATTAGGTTTTGTATTGTAAATTTGTGTTAGAGTATTCAGCCTTTACTTAGTAAAGAGATTTTTAAAAGAATAAACCAAATTCGAATCATTTTGTTTTTCAAACCGTTTCAATTAATTTCAGTATGAAGTAGAACAGCAGGATGATGCAGTGGATAGCACTGCCATCTCTCTGATCCAGTAGCCTTGATTGCAAATCCATGTATTGTCTTTGTGGAGTTTGCATGTTCTCTCCATGTCTGTATGTGTTTACCACATCCCCAAAGACATGCTGGTTAGGTAAATTGGTGATTGGCTGGTTCCTTCCTTGCATTCAGTGCTGCCAGGATAGGCTTTGTGGCCCCAATTGAATTGAGTCAGCGTGATTATCTTATGTTGGTTAAAATATGAAGCAAAGAGTTCATAGTATACTGTATGTGTTTTAATAATGATCTGAAAATGCAATTAAAGTAACTTTACATAAAAATCCCTATTATTGCAAAAGGTTGCCTGGCACCCAGTTAAAATTATAATTTTTTGGTGTGCATTTGCTTATTGTTCAGTTATCCTGAATAACACCAAGTCACACAATGTACACTTTACAAAAACATCATTTTCATGAAAAAATTATTTCTTAATAAGGTTTTCACCTTTATTTTGATACTGTTACATTGACATCGCTTTAGCTTTTTTCCTTTACCCCATGTCTTCACAAGTAAAGATTTTATTGAAGTTGTTTAGAGCAAAGAATCAAAAATAATTGGCACAGGACCTGTTACACAATGACACCGTTTGTTTCAAAGGTATAGTACATGCTGAAAAGAAAGGATCTTTTAAGTAATCCTGCACAAACCCGAAATGAATAGTTCCTTTATAAAAGCACTAAGTCTGCTTTGGCTCCGCTTACTTTTTTGTTTGTGGTAGGACCTGTAGGGATTCAGAAAGCTTAAAAGATTATCAGCACAGGATCTAACCAGTGATTCTTATGTCAGTAACTTTACACTGTGTAAATAGGAGTCCTTTATAAAACGTGTTTCAGCTTGCTGCCCAGTGTCAGTGCTAATAGTCAGGCACATTATGTGTGATATGTATAACGAGAGGTGGATAGCAAAATGTATTAAGAACAGTTTTAGAAGCTCACACATTTTTTTTTTCTCAGCCATCTGCTCCAGTTTGCTACTGTAAAACATTTGGCATACATCTATTAAAATTTGAAGTTGCTCTTTAAAAGCCTCCCACTATTCCTTCTAATGTCTTCAGAGTGTTTGATTTCACCAGCTTATTGATCAATCCCTGCTTGTTGGGAAAACCTTCAGAATCTCTTTTAGAGCAGCATGCATTCATTCTTCTTGTTCTACGTCTATTCAATTGGCTTTCTGATTTTTCACTCTCTTAGAAATGTCACGAACCTGTGTTTAGTCTATTATTCATGGATTTCTCTTTTGTGCTGTCCTGCTATTTCCGGCGCTCACCTTTCATTAAACCTTTGTGCCGTTCTGGGATCATATTTGGCTATACAGTCCAAAGTGAGAGCTAAATGCTTTGTCCATGGTTGTGTTTTCAATGTCACTGAAACGATCCATTTTTATTGCTGCTCCTGTTTCTTTCACACATCTGTTTTCCATTCGCTGATCCAAATTGTCTATAAATACCTGTTTAAGTATAATTATGCCTATTCATTCATCACTAAATGAGCATATTTGGTTTTGTTTAAATAAATGATCAGTCCCACATTGCCATTCTTTTATTCTGCATTTAGGGGTTCTGTACTTGACCTCAGGCAATAACAAGTATCCAACAAGAACAGATTAGAAAAAGATGATAGAACACCATTGCATTTTATTAGATGAATGGGGAACAGATGAAAGGAACCAAAGGAATAGGTTTATGACGAAAACTGACATTATGTATATCTGGAAACTCCAGATATCTATATTTTTGGTTTGTTTTTTTTAAGATATAAGACATCAATAAGATCCTTCTGTTGTCTGAGCCCTCTTAATACTAGAGCTGGAGAAAACAAAGGCAGCACTCAACACAGAACAGATAGGGCGAGAGTTCTTCTTCTTTGCTCATGTGGATTATTTCCCTTTTCATCTTGTCTGATTGTGTTATGAATCTCTGCCTGCTTTTTAACCATTCTTTTTGATTCAATAAAAATACAGTATTTTTTTTTGTTTTATTTCCTTTGCCAAGGCTCCTCTCTGGTCTGCAACACATCAGGGTCTGTATCTACAGTTTTATTTTGGCGCATGCTGCCTGCCTAGACAGATGTGGCATCGTTACAGCCTCTTTACTCTTGGAATGAGCAAGTTTCACTGAAAATATTGTCTGTTTATTATACAGCTATAAGCGTCATATTAATGTGATTCTGGTGGACATTAGCATAAACGACAATAAAAAAAGATGTGTGAAAATTACCCACTCCTCTCACCACTTCATAGCAATCCAGGCTAATCAAGCCTGACGTCATTCCAAAGGCAGAGATAACTGTTTGCCAGTTGTACAGGTTGTATTTGGATAATGTGAAGATGGACACATTCATATAACAAGGTCCAAGGGGATAACTGGTGGTGTATCAAGGTTACCACATCACAGGAGTTGATGAAATCCAATGACACAGACTTCATGAGATGCACTGAAATGATTTGTCAGTCTTTATGAAAATTGTCTCCAGCATCATCACATTCATTTGGCCAACATACAACTTTTTAAATTGGACTCAACCATCAGTCTTAAGAAGACTAATGACTTGGCCTGTATCTAACTAACAAGAAAGCAAGTCATTGCAGAATTTTGTCTGCGCTATAATAGCAGTATAGGTGTTCAAGATCATCATAATCGGATCATTCTTTATGATACAGCACTCTAATGAGATTTGTGTCACTTTTAAAGAATTGCACAAAGCACACTAGCGTCCAAAAGGCTGATTTTAATTGAAATGTTCAGGAGATGAAAAAAAAATAATCATAAAAGGCAGAATCATGGACAGGAGACAGACAGAAGGTCAGTAAAAGAATATCCGTCCATCCATCCCGCTATATCCTAACTACAGTCTGCTGGAGCCAATCCCAGTCAACACAGGGCACAAGACAGGAAACAAATCCCGGGCAGAGCGCCAGCCCACCGCAGGGCACGGACACACACACACACAAACACCAAGCACACACTAGGGACAATTTAGGATCGCCAATGCACCTAACCTGCATGTCTTTAGACTGTGGGAGGAAACTGGAGTACCCAGAGGAAACCCACGCAGACACAGGGAGAACATGCAAACTCCACGCAGGGAGGACCCGGGAAGCAAACCCGGGTTTTCTAACTGCGAGGCAGCAGCACTACTCACTGTGCCACCGTGCCGCCCCATTGTCAAAGCCAAAACTGTAAAATCAGGAATCGAAGTCAATAAATGCAAAGCAAAAGTCTGAATGCTATCTCGGATTTCATCCCCTTAAATGACTCTAAGCAGAAGTTGATTTTATTTGTTTCTTTTTCAAATCAAACCTAGGAGGGCGTTCCTACTCCAACCACGGTTTATACATGTTTTTCTGCATATTCTGGGGTTTCGAAACGTGAGAGTCCAATTTCTGATGTTGTTTTCAAGTTGCACTTTGATTTTTGTTAACTTCTTGGTTTTGTTTATTTACGTCACACCATTTTAAGGTCATGTGGCCTTGTTTCGTCGAGTCAATTACATAATAGCCGTTACTGTATAAATATGATGGGAGTTTACAGCACATGTTTTCTTTCCATGGATAAAACAGCTTCAAGAGAATCATTAGCCTCAGTTTGCTTAATTGCTAAGTAGGGCCAAGTGGTAGGGCTTTCTTTTTATCTTTGACTATTGAGTTTTCATCTGGTCCTTTTGCTCTTGGCAGCACTGGTATTCTTTTGATCTCACAGTTCTGACCTTTGTTTTTTTTTTCATGCTATCATTTTCCGCTATTTTTCAGTGCTGGGTATTTTAACATGTGCTTAACAATACCTAAAAATGTCTTCACATAACATCTATAATGATAATGGTATTTTTACTAAAACAAATGGATATAATCATGGTCCAAGTCCCAAACTGGTGGTCAAAATGGTGCCACAGTGCCATCAGTAATTTATGGACATGGAGAAAAATAAAAGAAAATGTGCAAAACGTGGGAAAGGATCAAGAAACAAAGCTTCACAAGAACAGCTATACCAGGCTGCATTGATGTTCCCTGGAGATTTTCATGCAAAGTAGATCACAGATTCTGAACGAAATATTTAATTGGTTGCAATGCAATGATGGCCACGTTTGAAAACCTCATAGCCATTTTCAACAAAACTGTATTCAAAGAAAAAAAAGCAAAAGTAACCTTTATCAGTATGCCGAGTATCCATTTTACTTGTTTGAGCCTTTAGAAAAAATCTAAGTAAACATATTTTTAAGGTGTTCTACTACTATCTTATGGAAATGCCAGCTGTAAGCTTATTAATTTCAAATGATAAATAGAATGGGGGTGTGAATTATTGACATTTAAAATAGCATTTTAATACTCTAGGAAGAAACACTTGAATAAATAATCTGAGAGCTTGCTTGACACATTCAGGCAACACAGTGTGCCATAAAGCCCTGATGTATATAATTTCTCAATGGATATTTTTCCACTGTTCCCTTAGCAATGTGTGGCTGATATGTGGCCACCCTGAATCTTTCAAACTGTAAATTAGACATCATTCGAGATTAGACCGAAAGCAAATTTGCATGTTATTTTTTAGGTACTGATTTAAAAAGTGCTGCTCAGTTATTAGGCCTCCGAGATGTTTTCTTTTGACTGTGATTTTCTCAGACAAAATCCTTTATTTCATCGTTTCCATAACAATTGTTCAAATCCACAGTCTTGTTTTTAGCTGCCTAATTTGTATTGCCTATCATTTCCAATAAAGTGGTTTTTTTGAAAGAAGCTTATTGAGGAAATGAAATATGCACGACATGTTACAATGAAGAGCCTCTCAATTGTGACACATTCAACACAAGGAGTGAAATCTAGCTATGCACTACCTGTTAGTCATGCACAGCAGGGGATTTCTTTCAAAATAAGTGATGAGTCCGATTTCATGGATCGGTGCCAAGAACAGGGAAAACTGCCACCCAGCCATGATACGGTAAAGAAGAAAATGCCTGTGCTGACACAGCAGGGTGACCAGTAAGATAAAGCATTAGCATTTGGAAGAGGGCTAGTGGAGCAAGCAGCTCGAGTGTTCTTATTGAAGCTGAAATAGAAATTATTGGTTTTAGGCACTTGGCTCTTTGCAAAGATTTGTAAGAGGCATGAAGCAAGAAATAAACTTAATTGAGTAGGAGTGCATGGTGCTCGATGGGAAAGTGCATAGGAATATATTACTCTACCAGCACAGCTATTTGTGAGTGTGTGAGCACTCAAAAAAATCTTGAACCCAACAGTGGAAAGAATGAAAAGATTCAAGTTTTTAAAGGCAAATGGTAAAACATTTTATTGCTTACTTTATATGTTTATAGGGGTAGGGCTCAGTATAAATATAAAGTGATCTAAATTGAGAAATGAGCTCAGATTCTAACTCTGAAACACTAAGAAACATTTCAACATCATGCTAGTTTGTAAAAGCTAATTAGAATGAAATACTGTTTGTTTTAAAATGTTAGGTTAGGTTAGGTGGACTGTCCTGGGCATTATTTGTGTGGAATTTGCCTTCTCCTTGTGCCCATATATAAGGTTAACTGTTTGCGCAAACTAGGATGACTGGCTACTCTAAAGTCACCTTTTTGTAAATGGCTCCATCCTGAGCAGGTCCCTGCCTTGCATCTGATGCTCTCCACTTTTACTTTAAGTTGGACTCACTGGTTTTCAGAATGGATGTATGGATGTAGAGGGTGGATGACATGGTAGAGTAATGGATAGCATTGTTACCTTACAATCTCAAAGTCCTGGGTTCAGAATCTCCCATGGGTGCTGTCTGTGCTGAGTTTGCATCTTCTCCTTAAGTCGTTATGGAGTTTGTCCTTCAGTTTCTTCAGATATGTTAAGTTAATCATTTTTAACTAAATTATCACTGTTTAAGTATGTCTGCCCAGTCCGGTATTTGTTCCTGCCCAGGACTACAGGCATTTCACTTCCTACAATAATGTTTTAGAAAAAGTGTGTTTAGAAATTGAATGCATAAATGATATTGTTTTATATTGTAAATGTGTGCAGTCTGACCATTATATACAAATAAACTCAGACTTTAAAAAGTAAAATTGTTTTTGACCTTTGAAAGCAATCAAAAACTGAACCACACAATTGTTTCAACATAGAAAAAAATGTAGGAGTGGCAGTGTAAGCTTAGTGTCATATTTTTCTGTAAGAATAGGTAAGCAGCAATCTGAAACACCTTCCTAATCTTCTCATGAGGAACAATAGCTACTGGCAGACAGGAAGCACTCTAAAAATAGTTCCATTCCCAGGCAATGCAAATTACAATTTAATTTTACGCATTCGCAGATTCCAGTTATCTAGACCCAAATTTTTCAGCTGAGACTGAATGAAACAACATCTTAGGCTTCAGTAGTGTGAGTAGGCAGATTTGTTTTTTCTTCAAATCTTTTTTCCTTCATAAAGTGTCCCAAAGCTGTTACTCATTACTGATGAAAAACACTGTCCCTTTGATCCCCAATCAGTTATAAATAATACTTTTGCGTGCAGGATACAAGGTGATTGCTCCTTCCGATAACTAGTGCTGTATGTGCGTCAAACCCGTCTGTAAGAGTCAAATGGATAGATAATATGCTATCTGTCAAATTCAGACTTCCTGGAAACGGAAGCACCAGGATGGAGTCTCCCATCCTGGGGAAAATAATTAGCTTAGCTCAAGTTTTTATTGCCAGCTACTCACTTCCCCACTTAACATAACCAGAAAATCTTAAAAAAAAACGGCACAAATCCTTTTTAGTAAACTATTCTGGTTACAAAAGGAAGTTATTAATAGTAGTTTCTCAGCATGATTTTAGCAAATCAAGTCTCCCAAAGCGGGCACAAATTATTACATTTTTATTATATTAAGTTAACATCTCAATCACATGTTAATAAAATGTATCAGATTACAAGTGTATTAACATCTTGTAGAAGAAGGAAGTACATGCCAGTCAAAAAGTTGCATGTACTGTAAATACAACACCAAAAAAAAAACCAAATATGGAATTCTTGTTGCACTCCACCCTAAGTTTTGTTTCCATCTTGCCATCCTGTTTTTCACATAGCAAACCTTATAGTGAGTTGCTCCCTAACTGGAGACTCAAATAAAGTTTTCTTCATGTGGTCACTTTTACTGTAGTTTCAATTTGACACTTCCTTTGCTCAGAGAGAATTACTGTGCAAAAGGTTGGATGCAGCCCTACATGTTAAGTCAGTAATCTACTAAATATTTAGACTTATTCCTCATATGTAAACATTCTGTAGTTGACTTTTTGGTCTTTACTGCTTTGTGTTATTAATTTTTGCTTTGTGCGGCATCTTGTGAATGCATTTAATACACAGGATGCTGTATAAAATAAGAACTGATATTGAAGCAGCATGGTAGAAAACTGTAAAGCATCACATAGCCTAAACCAAAATGTAAGGCATAAATCAAAGTCAGACAAACAGAAAATATTTGTAACCAGAGATTTGTTAACAACAACAACAAAGCAATGGCTTTTTGTTTTAATTTATCCACAAACGTGGATAGTTAAGAAGCGTATGACTCTGTCTTTTGTACTGTAACAGAAAAGACATCACCTGTCACTTATTCCAAGTCATCGTGTCTAGCAATATCTTGACAACCCTGCATCACAACCAGCAAAGAATGGTGCCTTGGCACAACATCTGCAAAAACATTCTAAAAAAAAACAAAAAAAAAACTAAATTTCACCATTTAATTCCTTGACTTCTAAAACTCCCAGAACTATATCTTCACCATTATGAGAGGTCAAGAAAAAAGCTGAAAGAATATAAAACAAAGTCAAGATCATTACTCTTTTTTGTTTCTTTTCATTTATGAAGTTGACAGTGAGAATTAAAAAGACAAGAATGAAATCAGCAAATAAACAAATAGGAAAAAAAATCAGAATTAGTGTAAGCCACCCTAATTTGGGCTGTTCATAAGATATATAATGATTTACTTCATGAAGCAGAACTGCATAATAAACTAAAATAAATACCTCAAGTATTTTAAATGTTAAAATGTGTACTTCGATTCAAATGTTTAAAGCCCAAATATTCTTGACTGTAATACAGGGTGGCCCATGAAAAAGTGGCCTGCCTCCATCGAGACAACTCCCATCTCATCTACCTCTGGAAAAGTGGCTACGGTTGTGTTACCTGCCTTGTTTCCTTGGAAACCACTTTTGTGGTGGTATTTAAAGGGCTGCGTGTATGAGACTGTACATGAACTGAAGTTAAACATTGAAAATGCGATACAGAGAATTGATCCCATGACATTGCAAAGAATGTACATGAACATACTGAAACAGGCACAGAGATGTATTGACGCACAAAGAGATCGCTTTCAGCATCTTCTGTAAATCTTCTTCTTCTTCTTCTTTTGGCTGCTCCCGTTAGGGGTCGCCATAGCGGATCATCTTGTTCTTTAACACCCATCACCTGCATGTCCTCCCTCACCACATCCACAAACCTTCTCTTAGACCTTCCTCTTTTTCTCTTCCCTGGCAGCTCTATCCTTAACATCCTTCTCCCAATATACTCAGCATCTCTCCTCTGCACGTGTCCAAATCAACGCAATCTCGCCTCTCTGACTTTATCTCCCAACCGTCTAAATTGAGCTGACACTCTAATGTACTCATTTCTAATCCTATCCATCCTCGTCACACATAATGCAAATCTTAGCAACTTTAACTCTGCCACCTCCAGCTCTGTCTCCTGCTTTCTGGTCATATGAAATGTCATTTTATGAATGATAATATTTTTGATGTTTGATTCTTTAGCGGTGGTCCGAGCCTACTAAGAGACATTCCCAGAAGGTTAAAATGACAAATTACAGACGTAAGCATATTGGGTATCTTTATACACTATTTTAAGGTCAATGATTATATGAGTATTTTGTCATTTTTGGATTATGATCATATACTAGGGATCAAGCTTTCTTTGGACCTCTGACACACTTATGCAGCGTGGCCCATGAAAAAGTGGCCTGCCTCCTTGGATCATTTTTCTCTTCACCATGTAATTTAGTCATGTTGGTGGTGGAGGGCAACTTTTTCTCTCTGTCTGTAATTTGTCATTTTAACCTTCTGGGAATGGCTCTTAGAAGGCTAGGACCACCGCTAAAGAATTAAACATCAAAAATATTATCATTCATAAAATGACATTTCACATGCCCGTATTACTAATACTAATTCTTCAAAGTTTTGTAAAAAAGGAATAACTTTGACCCCTTGTATCCCATTAGTTGGTGAACCTCTGGGGTTGGTTATTATAGCAAGCACAAGTTCAAGTCCTTCTGATAATTTTTGCTGAAGACACCTATTGGTTTACTTATTATCATATGGGTGTCATTTTCTGCCAAAAATATGCTTCAAAAAAGTTCTAACATTAAGGGTTTGGGGATCTAGAGAGCCAAAAATATGGAAAATGTCAAAAAAATTCAATGCTTTGCATAACTGGACACAAGGATGAGTCAAACAGCATATCATATGTAGGGGTTTTCTGTACCAGTGAGTAATAATTAAAGTAATTTCAAAGTGTTCATAAGTAATTCTTATTATAAAAAACAAAAAATGCCTATATTCAATACAAATAACAGTCAAATCAAAAGTAAAAAAACCTAGAAAAGAAATTGCCAGAAGAACTAATTGCTCAAGCTAAATCTGAAACAATGAACTGCCTCTTAAATAGGATGGCTGCCAAAAATCTCTGATCACTTGCCCATGATGCCACAAGTTCACACACTCAAACACACATGTACTAAATAGGTAATGCTCAAAGGCATCACCCATATGCAACTTAATAATCAAAGAACACAACAAAACGTTAAATTTGATTTAATTTTTATGACAATCATACTTTACCTGCTGGGTCACCATCCATCCATTTACGCAGTCCTCTAACCACTAGCATCATAAAATATAATGTGGCCAGGAACAGACTGGCTAAAGGAGGCAGGCTAAAGGATGAGGCGCCAGCTGGGTCACCTCATTTAATATTAACAGAAATACAGTCTCACAGCAGCAAAACAAAAGCAAAACATTGCCTCTGATTAACTTTGCTTTCTGGAGTAGCAGTGTGGCTTGGAATCTGGATTTTCTGTCTTCCTCTTTTTCTGGTCAACATCTGACCCCGGGATTTCTGGTTTTCCGGCTTTTACATCACCAGCAGCAGATGCAGCTAGGAGGTACAGGGCAGAGCTAGGCATCTATTTTCAGTGGTCCTTTGATGCTACGGGTGAAGAGACAATACTGTTAGTGTCAGCACCCCCCTCATCCCAAGGTGGTCACCAGGCACTAATGTGTGACAATATATCTAATAAAGGAATGCATGCATCCTTACCCAGTCGAGACACCCTCAGGATGGAAGAACCAGAGGATAGAGCATGCACAGGGCATTACATCCCCTGAAACACTAGATGGCAGCTCCCCTGGGTTGTAGCAGTGCCTTGGATCCCCACAGAACATCATGGGACATAGAGTTCTTTGACTCAGCCCTATTACGTTCCATGCATGCCACCAGGGGGTGCTGCAGGGACAGGGGAGCCCTACTTCATGGGATTTCCGTCTCATCCAAAGTGCTTTCAGACCACATCTATGGAGCACCAGACATACTCCCGGGATGGAGATTAAAGGAGCTGCCTTCCTCAGATGGTCAAGTTGGGAAGAAGGTGGACAATATTTGCTAGGAAGAGTGGAGAACGCAGTGAAAGACAAAGAAAGCAGAATGAAAAGAATGCTTTCTTGTGCCGATAATTGTGCTTATTGCATACACTTGTGGCTGTGGTGTGAAATGCTTGATAAAGAAGAACTTCCCATGAATAAAAACTCTTTAGCCTTTTACACTTGAATCTGTGTCTGCTTGTGTTGGGTGCCTGGCCCATATATACATGATTTGTTCATCCATCTAGTATAACAGCTGCTTAATCCAGGCTAGAGTCTTCTAGATTCACTGGACATAAAGCACGGTTCCAGTAATATATTGTACTTTGTATATGTAACATACAAGGGTAGACCGCTTTGCTTTAAACTTGTAAATAATGTGTTTTCATAAGCCATCTCCAATTTTAAAGTAATAAATTAAATTCCAGACAGCAAAGGCTACTTATCTATTATGTGCTACATGTTAGACACTAAAATGTCTCAGTAGTAATTACAGTTGGCTTCAGACCCACTCATAAAACAGCATTTCATGGACAGCTGAAAAACAGACTTTTATAACTGAAACATTAGGCTATTTTGTCCATCTATCTCCCAGACATTACTCACTTATTCCCAGATAAATGGCACAGAAAAGAATGTTGTCTAATAAATTGCACTATAACCAATTATCAGCTATTCAGGCCCACGTGGCAAAAACTTACGCCTTCCAGTTCATAAAACCATGCTTTCAATTTTAGGAATTATTCAAGCATAAAATCAGCATGATAAATTCAAAGGAGTGGAACTGAAATTGCATAAAATGGAAAAGTAGACTGCTAGTACTGTGCATATTCTGTTAAAAAAATGTAAACTGTAGTATATTTTCTGTTTGCAAATCCTTTTTATTAAATGCTGCAATAAAAGAAAAGAATGATGTTATAGTTGTTTAAGTAATTCACATTTGCAGAACAGTAAAGGCAACTAGTGAATCATACATGAGAAATAAATATTGTCAGTGATCAGGATTTCTTTCTAGCTGTGAAATAAATCCTACGATGGAGCTTCTCAGAACCTTTTCTGGTCACACTATTTCCACATCTAAGTAAAGTAAATGTAAAGGAGTCAGAATTAGGGGACTACGTAGATGCCTGTCATTGTTGAACCAGATGTGGAAAGCATTAATTTGGAACTAATACATACAAACATGTAAGTTTATTCTCTCTGTGTTTCTAAGTGATGTTCCTCTTTCATGCCTGAATATTTGGATGGATTTTGTTGCAGGATTGTAAATTCCTAGTCTTTTGTTGATGGGGTGGATTCTTCCATGAAGATGAAAGGAGAAAGCATGTTAGACTCACATGGTCAGACACTGCTTCTTTTGGTATAGTCTATGAAACTTACCCATATCAGAAAATGGGTGGCTGCATCCCTGACAGAAAGATATAATAAGATAAAAGTGTTGCTTAATCACTTAATACTGTTTTACTTCATATAGCTCCTTTGACATTGCACTACACATACCATATATATGAGCATACACTGTCAAATCTGCTCAATCCAATTCAGGATTGTGGAGTGCCAGAGTCTATTCTGGCAGCACTGGGTGCAGGGCAGGCAACAACCCTGGATAGGGTGCCAGCCAACAAAAGGGGAAACTCCTACGTAGTCCAAACTCACTGACAAAAAAAAAAGAAAGAAACAGACAGAGGCTGTGCCAAGGTTATTGTGAATACTGTGACCAGGAGATTAAATGAGCTGAACAGAGGGAGAAACAAGCTCAGCATTGATGATAGGCTGAGGTCAAACCAGATGAAGCTAACATAATCAGCAAACTAGGTTGTGTTTTAGGGCAAAGAAAGAATCAAAGTCAAAAACTTGAGCAGAATTCAGTAACCAAACCAGGTCAGGTCTGGTCAGGTCAGTTTGGGGAGCATTAATTCTTACAGCGCGTTGCCGCACCCACCATACGAAGAATCAGCTTGGGATCCTGTTTGGCAACCCTCCAGGCAGACATGTGGTCCAGTCCCACCCTCTGGAAATGACCCTCTATGGGTCCCCTTGGTCTGGTCCAGCCACTCAGGTCCAAACCAACAAAGAATAAATCCCCAACCAAAGTAAATTTAAACACATACACACTAAAGATTTGTTTAGAAGATCCTAATACTAAGAAAAACAGAGGCAATGTTGTCATCTGCAAATATGTTGGCAGTGATGATGTGCTATATTACAAGTTTGAGGTCACATGACAGAAAAAGTACGATCACGTAACCAAGTGGAGTGGTGGCTCTGATGCTAAGGATTTGTGCTGGTATCCGGAAGGTTGCCGGTTCGAATCCCTGTCACTGCGAAAAGAGATCCTACTCTGCTGGGCCCTTGAGCAAGGCCTTAACCTTCAATTGCTCCAGGGGCACTGTACAATGGCTGACTCTGCGCTGTGACCCCAAGGGGTATGCGTAAACTAACAAATTCCTAATACAAGAAATTGTATAAAGTGAAATAAAGAGCAAAAAAAAAAAAAAATAAATTGCCAAAATTAAACATGACCTTACAAAAAATGGCAACAGCATGATGAGTCTATCACTAAAATAAAAATAATCGAACACAAAAAACAGAGGAATCATAAAGTCAAAATGACACTTGAAATTGAGACAAAACTGAAAAAAATATTCACAATATGTGGGCCCAGAAAAAGCGGAGGATCTACTAAGACTAAACTTTATTGGTGTTAAATTTCAGCCAGGTTCTTACCCTTTTTTATGTCTTTCTTGTTTATCTTTGATTATGTTAATATTGTTACATATGCTAAATATTTGTATTTCTTTGTTTTTTTACTGTTATATTTCTGGTATTTTGTGGATGGTTCCCCAGGAGGCGGAGCCACCTGTCTATCTCCGTCATGGGACTACCCTATAAAGGCTGAGAATGCAAGCAGTCCCTGGTGATTCCTTGAATTAGAGCAGTTGCATGGGTGAATTTTTGTGTTGTTATTACTGTATTTTTGTGTTTTCTTGGATTTTGTGACCATGTTACTCTGTTTTAGACCTGTCACCAAAACAAGATGAGACATGAAAAGGTTTGGGGCAGCCACCCGTATATTATATCCTGGTTGCAAAGAGGTAAATTTTCAAAAGTTCTTTACTCATGCAAGTCCAAAACAGAACTGAATTTATGCCTTAAGATGGGGGCTTTTAAAGACAAGTGGAGGAAGAGATGTCATCGGTGCCAGAACCGAAAATGACATCATCGCAGGGCCAGAAACCAGGCGGAATTTCCCGAGAATGGTCTGTAAGGCATTGACAATTAGTGCACCTCTCCACCCCCTGCTCAGACATGCAATTACTATTATTCAGGCCCTTTAGTTGTCTCCTAATCGCATGTGTGTGACAGACCATTCTAATGAATTTTATGTTGGGATTTGTTTGCTACTGCATTGATTATTTTAGGCACCTCCTTTTGTGCTCACGTCAGTTTCCTTGTTTTCAGAGGAGGAGGAGATGAGAAGGTTAGGAGCACGCACTGATATAGCACATTGCCGCACCCACCACATGTCGAACCAACTCAGATCCCAGATTGGGACCCCAGTGCAGCCATGAAATGGGTGACACCTCAGCACCACACTAGTACAGATGGAATGGAACCAGTGTGAGGTTTTTATGGTGGCCAATTCTGCCACCAACCCCCAGTTATTCCCCTGCAGGTTGGAGGGCCTACATGCAGGGCATGTTTTCAGAGCATTGTTGTAAATAAATATTTTTATTTATGAGGGATTTTCAAAAAGTTCCGCACTTTTATATTTTCATTGGAAACGGTGAAGGCGAGAGGAGTAGTAAATGTCTGAGAGTGTCTAGTTCTGTTTGGCCATCCAGCTGCCCTTGCAGTTTATTATAAACTGTGATGAAGATGGCTGCGAAGCTTCTAAATTGTACCAAAGAGGAACAGCATTCTATTGTATGCTTTTTGTGGGTAGAAGGTGTGCTGGGTGCACAAATTCATCTCTGCATGTGTTCTCAGTATGGGGATAAAGTTCTCTCTCATAGAGTCGTCTATGAGTGGATTGAAATATTCGGAAATGGCTGTACTAGTGTGACGGATGCAGAGCATTCCGGACGTCCTGCTAACGCGATGATGATGTGAAAGTAGAGGTGCATTAGTGGCTATGTGCTCAACCACAAACATTTTTTGCTGATGGAATTGAAAAGTTGGTACGACGCTGGGAAAATTGCATCGCAAAGGAAGGTGACTATGTAGAAAAGTGATGTAATTTGTTTTTGGAATTCTTAATATATAGAGTTATAAAAAAGTGTGGAAACTTTTTATATGTACCTCGTATAAACTTCTTTGTTTCTCCTTTATTACACAATTGGGAGATTGTCAACCCTTTTTCTTTAGTTTTTAGGATGTCTCTGGTCTAAAATAAAGGTTTGGGAAGTATTTAAGAAGTGGTTAGCACTACTGCATTACTCCAAGTATCAGCATCAAGTTCCTGGCTTCATCACCATCTGTGAGGTGTTTATACAGTGGTGTGAAAAACTATTTGCCCCCTGCCTGCATGGCAGATTTCCAAGACGCAAACCACTGTTAAGCAAAAAGAACATTAGGGCTCGTTTCAATTTTGCTAAGAAACATCTTAATGATTGCCAAGACGTTTGGGAAAATACCTTGTGGACTGATGAGAAAAAAGTTGAATTTTTTGGAAGGCAAATGTCCCGTTACGTCTGGCGTAAAAGGAACACAGCATTTCAGAAAAAGAACATCATACCAACAGTAAAATATGGTGGTGGTAGTGTGATGGTCTGGGGTTGTTTTGCTGCTTCAGGACCTGGAAGGCTTGCTGTGATAGATGGAACCATGAATTCTACTGTCTACCAAAAAATCCTGAAGGAGAATGTCCGGCCATCTGTTCGTCAACTCAAGCTGAAGAGATCTTGGGTGCTGCAACAGGACAATGACCCAAAACACACCAGCAAATCCACCTCTGAATGGCTGAAGAAAAACAAAATGAAGACTTTGGAGTGGCCTAGTCAAAGTCCTGACCTGAATCCAATTGAGATGCTATGGCATGACCTTAAAAAGGCGGTTCATGCTAGAAAACTCTCAAATAAAGCTGAATTACAACAATTCTGCAAAGATGAGTGGGCCAAAATTCCTCCAGAGCGCTGTAAAAGACTCATTGCAAGTTATCGCAAACGCTTGATTGCAGTTATTGCTGCTAAGGGTGGTCCAACCAGTTATTAGGTTCGGGGGGCAATTACTTTTTCACACAGGGCCATGTAGGTTTGGATTTTTTTGTCTCCCTAAATAATAAAAACCATCATTTAAAAACTGCATTATGTGTTTACTTGTGTTATATTTGACTAATGGTTAAATGTGTTTGATGATCAGAAACATTTTGTGTGACAAACATGCAAAAGAATAAGAAATCAGGAAGGGGGCAAATAGTTTTTCACACCACTGTATATTCTGCATGTGAATGTTCTCTGGTTATTCCAGTTTCCTCCTACATCTAAAAGACTTCAAGTACAATGAACTTCTTACAGTGAGACCAACACAGAACACATTACCAGTATCCGGTACTATGATCAGCACCCATTACTACCTAGAAAGTTCTGGATTTTTCCTTTCCTAAAATAATGTGACACATCAGATGAATAAATCATAATAAAACAATTCTGTGACCATCACGTAAATAAGTTTGCTTCAGAACATGGGTGAATGGGTAGGGCAGCTTTAAAACAAGTGTGTACTTTAATCTGAGTAAGAGAAAATGAATACATTAGTATAGCTTGGGCATCGTGATACTCTTTTAGTTAGTTGTCTACTTTAGCAGATTTTTGTCAATAATGAATTTTAGGCAGATACATGTTGCCTTTGTGTTCTGATCTTGGAAAGTTTACATTTAGAGAGCTACCTTATGGCATTACGCAGGGGGCCTGAGAATAACTAATGCTGTCTCTAATCTTATATGACAGCTCGAGCAGCATCACTCCACAGATTACTTTTAAAAACACACTTTTCCTTAGTCTGTACCCTGAGAATAAAACCTTTTTTTTTTCTTTCAGTTGGATTTCATATTTTTACAGAGGAATAGAAATTCACTTTTTTTTCTATTTGAATGAGTTGTGGTTTCACCTCCAGAATTGTAAGTGATTCTATTTTGAGGCATTTCATTTTAGGATTCTTTTAAAAAAACACACATTTTGTAACATGCAATACATTATTTGAAGGATCACCCTAATCGTATCCCTGCAAAGGATGATGCACCAATACTCTTTGAGTTTATCTCATCATTTTTTTTACTTCTTTTCACATCCTAATATGTGTACCAAGCACAGTCAAAGACTGCTTTTCATGGATATGGATGAGGGATTAATTTAGTAAGGACTACCATGTATAGTCTATACAAATTAGCCCAGATTCCAAGATTTTAATCATAAAGGCTATTCCACAAACATCACTCGTTCACACAAGGGCATTATTCAAACCATAAAAAAAAATGCTTGACAACCATTTGCGTAGATAGACTCTCATCTGAGAAAAATCCCAGCCTGCTTAGGTAAAATACTTAATAGTTTCCAATATTTTGCCTTTTGCATTGCAGATCAATGACACCTATTAAATCTGACAAACACATCTTCACAGCAGACAAAGGCCACATTGGAAAATCCTCCCTGCTCCAATCTGTAAATTGAAGACTGCAATGAAGCCTCATATATCAGCACAATTTCATTTGTATGCTGGAGGAAGGTAAGTTTCAAGTTCCTTTGACAAAAGGAGCCACTGTGACACTTTTCTTATCAGTTATCTGTACTGATTACATATTCTGTGCGAAACTGCAAAAGAAACAGAACTTGAGTTTAGCCATTGTTCTCATTACATTGTGAGGGAAAAACAGGGGAAAAAATGTGGTCTGTGCTCTTGTGTTTCACATATATTAATTTTATCCTCTGTGGGCTCCCCAACTTCTTTTCATCTTTAAGGATTCTTTTATTTTATTACACACGGCAATTGCCCAATTATTTTTTTCTCTCCATCACCTAGCAGATATCACATTAGTTGTGTTGCACTTCATAGCCTATTAGAGGAATGCCTGGTGTGCCTTACTGCTACCACCTTTCTTGTAGGAAGTGAGCGCAAGCACCATAAAGAAAGAAAGAAAGAAAGAAAAAGAAAGAAAGAAAGAAATAATCCCATAACCACATTCTGCAACATGGCTGGAGGGTACAAGCATATCTACAATTCAGAGAAATCTGTTGAGTGAAACCCAAGGAAACTTCTTTACAGGGTCAGCCACTTGAAAACAAAACAATTAAGATTTCTATTGTGAATAAATGTAATGGTTAACTGAAGGGATTTATTCACATCTTTTTCAGAGTGTAATTACATGATATGTTGCCAGGCCCAGTTTGTCTTTGTATGGGCAACTCAATAGAACATTGCTGGTGTTTTGTCTGCTGTTCTCTGTGTATTTTAAGGTTATGTATGTCATAAACACTGTGTACTTGGGCCAGAAAGAGTGAATGTCTGGGGGATACTGACTTCCAGGAAAAGAACCAAATGCCCATGAAAGGGAGTCAGTCTTTGTGTTGGCAGCTACAAAGAAGCTAAAAGCTGGGGTGAGATATGGCCTGTGCATTCTAGGCATGTGTGCAGCAATGACAGCAAATAAAATGTGTTGGCCTCCTTCTAGTTACAATATTATTATACACACAGACAGTGGAATCCCAGCATACACAGCTGCAATGTTAAGACTCCCAGTACTGTTCTAGTGTTTGCATAGGTGGCTACAGTAAAGTGTACCATAGGGCTGACCAGTGAGGGGCTTGGCAGTCAACTGCCATTTTTTCTGTTATACGTTTTATGCAAACACTGCGACTCACACACTCTGATATGCGTGTCATCCTAGAATTCTTATTTTCCTTTTCTGTGTTGCAAGTACGTCTTTAGTCAACTTCACTGACTCTGGCAAACTTGTTTAGCCTCAAAGTAACCTGTGCTCTATGGGTGACTGTGCCTTTGACTCTATAGAGCCCAGACTTTGAAACAACCTCCTGACATGAATGAGATCAGCTGACTTATTTTATTCTTTTAAAAAACAGCTTAAAACTCATTTGTTCAGAAACGTACCCTGATATTCTGACCCTTCTTTCTGGTTACCCTCTCCAGCCACATGCTCAAAAAGATTTGAATTTGTATCACAAATTATGTTGCTTATGGTGTTCTTGTAGTATTTTTTAGTTTTTGCATTTTTGTTCTGGTTCATTGTCTCTTCTTTTAATTTAAAGCCTTATGTTTCGTGCATTTATCTTAATTTAGTGTTTTACGCTGAGATTAATTTTCTCCAATGTTGTATATGACCTGATGTTCTGAATTTATGAAAAGCGCTTTTAACATCTGGTCTGAATAATAATAATTGCATGAGTTTTGCACTGTAGAGTAGACTTCAGGGTTCAGTGCCCTAAAGCTATTGAATAGCACGTAGATCACTACATAAAAATACATGTTTAGCACAATGAAAATAAAAGTAAAGTAAAGAATGTGTATATATGTGTATAGAAAAAAACATAATTACGTCAGTCTGGAATTCAAAATTAGTCATCACAATCTAACCAAAAGAAACCTGCATCTGATGGCAATATACTTTTATGCAACAGAGCTGTCAAAGAACTGAAAACTTATGTAACTTCATATTTTGTCATCCACTACAGGACTAGCTTCTGATCATAACAGCTTAACAATAGCATTTCAAAATGCAGGGTAAGTGCAGCACTTTTCTCCTAAATTATTTTAGGACTTCAAAATTAAGTCACATTTTCCATTGTTCACATTATTAACGATGTGGAAGATTTATCTAGATGTTAAATTAAAGTGAGCAACCTGCTGAGTAGCCGTCAAGCAATCTATTTCTTATTCCCTATCTTGACAGCCAATTGGTAAAATGTCAATCATCATGCACAATGTACAAAAATGATGATTTAGGATACTAAAAGGTTGATGACCTAGTAGGTGCCAAATATATCTGATTATATGCCATCACTGAAGGGTCAACAAGGCTTGGGAAAATACTTGAAATTCTCCTTTGCAATGGAAGGCACATAGGAGCTCCTCCTCATGGAGAGATGAACCAAGATGTCTTCTTAAAAGTAAGATCTGAAATCTTCAGGCTCCTACAGAGCACACGTCCTAAGTGGGAAAAGACGGAATTGTGTTGTCCTTGTAGATTGGATTCTACTTAAAATCCTTTTGTAATTAAGCTGTTTTTGTCCTGCTTCAAAATGGCATCTTTAAAATTTTCACTTCAGTGCAGCCATTTGTATTTGATTAGAAGAGGGCTCCTTTAATGAGTGCTATTGTGTTTTTCTGTTAAATAATACTCTATCTTACAACATGGCTAATTTTTAATTGTAAAAAAGAGATGCCATGATATCATATTATCCTCAGCATGTCATTCTATTCAGTTGCATTCACTTTGGTTCCATTGTGCCGGAGAGTGCCAACATGTTGAATTTTCGCTGACTCATGCAAGTCAGAATTGCATTCTGGACCTTATAAAGGAATGGACATTAGCTATCTGAGCGATATGGCTGGGCTATTGGAGACTAAAGTCTATAAAGACAGCAAGACCCGCTTAAGAGTGTTCACACCTGACGTCCCTGTAGACAAAGAAGGGTAGGCCCTGATCTTGGAGATGATTCAGGGGCTTGTGACGCTGAGAGGTGGTTTAAAGCCATTGCATCATAGACAACTGAGTCTGGAGGTGAGATAATATAGCTGTCAGATATGAAAATCACATTCATTTTCCAACCCACTGAATCCGAACACAGGGCCACGGGGGTCCACTGGAGCCAATCCCAGCCAACACAGAGCACAAGGCAGGAACCAATCCCGGGCAGGGTGCCAACCCACCGCAGACAGTTTGAGATAAACAGTACAATTACATAAGACATAAGACTAAATTCAGAGTGCCACACAAGCTAACATTTCTTTTAGTGTGAAAAATGGCAAGCTATATTGGTGAAAAAGTTAGAGAAGTTTCTGAGATTTAATATGAGCATACCTGTATCTGAAATACATTTTATCTTAAAAGACATTTTATGATTTCACAAAATTATTTTATTTTTACACTTCAAAAGAGTTATACTTTATTGATATGATTTTAATATGTCATATGGATGCAAAATGTCTCAAAAATAATTTCCTTTTAATTTTGTATGATATGTTAAAATCACTGGTCTAACATTTGAATGCTGTATTTTGTCTGTTTTAAGGTAATACATTACTGTATTTGGAAATTTCCCTTGTGGTATGAAAATATATCTAAAATTCAATTTAAGATACCTTAATATGACTTCCTGTCCATTAAAAAAGTATCTCAAAGAATTTTACAAGAAATTCAACAAAGGTGTTAACAAACATGTTTATGATACTTAAAAGTTATTTGCAGATACAATATCTCAGAGGAGAATACTGTTAATTATGGGATATTTCCTAATTTTATTTTGGCTTGAAATAAAGAAGGTGGATACTGAATTAAAGAACTCAGCTGACAATTACTGGTCCAATTCTAAGTAACAACAAGAACAACATTTATTTCTATAGCACATTTTCATACAAAGATTGTTGATCAAAGTGTTTTACAGGATGTCAAAGAGGAAATTTCGCGAAAGGAAAAACAAATAAAATTAGTAAAATAATAATGAATAAGTAACAATGAAAAATAAATAAATACATCCAGTCAGTCAGTCATTTTCCAACCTGTTATATCCTAACACAGGGTCATGGGTGTCTGCTGGAGCCAATCCCAGCCAGCACAGGGCACAAGATAGGAACAAATCTCTGGGCAGGGCGGCCATCCGAGCTGAAATAACATATAATTAGTAGAAAAGTAACGTCCTTATATATCATATCATATTGTAAGTCATTACAGTTGAATATGACGATAAAGTCAGCTGTCCAGGTGGACATAAAAACAAAATCTGCAGTGGTTCTAAAGCTAAAACACCACCACTAGCCTTCACTGGGCATTCTACCTAACATAATTGTGCTTGTTTCATTTCTCGTTTCCAGGCTTCATCCCAGAGGATTCAATACAATAGGTCTTGTGCATTATGCTATTCATTATTTTACAATGTTTAGATTATTTAGCATATTGCAATTTAAGGGTAGTTATACTGCCAAGTGTCTTCATTTGAAACATTTTATCTATTACAGTTTAGGAAATTGTTCAGCTAGAGCAATAGTCTGAAAAAAAAATCACACAGGTAACCAACAGTATAAGAGATTAAATAGTCCTAAAAGTGACATTGATTGATGTTTAATAAGATATTCCTTCATAGTACATAAATTAATGTTTTAAGAGGTATTACAAAGACCCAAAACTAAGTAAAATATAACAAAGAAATACAATTATAGTTTAATAATGGCAAACAGTACTGGTGCATCCATTTCTCTTATTCTGTGATATACTGTAGTGGCTTTAGTTCATTCAACTGATGAGGCCCTATGCTAGTACTATAATATAATGTAATATAAAACTGTGATTAAGTAATAGAACTGCTTACATACATTGGATAAAAAATGAAAGATAAAATACATTTCATTATTATTTCACACATGTGACTTTTTTCAAGGCTACTTTTAAAAAGGTGGTTAAAATTATGGGTTGGATTAGGGTTAGTTGACATAATTACAATGCTTTATCATAAATGGCAGAGCATAGTAATATCTTCTAAACTACTGACATCTAACGTATATTGTTAATGTTTTAAAATTTTGACATTAGGGATGTCCCTGTAAGCCCCGCAAGGCAGAGGTCCCCCATCACATCTACACAAAGCTAGCTGCAAAATTGACATACATATACAGTGAACCCTCGTTTATCACGGTTAATCCATTCCAGACTCTACTGTGATAAATGAATTTTCACAAAGCAGGATTCTTTATTTATAAATTGAATATTTTCGCAGTTAGATTATAGAAAACCTGTTTACGACCTTCTAAATACGTTTTTTAACATTATTAGAGCCCTCTAGACACGAAATAACACCCTTTAGTCACCATTACACTCGTATTACCCAATATATTAGACAAAATAAGAGAAAATAAGACATATTAGATGTTACAAATATCATATTACTAGGCGCACTCGCCTTTTAAGGCGACCGACTTTTATCCTCAATTTTTGTGTGCTTCATGTGTACATCAGGCATCAAAGTGCCCATTCATAACATCTCCCGAAAACCTAAGTTTTTTTTTATCCCCTCAAGTGCCTGTCCAAAGTCGTACAATGTCAGCCCGAATTTGCATATTGTAATCCTTTTAGTTAGCCAATAAAAGGTGTCATTTTGCTTGGCTTTTCTCTATATGAATGTTGAAAACAGAAATAAATACTGTTTGCATTTTTAGGCTAAACCAAACAGGGACCAAATTATAAATCGCGTGGTATCATGTAATGTTATAACCTACTCAGTGCCCATTAACGGGTTTGTGAAAAATATTATAAGAGGGGGCAGACCTCTTTACAGGTATGACAGAAAGACAGTGCTCGGCAAGTGCAGGCTGGGCAGGGGTAGATGTTTGAGTAGCAGCAATCTGCATCATTTAAATCAGGAGCATTCGAGAAAGGGGGTAAAGACTTTCTTAAGAAACAAATAAATCAAAGCGCCACACACACATGGCAGTGCTGCTGTATTTAATAATATAATATACCCTGTGGTGGTACTATCAAGAGGACCTCAAATCCCAGCATTCAGTAGCAATACCCAGGAGCCAAAGAAAGACCATTGTGCACTTTAAAAGAAGATGGCAATCAACTTAACACTTCAACAGGAAACAAAATGATCAAGATGAAGCGGCAGCTGACTTTGATAAATAGTGTTTCAGTTATATCAGTCAGGAAATGTAGAGTGTCCACATAATTTTGGTGTGTCTTTGTTTGCAGACTGTTTATTTGCATATAATGCAATTTGCAAGCATAAGATAGTTTCACACACAAGCGCATGGAAGGCAGCTAAAGGGCTTGAATAGTATAATTTCCATGTCTGACCAGGGGGTGGCGAGGTGCACTGATTTTTTTTCTCAATCCTTTTCAGACCATTCACAGGAAATTCCACAGGGTTCTGGCACCCATGATAACATTGCTTACTGCCCAGATGATGCCACTCCCGGTGGTCTGTAATGATGTCGCTTCCGGTTCCGTCATCCACGACGATGTCACTTCCGGATCTGCTGCCCAGGATAACATCACTTTCTGTCCAGACCTTTAAAGCCGCAATCTTTGCCACATGTCATCAGTTCCATTTTGGACTTTGAACCAGACACAACACCACAAAATCCAACCCTTTTATAGACAGGGTATAATATACGGGTGGCTGCCCCAAACCTTTTTATGACTCCAGTCCATTCTTGTGACAATAGGTATATCTTGCTTGATTATTAATAGGAATAAGAGGCATGAGCTATGAGGGGAGATTGAAGGAGCTGAACTTTTCCAATTTAAGCAAACTTAAAATAAAAAGGTAAATGAATGAAGTGTTTAAAATTATGACAGAAATTGGTAAATAGATGCTAGTTGTTACTTTAAAATAAATTCTGCCAGGAGAACATGAGGACACTATTGAAAACTTGTTAAGGGCAGATTTTGCACAAATGTAAGAAATGCAGAGATCCATAGACACATGAAATAAATTACCGAGTTGTGTGGTGGAGAAATAGGACTTTAGGAATCAAATCAGTCGACTAGATTACTGTAACGCACTCCTCTCAGGACTACCCAAAAAAGACATAAATCGTTTGCAACGAGTGCAGAATGCAGCTGCCAGAATCCTAACTAGGAAAAGAAAATCCGAGCACATTTCTCACGTTTTAATGTCACTACACTGGTTACCTGTGTCATTCAGGATTGACTTTAAAATTCTGCTTATGGTTTATAAAGCCTTAAAAAATCTCGCCCCATCTTATATACCGGAATGTCTGACACCTTATATTCCAAATCGTAACCTCAGATCCTCAAATGATCCTTAGAATTACAAGAACAAAGCCTAAAAGAAGTGGTGAAGCGGCCTTCTGCTGCTATGCAACTAAAATCTGGAATAGCCTGCCAATAGGAATTCGCCAGGCTAGTACAGCAGAGCAGTTTAAAACACTGCTGAATACACATTACTTTAACATGGCCTCTTTAAAACTTTAATTTAACTAAATCCTGATACTCTGTATGTTCAATTCTTCATAATAACTATTCATGGTGGCTCTAAAATCTGTACTGACCCCTACTCTCTCTTCGGTTTCTTTTTCTGGTTTCTTTGTGGTGGTGGCCTGCGCCACCTCCACCTACTCAAAGCATCATGATGCTCCAACAATGATGGATGGATTAAAAGGCAGAAGTCTACGTGACCATCATCGTCAAGTCCTTCCGTGAGAACCCTAAATCCAAAGAGGACCGTTTCATTTATGTTAGGTAGAATGCCCAGAGGGGACTGGGCAGTCTAATGGTCTGGAATCCCGACAGATTTTATTTTTTTCTCCAGCCGTCTGGAGTTTTTTTTTTTTCTGTCCACCCTGGCCATTGGACCTTACTCTTATTCTATGTTAATTAATGTTGATATATTATTTTTCTTACTGTGTCTTTTATTTTTCTATTCTTTATTATGTAAAGCACTTTGAGCTACTGTTTGTATGAAAATGTGCTATATAAATAAAAGTTGTTGTTGTTTTTGAGGTGGGAGCGTAACCTGTTCAATTCCAGGATAGGGCCTATGACGCTTCTGCTACGCCAGTATTGTGAATGCACTGATTCTAATAACCACTGACTTCTTCGAAGTTATCATGAATCTAGACTTGATTGCTTAATGTTTGTAAAAGACAGAAGTAACAATGCCCAAAACATTGTCTGCAAAATAATAGTGCAAAAGTGGCATCAAGATGGGCATTGCAGTTAGGACTTTTATCTTATAGCTCAAAATGCAAAGCCTTGCGTCTACTGTGGTAACGTTATTGTATATCAGTATAAGTAATGTTATTTTTCACTCATCAGCCATTTTTTGTGTTCTGTATATACGTTATACGAGGTTCAAAACAAATTTATTGAAAAGTTGAGTATTATCTTTGACAGTTTATGATTAATTCAACAATGTAGTCAATTATGGCTTTTCTATAAATATGCAAGTGATGCAAGAAAATAAAATTTATTTAATAAACAAAATAAAAAAATGAAAATAAAAATTTATTTGAGGCACTTTCAGCTACATATTCTTTTTTGTAGGTTTAATACGGCAGTTACATGTAAAAATACAGCAATTTTAAATTTTTTATTATAAAGAAAGGCAGAGTGATAACAGGTGATTGTTACTGGTGTTACAGCTGCATCCTTGTGGTAAATTTTAATGCACAAAATAATTTTCAAATATATGTTCCAAATTTGCGATTAAAGCAGTGAGGTGTTGATATCAGGTTTGAAAAACACTTTTCAAATTTTAGTGTTGCACCTTAAGTTTTATTATTTTTCATATATAATATTTTTCTTATTAGATTTTTTTCATCATTTTCGTGTTATGCTAGTTGGCTACACTCAGACCTAATGCTAGCAGCAAAATAGCAACAAACAACTATCTCTCTATTACAAAAAGCAATAAGCATTTCTGTTACAAAAAACAAACTAAAGCACTTTATGGGTCCTTTTGTACATTGTACACAGTTATTTGATTGTGAAAAAACTATTTTACATTACAGTATCTGAAAATAACCACTGACACAATAAAGAAAGTGCTGTGTTTTCCAAAACATTACTGCTATCTTGCAAGATGGCTGGGATAACACAAGTATGGTTTCCAAACCCCTTCGTGAGGCAGTCCAGCTTTTCCATGTATTTGTTAAGTACCACCAACAGCATACCACATTTAAATTTGTGAGGTTATGCCTATCCAAAATAAGGTGTGTTAGTGGTGTGGTATAACAAATAAATGGTTGTATTTAATGGTAACCACAAATACTGGGTTGCAACTAGGAGGAAATAGATAGTGACTGAGCCAAGACAGTCTTGACAGACACAGAATTGTATATTTCAATCAACAAGGCTATAGTTAGTAATGAATGACACACCAAGCTGTATTGTCAAGATGTGGTATTAGTTTCATAAAGAACTTTGAAAAAATGGGCAGGTTGAAGTCAGAAACTGCAGCATCCAAAAAGGTTATTGGTATCTGATGAATGTTACTTAAAGTTCACTTCCTTATGGGACTAAAGGAAGTGCTTCCTTGGCATATGGCAGAAACATCCGGAGCCATAGCGGATACTTCAACCATGAAAAGACATCTTAAAATAAATGGTCTTGTAGTCCATATTGCAACTACAGAATCACATTTGCGGAAAGGCAATGAGCAGAAAAGATGCAGTAGTCCATAAAGTATGGAGTGGCAACCAATCTTACACAGCAATTAGTTCACATTTTTAGTTTACAATGTCACTAGTATATTAAAGGAAGAGTTTGCAAGTGGTCCACTGATGCCAGTCTGCAACGATCTGTAAAGCAAAATGGTGGCTCAGTTATGATCTAGGGATGCATATAATGGATCTGATCAGAATCAATGAAGTGATGATCTGAATGCTGAGAAATACATACTGTCACACACGTTGCCACTAGGAGTGAGCTGAGTGGACCAAGTGGAGGTAATTACCTGCCAGGCCAACGGGTGGCAGGGTGCTCGAAACTTACTTCTGTGATCTCTGCAGGCCAAATACGGGAAAACTTGCCTGATTTAATGTCGCTTCCGGTTGCGGCACCCAGACTGATGTCACTTCCGGTTCACAGCATATAAAACCATCATCTTCCAAAACCTCATCAGTTCAGTCCTGACACTCAACCTGACAACAACAACTTCTTTTCTTTAAACCTTTTGTAACCAGGGACAATATACGGGTGGCTGCCCCAAACTTTTCCAAGGTGTTGAGACTCATTGTTTCATAATACACATTCTGATTCAGAATTCTGATTCGCTGTACCTTCAGAAAAATGACATAGTGGCAAAAACATAATCTTATAATGTGATAACGACCCAAAACATTCTACACACGCATTTCAAAAGTACCTGAAGTGGAAGTCTAAAGATAGAACAATAATAGTATTAGATTGGCCATCTTACAGCACTGATCTCAATGTAACTGAACTTGCGTGGGACAGGTAAAAAAGCATAAAGCAACAACAGTCAAAAGAAGAGACATGGCAAAGAAATTTTCAAGAAATTTACCACAGGACTATTTAAAAACTGTACACAGCAGTGTACCAAAGCAAACTGCTTCAGTTGAATTCTAACACAGAATAGCTTTAAAAATACCAAAAATATTTGTTACTTTTTATTATATTAATGATTGTGTTTATTCTAATACTGTATATTGATGGCAGCAGCTGCTGCTTCACCACCTGAGGCCACAGGTCTGCCACACCTTCGACCCTCTGCAGTTCGCATACCAGGAGAAGGTGGGACTGGAGGATGCCATCATCTATATACTACACCGATCCCTCTCCCACTTGGACAGAGGCAGTGGTGCTATAAGAATTATGTTTATGGACTTCTCTAGTGCCTTCAACACCATCCAACCTCTGCTCCTTAGGGACAAGCTGACAGAGATGGGAGTAAATTCATACCTGGTGGCATGGATCGTGGACTATCTTACAGACAGACCTCAGTATGTGCGTCTTGGGAACTGCAGGTCTGACATTGTGGTCGGCAGCACAGGAACGCCGCAGGGGACTGTACTTTCTCCAGTCCTGTTCAGCCTATATACATCGGACCTCCAATACAACTCAGAGTCCTGCCACGTGCAAAAGTTCGCTGACGACACTGCTATTGTGGGCTGCATCAGGAGTAGGCAGGAGGAGGAGTATAGGAAGCTAATCAAAGACTTTGTTAAATGGTGCGACTCAAACCACTTCCACCTGAACACCAGCAAAACCAAGGAGCTTGTGGTGGATTTTAGGAGACCCAGGACCCTCCTGGACCCTGTGATCATCAGAGGTGACTGTGTGCAGAGGATGCAGACCTATAAATACCTGTGAGTACAGCTGGATGATAAATTGGACTGGACTGCCAATACTGATGCTATGTGCAAGAGAGGACAGAGCCGACTATACTTCCTTATAAGACTGGCGTCCTTCAACATCTGCATAAGATACTGCAGATGTTCTATCAGACAGTTGTGGCAAGTGCCCTCTTCTACGTGGTGGTGTGTTGGGGAGGCAGCATAAAGAAGAGGGACGCCTCATGCCTGACTGGTGAGGAAGGCAGGCTCTATTGTAGGAATGAAGCTGGACAGTTTGACATCCGTGGCAGAGTGATGGGCACTGAGCAGGCTTCTGTCAGTCATGGAGAATCCACTGCATCCTCTGAACAGGATCATCTACAGACAGAGGAGCAGCTTCAGCGACAGACTGCTGCCACTGTACTGCTCCACTGACAGACTGAGGAGATCGTTCCTCCCCCACACTACGCGACTCTTCAATCCCACCGGGGGGAGGTAAACGTTAACATTATACAAAGTTATTGTCTGTTTTACCTGAATTTTTATCACTCTTTAATATTGTTTTTTATTGTTCTTTATCAGTATGCTGCTGCTGGAGTATGTGAATTTCCCCTTGGGATTAATAAAGTATCTATCTATCTACAACAAGCAAATGAACATATACTGCCCAGATAACTACAATTGCTTTAAAAATAATGTTCTTGGGTGGCCTCAGATGTTGATCACATTTGATACATTAAACAAGTAAATGAAGCTCCCTGCCAGTCCATTACAATGCACACTCAATACACATCAATGCTGTGTCAAGTTTGGGATGGCAATTTATACAACCCGCAGTCTTTGGAAGATGGAATGAAAATTTGAAAAAAAAATTCCAGTGGCACAAGACCAAAGTCATGGAGACAGTGAAAGCTGGGATTTGAACCTGGAGCTTTGAGGTAATTGCACAAATCACCTGCTAGAATGTGCATATTTTACATCAAATGAAAACTGATATATAGAAAGTGTCATTTATGATGAAAGGCCAGAAAAATCCCTTATTTTATAGTACATAATATGATGTCATACTATAAAAATCCATATGGATTTATTTCAACAATAATTCTCTAAATGCACTACTGTGAACAATGTAGAGTCAAAGTCACAAGCACAAGAAACTAAATCAGACTAATAAAATTTTTATAGAGTATGCAACATACTTCACTGACATACTGTATCTCTGTAAAAGAAAAATATGACACACATATTCTTACAAAGCAACACTTAAATGCAAAATATTTTCTGCTTTCTCCCAACAATTTCCTCAAAATGTTTTTTCCTTGCACAAGTTCACAATGCCAAATATGTGCATGTGTGTATTAAAGACACTTAATGTGTTACTGATGATCACATAAAACACGTTTAAGGAATAAAAATGAATAAATCATTCAGAGAAAATATCCCATAACATGGCTTAAAGACCCTTGTAAGAGTCATTTATGACCCATTACTTTATGACTCACACATTCATCTGTCACTGATCATATTAAGATACTGAAACCCGATTAATAATAGATTGATTTATAATAGATAAATGCCCAGCAGAGTATATGAAACGGAAACACTTAATTTGTCTTTATCTGTGAGGAGTTTTTATTTGGAATTTTGTGCTATACAATTCTTCATTTTTGTGGAAATTGTGGAAGAATCTGTCAACCAACAAACTCTTTTTTAAAAGAAGAATCAAGATTTTTTATATATTTAGCTTGTGTTCTGGCAATCGTTTAAATTATTTTTATTAGCACCTTGACCTTTTCAAATGCTAAATACTGTTAGGTAGTCTCTCTGGTAACCCCATGAGAAACAAATAGAAATCTAATGAAAGTAAAATGTGAAAGTCTGGAGAGATTTAATGAAAAATTTCAGTCATCCAGAACTGTGCCTAATGTGTATTTTCTAATGTTGATTAATGTGTAAGGTTGCATGGTTAAATGTGGAGGCAAATTATTGCATCAACATATACATAATAGTTATGCTGTTCATGATTTTAAAAGCTTTCTAAACAATAAGATACAAAGCTTTTTATTGGTCTATATAACTTTTGCCCCATAAGTTGTCCTCTCAAATAATAATAAGAAATTCAATTAATATTCTAAAAGTAGTTAAATTCAGTAACTCTTCTGAAATTTTTGTGAAAGAAAAAAAAAACACATATAAAAGAAATTGCTGGTCCTCCATAAATTATAATATCAAAATCAATTTAAATATTCTGATTGTAAAGTGGACTTGAGAGTTGAAAGACATGCTAAAAAGATTACATTTTCAATTCAGGAAATAGCAGTTCCTTTTTCAAAAGAAGATAGCGCTCATGCAAAAAACACAGAACAGAAATAGAAAATGGTTATCATACTGATCAGATGTTTTCTGCCTGAAGAAAACCAAAGTGGAGATATAATGGAAAAAGACTTGTAGAGACATCAAATGAGAAAAATGACTGACATTTAGACTCTATAGAATATGTCTGTGAACAACACACTACAGAATTATTTCATTTCCATTATGATTAATCGCACACACCAAAATCGTGTATTAGATCTTTGCTGTCTGAAAGTAAGATAAGACTTGACTTGTCAGAGGCAAAACACGGTGTTGAATATGAAAGAAAAAAAGAGAATTCTGTGTCAAGAGCAAAAAAAGCAAAAATAAAATCACCATTTATTTCTATATCACATTGTTTTTCACAGAATGTAGCTCAATGTGATTTACAAAATGTTGAAGAAATAGTTACAAATTAAGTAAAACATAAGTTAATACATGCTTACATAATATAAATATATAGAGAAGTAGAGTCCTTATATATAATATTGTATTATAAGTCTGTAATGCTGAGTATAATGATGCAGTCAGATGGCTGGGAGCAGAGAAAAAAACAATAACAAAACTCCAGTTAAGCTGGAGAAAAAAAACAAAATCTGCAGGGGATCCAAGGCCAAAAGATTGTGTGGCTCTGTCTGGGCAATCTACCTATCATGCCTGTAAATGTGCTTAAGTCATTCCTCACTGTTTCCAGGATTCGTCCCAGAGGTTTCGACACAACAGGTCTTGTGGACAGCTAGGGCACCTGCCTTCATTCGAGCATGATAGGTGGCTTCACAGTGCCTCAATCAAGGGGCAGTGGCAGAAAATGCCACCACAGAAAAAATGGAAAAGAAATTAGAGAAAAGTAGAGATTAGTAAAGACTACAAATCCCTGAAGAATTTGATAATTCACGGAAAAATGTGGGGAAAAAAGCATATATTCATGTTCTGTGCAAAGAACTCAGAGGCACATTTAATTTCAGCCAGGTCTTAAAGCAACCTGCTGGCTACAGCTGAGTGCAGGCCTTTGAAATGGGATACTGGACACAAAACGAGCAGACAAAAAGGTCTCAAAATGCTAGCAAATGCCCTCAACGGCGAAAGGATTACCATAACTCTTGGACTGTCTGGGGAAAAGAATCTTTTTTAAATAAACACTAGTTACTTTACAAGAAAATGCTTACAACACAGGAATGCTCAAAAGAGTGCTAAAAGGTGAGATGGATATGCCCAAAGGCAATCTGATAGCAATCCATGATCCAAAAGAGAGCAGAGGTCAGAAATCCACAGAATCAAAATAATTACCAATATTCTAAAAAAAAACACAACAAGAACTCAACAATGGCAACAGAATATCAGTGAACGACATTTGTCTACTGCATCCTCCCAGCCTTTATAGAGCTGGGGCTGGTTTCACACAGAGACAGTGGCCCCGCCTCTCAGGGAGCCACCCACAAAGCACAAAAGACATAACAAAACATATGACCACACACAGAAACTAAAGTACACAATATAGACATATTAGCTTAAATAAACATGATAAATATATGAAACATATTTTAAGTAACACACAAAGAAGACATGCAAAAAGAAACTTAAATGGAAAACAATAAACACAATGTGAAAGAACCATGATAGGGACGTTCCATCATGGAAACATTTTCACCAAAATGGCAGTATCCATTGAAAAACACTCTGCTTGTAATCTCTGCAACTCATGTGGACCAAATGGTCATCCTTTTCTTGGCAGCCACAGATGTCAGTAATTTGGCATTTAGTGGTACATTCAGCTATACAGTCCTCAAAACTTGCATGATGCTCCAACCACTTTTCTATAAGGAGTGCAACTTCATGTTGCTACCTAGCCACCATTTCTTCCCGGAGCCTTCTTAGCACAAGATAAATGAAACTTCTAACTATTCAGAAAAGAAAATAATTCATAACAAAAATTAAAACTTGTGATATGGTCTATAGGGAGAAGGCACAATCTTCACAAAGACAGACATTTGCTTTTATATCTGCTTGGTAACTGTCTAAAAGTACGGGATTCAAAGGTGAACTGTGGATTCATTACAGTGTTTATACACTCACATAATTTATTATTTACAATGTCATTTAAAACTGCAAGTTATATTATAAGGCAACATATTTTTATAGATAAATAAGTTAACTAATACATGAATTCAACATCCCAATGTAAATCTACAGAGACAGCTGCTAAAAGTAGACTTTGATTCATTAATTGATACTCATACATACTGCTAATGAACTGATTTTCACACACAAACTTTCATGTCCTTTTTATAGATGTTACGGCTTTCATTTGTTTGTAATTTCATTCTCTTAACAGGAACATCTTCTTATTTCTTCACTTCTAATTACATGGATCACTTCTTGCCATCTTGCTAAATATTTCACCTTGTTGCTGCTATTTTCATTCTCGATTAATCCCTTTCCTGATGGACTGTTTTCTTCTCCTTGCCTTCTTTATTAGACGTCTTCCATTATGAGTCAGCCTTTTTATTTCTTTCCCTTAAGCCTACTGAATGTTTACAATTTTTTGTAAGAAATAGATGCAGATTTTTAGGTAGACAAAACACATTTTGGTTGTTTCACAATGCTTAAAAAATATCTGTAAATGCTTGACTAAAACATTGGATAGATGAAGTATATGAGCAAAAATGCAGCTCAGAATTTGCAATGGCAGAAATGATAATTCCAATACAACCCATTCTATGGTATCATGCTAGCCATCATTAAATAACTTCAATGTTTGTTTTACACATTCTTCATTCTCCTCATGTCTTCATGGCATTTTATCTAGGACCACTGGTCTAAAGATGTTTGTGTTAAGTTGATTGGTGAGTCTAAATTGGCCCTGTGAGGGGCTCTGCAATGGACTGGTGTGGAGTGGTTTTTACATTATGCCCTAAGCTGTTGAAATACACTTCAGTCCTCCTATGACCCTTAAATAGGCTAAGCAAGTATGAGAATGTTATGTTGTAGTAAATATAGTACATTTATTTAGTTTTCCAAAATAGTTCCTTAAAGCACTTTAATATTGACACATATGTGATAAATAATTAAATATATATTAAAATTCAAAATTGGAGTGTTGCTGCTTTTAAGGGAGCAAATGGTACTGGATTTTTCAAACCATTACATAGGTTTATGCTGCATAGCCTTGGCAAAAGCTCAAACCATGAGTGCAAATAAATCATTACACAAAAAAAAAGATTGTCTTCATTGCAATGTTGAGAATAAGGGTCTCTTTCCTTCAGGTTGGTTGCAAGTGCACAGACACACATGCACCTAACGGTATAGGGAACACTGCAGGGCCAACTAGTCCAGCCCCATGAGCCAGGAACAGCATTGTAGCACTTGATATGAAGACAATTTCACATACTGCAAAAAACAGCATTTTTCATGGCAAGGAATTTAATTCAATATATGGAAAATAGGGAAACAAAATGGTTAAAAAAAGGGTGTATGAAAATATATTAATACATTACATTACTGAAGGGAGTTAATAAATTATTTTGCTCAACATCTTTTTTAATTTAAATAGTGTCTTTAATTTTTAAATCCTTTTGAATCACTCAGTGAATATATCTAAATGTTTGTTCACTTCAAAGAATATAATAATTATCATTGCACTCAAATATGGTTCCTTGCAACATATAAAAATGAATTTTATTATGTGACAGAAAAGCGGATCATCTGAATCAAAGCTGTTGCTTTTCTACAAAAGACTTTTTCATTAGTCAACAGAGCTGACTTGTGAAGAATTTTCAAAAATCTCATATAAAAATGCTTAAGCCTATGATTCCAACTGATACGAAAACAAAGAATTGAGTAAATATTTTAAATGCAGCTTTACAGCTACCTTTTCACTACATTGGAGAAATTTGGGTTTAGTCCAAACATTTGTGCATGGATCAAAGTACTGTATACCAATCCAGAAGCTTCAGTTTGTATTAACAACATTAATTCAGACTACTTTAAACTAGAACATGGTACCAGACATGGATGCCCCTTGTCACCACTACTTTTTGCAATTGCCATTGAGTCATTGTCAGTTCACTGTCAAAATGCTTATCAGATAAAGGGGCTTATCAGAGAAGGACTTGAACAGAAAATTTCTCTGTATGCAGATGATAGGTACTGTATATATCAGACCCACAAAATACTGTGCCTGCAGTCCTAACACAACTAACAGAATTTCAAAAGATTTCTGGTCTCAGAATTAATTTGACTAAAGGTGTGCTCTCTCCATTGGATTCTCAGGCACACAATATTAGATTGGACACCTTCTCTTTTATCATTGCTGATCAGTTTAAATACCTAGGGGTAAATATCACAAGTAAACATAAAGCTCTCTATCAACAAAATTTCGCTGTCTGTATGGAAAAAATCAAGCAAGACTTGCATAGATGGTCAACCTTTTATCTCACTTTAGCTAGAAGAATTAACATTGTTAAGATGAATATCCTCCCTAAGCTTCTCTTTTTATTTGAAAATATTCCAATATACATCAATAAATTGTTCTTTAAGAAATTACATTCAATCATAACCACAATTATTTGGAATTCAAAACATCCACGTATCAAAAGAGCGACCCTACAAAGGCCAAAGACAGAAGGTGGCATGGCTCTACTTAACTTTCAATTTTACCACTGGGCGGCAAACATACAAGCTATAAAAACCTGGACGTTGACACGAATAGATGAACATATACAGGCTTGGTCTGCAATAGAAATAAAATCCTGCAGTTCCTCTTTATATTCCTTGCTTTGCGCCCCAATAAATGCAAATTATCACCAATATACTAATAACCCAATTGTGCTTCACTCACTCAGAATATGGAACCAATGTAGGAAGCATCTTAAGATGGAAAATCTTTTATCTGTGGCACCTCTGCACGAGAACCACCTTTTTCAACCCTCACACACATATGCAGTTTTTAATGTCTGGAAAACATTTAGGATTAAATCACTTAGAGATCTGTACATAGACAACGTCTTTGCAGCCTATGAACTATTACATTCTAAATTTAACATTCCAGCAACACATTTTTTTCATAAACTTCAAATTAGAAACTTTGTTAAACAGAACCTGCCCAATTGTCCTCACCTCCCACCTCCCTCCATGCTAGAAAATATATTGATCTGTTTCAAGGACTTAGACAGCATCTTTGCAATTTAAAAAACCATTTTACAGTCCCTCCCTTTCAAAGATGCAAGAGGACAATGAGAAAAGGATCTCTCACTCAACATCTCAGAAAAGGAACAACAACAACATTTATTTATATAGCACATTTTCATACAAACAGCAGCTCAAAGTGTTTTACATATTAAAGAATAGAAAAATGAAAAACACAATTATAAAACAAAATAAGTCAACATTAATTAACATCGAATAAGAGTAAGGTTCAATGGCCAGAGGGGACAGAAAAATCAAAAAAAACTCCAGACGGCTGGAGAAAAAATAAAATCTGTTGAGATTCCAGACCATGAGACCGCCCAGTCCCCTCTGGGCATTCTACCTAACATAAATGAAACAGTTCTCTTTGGATTTAGGATTCTCACGGAAGGGCTTGATGATGATGATGGTCACGTAGACTTCTGCCTTTTAATCCGCCCATCATTGTTGGAGCATCATGAAGCTTTGAGTAGGTGGTGGCCTGCCACAAAGAAACCGGAAAAAGAAACAGAAAAGAGAGTAGGGATCAGTACGGAAGTAGGGGTCAGTACGGACCGCATTTTTTCACTTAAGAAACATAAGTAAAGTTAGACCTCTTATATCACTGAAAGATGCTGAGAAATTAGTTCACGCTTTTGTTTTCAGTCGACTAGATTACTGCAACGCACTCCTCTCAGGACTACCCGAAAAAAAGGAGTGGAAGGTAGCAATACAGAGAATTCACTCGAGCTCCATATGCACAAAGCATACAATTATTCAACTCAAAATTATATATTGAGCACATCTGTCTCGCTTAAAATTGTCATAAATGTTTCCAGGGCAAGATCCAACCTGCGAACACTGCAATTAAGTTCCAGCCTCACTGGGTCACATGTTTTTGGCCTGCACCAAATTAACATCATTCTGGACCAACATTTTAAAATGATTTTCAGACAGCCTTGGTGTCACAATCCCTCCTAACCCATTAACAGCTATGTTTGATGTAGTTCCAGATCGGCTTAAAGTGGAGAAGGACAAACAAACTGTAATTGCCTTTACTACACTATTGGCATGCAGACTTATCTTGCTCAACGGAAGAATCCTAACTCTCCCCTTTTAAGTCAGTGGATAACTGATGTTATATACTATTTGAAACTGAAAAAAATCTAATTCTCACTTAGAGGATCTGTGCAGAAATTTTTCAAAACCTGACAGGATCTAATCAATAACATTTTAGAATAAGCTTTTAAAGCACTAAGGAAGTAGATTCTCTCCCTATTCTTTCTTTTTCTTCTCCATTCATCTATATTCACTTATTAATTTATCTATTTACTTATTTTTACTAGGTTTAAGTTTAATTCTTCTGCCCATGCTCTCTTTCTCAGGGGTGGGGGTTGATTTGTTTTCAATTCTATTCTTGTAAAATTCATCTATTTGTATGGAATGTTGTGTGATTTCAATAAAATCAATAACAAAAAAATAAAAAAATAAAATGCTGCTTACAAATTGAGTGCTTAAACGTAAATGATATATTAAACTTGAAGGAACATGAAAACATTTATTGATATATTTTTGGTAACTAAAATAAATCAAGTTAGTAGTGTCTACTGTACAATGTCACAGATAATTCTGTAAACATAAAATAATTAAGACACAAACAACTTTGAATTGGGGCCATGCAGCTTGATGAAACATGAATTATTTATTACCCTTTCAGGAAGGCTGACAAGATCACAAGATGTGGAGTAAAAAAGAATTAGCATTTCTTATAGGCATTTTAAATCTTGAATGGCATGGTAGAATACAATTTACTGCTGCTGTAGAGTCCTGGGCTTAAATTCTGACCTGGTTGTGGATTGTGTGGAGTCATAGATATAGTCTTTTCCTAAAACAAACTAATATCCAAAATAATTTAAAATTAGCATACAGCGAAGAATCCATTAATAGATTTCTGCAAAAATAATAATACATTTCAAACTCTGAGATGTGAGAGTATGAATGTTAAGAAAGGGATTTCTCCTAAATTATTTTCATTTACTTTGTTCTATATGTTGTAAGTAGCCATGTCAAGGAAAGGCTCAGGCTCAGTGGATTAAGGTGATTCAGTAATATGAGTTATATTTTAAATGAAGCAATAGCCTACGTTCAAATAACTATGTATCTTTTATCTTGTTTACATGCAAGACAACTACCTTGCACTTACATGTTGCCTGTATGTATAAAATGGCACATATATTGTTATATCTTAAGAAGAATTCACAAAAGTTTTCATATGAGTTGAAGCAGCACACAGTAAGGTATGAGTAGGGAGAGTTCTGCCTGTTAGCAGCAGCAAGCAATCACTGAGGAATTATTAATTTACTAGCCCAACTCACCATTCATACAGAATGACAAAACTTACACAGTCTAATAACTTCAGAAAAATTCCTGCTTACAAGTCCTGCAGGATTTATCCTTCAATGGTTAACTGCCTTGAGCATATTCTGAGAGGACTGTCCAGGTGATGTTCCATCTATATGCCCAAACCAGCTCAACTACATCGTTTCAGTCTAGAGAAGCGGCATTTCTGCAGTATTGACAATCTCCCCAATCTGCAGTAAGACTGCTTAATAACCTTATTTTAGCCAATTGTTCTGATGATCTTATTTTTTGATCCTTCCTTCAGGAGCTTAGTTCCCACTGCATCATCACAGTATGGTATAACCAAAGTACAAGTACTGCCATTGCACATATTGATTTCACGAGCACCATACCCTCACTTATGAATAAGACCCCAAGGTACTTGGGAAACAGTCTTACCTGCAAGAAAGAAGTCATTCTTTTCTGAGCTAGGACCATGACTGAAGGATAAGCCCTCTATGACCTCAGATTTTTAATCCTCACCCCAGGTGCATCAAACTCAGCTGCAAACTGTTCCTGTGCACACTAGAGATCTTAGACTAATGAGGTCAAAAGGAAAACATCATCTGCAAACCACAGAAATGCAACCACTCTTGATATCCTTTGGATAAAAAGTATGAACTGGAAAGTAGGCAAGACGCATGCATTGAACTTCAACGTAATGCCCAAGTATGAAAACACAACTCTTTTGCTCTACAAATACAGGAACAGAATGGCATACAGAAACAGCTCCACAACCCCATTCTCTTTCCACATCATACAACTTGGAAGTATTTCCAAAAAGCACATGTGTACAGGATTGGCACATTCTAATTATACCTTAAGTATCTGTACAAATACAAAGAGTTGATCCACTGCCCTATCATCTGAACAGAATTCACATTGCTCCTTCTGAATTTGAAATTCTGCTATCAGATGGAATCTCTATTCCAGTAACCCAGAATTGGCTTTTACAGGGAGACTGAGATTTATGATCCTTTGGTATCTGGAGCACACTATTTTATTTCCATTTTTAAAAATGTGGATCCCCATCCTAGTCAGCTGGCCTAGAGACAGTATCCACATGTTCCACACAAGATTGAAAAGGTGTTTTAGCAGAAAGAACCTAGTCATACCCAGGGCGTTCATCATTTTCAGGTTGGGTCTCATTCAATCCAGAATCCTTGCCACTACAAAGGTTTTAGTCACCTTAGCCATATCAATTGGCACTGAACCAAAGGAGGGTATATTCTTGGGTTTCAGAGTTCCTCAAAGTGCTCGTTTTACCTTTCACTTATATCAGTAGATTAAAGATAGTCAAAGTTTCTATAGACTAAGTACAACCTGAACATCATCTGAATTACCCTTCCTGTGTTGTTGAATTATTGTCCAGAACCTTTTTGAAGCCTTCCAAAAGCCATTCTCCACAGCCTTACTAAATGCCATCCACAAAGAGCTTTCACTTTCACCTTCACCTGTCAACTTTTTCACATGTCAGTATCTCTCAGTCAAATTGGAAGACCCGCCTGCTAACATGTTATGGAAATCCTCTTTCTTCTACGTGACAACTTTTCTTACTGTTGATGTCCACCAACAAGTCTTTGAGTTGCCACCAACACAAGCTCAAAAGCCTTTACCTCCACCAGTGAGGCCTTCAACGAAGCTCATTTAAACTCTGTGTCATTGACATATCCCAAGACAAAGGATAAGGTCTGATGAAAATAATCGTTGATCTCATCCCAAATAGAGGCATCCACTAATTGTCCTCATTCCCTTTGTGAGTATTGTAAATTTGTCCAGCAGGCAAAAATTTTAAGACGGCTCATAACCAAGTGGTGATCAGTTGGGAACTCGGTACCAATCTCTGTACTTTTGCATCCAAAACATGACCTGAGATCAAATGACATAAATTACTACCAGAACATGCTGCATGGATCTGCCATGCAAGCTCACAACCCACAAAGCAAAAAAGTTGAAGCAATGCCAGTTAGGTAACAAGTAAGACTGGGTGTGTTGTTTTATTTTCCACCTAATTCATCAGTGTTTTGCAGCATCTTTGTATATTGTCTATTGCAGAATACCTAGAGGGCTTGGATGAGGGTGCAAGGGCATTCAATCTTGCTAACAACCATGGGAACTGAGGTTTCCCATCTCTGTAATATATGTTTGTCTTTTGTCTACTAACAACTGGATTCAGATTATTATAATATATCCATATTTATTACATATGTGTCAGTATTAAAGTGCTTTTAGAAACAATTTTGGAAAACTATATATATATATATATATACTGTATATATATATATATATATATATATATATATATATATATATATATATATATATATATATATATATATATATATATATATTCTATATTTACTACAATAGAACATTCTCAAACCTGCTTAATCTATTTTAAAGTCATAGGAGGACTGAAGTGTATTTCAGCTGCTTAGGGCATATTGTAGAAACCACTCCTGAAAGGAATGGAAGTCCATCGCAGAGACCCCTCACAGGATTAATTTAGTATCACCAATCAACTTAAAACACACATCTTTTATACCAGTGGTCCTAGAGAAAAACCCATAAGAATGAAGAATGTATAAACTTGCCCTGCAGTGGGCTGGCACCCTGCCCAGGGTTTATTTCCTGCCTTGCGCCCTGTGTTGGCTGGGATTGGCTCCAGCAGACCCCCGTGACCCTGTAGTTAGGATATAGCAGGTTGGATAATGGATGGATGGATGGATGTGTAAACTGCACAAAGTGGATAACCCTGGATGGAATTCAGACCCAGTCAAATGTGATACTTGACCTGACTTTAAGGGATCTTGTTTAACTACGATACTGGGAAAGTTTTTTACTGTGTCTGGAAGAGTGGTATGTCTCTGTGTTTCCTCTACAGTCCAGAAGTTCCTGACCCAGAAGAAGAAATCTGACTGTGCCCACCAATTTAATTTTTGTAAAGACTAAACCAGCTGTGAATCCAGTTGTCTCAAAACATAAATATCAACAACACCTATGCCTGAAAACATCTCTGCCCTCTCTAGAGTAACTACTGGCTTTGTGTTAGCACACCAACAAATACATTTCACCTATGAATTTGGTATTTGTTAGTGTGGAACGCAATCTCTGTTGTTTTTTCTTATAATACATATTATTATGTGTGTTGCACTTAATTCTCTTGTGATTTGGATTTTGCTTCTACGTTTTATCAAATGTTTGTATGTTATTTACCTACTGTATGTTAAGTAAGTGTAAATGTTTTTTTCTATAGTCACTTGCTAGAAAGCACAATCAAAGCCTTTGTTCTGTTCACATACAGTAGCAGTATGTGACTAATTGATGTCCTATAAGCAGTTCCTATTGTAATGTTGTCATTGGGCTTTTATAAGCTTTATTATGACCAAACATCTTTTGTTAAGATCTTATTACATGGCAGTGAGTAACTAATAGATGTACAATAGATAGCCCCATGATAGTGTTGTAGGAGGGCTTTAAAAATCGTATTATTATCAAACCATGCTTTTAGTCTTATTGTCTTGTAGAATCTAATAGATGGCTCTAGGTTGCTGCTATTACAAATTGTTAATGTGTACATCTGTACAGCTAATTAGTCTCACAAAAATTTTTATAAAAACAAATTATATTACAAAGTTGGTGTTTTATAATGGGCATGGATTTGGACCTTAAATGGCAAGAATGCTGTTTAGATTCATGACTGCCTACAACACATGAAAACCATTGTAATTCATCCTAATTAATCTTGTATATTGTTTTGGAAGAAGGTAGCAGCCAAATATTTTGTGTGATGTAAAGGTAATTAAAAAATTAGACCCTTCTACACCTTTCAATTTCTTTTTTTAAAAACCGTAAATGAAGGAATGTTTATCAGTCATAAGTAGATTCTTCAGTGAAACATGAAGCTGTAAATTACTAAAGGTACAATTTTTATAGAGAAATAAAAATGGTCTTTGAGAACATGTTATTTTAACCAATTAAACAACAAGAGAAAAGATTTTGAAAACAAAACCACCTAAAGAAAAATCCTGCCTTTTAAAATAAAAGATAAAGTGACTGTTTCCAAAAAAGAAAGTCACGTCATGTACAGCATGCTTGTTTAGTATGCAACATTAAACTGAGTGCATGATGAGCCTAGAAAACTGAGATAAAAAATATATGAGACAATTTCTAATTTTGTATCATAACAGCATTTCAGTTCCAATTCCTAGTAGGCGATGTACGTCAGGAAGTGTGCAAGGCTCCCCTGGGAGGTTACTTTCTCAAGATGTGTGGAGCCTGGCATTAAAAACAGCAACAGACGTAGGGTGAAAAAAGCACCACTTACAGAAATATTGGATTACGTCATTTCGAAGCGATGGCCCTGATATCTAAATATAGTTGTTTACTCAGAAAACTATTAAAGTTTTTAACCAATGTATGATAAATAATATGCAAAAATCTAGATATGTTTCTATGAATGAAATGTTTTCTTCCTACATTTTTTTTTTTTACTTTTGAAAGCCAAATAAATCCCTGAAGTATTTCAAAAATCCATGTTGTTAATTCATAAAAGCAGACTTTCACTCTTGATTGCTAATTCATAATACAAAATCCTGCCATTACTAAGAAGTAAAGTTCTATTTTATTTGTGCCTTGAAAACAAAATGATTTTGTAAAACAGATGCCATTATTTTGACATTATTTCTTCTTTCAGCTGTGCAAGAAAAATGCTCAGATATCACATAAAAAGGCTTTGGCTTTTATTATATATCAAGTAACCCTAACATCACATGTTGAAGAAACAGCTCTTGCCAGAAACTCATATCATTCTTGTTTACAGCCTGAGAAACTGGTTACTGCTTTAACCAAAAGCCTTATGCCACTATATAGACTAAATTTTGAATTATCTTTTAAATCGCCATCTAAATTGTCATTTGCAATTTCTTCTTGATATCTGACAAACTGCAGAGTAGCACTCCATTCTACATTAGCTGAGACATATGTAAATAATAACTGGATGGATTTAAAGCAAAGATGGGTAACCTATTATCAGAATCAGAATCACATTTATTGGTCATGGATGCTTGCATACAAGGAATTTGACTTTTTTGAAGACTCTCCAAGCATACTTAGATGGCAGATATACACACAATTGATAAGTACACCAGAGATAAATTAAAGTCAAATGTAAATGTAAACATGTTGCATTCCCCGGCATATCCACACTTCATCTTGGGGCGGAGTGGTGGCTCTGAGGTTAACGATCTACACTGGTATCCTGAAGGTTGCTGGTTCAAATCCCCGTCACTACCAAAAGAGATCCTACTCTGTTGGGCCCTTGAGCAAGGCCCTTAACCTGTAATTGCTCCAGGAGCGCTGTACAATGGTTGACCCTGTGCTCTGACCCCAAGGGGTATGCGAAAACTAACAAATTCCTAATACAAGAAATTGTATAAGACAAAATAAAGAACAAAAAAAAGTGCAAGACATGCTGAAATAAACTGAACTAAGCATTAGCTATATGTAACAGTATTGCAAGATATTTTGGTGCTAGCGGTGAGCAAGTATACGTGAATTAACCGTCTGTTAGCTTGATGGCCTCTAGAAAGTAACTGTTTTTATATCTGCTGGTTTTAGTGTAGTTAAAACTATAATGCCTGGCAGAATTGAGAAGTTCAAAGAGGTTGTGGCCCTGATGTGAGGAGTGAGTGATAATTTTCTCTGCCCACGTCCTGACTCTGGAATAGTACAGGTCCTGTATGATGGAAAGACTGGTGATCTATTCAGAAGACCTGACCATTTGTTGTTGCCTGTGTCGAGGGTTAATGTCTGGGTGGTATACTCTTCATAAGACCGTCTACATGACCCCTTAGTAGTTTGTAAATGAGGTGGGCAGAGATGCGATTGAAAGAGAAAAAATAATTCATTTTGAAAAGCCATAAGTGCACAGTGCAAATGTATTAAAATAAAAGCAAAACAATAAAGAAAATAATGTCATTAAATAGTCAATAAAAACAGGCATTCCAATTGTGGAGGTTAATAACAGTCAATAAATACTTTAAAATCCCTTTTTCAAATACCTCAAGGCACCAGGTTAATCTCCTCAGCAAGATAAGCAAAGCTCTCTATCTGTCTCTCCTGTTCACCCCGATGGGTTCGCCAAAGTGAAAGTGACACCAACAGCTACAGGTGCCATCAACTGACTCTCAGCCCGCCTACCCTCTGTATTGTGCTACCTGGGAAGATCCATCCAAGTTCCCGCTCTTACACTAAAGCTCAGCGGGAACACCACTTAAAGTGCCACTGCCTTCACTCCTTTGCAGGGGCCTGACTGTCCTGCCTCCTCTCCTTGTCTGCACATGCTTGCACCACCCTTGCTTTGAAGCTCACTCTCCTTATTGTCCAATTTCCTTCTAATACTACTTGGCTTCCCCATTTAAATATTGATGGGCACAGCTGCTTAATTAAGGGTTAGGTCTTCAGAGTGTCAACAAGGCAATCAGCTGGACCATGCAAGCCTGCATGTGAATGTACGATCCGTCAAACACCACATTAATACCCTGGAGCTGCTCCACCATTCTACCACACACTTCCATCGCCATGGACCTCACCTCATGACACCCTGTTCTTGTCATGTTTCGTTACTGATCCAAAATACACTTCAATGGATGAGCTTAGAATAGACTTGATGATTGCTGTTCAACCTACCTTCTGTACGCAGACTCATCATCATTTCTGATGAGACCATTAATGGTTGTGTTGCCCACATATTTGATGAGTCTGAGAGGGATTTATATAAGGTGCAGTCATTAGTACAGATGGAGAAGAGCAGTGGAGAGAGTACGCATCCCATGGGGGGCAGAAATGATGATTGTGTGGGAGATAGAGTTGGGTTCCCATAGTTTCAGCAGCTGTTTTCTATTTTTAAGGAAATTGGTATTCCACTGACTGGTGGAGACAGGAACAGAAAGCTGGGTGGAGATTGTTAAACGCTGAGCTGAACTCCACAAAGAGAATTCTTGTATAAGTCCCTGGGTTGTCAAGATGTTGCAGGATGTAGTGTAGACCCATATTGATGTGAATCATCCACTTTCCTGTTTGCTCATTAGGCAAGATGAAGGGGGTCCAATAGGTAAACTGTGATACTGTTCAAGTGGGCTAACACTTGTCTCTCAAAGGTTTTCGTGACCACAGATGTCACTGAAACAATATATGTATGCTAGGAATTAAGAAATCATTGTGTTCGCCTCGAAAAGCAGAGAAAATGGAAAATATTCTATATCTGCTAGATGTAAAAATTTGGAGAACAGTATCAATTATTATTTTTTACTCCTTACAAAAATGTTTTACAGCTGCTTTTCAGGTGAATATAACTGCCATGTGATTATTTGCTGAGTGAAGCATCTCCCCTTGTCAAATTGATGATGGACTAGACATATTTTGATGTGCATAATAGACTACAAAATCTTTCAAAGCCTTACAGTCTCACTCATTAAACTACTCTGCCAAAGAACAGATTACCCCATGCAACACCTGCAGAATGTAAAGAAAACCAAGTAGTCTTCTAAAAAAGGAAAAATTCATTCAGAACTTCATGTTTCAGGTGTTTTTCTTAAGGGACTGTAAGTCAGAATTTTACTTGTTTAGAGGTAACCCCAAAATTGTGTAAGGTGCATTAGTGTGCCAGTGTTGGACTGGTGACCCATTCAGGGTTTTTTCACAACTGGAAAAAAAATTTAACAACATGTCAGTTTAAGCAGTTTAACAGACATGCATGGATAACAGCACAGCCTGATCTGGGGTGAAAAGCTCAAACTACTACATTTATAATTTATTTATTACTCATTACAAGGCAGGTTATACATATTTCCAGAAAAACAAGTCAAGCAGTTTCAACATATTTAATACCCTAATAAGATAATGCAGTTTCAGTCCTTATGACTCTAATCAGGGCTTTGTTACTGAGCAAAACTTAGACAAATAGAAGTGTACTGCAGCAGCAAAAGGTCCAGGGGCCTCATGCATAACACCATGCGTAGAACTCACACTATAACATTGGGTAAGAACAAAAGCGGGAATGTATGTATGCACAGAAAAATCCAGATGCACGAATCTGTGCGTACGCCCACTTCCGCGTTCTTCCGCTACATAAATCCCGATCAGTGTTAACAGTAACGCTCGTGCAAGCGCCTGCTGTCCCGTCCTGTCTCCTTCCAGAATTATGCCTCTTTGAATATGCAAATCAATACGAATGGCCCTTAAGCTCAGCGTTCTGTGAAAAGGCAATAGCAAAAGCACAGGGGAAAATATAACAATTTCAGCGAATACCAAGTAGAGGCAAGGAAAAATGTACTATTTGTTGGTTTAAACAGTGGTATAAACAACAAAAGGAAGTTGACTGAATGACATAGAGTGTCGGAGAAACTCGAAAGCTCAAGTTTCGAAAGTTGTCAAATATCAAAGTCGCCGTGAAAAGGCGAGTCCTAGCCCACTGTCTGAGTGTCATATGAAAGTTTATAAGGGTACAGAGAAAAAAAAGGCCCACAGTGTGATAAAAGCACGAAATGTCAACTTTAATCTCGAAATGTCCTCTTTAATCATGTAGTTTATTTTGTCATTAAAGTAGAACATCATAAAGTTCACCTTAAAATTGTTTAATTAACTAGTTTCTCAAATCACATTGTAAGTAAAGTAGCATGTTAAATGCTTTGTTTTGTTTGTGTTCTTCTATGTGCTCTATATGTGTGAATCACTACGTCCTTCTTAAACTGGCTTTCTCTACCTCCGACAGGACACAGAATCCATTACATTTGTGATATTACAGCTCTCTGAATAACTAAATTATTGAAATGTATACTTGATATCATTTTCATGATGATAGGAGTTAAAGCATGTTATTAAACATGGGAACATGGTGGCGCAGTGATTGTGTGTGGCCTTCGATTAAATAATTTATTGCAGCAGTACTCAAGGGCGGCTCTAGGCTCTTGGCGGCTCTGGGCAGAGAAAGAATTGGTGGCCCCTTCGCCCGCTAATGTCAATATAGTATCTTATGCACGGCGGATGGTCACGTCCGTTGCAGACACTGCATAGCTGCCTCGTGCTCATGACACAAGCGTTTAACTTTTGTCGAAATTTGCCGCTGCGTTTTTAGCTGTGTCATTATTTTCTCTTTCTGTTTTATATTCAATATATATTGAAATGGCGGCTCCTGGGATTTGGCGGCCCTGTGCAGGTGCACAGTTTGCACATGCCAAAGGCCGCCCCTGCAGTACTGTCTCTTTCAAACGTACTAACCTCCAATTCCTGTCCTTCCTTTTCTTTCTCCAAGTAACCGATAGCCACACAATCAACTCTGTAATGGACGTTAAGCCATCTGTAAGCTTATAACGCTGATTCTTCAAAAACTTTTAAGGAACATTGTAATATCTTCATAGTGCATGTTTAATTATTCTATCCTTCATGCCAGTCCCAGTGAAGCATACAGTGCAAGGTAGGAACAATCGTGAGCGGAGCGACAGATCCTTGCTATCGCAGCAACACTGTGTCCTTTAATTAGTAACAATATAGATTATTTAAATGAAGTTAAAGTTTTATCTGTATAATATAATAAACATATTTTGCTGCATGTCATCTTAAAAATGATATTGTCATCATATGTAAATACACTCTTTATGAAGTGGCTCAGGTTGTGCAATATTATAACTGTAGTGCAAGTTTACAGTGAGGTGATTGTACTTATAAGTACAGACAGTTCTACAAGGAGCAGTTGGTGGACTGATTGAGTGCATTTAGAGCTTTTGGGATGAAACTGTTACTGAACCGCGAGGTTCGTACAGGAAAGGTTTGAAGCATTTGTCTGCATTTGTATGAGAGCAGTTCAAATAGGATGCATGTGCTTGATGCTTTATACTGATAATTCTCTTTCCGATCAGCTTCTCTGAGTGGTGCAGTGAGAGTAATATGGAAAAAGATGATCCGCTGTGGCAACCCTAACGGGAGCAGCTGAAAGAAGACGAAGAAGAAGAAGGTGCAGTGAGAGTAACAACGCTAAAGCAGTTATAGTATTTGGAATACTATGGCTATTCCCTGGACCATTATATTGTAAGTTATATATTATATTAAAAGTTAATTACAATCAGATGCATTACACTAATAAAAAATATGTGGTTAGTTTCAGTGTATTTATAAAGCTGCATCAGGAAAATAATGAGTAACCACACAGGAGCAGTAGCATTCCTTTGACGCTGGGTGCCGCCAGTCTGCAAAACCGAGCGCAGAACTTGTGTATGACAAGGTATGAGGTACCGTGGAAAAGTGCGTGCCTTTATGCCAAGTGTAGGTTTTATACATTGCGATTTGAACGTGGAAAAGTTCTTACGCAACATTTCTGTGCATACACACCGTTTATACATGAGGCCCCTGGAATGCTTGACATAAGTATGTAATACTGCAAGTATTAATCAGTTAATTCTAGTATGAAGCCTGTAAGTATAATATTATTTAATATCATACTCCAACAGTTTGGACTTTGCACTCATTGCTAGTAGATTTGGCACCAGATGGGAATTGGTGTTATTTACAAAAAAAGTTTACTCTTACTTTCAGTCTTATTAACACTAGAATTACCAGAGCCTATGAAAAAACTCGTAGATCCGGCTAACCTTAAATCCGTTCGCACCTCTCCTTTAGCGTCTTTTGTCCTGTAAATGTGCCGATAAAGACAAGCGGCAAGCAGCCTGGTATCCCATCCCCCCACCGCCGCAGAACGTGCACAATGTTCTCCCAGCTCATGCCTTGATTATCTGGGAGTGAAGTGCTGGATAAAATTTAACTAAAGTGTATTCTTTAGTCCAAAACTGGGAGAATGAGACAATTCAGTTGAGTTGTTCCCCCATAGTGCAGATTCAACTTACTCGGAACTGGATGAATGGGTTAAAAATGAATGGATGGATAGAGTTTTATACAGATATTACATATACTGTAATACTGTAATAGAAACGTAAAATATAATTCATTGAATCTTGGAGAGTTTTGTTCCACTATCAAAAAATTTGGTTAGATCAATCTATCCATCTACATATCTATCTATTGAAAGAACAAGACAAAAACAAGGTTAAATTGTTGGAACACCTTTTGGCAAACCCCATATAATTAAAAGATGTTTGATTTTAAAAAAAATGTGTAAAATGCAAAATACGTCTTTTCAGATGAAAGTCTCTTTCGACGACCTGCTAATATAGCGGTTATGATGTAATCAGGCCGACTCCGGAAGTGATGTCAAGGGAGATCTTTCTGTCTGCAGGAAGAGGAAAATTGAGGTAATTATTTATCTATCTATCTACTGGATCAATCTGGCTGTGCAGAGACTGAAATCAAAACTGAAGGGAGAGGTTGCAGCTCATGAGAGCTTAATTTTTCCCACTTCCTATTGCGGTAAGGCCTGGTACAAGGTGTCATACAAAAGACCAGGTTCAAAGTTTTGAAAGGGGTCTTACCTTTTTCCAATTTTGCTGTGTTTTTTAATGTCATTATAAATGTTTCCTACTCCACAATTTGTTTTTGATATTTCAATTTTTTTCATATTTAACTAATTATGTCAAAATATTAGTAAATGATATTGAAAAATTCATTAAAAATATATTTTCATCTATACTAATAAAAGGCAAAGCCCTCACTCACTCACTCACTCACTGACTCATCACTAATTCTCCAACTTCCCGTGTGGGTGGAAGGCTGAAATTTGTCAGGTTCATTCCTTACAAAAGTTGGGCAGGTTTTATATCGAAATTCTATGTGTAATGGTCATAACTGGAAGCAGTTTTTCTCCATTTATTGTAATGGAGATGAGCTTCAACGCCGTGGGGGCGGAGTTTCGTGTGACATCATCACGCCTCCCACGTAATCACGCAGTACATAGAAAACCAGGAAGACCTCAAAAAAGCGCTTAAGAAAACATGCATTATATAATTGAGAAGGCAGCGAAACAATAAGAAGCGAGCGAGTGACATATACAACCATATTCATGAGTTCTGCTACTTCGGAAACAAAGCACGATGTAAACCTACACTTTAAATTAAGTTCATAGACAGGCTGCCGCTGGCGTTTGTAATTTAGTGCCTGCCCATATAAGGCCGTCCGTCAGCGGCAATCCAATAGCAAACTGACATGGGTAAATATTCACGGGTGAAGGACTGTGCTTATGGAGAGGAAGATGAGATGGTCAGGGTGGTGTTTGACACAAACTCAGCGAAACTGCGAGAGAAAGTTTAAGTGCCAGGACTAAGGTAACATTAAATAAAGCTATGGACATAGCACGAGATGGCACCAGCACAGCTGGGAACCTTCGATGCAAGTACACCGAGTGGCTCACGTGAACTGACGCAGTGCACAGATAAAAAGCAACAGTTCCAAAGAGCTGAACAAAACCGAATTACACAATTGAAAAGGCAGCAAAAATATGAAGCGCCTGATAAGCATATTCATAAATGCAGCTACTGTGGAAACAAAGCACACGGTGGAAAAGTCAATGTCCCGCTAAAGGAAGACAGTGTAAAAAACCCGTGCATGCAGTGTGTCAGGTCTCAGATAAAGAAGAAGACGAGCTGTTTATTGATGCAGTAAGAAACGAATCGATGAATGAAACCTTTACAACGATTGACAAACACGGAATGTAACTTGAACACAACACATCCTACAAATACGAACCTGATTGAAAGAAATAATGATAATCAAATCCTTGATGACAGCAACACTCAGTAACACTCACAAAACAAATACTGTATATTGACAGTCATGTTACGTTATTTTTAAAATGTTCCCTTTTCTTTTTCTAGCTTTTTTAACACACTACTTCTCCGCTGCGATACGCGGGTATATATATATGTATACATACTCGATTAATGGATACTTTATTCGCCATCAATGATTGTTTTGGTAAAGCCATACTCAGTGTATTCATTAGATGAACGGTAAAAAGTAAGAGCGAGGGGAGGATGACTCATTGAGGCATGCAGGCTGTAGTCTTGGCGTCAACTCTATCTGAATTGCGCGATCACATTTGAAAAAATATATCTTTTCAAGTTCTATTTAGCCCATATGTGTCAAACTCAAGGGCCGCGGGCCACATCCGCCCGGCGTGTAATTATATCCGCCCGAGATCATTTTATATACTGTATTATTGTTATTAATGGCCCGGGTATATGAAGCGCTGGTAACACAATAAACTACAGATCACATAATGCAGCGCTTCAGCTGCCTTGTCGAACACTTACAGCGTTAATCAAGTCTACCTTATGATGCTGCAAGTTATTGCGAAGCTAGAGTTATTGCGCACTGAGTTTGCACGGCGCTTTGCTGACTTTGAAGAACAAAAAAAGTCCGTCTACATGCGGCTCGAACCTTGTGCATGTTTGGTAGCACATATCTGTGTGAGAAGCTCTTCTCAGTGATAAAGACTAACAAAACAGCACACAGGAGTCGCCTCACTGATGAGCACCTGCAATCCATCCTGAGAATCTCCACAACACAGAACCTCACACCAAACAGAAACGAACTTGTGGCCAAAAAAAGATGCCAGGCGTCCAGCTCTAAAATGACATATGAGCAAAGACAACTGAATGATTTGATTTGTTATTGCACGTAAGAGCGGGAGTCAACCGTTTTAACAAACAGCGTATTGCACTGATCTGAAATAGCTGTGTGTGTATATATGTAGATATGTATGTATATGTATATATATGTTTATATATGTGTGTGTGTATGTATGTATATGTGTGTATATATGTGTGTATATATGTAGATATATATGTATGTATATATGTGTATATGTATAGATATGTATATATATATATGTTTATGTGTGTGTGTGTAAAATATATATATATATATATATATATATATATATATATATATATGACAACAACACTCATCACTCACAACAGTGACAAAACAATTACATTGACAATCAGGTTACGTTATTTTCAAAATGTTTCCTTTTCTTTTCATTGCTTCTTTAACACACTACTTCTCCGCTGCGAAGCGCGGGTATTTTGCTATTACAGAATAAATGGGGCCTGAATTGTATAAAGAAAAATGTCTGTACTCTCTGTTTAAGATTAATTGGTACCACTTTAGTTTAGGCACTCCAAAAATGCATCTATTACTCATTTACTCTTATGTAACAAGACCTTAACAAATGATTCTTTTGGTTTTCATAACACTTAAATATCATTAAATAGGTATGCTGGTAAAATTACCTGTGCTTATGAAGAATACCCAGATCTTACATTGAAGTATGAAATATCAAGAGAAATGTCTCACTTAAGCCACCTCTGACCATTCCAAAGTGAAATTATTTTACTAGTCCATATTGCACAGATTAATAACCACTTTTCTGATGCTTTGTAAATGCTATTGAAAACGAAAGAAACCTTTATAAAAGTCTTGTTAAGATTAAATGAGTAACAGATGCATTTTTGCAGTACTTAAATGAAAATGTTACTGACTGATTAATTACTGAAGAGCAGAGAGTGGGAGTTTTGAGTATTGAGATACAGTAACATTCAATCAAGGAGCAGGTTGAAAGCTCCCTTGAAGTTTTAAACGCAGCAGTCTAATAACACTCAATCGAAGAAAAGGGGTGGAGTTTGGATATGTGAAAGGCAAGCTAGTATGCTAAAAAAAATGCTGCTATGCACCGACCAGCTGCTAAAAATTGAGTCCGTACCAGTGTGTACTGACCCACTTCAAGTCCTGTGTATAAATTATATTAGAGTGGATTTTTAATGATTAGCACTACTACCTCAATGAACCAGATTCCTACATTCAAATTACTTTCATTCTTTGTGGAGTCTACACATTCTCCCCATATTGGTGTGTTTTTTATTATCCAACCTAAAGATGTGAATGTTAACTTAACTTGTAATTGTATATTTAGCCACTGTGTGTGAATGGGCCCTGTGATTCACTAGCACTCTGTTCACGGCTGGTTCTTTCTTCTGCTCTATGCTACCAGGATAAGCTCTGGCTTCTCATGACCCTGGATTGGATTAACCATGTTTGAGAATTTAATTTTAACTTATTTTATTTTCATTTGTTACTAAGATACCCAAGAGAATTTCTCTCAAAAGAATTTTTAGTGGTTTTCAACGGCTTCTTGTAGTCTTGTATACTCCTTCTTCACTATGGCAGTTAAAATGAAAATCTGCATAATAAGGGCCTGAGTGCTGGTATTGAAAGTCAGCAATTATGCAGATTTGTAACAATAATCCTGTCATTTGTTTCATTTTCTATATTTCAGAACATTTGTTTGATTTGTATGTATATATACATACAAATATGTGATTTTAAAAAATTAAAGGAACACTTTGAAAACACATCAGATCTCAATAAGAAAAAAAAAATATGTTGGATATCTACTGTATACTGATATGGACTGGGTAATGTGTTATTAATGAAAGGATGCCACATCGTTTGATGGAAATGAAAATTATCTGAATTGGGCTGAATTAAAAGACACCCAAAAAATCAAAGTGAAAAATGATGTGGCAGACTAGTCCATTTTGCCAAAATTTCATTACAGCAACTCAAAATCGCACTCAGCAGTTTGTATAGCCCCCATGTGCTTGTATGCATGCCTGACAACATCGTGACATGCTCCTAATAAGACGACGGAGGTGTCCTGGGGGATCTCCTCCCAGATCTGGACCAGGGTATTACTGAGTTCCTGAACAGTCTGAGGTTCAACCTGGCAGCGTTGGATGGACTGAAACATAATGTCCCAGAAGTGTTCTATTGAATTTAGGTCAGGCGAGTGTGGGAGCCAGTCAATGGTATTAATTACTTCATCCTCCAGGAACTGCCTGCATACTCTTGCTACATGAAGCCGGTCATTGTCGTGCACCATGAGAAACCCAGGACCCACTGCACCAGCATAGGGTCTGACAATGGGTCAAAGGATTTTATCCCGATACCTAATGGCAGTCAAGGTGTTGTTGTCTAGCCTGTAAAGGTCTGTACATCCCTCCATGCATATGCCTCCCCAGACCGTCACTGACCCACCACCAACATGCTGAACAATGTTACAGGCAGCATTACATTATCCATGGCTTCTCCAGACCACTCAGGATAAACCTGCTCTCATCTGTGAAAAGCACAAGGTGCCAGTGGTGGACTTGCCAATTCTGGTATTCTATGGCAAATACCAATCAAGTTCCACAATGCCGGGCAGTGAGCACAGGTTCCACTAGAGGACGTCAAACCCTCAGGCCACCCTCTTAAAGTCTGTTTTTGATTGTTTGATCAGAGACATTCACACCAGTGGCCTGCTGGAGATCATTTTGTAGGGCTCTGGCAGCGCTCATCTTGTGTAAAATTGTGTAGAAAAAATAATCTATACTAATTTTCTTCAACAGAAATCAGTTACTATTTGGATATGATATACAAAGACTGCAAACCAGTCTTTAATTTATATAATGTCTTTCACAGCAGTTAGACTCATAGTGTCTTTTATAAATCACACAAAATATCAAGGCATAATATATATAATAATGCACAATATTTGTGAGACTTTTGGTTTCTCTAATTGATTTGTTAAAGCTGCAATGCATACATGAAATGTTTCATACTTTTTCACAGTATATTTCTGGTGATACGCCCTTCCAATATGTAATGCATGCCAGGCAAGAAGGTTAGAGTATTTGAGTTAAAATGCCTTAAGGGTAACTTGCTGTTAATCGCAGTTTCAGTTTTTATTAGTGGTGGTGCCTAGTGAAAAAAAAAACCACTGGAATGTCTGTCAAAGTAAAAATAAGTAAATAAATAAAAGCAAATGGATATTCAATGGAGTCAAAAACAGTACCATGGTCTTTTTGCAACGTGTACAGCATGAGAACAAATTCAGCCCTTCTTGCTGAATGCCGCTTAATAGGAGCCTCCTAACAATTCACTTTTTTTAGCAGATGATCCAGCAGACCATTGAAACTAACAACACAGACACTGTTTGTTCAAGTCTGAAGTCTAACCCTCAGGCTAGCACTGCAATGATCTGCCGATGGACAAATTGAACAGTGTCTGCCTATTAAGGATTAGATATGAGGCCCTGTGCTAGGGGTTTCTTGCTTCTGTTTTAGAATGGATATCACAGTTAAAAACATAAGAGGGTAAGAGATATATCAATTTAATAGAAAAATATAATTAGCAGAGTGTAATTTATGAGACATCAGACTGAAAATAATGACAGGCAGTTCTGCGCATGAAGATGTAAGCCACATACCTTATCAGACTCAAGCAAAGGTTTCTACATTATCGAGAAGACTAACAGTTTGTTGTTGTCTTTTTGACTTTAACTCTTCTTTACTGACCTGCAGGATTATACATACTGTAAATAGAGCACACATTTTTTCCTTGATCATGCTGTTCATTTTTCAAATTACATTTTGTCAAGACCCCCATTCAGTATCAGTACAAATCAATCCAGGCTTATCTAAGCATGCAATTTGAGATTACTTACTGTATACAGTAGATAATAAATCTTACTTCTTGTAAATTGCAATGCTTACATGGCACTTTTTTTTGTGGCTGACAAGCTTAAAATGTTTCAGACACTGTACCAGTAGAAAACAGAATTTGGGAGGAAAACCTTTGTACAGGGTATGACGATTGACAATTTTTTTCTTGTTTTGTGTGACTTCCACTTTATAAATTTATTTGTCTTCTTTGAGGAACTTTAACCCAAAAATTTCATTCTGCCCTTTGTTTTTCTCTTGAAGATGCTCCAAAAATGTAAAAATATCTTTCCTTTATGATGTAACACCATTTTAGAACAATCTAAACAAGAACAGGCCATTAAGCCCAACAAAGCTCGCCAGTCATAGCCACTTAATTGTTCTAAAAAATATACAGCCTACTTCCAAAAGTCTTTAAAGTCCTACTGGTTACCACACTACTTGATAGCTTATTCTAAGTGTCTGTGTTTCTCTTTGTTAAGAAAGTCTTCCAAATGTTTGTGCGAAATTTACCCTTAACAAGTTTACAACTATGTCCCCTTGTTTTTAATAAAACCATTTTAAAATAACAGTCTCGATCCACTTTACTAATACCCCTTCACAATTTTAAACACTTTAATCATGTCTCTTCTTAATCTACTTTTGCTTAAACTGAAAACGTTCAACTCTTTTAACCCTTAAACCCGAATTCGGAACCAGCTATAGTCAGTTTCCAGTGCAATTTTCCAGCACACCTGTGCCGAGTATATTTGGCGATATACATTCGGTGACGCACATTCATGGAACTCCTCAACTGCTATAGTCGTTTCCAAGTGCAATTTGCCAGTACACAAATTGCTGTATACTCGTTGAGCAGCCAACTCACGACCACTGCCATGCCAGCAGAATTGCACATCATTGACACTGGGATTCAACCACTGCACTAGACTAGCCTGCAAGCATCAGTGTTTACCTCTGTGTGCTTGCGTGCATCCAATTCAAGCGCAATTGGCTCGGTGATTTATTGAATTTCATCAATGGCATCAGTTGCACCTTGTACCTATAATAATAGATTGTTCCAGTAGTTTTTTTAAATAGTTTTTAAAGTACATTGGTAGTATGTAAAATGATCAGTGTTGCAGTAATCGTAATGCTCTTTGCATGAAAAAGATTGTGTTCCATTAAAATTTCACAATTTCTTTGTGAATTGTGACGTTTACTTAAAAAGGGCAACAAAAAAGCATTTGACGTCCAGGGGTGCATTTTAAGGGTTAATCTTTCCTCATAATTCATCCCCTACAGCCCAGGAATCCGCCTAGTCACTCTTTTCTGGACTTTTTCTAGTGCTGCTATGTCCTTTTTATAGCCTGGAGACCAAAACTGTACATAGTACTAAAGATAAGGCCTCTCCAGCATAACCTCCTTGGACTTGTACTCTACATATCATGCTATAAACTTCACATTCGATTAGCCTTCTTAATAGCTTCTGAACAATGTCTGGAAGTTGACAGTGCAGAGTACACTATTTTGTTTTGGTTGTGTGCACTCCCATTTTAAGGTGATTGTGTTGGTGGTTTTTATGGTAGTCTTATTCAGAATCGTATGGGAGTCTGTGGTGTATGATGTCACCAGTGCTAACATGTAAAGGTTGTCTTGTGGATTATTTGAGATTAGGATATCTTTATGGATGTTAGTTAGCAAGAGGAATTTAAAGTGCAAATATGTGGCACAAACATCTGCTTGTAGTTAATACAGACTACAATTCTTATACAGCATTTTGGTTCTTGATAAAAGATAGACTAGACTCCGCATTAACTAAACTATGTATTATTTCCTGGTTCTCTTTATAAACAAAATCAGGAATTCTTGTGACAGTATACAGGGTAATATATGATGTCATTCAACTGGTCACTTGTGTCCTGGAGAAAATAGTTTTAGAGGGTATACCATTATCAATGGTATTGCTAAAACTGTAAGGATTTGGTCTTGCAGTGTTCATAATGCATACTTTGCACAAGCGTGTAGCATCATTGTCCCATTCCTTTACATTCATTAAGTGTTGGTGTGAACACATTTTTTATCAAAGAAAACTATATTACTTTATGTCAGTATTAGTATCAGTATCAAATCAGATGTGGACAGTTTTGTTGTTACCCCTTCAAGAAATAAGAGTAACTCATAATTGTCTCTGAAATAACCTGAAACTGACAAAAGTAATTGTCACCCATCATTGTTTATTCCATATTTAACAAAAAAAAAAAATCAGACTTTGCTTTGGAGTTTTGATTTTACTGAATATTTCAAATAATAACTCAAATGAAAATGACATGGACAAACATGATGGGACACATCACCTACTATTTTGTTGCACAAAAGCACAAAAACAAGTGAATCCAGTAGCTCTCAATGAGACTTCTGCACTTGTCAACAGGTAGTTTGGCCCACACTTCCTGAACAAACTGCTTCAGCTATGTCAGGTTTGAAAGGTGCCTTCTCAATATTCTGGTTTTCAGTTCTTTCCATTGATGTTCAATAGGGTTCAAATCAGGGCTCATTGAAGGCCACTTCAGAATAGTCCAATGTTTTGTTCTTAGCCATTCTTGGGTGCTTTTAGCCTGTGTGTTTTGGGTCATTATCTTGTTAGAGGATCCATTACCTGTAACAGATACAGAGCTTTCTGACACTGGGCAGTAGTACTTGGTTGTTGTACCGTGTTAGCCATTATGAATGTAGAGAAAAGCCAAGCAAAATGACACCTTTTATTGGCTAACTAAAAAGATTACAATATGCAAGCTTTCGAGGCAACTCAGGCCCCTTCTTACATCTTGCCTGAAGAAGGGGCCTGAGTTGCCTCGAAAGCTTGCATATTGTAATCTTTTTAGTTAGCCAATAAAAGGTGTCATTTTGCTTGGCTTTTCTCGACACTGGGCAGTAAATTTTACTACAGAAAATCTTTATAGTCTTAAGATTTGCATTGTTCTCATTATAGACTCAAGGAATCCCATACCAGAAACAGCAAAGCTTCCTCAAAACACATCCAGGCTACCTCCATGTTTTACAGTAGGTATGGTGTTCTTCTCTTTGAAAGCTTGATTTTTTTTGGTCTGTGGACATGGTGCTGATGTGATTTGCCAATAACTTCCTGTTTTGTCTTATCTGACCAAAAGAAATTCTCTTAGAAGCATTGTAGCTCCCAAGTATCCATTTAAGCATATTCCAGTCTGGCTTTTCTATGTTTGTCTTTCAACAGTAGAGTCCTCCTGCATCTTCATCCATTGAGCTCACTGTCACTGAAAGAGTGATGGATGGTGTAATCAGACACTGATGGACCTTGACCTTGGAGTTCAGCTTGTATCTCTTTGGAAGTTGTCCTTGGGTTTTTATCTACCATTCTCACTATCAATTTGCCCATTTTGGGGTCAGTTTTACTATTGTGGCTGAGTCCAGTTAGGTTGGCTATAGTACCATAAGCCTTAGACTTCTTAATAATATTTGCAATCGCTGTCACAGGTCTTATAGCCTTTGCCTTCAACATGCTTGTCTATAATTTTCTTTTTGATCTGCTCAGACAGCTCTCTCCTTTGCTTCCTCTGGTCTATGCTCAGTTTAGGACACACAATGATACCAAACAGCAGAGTGACTTCTTTTCTCCATTTAAATAGGCTGAATGACTGATAGCGCAATTGATGACACATGATGCTAATTAAAGAAAATGGCTAATTTGAAAAATCACTCTAATCTAATTATTTATGATCTTTTCTTAGGAGTACCAACAGATGTGTCCAGACCATTTTACAAAATCTTTGTCGAATAAGCAATACTTTATCTCTTTTCACATTTGCTTTGCTTTACTCAATGACATATCAAAGGTATGCAGGCATACATGGGGCAATTGCTTTTCATTTAATCAGTTTTCAGGAGGAATAGAGCACTTTTTCAATGAGCTGTAAGGGTACAAAATATTTTTCCACGTCTGAATATGAGGAAGTTGAATACAACTAAAGCATAGCATGTAAATGAGTGATGATTCTGTATTAAAATGCCTCTTGGAATTCCTTAATAGATACAGTGAATGGAAAATATACGCAGGTTAGTATGTAAAACATACCATTTAAGAGAAAAGGTTGCCAGTTGGCTGTAGCCATTTAAACTGTGACTTTGCCTGTTATAAAAGAACCATAAAACCCCTAAAGTTATTTTTTTTTCAGGAATGTTATTAGCTGCAGTTTTTGTTTTTATTCATATATTAATGGAGTGTTATACATTTGTTATGTTTAACTATTTACATTTGTGTTTATGAATATAAATGTTGCAAGGTTTAACAATGCTATGTTACTTGTTATTATATTATAAGGGTAAACATATGTAAGTGCTCTGAATGTGTACTCAGTGAAGAGTGCTGTACAAGAATAAATTAAATTGAATATTTATGAATAGAGTTTTAGCTCATTAGTGGATTCCCTGACTTGTGCTTGAAATGAAACACCTGATATCCACACACCATTGTTTCCACTGTAATCACAGCATGATATTTTTTCATCCAATTAATAGGAAAAGACAAAGTGGATATTATATTTTTCCATATCATACAAACCTTCATAGAATTTTAACGTTTATAGAAATGTGCCTTATGACTTAATGCGCATAAATATTCTAATATCAGCTTTCTTTGTTCTAGACAGCAGACTGATGCAAAAAAGCAATCAAAAGGAGCTAAAGAATGCCACATTGTCAAAGGTATGGATAGTGATCCTATACTAGGATAACTGAGGGAGAGTTAAATACAATAGAAAGATGTTTCTTTTCCCACTGGGGATCTTTCTTGTTATGCAGCTGCATTCCCTATGAAATTGCTGTGTTAACCAAATAATGACGGAGTCCGTTCTTGGCTATTGGATAGTGTTAAAAATTACTGCAAATCTGAGAATGTCAAGAGCTCACCACTAGTGTGGTGTGGCACTTTCTCTATAGATGGTAGTCTTTGCAAGAAGCAGCATTGTAGATAACGAAGAATAAAAATATGGACTAAATACACCACACTGTATTGACATATCATTGCATCTTACTCTTTAAACAACACTTTTGCAAGGATATGAACCTGGCATCATGCAGGGCCTAATACAGAAAGTTTGACTTTTTTCGCGTAAATTAAAAAAAACATTATGTGGTAGTGACGTTTTCTTGTTAAAATGAGATTGATGTCTTAATTTTATGTTAAAATGAAAATGGAGTGTTTCAGTCCATTATGCAAAAATGTTTCGAGAGCAATTGAAATATAATAATGAAGGTCAAATGGAACATCTTCTACTGAGGTTGTTGAGAGCTATGGTACATTTTATGTAAATGTAAGCCTACAGGCTGTTTTTGGAGTTTTTATTACTGAAGCTAACAATAGAGTTTTGTGACTGGTTTATATGTGTGCCCATTCAAATAATCATAAACTGGCATGACTTTCTGATGAAACTAAACCCTAGCTCTTTCATTGCAGATTTCTTGCAGTCCTAATGTACTATAATCATAATTGTCATGTTGATTCTTACCACATGCTCATCTAGCGTGTGTTAGTTCGCTGTATATATATATATATATATATATAATTTTAGCTGCAAGAAGAAAAAAACATACAAGTTTAAGGAATATAATACTGTTAGCAATGCTGGCTTTGAAAGTGAATTAAGCACACTCAGCTGTAGAAAAGAATAAGGAAGAGAGAGAGAGCGAGATTAGATAATGGGGGCTTTTATCAGCCACCTTTCCTCGACCCATCATGCAGAAGTGTTTAATAGTGTGTTAGAGCTGTAGTATAGTAGGATATTGGCAATAAGTTTAGTTTCCATTTTATCTGCAGTATGGGTGCGGTTATAAAAAAAAAAAAAGTATTCTTACTTGCACACTTTTTTGGGTGTGCGATTTAAATTGGTAATATGGTAAATTAGGAAGCATCTTGCATCTCAAACCCAGAACGCAACTGCCAGTACCAAGTCTTGGGTTCAAATGATCCTTTATTTTTATCTCACAATAGAAGCATCTTGTGGTAGCTCTGTGGATAAGGATCTGCGCTGATATCTGGAAGGTTGTCAGTTCAAATCCTGTTACTGCCAGAAGGAATGCTAATCCATTGGGTCCTTGAGTCAGGCCCTTAACCTAAAAATTGCTCCAATGATGCTGTACAATGGCTCAACCCTGCAGTCTGACCCCAGTAAAGGTCATGCAAAAAGACCATTTCCTTTCAGGGATTAACAAAGTATATATACTGTGAGAGATGGCCGGCAGCTTACCCCGGCCAACACATCCAGGCCGGTAGATGTAGTCCTCCCTACAACATGGAGGTGCTCCGGATTCCCGCGGGCATCATGGAAAATGGAGTTCAGCTCCACAGCCCTGCCGGATACTGAGGGTGCTGCCAGGGGACGCTGTAGGGAGACATTTTGTTTCTATTATAGCCCGGAAGTAATCCCAAATCATGGGGACAGAAGGACAGAAATACTTCCGGGCTGAAGAAAAATCCAAGTCTTTATTTGATTCGGAAATGCTGTTAATCACATGGACAAAGGGACAGGAACACTTCCGGGTTATGGACTATATAAAGGACTCCGGGAAGCCCAGCAAGCTGAGCCGGAGTTGGGAGGGAGTGTGACGGAGCTGCTGAGAGGAGAGGAGGATTGTTGTTAGTATTTGTATTGATTTATTTGTTTATGGTGGTGTTAGTGGTGTCTACTGTGGCACAATATCAGAAAGAAGAAATAAAAATTATTTCTGTTACTTTTACCTGGTGTCCTGGACTTTTGTCTGCATGGTTTGAGGAGCGACAGCACACACATATATATATATCTTATATAAAAAAATCCTGGCGAGAAACACAAGGGATACGAGACGTGATCTTCACGGAAGACACTTAAAAGACCTGCAAGACGATATAGATTGGCCACAGAGCGTTTTGCAGAGACCTTAAACATGAGACTTTGTGCCAAGAGATTAACCTAGGACCGTCTTGCGGGGATGTAGAACATGAGATTCTTGTAAGACACGCCCTACTTACAACCAATATCAAATAAGCCCATGGGCAGCAAAACACTCAGTCATGTAAAGGCTTTGATCACGCGCATATAAATCGTATAAGGACAATATGTTATGAATGAAACGTAGACGACTAAGCAAAGAAGAAAGCAGCGTGGAGAAAAGAGACTCAAAAGCGTTGGAGAGAATAATCTAGGTGCAAATTCAGAAAACAAGGAAAGTAATTATCAGCCGGAACAAGTGGAATTGAAAAAAAAACACATCCAATTGGGCTCAGAATTAAAAGACAGAGTGTAAAAGACAAAGTAGAACTTCATAAAGACCTTCACAAACGTTGGCGGTATACACATGCAGAGCAGGTAAGAGATTATGAAAGCAGTGGAATTCGAAAGGCTCAAAAAAAAAAAAAGGCGCGATACACATGTGAAAAAAGTTAAAGAATATGAAAGTAGGAAAATTAGAAAGTATAAAAAAAGAAAGTAAAGATCGCAGTACCTCAAACAAACGGAAATTATTACTCGAGAAAGGGAAAATAATCACCACGGACCAGATGTCATTGAAAAAAAGCAGGACAAAGCAAGGTCAGAAATACAAGACAAAGAGCAGAAAACAAAGTAAAACGACATAAAGAGGTTAAAAAACAAGGGGGCCAAACACATGCAGAGCAGGTTAGAGATAATGAAAACTGCAATTCAAAAGACTCAAAAAAAAACGTAGGCACAAAACAAATGCAGAGAAAGATACAGAATATGAAATCAGGAAAAAACGGCAGTGTCAAAACAAAGAAAGTAAACATAACAGCGCAAACAAAGAGAAATTATTGCTCAGAGAAATAAAAAGGCAAATAGAGATCAAATATAGGACATTAGTGATATGTCAGAAGTATGTAAATATTGTAAGGCTTTGAAGTTTAAGTCAGAGAATTTCAAAAACGGGGTTTACCTCGCATGCATTTATTGGTTACTTTGCAAAAAAAATTATTAACTGCTGATGATGTAGATCATTTTGTCTGTGCTGAAATTCCAAACAGATAAAACTATCCTAAATTTATGGTACAAAGTCATTATACACATTGACCTCAATTAAAAGATTCAGCAGATTTGGGACTGGAAATATTCTAAATATTGTTTTTAAAGAAGTTCTGAAATAAAAGTGAAACTAATGAAATAGCAACAATTCAAAGAAAAAAAATCTTAAAAGTGTGTATCTGGAAAAACAAAAATGGGGGTTGGTGAGCGAAGCCCCCTAGTATATAGTGGAACAGGCCCTGGACACAGACAGGCGGCCATTGTTTGCTCACCCAACACACGTTTATTATATACAATATTTACAGAGAGTCAATTGTGCACAACCCAGTGCCTCCAGCACCGATCCCCCAAAGTCCAGGCCTCACAGTCACAAATTGCCTTTCTTCTGGCCGTCTCCAGTCCTCTCTCCAGCTCCGTAATTCTTCCACCCGACTTCTGCTTTCGAATGCAGGGAGGCGGCCCCTTTTATACCAACCCGGATGGGCTCCAGCAGCTTCCAGGCACTCCTCCATGGACACGCCCCCGTGTGGCGGAAGTGCCGGCTGCGTATCCGGAAGCCCTCCGGGTGTCCCCATTCTTCTTCCCCCCAGCACCTCCAGGGTTCTTCAGGCACCGGGGCGCCGCCTGGCGGTGGCCACGGGCTCCTACAGGGTTGAGCCTCCAAGCCTCCTACCCGAGGCCACCAACAAAACCAGGGCGGTCGCCCCCTCATGGTCGGGAGGAGGCACCAGTCCTCCTCCGGTCCCCTCGGGGGGGTCCCAGCTGGGCTCCACGCATAGCCGCATGTGACTATATATATATATATATATATATATATATATATATATATATATATATATATATACATATACATATACATATACATATACATATACATATATAGTATATATAAATAGACATACTAGCCATCACCTGCGGTTCTGTCCGCATAACAGTGAAACAGGAATGTGAGGAGGGCCCTGCCCAGCTCCCCACTCCTGATGTCACTCTTCTCCCTCCCCTTGGCCCGGAGCCTTTGTCTCTGATTACTGCAAACATACTGCTCCTGCAAGTGAACTATGATTCTTAACGCAATGAGAGAAGTTGCAAAATCAACCGGAATGTTCAAGCAAACTATAGAACAAAACCCGATCTAAATCCATTAAGTAGTTCTCTCGTTCTCTTGCTAAGCAGAGGTAAGGTATATGCCCCAAGGCTAGGGCATGAATGAGGACGGCCCCGCCCTCCTCCCCTCGGCCCGCTGAGTGACTCTTGGATTAGCGCAAATAAATCGGTGCTGCAAGTGAACTATGATACCTAGTGCGATGAGAGAAGTATCAAAATCAACTAGAATGTTTAAGCAAAGTACAGAAAAAAGCCCGATCTAAATCCATTAAGTAGTTCTCTTGCGAAAAGCAGACAGACATACAGACAGACAGATGTTGGATTTTATATATAGAGAGATATATAATTCCTTTAAAACATATTTTATTGTATTTTGTCCACTCTCGGTGAACTTTGTCCCTAGTACACTCCACTGAATAACAATCAGAAGATATATTTAGAGCCAGACCCAAGTGTATATTCTGGGTCAGATGTACAAAAGCAGAGAAGTTGCCCACACAAGAGGTCCCTCCAGTAGTTCAGTGGGTCCCTAATGCTTCTCACGTAACCCTGGGGGTATTCAAGCAGTAGCAATGCTAGAGTTGTGCTGTGCACTGGGGGGACATATTACTCTGTCAGGCATTTCTCCCCTGTCTCCTCTCTGGGAAGTTACTATCAATCCACCCACACCTTCCTTTACAAGACTTAATAAGCAGAGAAAATCAGGTGATCAATACAGAAAGTGAAAAACAATACCACAAAAAAAAAAAAAAAAACTGAGCAAAAATGTTTATTAAGGAATCATAGTGTGAAGGCAGTCTTACATTCTAGATTAAGGTTGACATGTGTGTGAATATCTAAACCATCCCACTAACTCCACCAGTGAAATTTGATGCATGGTTCTAATGAAAGTCTATCATTGCTCACATTTTTCTCAGGAACAAGAGCTTTGTCCTCTATTTAATTATAATTAAATAATTGCCTGATGCCTCTGTACAAGGTGACTTACAAGATCGCTATTGCTTACATACGTGCATTTTTTTGTTGTAAGTGTAAGTGAGTGTAGGCAGATTATGTGACTTTCTCACATAGTCAGTCAGAAGTGGGAACAGAACCAGGTAACCTTTAAAATTCAAAGCCTTAGCCACTATTCTCAGCGCCAAGTTTTGGCAGTGACTGTGGAAGCTGAACCTTGATAGTGTCTTCAAATTAGATCACAAAGCATTTTGTGCTTTATTCTTTGTTAATCGAGCACTCTATTGGGATATTTCAAGAAAGGGTCAGCATCAACATCAACATTTGAAGCCAGCAGCAATCTCCACAGCACCTGCATGCCAAGTTTTATCCAGCGTTTAATTGATGAATATGTCAGTTGTGCCTTGTGTGCAATATTTGAGTTTTTATTGTAGTAAAATGCTTAACTGGTGCTCATGTTACATTAGCAGCAGTAGACACAAGACATGGTAGTTATTTTTGAGAAATTAAGTATATATCATTTCATTTGTATGCTTCTCTCCTTTAAAATTTTTTTTTTTTTTTTTCTGGATCTCATATCTCACTCCCCTTACAGCATAACAGGCTGTTTTATGGCATTGATGTTCAATAGGCCTTCCCTTTTAATGCATTCACACACTAAGGTCAACCCTTTTAGGCACCCTAATTTTAAGTGCTAATTAATAATACAGTATGTCAATGAATTCTATGTTGTTTAAAATGTATTTTTTGTTTTCCTGACTCCAATACTGGAATACATTATTATTTTATGTATTATTCAATTTTACTGACATAGCCATATGTCACACAGTGATCCAGTAGATGTATGCAGGATTTTGCTCCTTCAGCAGTAGTATAAGACTTCCATTTTGAAGGTCTGCAGGCTTTTCCAAATTTCCTGATTCATTAATATTACTATAATGTAAATATCATGCATATCATAGACCAAAGCCTTGTTTCACTCTGAAACCTGAGCACATAATCTGTGGTCACCAAGATTAACTGCACACTTCTTGAAATGAATCAATTTAACAATATTGCACTGTATACCGTGGGACACAGAAACCAACAGAGATTCCCTCCCATGCACCACTTTCTCTTGATCTGAGTCAAAGACATTCAGAGCTTTGTTCTTCATAATAAACCAGCAGTTCTCAAACAACAAAATAGTGATGAACATCTGGAACATCTGAGGCCCTGCTCTCTTTCAACTTAAGTGTCTCTTCTCCACGTCTCTCTATAGTCTAAACATCGAATGAGCATAACCTCCCAAGAGAGTCTGGCACTCGTGTGTCTTATTTGAGATGCACAACTCTTACTGTGCTTCCAGAGAGAAATAATACAACTGTTTGTGCACAAGGTCAGTCTTGCATTAAATCAAGCTTTAAAAAGAAAATGATTATAATGCATTTCTTTTAAATACTGCCATACAGTACTGTCAATTTTGTATCACAGAATGTTACATAATGTACAATATATGTAGAGGCAGGATGTTTCATTTATAGTGTTTATACAAAGGTTTAAAGAACAGTTTTAAAATTGCAAAAAATAAGAATAGAACATCTGTTTATCCAGCTGTACATCTGTCCAGATTCTAAATTACTTAACCTGTTGAGGCTTGACTATTGTGGCAGTCTTAAACTCAAGTTGGGAAGCAGACCTGAAGAGGGTGCCAGTCCACTGCAGGGTAAACTGCCAAAAAATGCCTGTCTTGAGGATACTGGGAGAAGTTGTCAGGGACACAGGCGTAACATACACAGACAGTGACTGAGGCTTGCATTTGAGCTCTGAAGTTGTAAGGTAGCAGATGCAGTGATATTAATAGAAATTCGAAATCACACAATGTTAGACCAATTCCCTGTCTCATTCTGTATAAGAAAATAAGTCACAATATTTTAATTTAACAAAGTGAAGTCTTTATTAGCATTAATGCTGACCCAGAACTTTTACTTTAAAGTTCTGATAACCCAAATAAAATAATGCTCACTATACAGCTTTAAATATTCCCCGCACTCTTACTATATCATAACTCAATTTCAGACTGCTTAGTTCATACCAAACAAGAGTTAAGTCATGTCTGGTGACTTTTTGGTGACTCTTAGTTAGCAAACATTTATCAGTTTTATTGCTTATAGAGATCATTAATTGTCTTATCAGCAACAGCTTGTCCTTAAGCTCCAGGATACTCTATTAACAAAAACAGAATTTAAGTCAAATCACCTTCACAGAATGCAAATGACCTCCTATGGAAACATATAAGTATGATATATTCAAAATTACCCATAATGATACAGATTTGGGTAAAACTTACAGGAAATACTTTGTAATTAGTATGAAACTATTTAACTAACATGAAACCCAGTTCATTACTTATTGTTAAACAACATATATCGTCCTAGTGGTTGGATTTAAAGTTTACAGAGCAGAATGCAAACCCTGAATAGACACATATATCCACATATATACAATATAAATGGAGCATATATTCTTCCATATCTCTGTGATCATGATATAAAATCTGTAGTTGCCAAGATCAACTGCACATTTGGGTAAATTAAATCAAATTATCTTCCTTCCAAAGCACTAATAAAGTATTCCTATAATGCTCTTTATGTGCCCTTAGATAGTTCCACGGAGGCCAGAAAACATAAAAAAGGTTTTTATTAAACAAAAATAAACAAAGGGATGGATGAACAAAGGACATTGAAAAAGTACAAAATAAAAAGAAAATAACAATATCTATAGCCTCCCTCTGTCTATCTTTACATCTATTTACTCCTGTCTAGGCCAGATGACTTTCTATTTGCACACCTAAAATACTCTGTCAAATGACAACATTCGTCATCATTTTCTCTCAAATTTGGACTTTATTCCTTCTCCATAAACATGTCAAAATTGGCTTGCAAAACAGGTAGCAGAGCTACCTATGTTATCAGTATGAACCTCTTGCTGTCAGTGGTTAATTGATCCGGGACACACTTCAAAAATGAATAAATAAATAAAAATAATAAATAAATACCTTATTGAGTCCAACTCTTTAGCACTAGCAGGACAATGTATATCACCAGAACCAGCACTCTTTTTGCCCCATCTAGTGTGTTCTTTGTTAGTTTCTGGCAGTAGTTGTTGCCTTCTTTTTCCTTTTTTCATCTAGTGATCCCTTGCCACCTAGCAAACATCTACATCAGGAGTTCCCAAACTTTTTCACCCTGTTTATCATGACAACTTTTTGAAAGAAAATTGACCTCCAACCTGTTTTGTTCAGTAATTTGAGTTTATACTTCTAAAATAATAAAGAGATTGACAAAGGATACATTTTAAGATACTGTCTTTAACATTCAAATAACAATAATGACAATAATAGCACATAATAATGCTATTTCACTTGTTTAAAAACAAATAATGATGAGTAGATACTGGTACACCAGAACTAAACACACTGAGTCAATAAGAACACATCAATCATTGAGATGCTTGTTCTTGCTTTTCACATACAATTTTGGATATTCTTGGCGTAATTGTTGACAGAGCATATTTCATGTCAACATTGGGAACTAATTGAGATCTTGGCAGTTTCCTCTTGAGTGGGCAAAATATATCCTCTTTCAGTAACTTTACACCCATTTGGGAACCCCTTTTTTGCATGTATGTAATGCATTCATTCTCTCTCTCTCTCTCTCTCTCTCTCTTTATATATATATATATATATATATATATATATATATATATATATATATTTATGTATATATACATATATACGGTATATATATACACTCACCTAAAGGATTATTAGGAACACCATACTAATACGGTGTTTGACCCCTATTCGCCTTCAGAACTGCCTTAATTCTACGTGGTATTGATTCAACAAGGTGCTGAAAGCATTCTTTAGAAATGTTGGCCCATATTGATAGGATAGCATCTTGCAGTTGATGGAGATTTGTGGGATGCACATCCAGGGCACGAAGCTCCCGTTCCACCACATCCCAAAGACGCTCTATTGGGTTGAGATCTGGTGACTGTGGGGTCATTTTAGTACAGTGAACTCATTGTCATGTTCAAGAAACCAATTTGAAATGATTCGAGCTTTGTGACATGGTGCATTATCCTGCTGGAAGTAGCCATCAGAGGATGGGTACATGGTGGTCATGAAGGGATGTACATGGTCAGAAACAATGCTCTGGTAGCCCGTGGCATTTAAACGATGCCCAATTGGCACTAAGGGGCCTAAAGAGTGCCAAGAAAACATCCCCCACACCATTACACCACCACCACCAGCCTGCACAGTGGTAACAAGGCATGATGGATCCATGTTCTCATTCTGTTTACGCCAAATTCTGACTCTACCATTTGAATGTCTCAACAGAAATTGAGACTCATCAGACCAGGCAACATTTTTCCAGTCTTCAACTGTCCAATTTTGGTGAGCTCATGCAAATTGTAGCCTCTTTTTCCTATTTGTAGTGGAGATGAGTGGTACCCGGTGGGGTTTCTGCTGTTGTAGCCCATCCGCCTCAAGGTTGTGCATGTTGTGGCTTCACAAATGCTTTGCTGCATACCTCGGTTGTAACGAGTGGTTATTTCAGTCAAAGTTGCTCTTCTATCAGCTTGAATCAGTCGGCCCATTCTCCTCTGACCTCTAGCATCAACAAGACATTTTTGCCTACAGGACTGCCGCATACTGGATGTTTTTCCCTTTTCACACCATTCTTTGTAAACCCTAGAAATGGTTGTGCGTGAAAATCGCAGTAACTGAGCAGATTGTGAAATACTCAGACCGGCCCGTCTGGCACCAACAACCATGCCACGCTCAAAATTGCTTAAATCACCTTTCTTTCCTATTCTGACATTCAGTTTGGAGTTCAGGAGATTGTCTTGACCAGGACCACACCCCTAAATGCATTGAAGCAACTGCCATGTGTTTGGTTGATTAGATAATTGCATTAATGAGAAATTGAACAGGTGTTCCTAATAATCCTTTAGGTGAGTATATATATATATATATATATATATATATATATATATATATATATATATATATATATATATATATATATATATTGTAATAAAGAGACAATAATCATATAAAGGTTTGGGGTTTTTAGCCCCGTATACTGTAACAAAACTTCGGCTTTTGTTCTACAAAACTCATAAGACATTGATAGGAGGGAGGACGGACGGTTTATACTGCTGGACAGAAAATCAAACTGTGGGATGCTGGGAGAATTGTGATGGAGTATGGGAGTATGATGTCATCAATGGGGAAGCAGAGGTTAGAAAGGAACCCGGAAGTTTGCGTCTCTTAAAGTCATCCGGGCAATCTTTACGGCAGCAGTGTCTCAATCTTTCTGAGGAAGCAAAGAGAGAGAAGTTAGTACGCTGCCGTTGCCCCCCTGCAGGACTTGTCGCGATGCAAAAAGGATCGTTAAGCTGCTCCCCAAGCGTTCGTGCGTGACAGGACCCACCCCTTTAGCCCAGACCCATCGGGTCGGGCGTCCGGAACCAAGAGGTCATGAACCCGAGAGAGCGCGTCAGCATTGGCCTGCAGGTTACCTCGGCGATAAATGACAGTGAACTTGAACGGCTGCCGGTCCAAAAACCACCTGGTGACTCAAGGATTTGAGTCCCGGTGAAGGGCCATCCACTGCAAGGCAACATGATCCATCACCAGGGTGAATTCTCGGCCCAACAGGTAAGTGCCCCAGCTGAGTTACTGCCCATTTGATGGCCAAAGCTTTCTGCTCCACCGCGGCATACCTCGTCTCCTGGTCCAACAGTTTTCAGCTCAGGTACAGTAGATCACAGGGTGTTTGACACTGTTGACACTTTGGCTCAGCATGCCACCAAGACCTGTGTCCAAAGCATCGGTCTGGAGAACAAAAGGAAGTGAGAAGTTAGGAGTCCTTAATACAGGTGCCGTTGTCACTGAATGCTCGTTCCACACCACATGTAAAGCGGCCCTCTTCTTTGTCAGGTCTGTCAAAGGCGCTGCTCTCTAAGAAAAACAAGGTACAAACTGACGGTAGTAACCAGCTAATCCTAAGAATAGATGAACACGTCATCCAGGTAGATGGCACAGTAGGTCTGGTGGGGCCTTAGCATTCTGTCTACCAGACGTTGGAAGGTCGCCGGAACCCGGTACAGTCCAAATGGGAGTACCTTGTATTGCCAGTGGCTGCTAGGGGTACTGAAAGCAGTTTTTTCTTTTAGATGCCGTTAAGGGAATTTGCCAATACCCCTTCGTCATGTCAAGTGTAACGGGCTATCCCTAGTCTCTCAAGGAGCTCATCCACTCAGGGCATGGAGTAGGTGTCAAATTTGGAGACCTGATTCAGAAACCTAAAGTCATTGTAGAACCTCCACGACCCGTCTGGTTTGGATTTGAGGATGATAGGACTGGACCAGGTGCTATGGCTCTCCTCTATGGTGTCCATGTCTAACATTCGTTGAACCTCTAGCTCCACCTCAGCACTTTCGCCTCAGGGAGGCGATAGGGATGTTCCCTGACAACCACCCCCGGGTCTGTCACATTGTCGTGCTGAACCAACGAGGTCCGGCCAGGTGCTTCGCTGACCACCTCCGGGACGGACAGGGTCACTCTTTCGAGCTCCTGTCGTTGGAGGGGTAACAAATTGGGGCCTTTTCTGAGAAAAGGGAGAGAGCCAAGCGGGGAGGAGGGTCATCTTCCCTGTCCTTCCACGGCTTCAGTAAGTTAATATGGTAGACTCTCTCACTCGGTCGACGATTTGGTTGACTCACTAAATAATCAACGAATCCTGTCCTCTTCTTAACCTCGTAAGGCCCTAGCCAATGGGCCAACAATTTGGAGTGGGAGGTGGGCACAAGCACCAATATGCAATCCCCTGGCTGGAATTCGCGTAGGGAGGTGTTTCGATTGTAATTCCGGACCTGCGGTGCTTGAGCCCTGGACATGTGTTCTTTAAATAAGGGTCTAATTTTAGTAAATCTATCATGCAACTGTGTGATATATTCTAAGAGGTTGGTGAAGGGAAGTGCTTCCCCTTCCCAGCCTTCTTTTAGTACATCCAATATGCCCCGGGGTTGCTGTCCGTATAGCAACTCAAAAGGGGAAAACCCTGTGTAGGCTTGAGGGACCTCCCGGTAGGCGAAAAGCACTAGCGGTAAAAGTTGGTCCGAGTTGTTACCGTCCGTGGTGACTACCTCGCGGAACATCTGTTTAAGTGTTGGGTTGAACCGTTCTACGAGGCCATCCATCTGTAGATGATAGACAGATGCCTTAAGATGCTTAACCCTGGCGTAATTTGGCAACCTCCCTGAACATATCCGATGTGAAGGGCGTACCCTGATCCGTAAGGATTTCTTTGGGTATGCCCACTCGAGGAAAAAAAACCCTATTAGTTCCCATGCAACGTTTTTTGTATTAGCGGTTCGCAAGGGGACCACTTCAGGGTATCGAGTTGCGTAATCAACCATAACCAAAATATACTTGTGACCACACACCGAAGGTTCTAGGGGTCCTACGAGATCGACACTGATCCTCTCAAAGGGAATATCTACAAGGGGAATCTGGATCAAAGGAGCGCGGTCCCTTTGAGGTATCTGGCCCAGTTGACAGACGGGGCAAGACTGACAAAAGCACGGACCTCCTCATTGATCCCGGGCCAGTAAAACCAGAGTTTTATTCTCTGCAGTGTTTTGTCGGCCCCGAGATGGGTGCCTAAGAGGTGAGCGTGGGCTAGCTGCAAACCTCCCGCCGGTAGGTCCGTGGCACCAACAACAACTTCTGCACCCCTCCTTTGTGCTCTGCGACTTGATAAAGCAGCTCGTTCTCTAATACACAGTAGGGTCCGTGTGGTGTGGAAGCCATTGACGATATGTCTTCTGCGGACACGATAGCATTCCGGGCAGACTTCAGGGAATCATCGTTCTGAGTTTTGGCGAGCTCCATCTTAATTGCCGCTTGCTCCACCTTGACAGCTTGGAGCTCCGCGACCAGGGTGTTGAGGACTGTGTTTAGGACCTGTCCTTCAGTCATTGCCGACTATGCCACTGTAATAAAGAGACAATAATCATATAAAGGTTTGGGGTTTTTAGCCCCATATACTGTAACAAAAATTTGTCTTTCGTTCTACAAAACTCATAAGACATTGATAGGAGGGAGGATGGACAGTTTAAACTGCCGGACCGGAAATCAAACTGTGGGATGCTGGGAGAATTGTGATGGAGTATGGGAGTATGATGTCATCAATGGGGAAGCAGAAGTTAGATAGGAACCCGGAAGTTTGCGTCTCTTAAAGTCATCCGGGCAATCTTTACGGCAGCAGTGTCTCGATCTTTCTGAGGAAGCAAAGAGAGAGAAGTATATATATATATATATATAAGACTTAGTGAAGACTAGATGACTGTTATGTCATCTTTTTCCATCTCTTTATACAATGCTAATGATCATTTACTATAGTATAAATGCAAAAATGTCAATTACTCACATCTTTCCTAACCAGCTCCAGGAAAACAATAATTACAAGTAAAAATGTATTTTTAAATATTCAAAAAATAATACATGATTGATGGGTTTGGTGTAATTATCATATTTATTAAAGTTGCTCAAATAAGCCCCAGTTAAACAATGATCATTTAAAAATAACCATACATTTATTTATTTTTTACCCCAATTATGGGTTGTAGATTTCCAGAGATTATCCTGTCTGGCAGAAGGCAAAAACTATTTCCTCGGTCTGTTTTTAAAACATAAACAGAATACATGAACCATTCAAATGAAATAAAGTTGTTTAACAGCGTTGTATTATCCAACAGCAACACAAACGCCAGTTGTAAAGGTCTGTCACATGATTTGTCATTTCTTATAGAGGAGCAGTGGCTACAAATTTTCTTTCAATCAAATTCCTATTTGAAAGGCAACTCTTGTTATTTGAATTTCTAAGATTACTTTCCTCAGTCGCTAGCCTTTTTTACACACAAAGCCTGAGTTTTTTGAGGTTTATTTATGCCAGGAATTTATTTGATTTTTTCATTCTCACACAACAAGATGATCAATTAATTTCTGTTTGCAGGTAAAATGTGTTGATACATGGCAGTCCCCAATAAGATGCAAAAAAGGTTAATGATCAGAGACATCAAAGTTTTCTTTTTATTTTTGTCCAAAAGAAAATAGATAGTGAGCAGCAACATCCAATTACTCTTTTTTCTGTTACTATAACTTATATATATTTTTTAACATTGTCAATGCCAAGATTTTCTCAAGACATGGAACTCCACAATAGACAGAATTATATATTATTCAGTATACAGTGATCCCTCGCTATATCGCGCTTCGACTTTCACGGCTTCACTCCATCGCGGATTTTAAACGTAAGCATATCTAAATATATATCACAGATTTTTCACTGGTTCGCAGATTTCTGCGGACAATGGGTCTTTTAATTTATGGTACATGCTTCCTCAGTTTGTTTGCCCAGTTGATTTCATACTAGGGACACTATTGCCGGATGGCTGAGAAGCTACCCAATCAGAGCACGTATTACGTATTAAATAAAACTCCTCAATGATATAAGATATGCTTCCCGCGCGGTGCTTAGCACACTTCAAAGCTCTAACAGCTGATTGTTTGCTTTTCTCTGTCTCTCTCACTCTCTCTGACATTCTCTGCTCCTGATGGAGGGGGTGTTAGCAGAGGGGCTGTTTGCACAGTGGCTGTTTGCTTAGAAGATACGCACACTCCTCTAAAAAATGCTGAAAGACTACCTTCACATTGATCCCTTCATTGCGGCCGCTTTATCGCGGTGCTTCCCATACTTAAAAGCCCAACAGCCCTATTGATTTTTACTTGTTTATTTTCTCTCTCTCTGACATTCTCTGCTCCTGAGCGCGAACTCCTTTGAAGAGGAAGATATGTTTGCATTCTTTTAATTGTGAGAAAGAACTGTCATCTCTGCCCTGTCATGAGGCACAGTTTAAACTTTTGACTAAAGGGTGTTATTTCATGTCTAGAGGGCTCTAATAATGTTAAAAAAACGTATTTAGAAGGTCATAAACAGGTTTTCAATGCTCTAACTGTGAAAATATTACATTTATAAATAAAGAATCCTACTTTGTGGAAATTCATTTATCTGTCTGGAGCGGATTAACCGCAATAAACGAGGGTGTACTGTATAACTGTGCAGAGAATATTTATAAACAGTGTGGGAGAGTTTCTAAGGGCTTAAAATATATAAAAATAACCATACAAACATATGGTTTTTACTTTGCGGATTTTCACCTATCGCGGGGGTTTTTCGGGAACGCAACCCCCGCGATCGAGGAGAGATTGCTATATAGTGACTTGCAAGGTGCTTGGAGTGTTCCTCCCAGTTTGAAGAAATGTAGCATTATAATTCAGCTCTCTCTATATCTCCATGTATATTTGTGACATAGGGTTGTGACCAGAAGGGATGGACTTCTTCTCTTTTGACAAACCCTCCTGAGACTCATTATTTTCCCTTTGGTTGTAGATATTCTCTCTGGGTGCATTTTAGCTCTCACATTTCCGGTTCCTTCCCTCCCCCAAAAAAAGGACAGGTTTCATAGGAAGCCAAAATTCCCCAGTGCCTTTTAGTGGTCTTCTTTTTGCCCCCAAGGAGGTGGTTAGAGCTCTTATAAAATATTGTAATAATATAGTGATGGGGCATGTCTGTGTGCTGCTTTATCAAAGGTTGCTGAAAAAGTCTGAACATGTCAAATTATGCATCCATTTATTTTCTAATTCTTTTTCTAATAGGGGCCAAAACCTATCCTGGAAGCATAAAGTGTAAAATGGGATCCAACCCTGGGTAGGTCACCATTAATATCCAAACCATGTATTTTATTAACTAAACACCAAAGGTAGAAGCAGGTAAAGGATAATACAATTGTTTCAAAATGAACAGTCTATTGATGCCTTTGCTCTAACTCATTTTCCAACTCTAAGTCAAATAAATCACTGTCACACAGCAGCCTTTAAAATTCAACCAAGGGTTACTTACTCAGAATAAATTGTCACTCTGATGAAGGCTTTCATGTGTGCGCCTTTTCTTGCTTTCCCAAATGACCATTTTGTTTAATGCAACTGATACACAGTAAATAAAGCTTTAAGATTTACCTCTAAGTTCTGGTTCTGAATGACCATATCAATGAGAACTAATGGACTCTGCCACGCTAATCTGGGATTTTGATGGTCAGTGCATTTTTAGGTACTCAACATTGCAGAGTCCTGCTAAGCTGTATAGCCACATTGGAAGCTCATTTCTTGACAAAGCCAGCCACTTTGAAGATTGACCATCAGTCATTGTTCTTAAATGATAGATATGTCAGTTTAGCAGCCTGTAACTGTGAGAACAGACAGACTAGTTTAAAAAATGTTTAGGGTTACAATTTTCAATGATATGAGCCAAGGACCATGCCCAATGGGTAATTATTAAAATAAAAAAGCTACAAGTGCTGAACCATGTGACTTTAAAATTTTCTGTCATGCGAGGTGTGTCTATTAAATAATGAGACTGATTAAATAACTCACCTTTATTTATATGTATTACAAATTTAATGCATGTCCCCTTCAATATACTCCACATTTGCACTAATACATTGCTGCAGTCTTGTTTTCCACTGGTCAAAGGCATGGACAATTTCTGTCAGCTGTTTTAACACATCCGCCGTGTTCTTCTTTACAGCATCAACTGGCTCAAAACATGTCCCTTTAAGCACTGATTTAACTTTTGGGAAAAGATAAAAGTCACACAGTGCAAAATCGGGCGAATATGGAGGATGTTCTAGTGTTATAATGTGCTTGTCGGTCAAAAACTGCTTTGCAGAAAGTGCTGTGTGAGCAGACGCAGTGTCCTGGTGAAGAATGAAACCATTTTCCCACAGTTGCAGGCGGTTTTTTTCTGACTTTTTCAGCTTTTTCAAAACTTCCTTATAATAATGCTGGTTAACTGTTGTACCTTCTGGAACCCATTCTTCCAAAATTAATCCCTTGATATCGAAACAATCTGTTGGTGTTATGTGCAATTTTACTAAAAATTTCAAATTGACATGTTGTTCAACTTTTAAACTTAGCATTTTTTCGGCACACTACAGAAAACACAACCAAACTAAATGGGGACTCACAATCAACTTAACGTCATAGAGTGTTGCTGCTTGTCATGCAGATTCAGACATGTTCAAGGTCACCAGACGTGCAGTTATAATTGGTTCTGACTGCTTTGTTTACTAGGTGGAATCAGAGTCTTGTTATTCAATAGACATACCTTGTATTTCCTTTTTTTTATGATACTCTCTAACAGCATATGGCATTCAACTTGCAGAGACCTACACATTCCCCAGTCAGTCTGCTTCTGTGGGCGCCAGTACACACATGGTGTATGCTGACAATGATTCCGTTTTTTTTTTCAGTTCATCGAGCATGGGTTGTCTCCAAATATCTTTAGAGATGTTTCAGGAATTGCAAAGCGGCTAACTACAACAACAACAACATTTATTTATACAGTATAGCACATTTTCATACAAAAAATGTAGCTCAAAGTGCTTTACATAATGAAGAATAGAAAAATAAAAGACACAGTAAGAAAATAAAATAAGTATAATAATAAAATTTTAATAACTATGCTATTAGTGTGCCATCTTGCCCACTTCAAGGACAGCAATGAACAGAATAAACTGCTGCAGGGGTTGATGGGAATAGAGTGAGAGGTTCAGAATACTTCGGCAATGAAACAGAAAGGGTTAACAAAATGTGTAATTAACTTTGCAAAAACTTCATATTGTGCTCTTGTATGTTATGTGAAATGAAATGCCATATTGGCTACATAAGAGGGTAGCAAAGAGCAATATAAAAAGTGTAATGGGGGCTTTATCCATAATATTAATAGAACAAATGGGGAAAAAGGAAAGATGGACTATCCCAGCATTAGATCATTAAACCAAAGATGCCACATCAATATTGCTAATAGAATGTTTAGTGATAATGAATCATGATGGTTTTTAACTTTTATTACTCTCACATTTATACTTGGCTACAATATGCATTGAGGGAACTTCTTCACTTCTCTGAATATTGTACATTTGTTGTCCAATACCAGGTGTTATGATTTAAAGTTTTCTGTTTCCCTGTGAAGTTTGGAATAAAATTTAACAGCCTATTATACTGTTTTGACAAAAAAAGGAAATTACATATCGCATTTATGTTTTGTTTTGAAGCAGCTTTAAGATAGTATTTACCCTGACATCTTTTTGTTTTTCATCAGATATTGCCATAAGGTGGCTTTGATGCTGTGATGTGGTGACAGATTGTTAGGGAGCACAGTTTCAGGGGTCACAAGCCATGACTTAATAATGCTCCAGTTTAAAGGTGGGTGCAGTTCTCTTCCTGCAGTATAGGTTTACTAAGAGAAACACAACAAATTTGGTGAGTGATTTGTCTGTTAGTGATTTCCCGGTCCAAGACGTTAATGCATTGAATTTCTATTTTGATTTTGGATTTTGATTATAGGCTTATAGTAAAAATACTTTCTGGGTTTGAACATTGCTTTTTATTTTGACTCACAATTCATCTTCTGGTCCTTTATTCAAAAATACTCTTAAGTTTTACCTTGTGGAAGAACACCAGGGCTGTTGCAAGTATTACTTTAATTACTGGCAGAATTTATTTTGTTCAGTTTGGATGTACAGTAGAGTCTCGCTTATCCAACCTTCGCTTATCCAACATTCTGTATTATTCGACGTCTCACCACAAAAAAAAACAAAAAAACGCAACAATTGGCTACAAGAACTGCAAGTTGCGAGTGTGAGTGTAGTCTATTTTTTGTTGCTAAGTTCATTTTTTCAGTAAAATTTTTCTATTTTGTTGTAAAACATGATTACAGTGGATTATGTGGCCAGCCCTCTCTGGTGTGTGTGTGCGCGGCTGTGTCTCTCTCGCTGGCGTGTGTGTGCACGTGTGTGTGTGGCTGTCTCTCTCTCTCTGTGTGTGTGTGTGTGTGCGTGCGCCTGCCTGTGTCTCTCATGTGTTGTGCGTGCGTGCGCCTGTCCATGTCTCTCTCTCGCGCGTGTGTGTGTGCGTGCGCCTGCCTGTGTTTCTCTTGCGCGTGCGTGTGAGTGTGTGTGCGTGCACCTATGTCTCTCTCGCGTGCATGTGTCTCTCTCGTTGGTGTGTGTGTGCACGTGTGTGTGTGGCTGTCTCTCTCTCTCTCGTGTGCATGTGTGTGTGTGCGTGCGCCTGCCTGTGTCTCTCTCGCACGTGTGTGTCTGCCTGTGTCTCTCTCGCGCGTGTGTGCGTCTATGTCTCTCTCGCGCGCATGTGTCTCTCTTTCTCTCTCGTGCGCGTGTGTATGTCTGTCTGTGTCTCTCTTGCGCTCTTTCTCTCTTGCTGCACTGGAAATGCACAGGGAGAGACTGAACACGTGCGGAGATCATCGTCGCGCACAAACTGAAAGGGAAACTGGCTCGTTCATATACCTAGTGTGTGGTCGTGAACAGATGCAAAAGTTTGGTGAACTTTTTGGTCATAACCCGATTTGTACGTGTTCAGAGACGTTCCTGAACCGAGGTCTTACTGTATTAGGTTCGTAATGTGTAAAATTCTAACATAGTTTGACGTTTAATAGGCTTTTTCTTAACACCTCCCATTATCCGACATTTTCACTTATCCAACGTTCTGCCGGCCCGTTTATGTTGGATAAGCGAGAGTCTACTGTATTTTGTTTTTTAATACAGATTATTAAATTTCATAGCTGATTTTGCAACCTAATTTTACCACTATTTTGGACTTTATTCTTGTGATAGCAGCCATTTTGTTTCTTGATTACTGGATCATTGCCCAGATGTGACTAAAGCTGGCACTATATGTAACTGATTTATGATGGCACCATACATAAAATGGATAAAATTCAAGAAAAACTTAGTTAGGGAACAAAATGATTAGTCAACGTTTAGATATCCTGCCTTTATTTTTGACTTTGATTTTTAAACTTTATTTTGGCTTTTGGTGCACAATCGTTTGCTTCCAGAATTCAGACCTCTGCTACTTTGTTTTAGACTGTTCTCTTTCATATCCTTGCACATTAATGTATTTAGCCTTCAATTATTCCATCTTCCTACAATAAGGGTTCTATTATGAATGAACCCAAAAGGAAAGGCTAAAACTCCCAATAAACACATTTTCTAAAACCTTTACATTCAAAAATTACAAAATCAATAATAACTAGAACTACAATACTAAAACTTTGCTAAACAAAGCATGAAACAATAAAACAGCAAAATAGAAAAAGAATAAAAAACTTACAATTAAGTATCTAAATCAAAATTTAAATGGTAAAACTAATCAATAAAGAAGAAAGCTTAGACATCAAAATCCCATTGCAAAAATCAATAACTTGAAATCGTTGAAAACAAAAGAATAATAAAAAAAATATGTATAATCAAGAGCTGAAAGAACCTAAAGAGCAAATCCAAAACACTGACCTCTAAATAACAGCACCATAGGAAACTGAAGAACACAGTTACAAAAATGAGTAACACAGCACAAAAGCTGTGGCAATAAGCATCTTAAGGGGCCCAACCCAGCAAACAGCTAAGGTAACGGGAACATTTGTAGTTGGTTTAGTTTTGGTCACACAAATAACCTATTCCACATTTTAAAATATTCGTCAACTTAAAAAAGCATACAAAGTGTTAAATTTATTATACTAAAAACAATAACAGTTTTTTTTTATCAATAAAGCAAACATTTTCACCCTTATTATTGTCATTTTTGTTTGAAATCCTGAACATCTTTTTAAAATCTTATAAGTTCAAAGCAAACTTTGTGCAATCTGTTAATGGTTTAATAGTTTATGTCAATTATTTAAGGACATTTGGAAAATATACTATTCTGTATGACTAGTTTTTGTTAACCTTCAGGTATCGTTCTGGTAACAGTAGTTTGCTCTAAAGCAACAGTTATTGCAAAACCTAACTACTATAACATAGTAAAATAAGAAAAAATGTTTTTCAACTAGTCTGTACTAACTACACAATTTATTACAACTCTTGTTTTTAATCATAGAATAAACTTTTTTCACTACTAGGCATTTGGAGGTGGCACATATTGTGAATGTTTTAGTGATACATATAAAGAAAAAGATTGAGATGCACTGTTTGATTTGAGTAAAAAGACTAGTACGAGTTTGTAATTTGAAAGTGATGTACTGTTAAACGACAAAAAAATATAGTATAAACCAAGAAAAAAAATACAAGAACCATTTTGTAGGACACCACTGAACATCACATCAGCCCCAGAGTAGCCCAACTGCTATAATACAATGTCACGAATACCTGACTCCAGTCTGAAATATCTTATCTGTTACTATTACTATTACTGGAAGAGGTATTTAACATGTAATAACATTTAGAAAAATGTAAAAATCATTTCAGTAACTTTTCATAACTGGTAGAATTTGCTGACCTAATTATGTATTTTGTTTTTAACATTTGTGTTTTTTACTTAGTAAAACAACAATGTTTGTGTTAATATATTGAACAATGAAATTAGCAAGCCTGTATTATACCACATAAAAGGCATTCTAAAAGAAAAATGAAGTGGACTGAAATTCTGGTTATGGAATGGTATAACGTGAAACAATAATTATATTGGTTATTCATCAAACACTTTTACTCAAAGGTAATTTACATGATGCACTACAATTGTTTAAAGATATATCTTTTTAATACTATAATACAAGCAGTTTAAATGACTCACTTAAAGTTACACAACAAATGAACTGGCAGCCTTGTGGGTTAGTTCAACTTCCCAGCTAATATGGAGTGACATATTTTTCAAATGTAATTTCTTTTCTGATACATTCCTCACACATTTTGTCTTTATATGGTTCTTCTGATGCTTTTCAAAACCTCACTTGTAAGTATGAATTTCTTTGTACTCTCTGTATGTAGCAATAATAACCCAGTAAACCTATAAACATAGTGTTGTAGCCCCTTAGGCAAATTTGGCCTTTTCTTCTCAATCACTTGCGAAATGATCTTAAAAATGGATTTGCCTATAGAATGCATTATGTTTTAAAAACTTCTTGAGGCTATTAAGATTACTTAAAAATACAATAGCTGCACATCCTACCACAAAAGATATAATAGTTAGAGTGTCATATACAATGCACCTTTCCTCCTTTGTCAATCGTAGCAGAAAAATAAAACTGGTGGACTCATACTACACCCATGTAATCAAGTATTTCTTGCAATGCCCATGTTTGGCTGAAATTTAAGACTAGTGGTATGGTTAAGAAAATATTATATTATTTGCACAAATTATTAGATGCATTATAGATGATGGTCTGTTGAGTAAGATATATATTCGTTTACCATCCATCAGAAAAAACAGATCTCAGGAAGTATTTAAAGGCTATATTGTTAAAAATTGAGGTTGATGACCCTGAGATGATCAAATCCCTGGAGTTTTAGTGCCTGATTTTGTAATGTAATCTTGGAATGTACTTGAAAAGATCACTCTCAGCGTATCTTATGTTGATTATTATTTCTTTAACTTGTTGAGGGAAAAAACACATTTTTGCTGTGATCATCTTATTGCAGATGTCAGTCTTTGGCTTGATGTGATCATCTTTAAGTGAGGTAAAATCAGTTTGCCCCCTTCAAGGTCTTAGCGGGGTCACATTTTTCTGGGATTTTTGCTGTATTTCAAATCTGTATGAACAAGAAGATTGGCTATTAGTGGAATCAGATTTAGCAGCACCGCTTTACATTTATACATTTAATTCTGCCTAGAATTCCACTTATAACAATTAAAAAAGCAGACTCACTGAAATTATTTTGATTTTATTTCATGTAAAACTAATTCAAATTACTATTATTGGAAATTATGGAATATTGGAAGCTGAACACATCTGTGTATGTTTTTATTTTTGCCTAATATATAGCTTTCTTGAAACCTTTTTATGTTTACCAGTAATTAAGTTTATTACTAAAGTTGTAGAAATCACCAATTACTGTAGATACTTATTAAAAAAAATACAGCAAAAGAAATGTGTTAAAGTACAACAGAGTATCACCATTTACTAGAATGCAGAAAAGAATAATTCTTAAATTTGTCTTTAAAGAACCAACAATTATACAAAAACATATTTAGGTTAGCTCCCTTTGTTTTTTGGTAAATGAATAACAGTGAAAATACCACAAAGGTCACTTTGTTTAATCTTTTGCTTATAAAGTTAAGTTGGTATATTAGAACTAAATCAAAGATTTAAAACGTGGCTTCACTTGTAAGACTACGTACATTCTTTATTTCTTAAAGATGTTACATTTCATTTTTTGTTTTCTAATATACTCAACACTCTTTACACAGGTACATATCATTCTAATATTTCTATAGTGTAACTGTTATTTGATTATCTTCAAATCAAATCTATTTGCCAAATACAATTATACACACAATACAAGATGTAGTGAAATGCTTAGTTGCTAAACTTGAAGACTGTGCATTAGAAGTATTTAAAAGACAATAAACAGTAAATACAACTCTGTAAATATCAGTAAAAAATCAATATATATAATAATTATACTAATAATTACACTTATATAACATGCTGCAATAGCACCCATTTTTTTGCCAGTAAATTCACCACACATTAGGTATTAGGTTGTGAGGGGATGAAAGAGATGGCAAATTGAAGACAAGGGATAAGAGAATTAACAATCGGGCATCATGTAGCTCTAGGCACTGTCTTCATTTAGACATTGGAGCGATTTTTAGGAAATTTAACATTTCTTTTCACTGCTATTCTGATGATACTCAGGTTTACATTCCCGTCTGCAACTCTGCAACAAATCAACTCCACAACTGTCTGTCTGAACTAAGATCATGGATGGCCAATAATTTTCTTGATCTACATCAAAATAAAACGGAGGTACTTATAGTTTGTCCACCAGCTAAAGCCCAAATTGGTCTTGGACTTCTCGGCTCTTTCTCTGTCTTTTCCAAACCTCAAGTCCGCAATCTTGGTGTTACCTTTGATAGTAACCTCTCTTTTGAGAAACAAGTAAATTCTGTAGTCAAGAGTTGGTTTTTCCAACTTCATCTATTGGGTAAGACAAAGCCATTTCTATCTTCTAAAGATCTTGAGAAAGCTACTCATGCTTTTATTTTTTCTCGCCTCGATTATTGCAATTCGCTGTATTCTGGGATTAGCAAATCTCTGATACACAGGTTACAGCTGGTCCAAAATGCTGCCGCTCGCTTTCTGGTTGGAGCAAGGAAGTATTACTCTGTTTCTCCTATTTTAGCTTCTTTACACTGGCTGCCTGTCAGTTTTCGAATTGATATTAAAATCATGCTGCTAGTTTTTAAAATCTTAACATGGGCTTGCTCCTGCCTATTTATCTGATTTGTGTGTTTTACATCAGCCATCCAAAGTGCTTAGATCTTCTGGTCAGTTGTCTCTTGTTGTCCCTCGTACCAAATGTAAAACTAAAGAGGACAGGGCCTTTGCAGCTGCTACCCCTCGCCTGTGGAACTCTCTACCTCATCATATTAAGGAGTCGTCTACAATTGAACTGTTCAAAACAAGATTAAAAACTCACTTCTTTTCACTTGCATTCTGTGACCTTCAGTAATACTGATGGTTTCCTCTTTGTGATCATATAACATTATTTTTGTTCTATTATCTATCTTATTTTATGTTCATATATTTTATCACTATTTATGTTTTATTGTTTATTGTTTTTGTTTTTCTTTTATTCTATTATTGTAAAGCCGCAGCATTACTATGTTGTTTTTGTGCTTGATGAAAAACTGTTTTATATTTTTAAGTCCCTCAATCCATGACATTTGGTAAAAATGTAACTTAGTTGTATTTGATCTTAACCCTAGTTTAAACATTCTAATTGAACAGTTTATGAGTGTTTATTTTGAAAAGCTAGTTGCGTGGCTGAATGCAATGTTTCTCAATCAGTGGGCCACAGGCAGCCACCAGTGGGTTGCGAGTTGCTATTCTTTATAATAATGGCGGGTTGTGGTGGGTCACACACTGGATTACACCAGCTGTGACTTGCTCAGTTCAGCTCTTACAGTTGCCTTTACCTCACCAAAGGGACCACCCACTGTCATGAAGTTGCAACTTTTTCACATATAATTGAGTTGCAACATCAAAAAGGTTGTGAAACATTGGTTTAAAGTGCAGTGTGTTTGCCACTACCGCATTGTTATGTGTCAGCACAACATCAAAGTTTGAACAGGCCTCATAGTCACAAACCCTACACCAGGGCCCTGCTACGAAAAAAAACCCAAAAAGACAAAAGGGAATGGCAACCCAAAACAAATACAGTCGGTCTAAAATCTAAAAGCACAGTCCAGAAAGCAGAAATGAAATCTATAATACCAGAAACTCAAAACAGTGCTCAAAATCTTGATCCTCACATTACAATGCACAATGACTCACTGCCTGAACCCAAGCCCTCAGTCAGAATAATTAGGCCGACGGTGGTCCAGCAACAATGATGTCATGGTGACGCTGCCTCTTGGAGTCTGACCCATAGAACACAATGGATGTAGCAAAGAAGTATACATATATATATTTACAATATATATATACATTAATATTAAATAACATTAAAAAAAGTTAAATACAAAAATTACAAAATTGCAAGAAAAATTGTAAAACAATAATTGAATAAAAACAGAAATGACCAAGAAAGAGAAAAACACAACATAATACGCACACTGTCTGCATAAACTGGCTGATATTTAGTGTTCTCCAAAAAGGTTAGTGTTCCTCCCTGTTATGAGTTAGTTACATGCAGATTATGTTACTTTGTTCTTTTCATGTGCAGGGTTTTGGTTTCCCTGATAAAATTTCTTTTATTTATTTATGTTGCAGATTCTATATTTTCATTTCCTTGTCTAGAAGTCTTTGTGTATATTTGTTGTTAGCAATGAGGTTGTTGATAACTGAATGTTATTTTGTATGGTGTCAATGATGTAGTTAGTGGGTTTTCAATGACTAAAAGGTATGTTTTATAACAAACACGCTTTGTTTTATGTATTTTGTTTTATTTATTTGGTTATTTGATTTTTCATATTTTTCACCTCAATCCACCTCTGTCTACAATTCTCTCTTATTTTCCAGCCCCAGCTACTGTATCTTTCTTCGTGCCTTTGCTTACATTGGCAGAACACTCACAATATCATTGAGTTTTAAAGTAGCACAGTAATCTAGAAGTCTACTTATGTATTTATTAATAAGCTGAAGTTATTTCACTTATGAAAGTGGTAAATACATTCTGGTTATCAACTCTACGCTCATGACCTGGAAGTGGATAAGCAGGACAGATATTGGAAAAATAAAATAATGGATGGGTGGATGTCAACACTACAAGAATTAATTCAATCAAAGATAATATTGCGAGTGTGTTTTACCGGTTGGAATTTTATACCACCCTACTAAGTTCAAGGAATGTTAATAAAGGTGTCTTCTTCCATATAGGAGGGAATATTAAAGTCACCCTTTAATACTACTTTATCACACTTGTCCATAGGTTTTAATATCTAACAGATGCACTTAAAGCATTAATGTCACTTAGATTTTTCAAGTGTTCTTTCATTAAAGAAAATTACTCCACAAAGTTTGACTGATATTTTATGATTTGATGCAGAAAGAAAAATTATTTGGTTTGTCATTAACTGAAGGAAATAGTGTCTGTTTTACTAAGTCATGTTTCAATAAATAAACACCCATCTGTATTCTGTATTTAGCATAATGCCATTAATCAGAACAAAGTTTGCCTAGTAAGGAAATTTTTAGTAGAGAAAAAAAAATGAATTGTGCTGATATTGTGGTAGAAATGTAACATCTTATTAAAGAAAGAAACATCCCCTAACAGGACAAATCAGTTATCAGGCAGGAGAAAAGCTGTTCATTGTATCTTTTAATTACTCCTTAGAAAAATGCCCTAAAGGGAGCATTCTTCAAAAGCAGTCTGTTACAGCATGGTCAGAATAATCAGGGAAACAAAAAATAGACATTCATTTTATAAACTATTGAATTTACATACAGTGTCAATCAATGCATACATTTACTCTGGTTGGTTTATTGGTTTACACCCAAATGACTTATATAAAATAAAAATCTCTTATATTATTTTCTGGTTCTTCTTTATACCCTCGAGTTGAGTCACCACCCTTGAAATTTCTGTGCATATAACAACTGCCCATTCTGGTTGTTTACAGGACATCTCCCGACTTCTTAGTCATCTTTCAGTACATTTTGTGTACACTTGATCTTTACTGATTTCCGACATTTATTAACCCTTTATGCTATTTATTTAAGATGAATGCTGTATTACCCTAAACTTATTCTTCCACAATATTCAGGGATTGGGTTAACATTTTCATATGAAGGAAATTACAAATGTAGGTACAAATTTAATTGTAGGTGTACCTTCCCAGTTCAGTGACATTGGAGGTGTAAGTATACAGGCACCCCTCTTATTACCCTTTTACATTAGCCCCTGTAGGCACAGATGAAAGAACATACTCTTGACTTTCCATAAATCTTTGCAAAAAGTGATATTCTCTGAAAGTTGTTATCTTGCTAATATTTGTATTTAGGACATGCACATAAAACCAGTTCAAGTATATTGTAATTACTCTCTTGAGAACTGAAAATAGCTTAAGTTTCTACATGCAGAGCTAATCTGGAAATTCACCACTTACCTCATACATTCAGAAACTGACACAATTATCATTTATCTATGAATATTAATTTTCTGTCTAATTGTCTCACACCACAGTAGTTTTGCCACCATACTTCAGTTTGATTTTAATCCTCAGTGCTGTCCCTCTAGACTGCATTTTCTGTTCTCTTACAGGGACCCTTGTTTTCTCCATCACAGTGCGTGAAAATCTTTTGCATTCTTATTTTTAAACACCTAGCCTTGAATTTTGTTTTTTTTTTTTCTGTGGAAGCAAGTTTGAAGAACATGCAAGAACTTCCATCAAGTCAGTCCATGATCATCGGAGAATACTGTCTTCTCCTGATAGGTGCATCTTCTTGTAAGTGTCTTGGCAATATTAGTCTTTTCATACAGATAAAATTAATACAGCTATTTAATTAGATGAGTATCACAGTTTTGGCCATTTATCTAACTTGCAGTTGATATGCAGGTAATGGTCAGTGAACTTCTAAGCTAAAATGGTGAAACAAATTTGAAACAACTAAATACTCTTCAGTTAATTTGTTGGATTTAGAGTTAAGCAACCATGAGAAGCATTCACTACTTTTTTGTATTTAGTTTTCATGTTTCTAACAAAGTTCAGACAAAACAACAACTACGGAGTATGCTTTTGTATGAATTATACATCAACATGTGTAAATAAATTCTGTACAACTGCAACTACATAGTCCAAGCCGTGACATCACAAATGTCCACAATAAATCAGCAAAAATCCCACCAACAAAACAAACTGAATTGTTATTTAAGGACATGCTGTAAAGAAAATAACAATAATACAAAAACCATGCCACTAACTTGTCTATCTTGAGCCAAGTAGCTAATTGTTTGATCAATAGAAATGAAGAAGGTATACAATATATTTGGAAGTGGTGCAACCTGTGATCTCATTCACTGCAATACAAAATCTGTTATGTCAAGAGAGAAGAATGCTGCACGCCTCAAAGACCTGTATGATCAGTAGCCAGGGTTCATACATGTTGTGTAAGCCCACTGAGATCTTTTATACACATCAGATGCATGAGTTTGTTGTGGAGTGTCTTCGGAAGGGGACCTTTAAACAACTGATGAAGAATGTACTGCACATTTTCTCAATATTATATAGTAGATTGTCATTTATGCTATACCTGTTTTTTGCTATGGTTTAGTGATTTGGTCTTTGGATAATTGCACATGTAAGTAAAAATAGGCAGTAAACTAGATAGATAGATAGATAGATAGATAGATAGATAGATAGATAGATAGATAGATAGATAGATAGATAGATAGATAGATAGATAGATAGATAGATAGATAGATAGATAGATAGATAGATAGATAGATAGATAGATACAAATGCAGGTACAACAGACAATAACTTTGTATAATGTTAACATCTAACCCGGGTGGAATTGAAGAGTCACATAGTGTGGGGGAGGAACAATCTCCTCTGTCAGTGGAGCAGGACAGTGACAAAAGTCTGTCGCTGAAGCTGCTCCTCTGTCTGGAGATGATACTGTTTAGTAGATGTAGTGGATTCTCCATAACTAACAGGAGCCTGCTCAGCGCCCGTCGCTCTGCCACAGATATCAAACTGTCCAGCTCCATGCCTGCAATACAGCCTGCCTTCCTCACCAGTTTGTCCAAGCGTGAGGCATCCCTCTTCTTTATGCTGCCTCCCCAGCACACCTCCACATAGAAGAGTGCACTCACGAACAACCATCTGATAGAATATCTGTAGCATCTTATTGCAGATTTCGAAGGGTGCCAGCCTTCTAAGGAAGTATAGTCGTCTCTGTCCTCTCTTGCACAGAGCATCAGTATTGGCAGTCTAGTCCAATTTATCATCCAGCTGCACTCCCAGGTATTTATAAGTTTGCACTCTCTGCACACAGTCACCCTTGATGATCACGGGGTCCATGAGGGGCCGGGGCCTCCTAAAATCCACCACCAGCTCCTTGGTTTTGTTGGTGTTCAGTTGTAGGTGGTTTGAGTCGCACCATTTAACAAGTCCTTGATTAGTTTCCTATACTCCTCCTCCTGCCCACTCCTGATGCACCCCACGATAGCAGTGTTGTTAGCAAAATTTTGCATGTGGCAGGAAGTCCGATGTATATAGGCTGAACAGGACTGGAGAAAGTACTAAACTACCTAACAAGTTAACTAGAATAAATCCAAAGATATGATTCCAAATTTCTGTGTTCATGGGTATGATTGTGTGACATTGTAAATGGTATAATCTTCTCTTGCAATTTGCCTTGTAGTTTGTAGTATTGTATTGTATTTCTGAGACGGCAATGATAGATTGGCCATCTAGCTCTGTGAAGAGGATTACCTGTATTCTGTTTTGTGTGTTGTATATACCCCATTTTGTGACACACAGCCTACCTCAAAGGGCGTCTGTCTCTCTCTCTCTAAAAATTCTTCCAATTATTTTCCCTAAAAGGGTTTTTTTGTGCGGGGGTGGGTGTCTTCTCTTCTTAGGAGTCTGCTAAAGCCCATTGAGGCATTCCTTATGTGATTTTGGGTTATACAAGAAATACATTTCATTTTACATATTTGTATGTTTTCATAATGGACTACTGATCGATCCATGGTTGGTTCTTGAGTTGCACAGTTTTGTGAAAAATAGGCTTCAACTACTATGTGAAATAAATATCAAGCTATTAACTGATACTACAGTGTATGTTGAATTCTGTCTTACATTGACTTTGCGTAGTTATCATGATACCTGTTACTGAGCAGTCATAAAATGGGAGGAATAAGAGTTGAAGTAGCATAGGAATAGGTATTAAGAATCAAAGGATGCAAGTTCAATTTGTGCTTTCAACATGAGAACGTATTACCAACAAAACAACTGGATTATGAAATGGTCCCTGGGATTTGGGGTCAGGAATGTCTATGCAAAAGTTCATTGTTTTTGTAATAGCACCGTCAGTAACAACATCAGCAAGAGGATCTGCGTGGCACTACAGAAGGCAAGAATACATAATGACTTGAGTTTTTGTATGTCAATAATAACTTCACAACTGCGAAAATTTGGGAGATGGATTCTGTAGAAATAAGTGCAGCAAGGTAAAACCTGTTATTTGCAATATTTGTTTTACATGATGTTAAAAGGATATTTTGTTGCATTTGGCTTGCATTGTTTCAAAATATAACGTTCAGCAATTGGGTTGAAATGTTATAAAATAGATGTTAATAATTTACTGTTATTAAAGGTGTTGTTAAATGGCCAATATGTTGTGAGGCTGAGGCTGAGGCAGAGACACATTAGTACAGTTCTTTACCAGACCCTGATATGTATCATGGCACCCCTATTCATAATATCAGTATTTTTTTTATGATAAAATATAAAAGCCCATTGAACATTCAGGATAATTAATGTCGGTGTTTATGTTTGATTATTCTTCTCATAGAAACTACATTCTTATACTTATATATATTCTTCAGACCAAAAACCAAGTGGTTTTTATGTCATAGTTACAATGATAAAATAAGTTCAAGGAGAGGAGATAGGTAGGTGTAGTTTTCTGAAGAAATGAAATGATGGTGTCGCAAGTATGATCATGGTACTACTGAAGAAGACCTCCAAGGGAACCCTGTACAGAGTGGAGTCTTATACCATAAATTAAATGTTCTTGTGTGGAATTTCCCTGGCAACAATGCTGAACCCCCATACTGTGTATGAAACTAAACTTTAAAACTTTGAAAGAGGTCATTAAGTGCAATGCATAGTTTAATAACTCCTGTTTTGAAAGCAAAAGAAAGACAGAGAAAACAACTAGCAAAACTGCTTGCTGTGACAATGGTGACAGCGGGTAGTGCCCTAGCATTTTTATCCAAGAAAATAAAATGAAAGCCTGACTAGAACTTCATGTTGCTAGGACATGCTCTGGATTAAGTGGGTTCTGGAATGCATGTGTGTATGAATGTCTGCTTGGAACTTCTGCTGGATGGTCCTGAGGCTGTATGCACCTGGACTATCCAGGTCTGTTTCCTCCCTTGTGCCCAATGATTCCAGAATAGGCTTCAAATCTCTGACTGAATTGTCAGCAGCTCCTTTTAATATATCGGAACAACCGGCGCCTACTTTATAAACAAGGTTCAAGTCTCCTTTATTATGGTATCCTATTTGGAAGAGTCCAGTCTCATTTCTTAGATTAGGTTTTTAGATTTCATTCTCGAAGTTCTTATGACTACATTCCAAGTGAGATGTTCAGCTTCATGCAAGGCAACAACATCACCCTGCTGCCCTCTATTTATATATACTGTATATGTTTAAATGTGTCTTGTGAACTGGACTTCCAGTTGTAAATGGTTCTGGCCATGCACCCAAGGAGACTAGAATTTGGTTCCCTACAAGCCTGTATTGTAATTAGTAGGGACAGAAAATGGATGGATTGGTACATATGACCAATGAAATCTGATAGCAAATAATTAAAGCAATCATCACTTGGTGGTTATATATTTCCCACTCTAAATTTTTTGCCGGGTTGTCCATTTGCTAGTCTTGTACTTTTTTAGAATGTAATTCCCTATTGTATCCTCTCCCCACAGTTTCTCCCTGTAACCCTTAATAGAACCTTAGACTGACCCAGAATGCACACATACTCTTTCCAGTAGAAAGCCTTTCTGGATCATATAATATTCAGCCTTGCCAATTGTTTTGATTCAGCAGCAACATGAAAGTAGGTCAAATATATGTATCAATGGAAAGATTCCACATTCTCTGCATTTTAAAGCTGAATGATAGCATAAACTTCAGCTGCCCTTCAAATTATGACCTTGACACAGGCGTTGCCACCTTTTCATGAAAGAATGCTAAAAGAACAGGCTTGAGCTAGAGATCACAGAAAGAAAGTATGTTACATGGCAATCACATGGAATTCTCTCAGCAGTCTTGCCGCAGTTGCTTGGAGCAGGTGGTTAGTGATAGCAGTGGCAGCTGTGAGAAGATCTGCTCTGGCAAGAACTTGTGGTTGCATCTGTCACAATTACTTGCACACCCAGTCACCAAGCTCAAGCGTCTATTCCAGAAAAGCCTCTTCAAAAGGCAAAAGCAGGCTTGGCTTGAAGCCCGTAAACTAAATTCAAATGGCACCCTCATCCTAAACATTAATGCTGAGCCGCACACAGGTGGCTCAGACTAACAGGGCTAGCATTTGATCTGTTTATACATTGTGATAATGGGTGTTATGATTTATCTGGAGTGAATCCAAATACCTGCATAGTTCAATAGTACACTACCTCTAAGACAGACATTTTTTAAAGTTAGATAAGAAAGAAAAGTAACAAATTGCTTAGTATTGCCATGTCATTTCCATCACTGAAAATCAATCACTAGCTTGTCAAGTAAAACCAACGTATTGGAAATCCTATATCAAAGAAATGCCAGCAGCAACCATTAAGTAAAGAAAAACAAAGACTGGCTCTTTATCGGTAGATTTTAAACACTCCCTAGATATTGTGGTTTTTTAAAAGGTTTTCTACACTAAGAATAAAAAAAAAAATCAGAAGCCATACACAGAGATTGAAATGTAATTATGGTATAATATTTCATTCAGGAAGTGGGTGGATGGTTTGATATTTCATTGGTTGAATTAACGATACTTAGTAATTAGATATCTTGCTTTCTAAACAAAAACAAACCACTTTTATGCATATGCAGGAAAGGTTAATTTAACTAACTAATACATTTTTTTTCTATTAAATATGCCTTAATATACAGCATGACTAATTTATGCCTTTCTAAAGATTGCAGTGTACTACTTGCACTACTGATCTTAATGGTGTTGTATAATGTCAGTTAACTGGTGAAAAGTATTTAAGACAACAACTAATTGAAGTTCTCCAGAGACTTTGAAAGTAGAAATGAAGATACTTCAAGTGCTATAAAACATGTTATATATATTGTAATCTTTTTATTATGAGAATGTCATACATAGATAGATAGATAGATAGATAGATAGATAGATAGATAGATAGATAGATAGATAGATAGATAGATAGATAGAAAGTACACCTCTGTATATAGTATAGTGTAGTATGTGTAACAGTATGTAACCAAGGGATCCATCCGTCCATCCATTTTCTAAACCCTCTCCTCTTCATCCTGGGTTGGGGCCTATCCCAGCAAGCAGTGGGTGCAAGGCAGAAACAGTCCCTGGGCAGGGCTCCAGTTCATTGCAAGGTGTAACTGATAGATCGGACCTCTTTTCCACATTAATAATAATACATTTTATTAGGGAACAGTTAACATTGCCATGTATGCTGCTACAGAATTGTCATGGGCAGGATTACCAGTGCACAGTCAGCGAGAGAGAGAGAGATTTGCACCCTGGACATAATATATACATTGTTCCCCAAGCTGCTACAGGGCAGAGGACAGAAAAGATTCTGTGAGTACCTGACCCACTGTTTTCAGCAAGAGAGAGAGATACTACAGAGAGTTGGTAAGAGATTAAAGAGGGCTGGCCCATCTCAACAAGGGTGCATTTTTGTGAACGGGTGCCATGGCAGACCTTCTAAGAGAACTATCCATTCATCCATTATCCAACCCACTATATCCTAACTACAGGGTCACAGGGTCTGCTGGAGGCAATCCCAACCAACACAGGAAACAAACCCTGTGCAGGGCGTCAGCCCACCGCAGGGCACACACACACCTGAGTACCTGGAGGAAACCCACACGGGGAGAACATACAAACTCCACGTAGGGTGGACCTGGGAAGTGAACCCAGGTCTCCTAACTGCAAGGCAGCAGCGCTACCCATTCCGCCACCTTCTTAGAGAACTATTAACAACAATTTCTACTTTTCAGGCAGTGTTTGGCTCATCATAAATCCTCTAACAGCTGTAATTCAACTAACTGCCATCTCAGAACTATTAACCTGTTGCCTCATTCTGCTGCTTTAAAGAAGACCCTGCCTAATTCAATTCAGGGTCATTATAGGCCAGAGCTATTCCTGGCAGCATTGGGCATTTAAGGAACAACTCTGAACATAGTGCTAGTCTATCGCAATGCACACTTACAGTCATGTGGAGCCATTTTGAAATTGTCATTTGAAAGTTGAATTCCAATATGTACAATAACTGAAAATAGTTGTTCTGCCTATACAGTGTACTGCTGAAATTAATAACATTCATGTAAAAAGGCTGCCTGCTTAATCCAATTCACGATCATAGGGCAGCATCAGGGAAAAAGCAGGTATCATTACTGAACACAGCAAAAAGCCCGTCCCAGTACATACCCTCAAATTGCATATCCTTGCTCACATTCACATGGAACCAATTCAGATCTGTCAATTTAACATTCGTGTTTTTGGGATGTAGCAGGAAATCTTGAATATCCAAAGAAAAACCCATACTGAGAAAAGGTGAAAATGTATCTTCCACACACAAAGTGTGCACGTACAAAATTCAAAACCTGCATATGTGAGATACAAATACTAAAGACTGCATCATGTGAATCCCCTACCCATATGTGTATGTGACGTATTTAATGGGTAGGTACTTAAGTATCAATCAACACAACAGTTTTGCTGCATAGCTATGTATAAATGTCCAGTACCTCTGTATCAATAAGATACTAAATGTGTTCTACATGCTAGCTTGCTACTGCTTGGTGTGCATCATTCATATTACATCTTACATCATCCTTCAATGTATGAATTTATGTATAGCAAACTCTACATAAGCAAACACATTATACTGTACAGAAAAATGTATTTGTATTAAGTTAAATTGGCTGCTGCCGGCAATAGCACAGCTCACAACAGTCGGTCAGTATTTAGTAGAAATCAGACCGCAACAATACATTTTAGAAGAAGCAATAGTTTTCCCAAAATAACACCACAACTATTTCTATGCCTGAAATAAGCATTTCATTCTGAATGATTGATTAATCATTTGCAATTCCATTTTGTTTCTTCTCCTTCTTTCATTTATTTAATGTGGCGCATACTGTAGGGCATTCAGCTGCTTGCTTTGTACACTAGTCATTTTTTTATTTTAATATTACCGGTTTCACAATTTAATTCACTGTGATTAGGCAGTAATACATAGTGTGACTGTGTTTGTTGGTGATTTTGCATAAAATGTCTGAAATTTACCTTCATTTAGAGACTGTTACAAGAGAAATTAGTAGAAAAGTAAGAACAAGTTATTGGAGTGAGTAGTTTCGTTAATCATGAAAATAAAAGCCAGCAATGGCTTAGATAAATGAGCCATCAGCACCTTCAAAATAGGAGGCCATTGGGTGAGGATGCAGATGGAAGGTCAATGTCCCCTACCTTGGGTGATTCTTTGCAATTAGTTGACCCCTCTGCACCTTAGAATCAGCACACATTATGTTTGGTGCACGCTTAACCAGTACATAGTCTCAAATGAAAATACAAATACGAAGAAACTTCACTGACAAAGACAGAGCACCACACCCTCCCATAAAAAAAACAGTATCTCCTTTCCTAAGGTACCAGTAAAAACGTTATGGTAGATTTTCTGGAAATGTTAGAAAGAAAGCACACACGAAAAGCTAATGGTGCCTGACCTCATCTACTTGGAAAAAAAGGCTGGAGAGAGTTGGCAGCATGCTACATTGGCAGTGCATGATACCTTACTGGGAAAGATGAGACCATGTTATTTCTTAATGGGTGAATGCATTGAGAACCCGCCAGAAGCCAGAAGTTATTAAGGCTAATATTTTACCATGCATGATCTTGAATTTTGATGAGTGTGATAGTATTGCCCAATTCCAAGCCATAGCTTGAATGTCCTTTCTGACAATGCTCTGACAATGACCAAAAAGGGGCACCACCTAGCTAGGAAAAAATGTAGTAGTTCAGTCAGAGGCACCCTTGCAGGGGGAATAAAGATATCCTGAGCCAAAGTTCTTTCAATCTAGAGTTGAGAGGAGGGCTAGAAGTAAAGAGGACACAGATCTGGGGGATAGAGTTCTGACAGTCTCCCACTCAAGGCCATAAAGAAATATTTTTAAAGTATGTGAAAAGTTTCATAAAAGAGACTTTAACTCTACTCTCCCTGTAAACTAAATCATTTTGTCTGACATTTGTGCGAAAAAAAAAAATCTAATGTCATCTCATTTTCTGAAACCGGTATTCCTGGTGAGGGTCGCAGTGGCAGAAGGCCAAGCAGGTCAGCCTGGACTTCCCTGCCCCTAGATACAGATTCCAGGGGAATTCCCAGACATTCCCAAGCCAGCTGAGAGAGATATAATCTATCAAGTGTGACCTGGGTCTGCAACTGGGTCTCTGCCTAGTGAGACATGTGTGGAGTAGCTCTAGGGGAGCAACCCACATGGCATCCTTACATCATGCCTAAACCACCTTAACTGTCTCCTCTAAATCCAGAGGAGTAGTGACTCTATTCTGAGGCTCTCCTGAATTACTCAACTTCTTACTATATCACAGAGCATCAGTCAGTGAAGATACCTCATTTTTGCCACTTGTACTCGCAATCTCTTTCTTTTGGTCATTACCCACGGTTTATGATCATAGGTGATGAGAGGGATGTGGATCAACCCAGTAAACTGAAAACTTTTTCTTTAAAATCAGCCTCTACTCCACCACCACAGACTGGTACAGCTGCCGCTGCTCCAATCTGCTTGTTAATCTTATGTTCCCTTTTTCTATCACTCTTGAACAAGATCCCAAAATACTTGAAATCCTCCACTAAGAGCAGTTGTTTCCCCTAAACTGGAAAGTGAAATCCATCCTTTCCTGAGGGAGAACTATGACTTCAACCCAGCCACTTCACACTTGGCAGAAAATCAGTTGAGTGTGTGCTGAGGATGAGATGAGTTTAGATGAGCTAACATCATCTGCATAAAGCTATAGTGCTACCCCTAGCCTCTCCAACTGGACATTCCCTCATCCTTGATATCCTGTCTATGAATACCATACATCGGAGTGACGACAAGACACTGCCTTGACCGATTCGGGCATCCACAGTGAATGAATCCAACTTAACTGCAAGTATTCAAACTCTCACTATTTTCATATAGGGAACAAATAGCACACAAAAGCTTCTCTGTTACCTCATATTTCTACAACATGTCCCGCAACACATGTTGAGCGACATGGTCATATGCTATCCTCCAGCCAGCACCCTTGCATATGCCTCACTTGTGAGGCTGATGTTTATGATCCCTCTGTAGCTGGAAAACACTCTCCGCTCACCCTTATTAAATATGGGGACCACCACATCAGTCTGCCATTCCAAGGGTGCTTTGCCTAACACTACACTATCCTAACAGTGTTCAAAGGTTTCAGCATCGGTCATATTTCACCCTCTTCATCAGCCTTATGACTACAGACCACTATAGTGACTTGCAACAGTGATGTATTTAATGCTGCCTTCTAGCGGGAGGGCATGTCCAGTATGTTGAAGAGATTCTCAATGTGTTTCTTCCACACTCAACAATTTTCCTAGTAGAGATCAGCATCTCTCCTTCCATGCTTAACATAGACTGGGCATTTTCTCTTGACCATCAAAATGTTTTCTAGAACAGAGAAAATGGATGCAACATGGTGAGTTCACCTCCTACCCCTGAAACAACATCTCCAATATGTAGGATAAGGTTGGTCATTGAGTTCAAATGGACCCTGTTCAAGACCTCAGTTGTGAAAGTAGCTGGTCTTAAAACAAAAAAATTAAGAAATTTTATCATCAAATTCTGAAATTCATAATTCTTGAAGTAAATTTTCAATATAAAATAATTGTTGTGAAACTCTTGTTAAGAGCATAATCACTCATATGAGTCGAACAGGACTATGCATATGAGAACAAAAAAAAATGATTTTAAGAGAAACTGGAGAAATCTAATGTTTGTTTACCTCTATTTCTGAGATCCCTGACCATCAATTTTCTCCACCTACCTGTCAAATTACATCACACTGGTTGCCCTAAAACTCCTAATTTAAATTGCTTCTGACGTTCTACTGGGACATTGCAAAGCAGGTAACCAAGCTAACATTTGGATTCCTCCTTTTATAAGCTGTTAGACTTAGAGCTTTTGATACTAAAGGATAAAATGATTGAGGAATTAGCTTCATCCATCCAGCATTTTAAATCATATATGTCTATCAACCATTAATAGTAGTCCATATCAGATACAATCAATCTTACATTGTCTATTGAAACCCTCGCATAAAGTGTCCACTTATTTTCCTTTTCTTTCAAATAATAAATTTCTTGCTTTTATTCCAGATCTTGCCTCTCACACACTGCAATGGGATCTTTATGGGTGGTTAGACAGGAGGGTGGTGTGAAATGGTGTCATGAGGACAGAATTATGTTATATTTCTATCTTTTACTCATAGTTCACTCAAATGATTACTCATGAAATATTAATGAAAAGTTTATCACAAAATAGGGTGAGGTTGGAAGAAATTTATAAGAGTTCCACCAATTTCTCCTTCCTTAGTAGATGAGAAAATGCTGTCCTGAAAACAGTCAATAATGCTCTCCTAAAAGAACGAACAGCAGATTTGTATGGGGATACCATTGTCTACATACAATATTGATGTCTATTGTGAGGTGTAAGAACACCAAGTTGTATCCTGGCTGTCCTGTTGCCCAAACAAAGAGGATGCAACTGACTCTGGAAGTGACCCTGGGAAGGGTTTTAAGGCCACTCAGGCAAGAGAATCTGAAACAGAGTTCTGTTGATGGCACACTGGCAGAAGAAAGACTGCTCGTTCTTGACAGAGATAGACAGAAAGGAGGAGAAGATAATAAATATACTTTGTGTTCATCTTTGTTCATCACTCACTTGTATGATTCTTGTGCAAAAGAAGATATTTTATAACATCTTTGACTATGTGGCCATTATTCTAAATGTGAAGAGACACCAAGACAGGAATACATACAATATATATATATACAGTATATATGCATAAATAATTAAACCATACAAAGAAACAGGACAAACCTAACGATATATGTGACATGAACCTGTGTACATATTTGGAATGTAGAAAATATATTTCACCAATCATATAAATCAATACAATATAAACCGATTTTAAAACCTTTTTTAAATATTTCACTTTGCTTTTCTAAGCCGGTGCAGTTCCCTGAATTAGAATCTTGTCTTTGTAAGATTAGCTTCTCATTTACCATATAAAAAAAATCTGCACAGTATTGTGAAATGTGTATGTTACAGAACAAAGCCAAGCAAGGTCTATCTTTTATAAAGAATACGGTTTGTAATCCCCATTGAATAGAAGTGGCCTTGAACTTTATCTAAAGAAACTTTAAACCCTCCTAGAATATTTAGCATTTTTAATATTTAGTTCTGGCAAATCTCTAACAATTTCTCCTCACATTGATAATTGAAAGCACCCGGTTTTCACATATTTATGAATCTCTATTCTATGAATAATCTTAATGTGCTTTCTTTGATCTTCACTGATAAATGAATTCATTTTATCAATGCTATCTTTTCAATTACCTCTAAGTCTTCCAACTTTTGTGTTTTCTCATTTAATCTTCTTCATGCTTATTCGTCTATTGTATACTCTATTTTCAGTTATTTCTGCCTTATCTTTAATAAATCATTTTAATCATCTTTTACTTGAACTCCGCTTTTTACAATCAAGTGACCTTTTGCTCTATATTTATATTTACTAGTGATTTTCAGAAAAATGATCCAGGTTCTTTTTGCAGTTACAAGAGCATACCCTACCTGATAAATTTGCTATTTATACAACCATTTTATTAATCTAATCATTTTCGATTTATGTATTAACAGCTTCATTTCAAAGGTGGGTGTTTCAATTTCCTTTGTTTATAACATGAATTTCTTCATGGTTTATAATACATCATTTGTTAATGTAAGTTGGGGTAATTCATTCAATGAGGTCTTTCAGTATTAGACATTACCAGGAAACCCACCTGAAATTGACCAACCTATAGTTTATATCGCTGAACAATCACTTCACATAACTCACAGACATTTTTTTGATGGTCTTGAACAAACGTGTAGCCTTAATAAGCAATCCTTTATAGCTTTATAGCTACCCCAATCTTTCCTCATTTTCTTCTCCATTTTGTCCTCCCAGAGAATTGTTCCAGATTGACCACATTCTTAAACACTGCAAATATCTGACTTGAATGCAGCCACTTTGAAAGTATCTGGAAATCAAGCTCTCTTAATGGGAACCTTCAACTGTCTGTCTCGTGCTTTTGCCAAGAAACCTGCTGATAATGTGAATTGTGTTTCTGGCTGAGTAGCTGGATGAAAGTGTGAAATCATGCCTTAGGGATAAAATGAGATCTTTGTTGTCACTAATGACTGAATGTAGGTAGGCATAACTCTTTGCACTGTAAGGCCATTTCACTAGTAAAGGTCCATTGTGGGAGGGACACACACTTGTTAAAGGTACAGTAGCTCATCACATCTTCTCAGCTTTTTTCAGGACAAACAGGCCAGCTCAGACTTCCCTGTCCCCAGCTGCAGATCTAAGCTATTCCAGAGGAATTCCCAGTCAAGAGACACAATTCCTACAGCTTGTCCTGGGCCTGCTGCAGGGTCTGCACCCAGTGAGATGTATACGGAGCAGCCCCAGCAAAAGCCACCTGGGATGCATCCATACAACAGGCCCAGACCAACTCAACTAGCTCCTCAGAGAAGAAGTGACTCTATTCTGAGGCACTCCCAATCTGCTGAGCTTCTCACTTTTCCTTAAGGTGTCAGCCCAACCACCCTGCAAAAAACTCACTTCTCACAATTATAACAGTTTCATTCTTTCGGTTAATACCCACAGTTTGTGACCATAGATGAGGACAAGGATGTAGATCGACTGGTAAACCAAGAATTTCATCTCACACTCCCAGGTACAGTGTCTGTGAGCTTTAATTTGAATGGTGAAGTTCAATATTGTGTACTGCAATGTGAGACATTGAACTAATGTCTTTATAGGATTATACACATACACAGAGCAGAGATTTTACTTTGTAAATACTAAATAGAAATTATTTCAAAGTGTGATTTTGGGGAAGCTTCTTTTAAATAACAGCTTAGATCAAAACTGCAATGGTTCTAATGAACATCCAATGTACAACAGATCTAACTAAGCATCTGTCACACACATTATGACAAATGCTTACTTAATATAGTTCAAGCTGGGTTTTTATAGACTGATGTGATTTTATTATACTTTTGCAAAATACTGTACATTTGTATAATACCCATTATACCATTTACCTTACTGTATATACAATAGATGAGAACTACATTATCCATCCATCCATTATCCAACCTGCTATATCCTAACTATAAGGTCACAGGGGTCTGCTGGAGCCAATCCCAGCCAACACAAGGCGCAAGGCCTACATTATATGCATAGTAAAGGCATTGAAATATTTAAATCCTTACGAAAAACAACTCAACAGATTATCTCATCTTGGATAAAGTGGGCTCACAATACTTAAAAAAACGTTCTCTTTCAGAGTATTAGAAGTGTACATAATAATATTCCATCCATTACACCCTGTTTACCCAATTTCATCATCATGTTAAGCCATCGTCTATGCCAGGAACATCAGATAGATAAATAGATGAGGAATCATTCATCACAGCGATCAGTCCAAGCACATGTACACATTCACACAGGGTCAATTCCCCAATTAACATAATGTGTGAGTCTTTAGGAGTGGAAGAAAAACCTATGCAGATAGGACTGAAAATATAAACTGCATATAGATGGTGACTAGTCTGAGCCAGATTTTGAAGCAGCTTTAACAAATTTGTAAGTTATTAGCATTAACTATTACACCATTCTGCTAGCCAATACAAAATATAGCTGTATAGAATTTAAGTCACACTTGCATATGCCTGCTACTAGAGGAGATAAAATAAATAAGCACAATACAACCAGATCATGCATGTTTTATATATATATCTCTAAACTTAATTCAGAGTACACCATGAACATGACATACCCTTGAAGCAGCATCCTCCTTCAAGTATGCATCTCTGTAGCCAGGAGCTGAATATCGAGTGGGGGGGCAGTGTTGAGTTGGGGAGGGGCATACACACATAACATGCCCAATTACATAATGGTTAAGATTAAGGTTGTGGGAGGGTCAGATATTAAGAACTCATAAACCCCTCCTACTTGACACCGTAGTCCCAATAACCCGACAGTGACCCCTCCTAGTCGACATTTGGCTTCTGGTTGCAGAAATATTCTTCTCTCCTCCTTTGCACAGACTACATTGATAGACAGATAGATGGATAATATAAGAAAAGAATCAAACACAGAAACATGTTTGAGGCCTGCCTGCGACCCCATATAATGAAAACAAAAGGAAGCAAAAACAATCATTTTTGCAAAGATGAAAATGATGTCTTTTCAGGCGAGAGTCCAACTGACTCAAAATTGTCAAACTTCTTGTTATATGGATTCCAGGCTGGAAGGGGCAGGTCCAGGAGGGCGGATAACGGATAACGTGATGTCAGCCATGGAATGGCTATCAGTCTTCTTTTCTGCAGAGGGAGAAACCCTCCAGAACCCCTAAACTGCCTCTCAGGTGCACATGCATGAGGACAGACAAATAGATAGATAGATAGATAGATTTTCCAGAAGCTCAAAATATAAAAATATATACAGGATAAATATTGCAACAGAAAGCAACAGCCCTCAAACACACAGTAGAATTACAAAAAGGAAAGAAAACTACTTACTTGACCAAAGTTAAAAAGAGCAGTCACAAGGAGTCATTATAAAATAATCATAAAGTTTTAAAAATTGAAACAAAGTGTTTAATTATAATTCACAACCTGATTATGAATCTAATTAAGAAATTTATATACTGTTCATAAATGTTAACTGTCCTTATTGTTGTGGACTGAGATGAACTGATGAACCCCTTGGAATGTGTTGAAAAGGTGAAAAAATCAAATTATCACCTTTTGAAGACTTACCAAAGCATATTAATTTTAGTATTTGGTTTATACATGGACTCAGAACATTATTTCAATGCTATAGGAAAATATAATAGTGCATTTTAAATTATATCATTTGGTGCATAAAGAATAATCAAAGGCAATTTCATGAAAAAAGTACCAGGACAGATGTATCACCATTGTCAAGTAATACAGCTAGTTATATTAATCAAATGATTATTTATTTCCACATGCTTCTTCATCATTTAAATGTGTAATTTTTACAAAGCAAAATATGTACCAGCTTAAGCTTTATGACAAATAATATGGAAACATATAACGTAAATTATAAGTATGCCCTGAATGATGCACAAATTAACTGAAGCCAACTAATTGCTAAACAATTTAAATACATTAACTGAAGTCTATAAATAAGATATGAGTATGCAGTCTGTCTAGCTATTTTCATCATCTAGTATGTAACTTGTCCTAATGCATACACCAGTTACTTCTTAAAAAACAACAGAATATCCATTTCAATAATACAGCTGAGCATTTTATGTCAGACTCCCACTGCCCCACGTGCAAAGCACAGCTTCCTGTTCTTCGTTTTGTGATATAAAATTTCAGGCTGTAAAATCCATCTTTACCATAAAAGGATGTTTCTTTTCTACTTTAATCATGAAGTAACATTCACCGAAGCTGTTTGTAACATTACACGCTTTAATTATTTTTACAGTATTTTCCTTTTTAAAGGAAAACTCATTACGTAGGATATGATTTATTGAATGACACTGTTCCAGAGGATAATGGCAGAAATGCTTTGTTGATTGATTTACATTCATGACATGCGTGCATTCTGGTGATCCCTGCTAGGAAAAGAAAATGTTTAAAATGACTTGACTCCAAAAACAATCCTTCATCTGTATGTTAGCTTTAGGGATCTAAAAAGAAATCTATACAGTATGTGGTTAAATACAGATGTTGAATTTCACTTTAGAGACTAAAGAACAATGAACAACACATCCAAGCTGAAATCCAACTTTAATCTGTGACCTGTAAAAGTGAAAAATAAGACATGCTGATGTTTAGTATTTAGATATACTTAGGGATACAATGTTAGAATCTTTAGAATAGTCAAAGTTACTATGAATTTATGCCGGGTTTACTTCATTTGTATTCCTAGAAATGTAAGAAATGCGAAAGAGATGTTCTATTTAGGTTTTTATGCAGATAATATAAGCTCCACCTTATTTCAAAATGTGTAAGAATCATAGATTTCTGCCAACTTTCATCTTCTGTATCTTATCAAGGAGGCCATGACTCCTAATTTTAATCACCATTAGCAGGAGAAAGGTGCTATATAAATTAAATGTATTATTGTTATTAATATTAATTTGAAAATGGCTGTACCTTAAGACCAGCTTTGTTTAATTGTCAGTCAGGATTAAAAGGGTGAATCAAGTAGTCATTTCAGAGAGTGACTACAATTAGGCAAAAACATGGCTCTAAATAGTTGAGCTTCCTTTGAAAAATGTGGAAAACAGACTACTTTCATTCCAAAAGTGTGGGGACATGTTCTTCACACTTATAACGGTTAATCAGGTAGTCCCTTTAATGAGTTACCACAATTATTTGAACATTATGGTTCTTAATAGTTTGAAAAATGTGGGAAACAAAGTGCTTTCCTTCCAAAAGTGTGGGGACATGTCATTCACACTCAGTTACATGTTATGGCCCTGACCTTTAGTGCTTGGCATATAAAGTGTGAGCTGTAGCTAATAAATTAAGCCAACTGATCCAAAGGGTGTTGTTGATCTTCTCCTTTCTGGTAAAAGAAGGTTTTGGTTTTTTTTTTTATTATACAATACATTTGGATTCTTTTACTAGACATAAATCATGGTGTGGGAGAAAATGTGAAAGGGTTTAAGGTTTCTGCACTAAAATAAAACTAGGAAGAACAAAAACTTCATCACATGATTAGTTTAATCTGTCTTTTTCTAAATGCAGTTCTATTCAAAATGCATTTACTTCATAATAGTGCTCTCAACAAAAGACATGGCACAAAGCAAAGAAAACATTGAATGACACCAATTCATTAACTGGCTGATCATCTGCATAAAACATTGTGAGGAATACAATATACTTTAATAATATTGTAGGTTGTTATTATTATTTGGCATTAATGAACTAAAAAAGGTAAAGTGATCTAAAATAAATAATAATCGTCCCTCCTAGTAAGAACTTGTCTGAACCATTTTGCATAATCTTTTATGAAAAACTAATTTTTGTGTTTGTTGATGTTTTAACATTTTTTGTGGTAAATTTTCCTGTGGGTGCCGCAATGTTTTTGTGCTATCTTTTGAAGGTACCAACATGCCATTTTTGGCAAAGTGGCCGTGGCTGATCATGTAATTTGGATGTTGTACTGTGTGTGACTTCAACATGTTGAAGCTTTTTATGATGGTTGGGTGCTGTATCAAACACTCAAAATTCATTTCATAAAGGAAAGACCACCATAAAAACAATCAACAACCCGATACCTTAAGATCTCACATATAATGTACACTTGTGTATAAATGTTGATTTAGCCCAAAATTTTTAGGGAATAAAATTAATTCATATATAATATGCACCCTTAACATTTCAAGATTTTATTAAAATTGCAGTCATTATTATTATAATAATTTTGATTTAAATTAGGTATATAGGTACATTAAATTTTTAACAATAACAAGTAGATAAGTACCAATTAACTTATAATTTTTTTAATTTTCAAGATTTTATTTTAAAATGTGTAATTTTTTTAAACAAAATCTACTTATAGGTAATAAAAATTATTACCTAATCAGAAATATGTAACTCTACATATAGTTATGCCAAACTGGAAGAAGAGCCGTCATCATTGTTACCAGTGAGAAGCTCATCTAGTGTTGTCAAGTCAATGCTGTTGTCATTTATATCATCTTAATAAATATTGCCATCATTATCTTCATCTTATGACACCTGTTTATCCTCACACAAAACGCCATTGTTGCTACCATCATGATTATGATAAATGGAAAGATAGACTCTTTTTGCATGGATGAATGTTACACTCATTGACTTGATGTCTAATCCCTGCGTGTGCATGAATAACCACGAGCAAACAACAGTGAAAATGGTATCAATATCTGGTGAAAGAGCATAGAGAATGCATAAAGAAAAATACTCAGTAGACAACGTTTCGAGCATATTTTATTATTTTGAATCGGACTCTGTTGGATGTTGATTTTGGTGCAAGTGATCTGAAGATTGAGATGTAAAACAAAAGTGTGTTACCAGTATAAGCTGATCTGGCCCCAGCTGATTATGGTGCTGAACACGTTTGTGTATCTGATGCACCTATGGCAACATTCGCCAGAGAGGACTCCCACTTACAGTGACAAGAGGTACAAACCAGATTGCATTACACTGTGACCACCGCCGTCCATCTACTATCCCTACCCCCACGCAGCAGAACGTGAATATTTTGTGTACTTTTCAGAAAACTGAGTATTTTGGAAAAATATTCAGCCCTTGAAAAAAAGAGAAAAATGTAACAAGTTCAAGTACCCACATTCCTGCTGTGCAGGCTTATTGATTTTACGCTAATAGAATTAATGGACAAAGAAGTTTCACTTGTTTTGACAATGATTTCTGGTTGTATTTTTGCTTTTGTTTTGTTACCAACCCATTCAAGTCTTGCTATTCTTAGTATTATCCCCTGCACCTGTTTGAACCTCTGAGTCTTCCAATTAAAAATCCAAATACCTCCACCTATCTATTCATCCATTGTGACACCATTTTAGTAAATACCAGATAACTTCGGGGAACATCAGATCTCTACTACATGATATTTTAAATAGCTGATGGGTTTGGCCCCATCATAATTATTTCTTTTTTTAAACTTTGTTTAAATAGACAAGCATAATCTTAAATTTAATTTACATATAAAAATAAATAATTTTAAATGTAATTTACATTTAAAACTTACTTTCAATAATCCCTAAATGCAGTACTTGAAACCTGTGCATTAATATTTTCTTTATTTAATTTATTTGAGAGGTCTTTATATTAAGTAAAATCTAAATAAAAGTCTCATGAAACAATTAGTAAATTTCAGAATGATTAAGCAAGTAAATTGCACGTACAGGTAACTTATGAACGTGTGTATCTACAAAAGATACAAAAAGACTTTTGCTTTACATATCACCACAAAAATGCATTTGTCACAGTCTAATTTTCTGCTTTATTTAGTATTTTTCACAATAATTGTTATAAGATCATCAACTAAAACAAATCAGATAAACAGGATCGTGAATTCAGAAATCTCACCAACATTTACTGTTTATTTCATTTACTTATTAAAGCAAGTTGAACAATGTGTCGTGTGTAAAAGTGATTGCTCCCTTGGACTTAATTACAGGTTATGACCTCATTAGCAGCATGAGAGAAACGTTTTGTCAGTAATTGCGGCCAAGTCGGCTTTTCACGTTGCCAATCATTGGTGACAACACAAAATGAAGCGTAGATGTAAGATGAAGCTGCCAACAATATTTAGAGCACTGTCAAGAAAGAATTACAGAGTGGTGACCAGCAGGAAACCCTACATCATGTTTGTGTCCTGCTGATTTAGGCGAAAACTGAATATTGATTTGCATGTTCATACTATGTTTAACTTTCAAAAAAATTGCTTAAACCTTTACATACCAGTTTATTGAAAGGTTGTTGTTGTTATAACCAATCAAACTGTTGGGTTTTCCATGTTTTTAATTGATAGGCCTTTGGCATTCACCCAGTAGACAGATTAGTTTAGATTAAATAGAACTTTATTTGTCCCCCAGGAGGAAATCTGGTGTTTCACAACAGTTCATTAAATAAATAAATACATAAATAGATACATTAGTATATATTCATACATACTATGATCTGAACACAAAACAAAATGACTAAAAATAAAGACATTTTAAAAGGAAAGAAAATAAAAATTCTGACTTGGCAGTTACAGTCATAGTAAGACATTACACATGCATATTGCTGTTGGTATAATTTGTTGGCTGCAAGTACTCAGTGTTAGTGTGTCGAGGAAGGGCAACACTGTTCATAATGGTACTCAGTTTTGTGAAGGATAGAGGTACAGACATAGAGGTACGGCGCAAGTTTTGGTGATGCTAAAGAGCAGGCAATTCTTTCTGCAGCAAGAAGCAAAGTTCTCCACCTTACTCCTATACTCTGTCTTTTAATTAATACACCCCAGAAGTACAAAATCATCTGAAAATTTCTGTAAGTGACATGACCTGGGGCCTCATGTATAAACGGTGTGTACGCACAGAAATGTTGCGTAAGAACTTTTCCACGTTCAAATCGCGATGTATAAAACCTACACTTGGCGTAAAGCCACACACTTTTCCACGGTACCTCATGCCTTGTCAGACGCGCAAGTTCTCCGCTCGGTTTTGCAGACTGGCGACACCCAGCGTCAAAGCAATGGTACTGTTCCTGTGTGATTACTCATTATTTTCCTGACACGGCTTTATAAATACACCGAAACTAACCGCATATTGTTTATTAGTGTAATGCATCTGATTGTAATTAACTTGTAACAATATAATTGTCCAGGGAACAGCCATAGTATTCCAAATACCATAACTGCTTTAGCGTTGTTAATCTCACTGCACCTTCCTCTTCTTCTTATTTAACTTCTTCTTCTTTCAGCTGCTCCCGTTAGGAGTTGCCACAGCGGATCATCTTTTTTTATATTACTCTAACTGCACCACTTGGAGTATTTATATCACTGTATCTGAGTGTGAATCACAGAAACAGCTGATCGGATATACAGCTTCAAGGACACGCTGTCTCAGCCACTGCAAAACGTTTTAAAGCCTTTCCTGTACAGACCTCGCAGTTCAGAAACAGTTTAATCCTAAGAACTTTAAATGCAGTCAATCAAATGCTCCTTGTAGAACTGTTTGTACTTATAAGTACAATCACCCCACTGTAAACTTGCACTACAGTTATAATATCGCACAACCTGAGCGCGTATTTACATATGATGACGATATCATTTTAAAGGTGAAATGCAGCAAAATATGTTTGTTAAATTATACAGATAAAACTTTAACTTCATTTAAATAATCTATATTCTTCACTGGGAGTGTCGTTAAGGATAGAATAATTAAACATGTACTACGAATATATTTCAATGTTCTTTAAACGTTTTGAAGAATCGGCGCTAAGCTTACAGATGGCTTAACTTCTATTACAGAGCTGATTGTATGGCGATCGGTTACTTGGGGAAAGAAAAGCACTGACTGCAGTGACGGCTACGCCAATATATATTGAATATAAAGCAGAAAGAGAAAATAACAACACAGCTAAAAACGCAGTGACAAATTTCTGCAAAAGTTAAATGCTTGTGTCATGAGCTCGAGGCGGCTATGCAGTGTCTGCAATGGACGTGGCCATCCACCGTGCATGACATTGGCGGGCGAAGGAGCCACCAATTCTTCCTCTGCCCAGTGCCACCACAAGCTTAGAGCCGCCCCTTGAGTACTGCTGCAATAAATTATTTCATCGAAGTGAAACACATGTTTAATAACGTGCTTTAACTCCTATCATCATGAAAATGACATCACGTATACATCTCAGTATTTTAGTTATTCAGAGAGCTGTAATATCACGAATGTAATGGACTCTGTGTCCAGTTGGAGGAAGAGAGCCGGTTTAAGAAGCAAGTAGTGATTCACACACATAGATCACATACGAGTAGAAGATCAAATACAAAACAACATTTAACGTGTTACTTTAATTACGATGTGATTTGAGAAACTGGTTAATTAAACGATTTTAAGATAAAGTTTATGATGTTGTACTTTAATGCCAAAATAAACTTTGTGATTAAAGTGGAAATGTCGAGATTGAAGTTGACATTTCGTGCTTTTTCCCACCGTGCCTTTTTCTCTGTACCCTAATAAACTTTCATATGACACTCAGACAGTGGGCTTACAACTCGGCTTTCCACGGCGACTTTGATATGTGACTTCATTTTTATTTTCGGCACTGTGCGATTTTGTGGATGTGAGCTTTCAAGTTTCTCCAACACGCTATGTCACTCGATCAACTTCCTTTTGTTGATTATACCACGGTTTATTTGAACAAATTGTATGTTTTTCCTTTGCCTCCACTTGGTATTCGCTGAAATTCTTATATTTTCCCCCGTGCTTTTCCCATTGTCATTTCACAGAAGGCTGAGCTTAAGGACGATTTATATTGATTTGCATATTCAAAGAGGCATAATTCTGGGAGGAGTTGGGGCGTTACATAAAGCATGTGCACGAGTGTTAGTTTTCACGCTGATCGGGATTTATATAGCGGAAGAACGTGAAAGTTGGAGTACGCACAGATTCCTGCATCTGGATTTTTCTGTGCGTAAGCACATTTTGGCTTTTGTGCTTACGCCATGTTATAGTGCGAGTTCTACGCACGGCGTTATACATGAGGCCTCTGGTGTTATAGTTTGTCACGCACGCGCGAGTAGGAGGCCGCGGATTGATTCGATAGCACCTGGGAAACCATTCGCCCCAGGGAATGGCGGGTATTAACTTTCTCCCTCTGCTTCCTCATAGAAAGAAAGACCTTCCTGCACCATAGGCCTGGATTGACCGCAGTGCGATACTTCCGCCCTTCCTCCGCCATCTTGCCCTGACGTCATCCTTCCCATCCTCCCTTGCGGTCCTTCCCGGCATCCCTCCACTTCCGCTCCTCCCCAATAAAATGGCGCGACGCCAGGAGTCGGCGTCGCGCATTATGAACTGTTTGTTTATAATTTTGACCAGTTTTTTTGTTCTAATATACAATATACGGGGCCGGAAAACCCCAACTCTTGCTACTGTCTCCTCGGTCCTTTACAAGTGGCGTAGTCGGCAGGATAGAGATCCCGGAATGACGGAGGGACAGGACCTCAACACGTGCTGCAGGATGAATGACCAGCTCCAGGCTGCAGCTGCGCAAGCCGCCACCACCGGGAGCTGGAGGCCACGAAGGCCAGGTTAGTGGAAGCCCAACGGGCGAGACCAGACCCGCCCAGGCAGCCGCCTCCTCCTTTGGTTCCGATGGGCCCTTCGAGGACGCCGATGCCTACCTGGGCATGTTTGAGAGGACGGCCACCCGAAGCGAGTGGCAGCGGTCCAGTGGGCGCCCATCTGGCGCCATACCTGAAGGGACCGCGCTGCGGCCTATTATGACCTCCCTGAGGAGGAGGCCGCTAATTACGACCTCCTCAAGCCCGAAATACTGGCCCGCTACGGCATTAGCCCGGGCCAGCAGGCGGCGAATGGCGGAACTGGGTCTTTGACCCTGAAAAGCCCGCTCGCGCCCAGGCGTTCGAGTTCTGGGGCAAGATGGGCCGCTGGCTACGGCCAGAGAGTCCCGACGGGCGGAAAGTGGTCGAGCGGGTGGCCTGTGAAGGCCTGGTCAATGCAATGCCCAGTTCCCTCGCCCAGCAGGTCCCGGGACACGCCTATCAGAACATGTCGGGCCTCCTCGGCCCTGGAGCGTCAGTTGGCGGTCCTCCGACTTGGGGGGTCAGAAAAGCCTGCTCGCGGGAACCGGCAGGGACGGGCGGCCACCCCGAGCCCCTCGACGCGCTGCAGAAGCGCCAGCCAGAGCCAGAGAGGCCGGGTCCGCCGCGCTGTTTCCAAGTGTGGCGAGACCGTCCACCTGCTGCCAAACTGCCCACATCACATCGCCCCGGAGCCTATGGACTGCAGCTGGACGTCATCGGAGAGGTATTGTACCCCGCCGCATCCCTTGGCGAGTCCGAATCACGGGAGTGGTGTTGCTAAATGGGCACGCCGTGGTGGCTTTGTTTGATTCCGGCAGCAACATTACCATTGTTGCTCGCCGCTTTGTCTTACCGCAACAGTGGTTAAAACAGCATTTGTTGGTCACCTGTGTGCATGGGGGGACTAGGTCATATCGTTCCGCTCACTGCTATGTCACCTGGAAGGGGGAACCAATCCAAATGACGGTCGCTGTGTTACCTGACCCCCTTCCCAGTGATTTGGGACAAGACTGGTCTAAAAGAATCAGCGGTAAGCCATTCGCCGCTCCGGGGCCTCGTTGGATCTTGTTATGAGGGGAAAAGGCACCCTCCCGCGCCTCCACGCCGTGCACAAGGGCAGGCCCTATGGGCGCTGGTGTCTCGGGGACCTTTCGTGGCTACGGACCTTGACCCGAAGATTCCGCCGGAGAAGGGACTAGCCAGGAACTCTTCCCGGCCCAGGCCCCAAGACCTCTCGGCGCCTGGACCATCAATTTCGGTCCACGCCGCCTCCTTTAAGAGGGAGCAGTGGAATGATGACTCCCTGCGCTTTGCCGGAATGCGTCGTTCTGCCTAACAGCTCAACAGCGGACGGATCCACACGCGGGAACCCTTCTTTGTCCTTGAGAATGATCTGTTGTACCGAGTGGCTACCCATGAGGCGAGGTGCGGAAGTTGTTGCTAATTCAGCGTACCTTCCGGCGGAGATATGCGAGTTGGCACATGCTCACCTCCTAGGCCCACCTCGGGCCGAAAAACACTGGAGAGGATTAAGCCCGCTTTTACTGGCCTGGGATCAATGAGGAGGTCCGCGGTTCTGTCAATCCTGTCCGAGTGCCAGACCCGCCAGATTCCTAGGAGGGACCGTGCTCCTCTAGTCCCTATTCCCTCGTGGACATCCCTTTGAAAGGATAGGGGTCGATTTGGTGGGACCCTGGAGCCCTCAACCCGTGGCCACAAGTATATCCTAGTCATGGTGGACTATGCCACCCGGTACCCAGAGGCGGTTCCCCTGCGCCCGCTAATACTAAAAGCATCGCGGGAACTGGTTAATTTGTTTTCACGCGTGGGCATACCCAAGGAGGTCCTCACGGACCAGGGTACGCCCTTCACTTCGGATACGCTCAAGGAGGTAGCCAAATTACTGCAGATAAAGCACCTGAAAGCGTCAGTCTATCACCCGCAAACTGACGGGTTGGTCGAACGATTTAATCAGACGCTTAAGCAGATGCTCCGCAAGGTAGTCAGCGCGACGGCAGGAACTGGGACCAGCTCCTCCCGCCGTGCTTTTGCCTACCGGGAGGTACCCCAGGCCTCTACAGGCTTCTCCCCTTTGAATTACTATACGGGCGACAACCCCGGGAATCCTCGACATCCTAAAAGAAGGCTGGGAGGCCGAGGCTCTTCCCTCCTCTAACATTTTGAGTACGTGCGCAACTGCGCGACCGACTCACAAAGATCAGGCCCCTCCTAAAAGAGCACGTGACTCGTGCGCAAGCAGCGCAGGCCCGGTGTTACAACCGCAACTCCGTCCTCAGGGAGTTCCGCCGGGGACCGAAGTTATGGTGCTCGCCCCGACCTCCCACTCGAAGCTGCTCGCCACTGGCAAGGGCCTTACGAGGTTAAGGAGAGAAAAGGACTCGTCGACTATTTGGTGAAACAGCCCAATCGTCGACCGAGTGAGAGGATCTATCATGTCAACCTGTTAAAGCCCTGAGAGATAGAGAGGAGCTCCCAGCTCCCGTAGGTCACTCTCCCTTTCGCAAGCACAACTGCCCTTAACCTCGGCGTAAGAGCTGACCCCAAGCAGCGGCAGGAGTTAGCCCAAACACTCCGAGCCATCCCCGAGGTAGTGAGCGAGTCACCCGGCCGGACCGCGCTGATTGAGCACGATATAGTCACGGAGCCCGGGTAATCGTCCGGGAGAGGCCCTACCGACTCCCGGAGGCAAAACGCGCAGAGGTCGAACTGGAGGTGAAACGTATGTTGGACATGGACATAATTGAAGAGAGCCATAGTCCCTGGTCCAGCCCTATTGTCCTCGTCTCCAAGCCAGACGGCTCCTGGAGGTTCTGTAACGACTTTAGACGCCTGAATCAGATCTCCAAGTTCGATGCCTACCCCATGCCCCGCATTGACGACCTCCTTGAGCGGCTGGGTGCGGCTCGTATCTGACTACCCTTGACATGACAAAAGGGTATTGGCAAATTCCTTTAACGGCATCCGCAAAGGAGAAAACGGCCTTTAGCACCCCTAGCGGGCACTGGCAGTACAAGGTCCTCCCATTTGGGCTGCACGGGCCCCGGCGACCTTCCAACGCCTGGTAGATAGAGTGCTGAAGCCCCACCAGTCCTATAGCGCCGCCTACCTGGATGGCGTTGTCATCTATTCCGCACCTGGGAGGAGCATCTACTGCAGGTCGCAGCTGTCCTCCGAACACTGGCTAAAGCCGGCCTCCGCATAAACCCCCGGAAGTGTTTTTTTGGATTAAAGGAGGCCAAATATTTAGGCTACCTCGTGGGACAAGGACAGGTGCGCCACAGAGCTCCAAAGTTAAAGACATCTTAGAATGGCCCCGTCCGAGTACCAAGAAACAGGTGCAGGCTTTCTTGGGGCTTGCGGGTTACTACCGCCGGTTTGTTCCTCGTTTCTCAAAGAGCAGCACCCTTGACTGACCTGACAAAAGGGCGCCCCTATACGTGGTGTGGACCGACAAAGCAGAACACGCGTTCAGTGACCTAAAGAAGGCCCTAACGCCGGCACCTGTGTTACGGACGCCCGATTTTGGGCTCCCGTTTATTCTCCAGACCGACGCTTCGGACACAGGCCTGGGTGCCGTGCTGAGCCAAAGCGTCGATGGTGTCGAGCACCCTGTGATGTACCTTAGCCGGAAACTGATGGACCGGGAGACCCGCACGCTGCAGTGGAGAGGGAGGCCTTGGCCATTAAGTGGGCAGTGACCCACCTCCGTTACTACCTGCTGGGTCGCGAATTCGCTCTGGTGACTGATCACGCTGCACTTCAGTGGATGTCCCTACACAAAGAGTCGAATCCGCGGGTCACCAGGTGGTTCCTGGACTTACAGCCGTATAAGTTCACTGTCACTTATCGGCGGGCACCCTTCAGGCCAATGCCGATGCCCTCTCTCGTATTCACGACCTCTCGGTTAGGTCCGCCCGACCTGACGGTCCTGGGCTAAGGGGGATCGTGGTCACGCACGCGCAGTAGGAGGCAGCGGATTGATTCGATAGCACCTGGGAAACCATTCGCCGCCAGGGAATGGTGGGGTATTAACTTTCTCCCTCTGCTTCCTCATAGAAAGAAAGACCTTCCTGCACCATAGGCCTGGATTGACCGCAGTGCGATACTTCCGCCCTTCCTCCGCCATCTTGCCCTGACGTCATCCTTCCCATCCTCCCTTGCGGTCCTTCCCGCATCCTCCACTTCCGGCTCCTCCCCAATAAAATGGCCGCGACGCCAGGAGTCGGCGTCGCGCATTATGAACTGTTTGTTTATAATTTTGACCAGTTTTTTTGTTCTAATATACAATATACGGGGCCGGAAAACCCCAACTCTTGCTACTGTCTCCTCGGTCCTTTACAAGTTATAGTCAGAGGTGTAAAGAGAAAAGGAGATAGGACTGTACATTGTGAGGCTCCAGTGCTGCTCACATCCATATCAGAAATACAGTCCTTGATTCTCACAAACTGTGCCTGACAGACAGTTCATTACCCAGATCACCACAGGCTCATCCATCTGCATATCTCTGAGCTTACTCATCAACAGGTATGGCTGGACCGTATTGTAGACACTGGAGAAATGTACAGTATTTGGAGTAATGAGTTTGAGCATTTGTAATAATTGCCTATAACTGCAGTAGGTATTTGTATAAGTCATTGTTTGTGTGACATAATGCAGACTTTTTCACAAATTCTACACAGATTGGATTAATTAGAAAAATATACTCTCTGGATTTTTTTAACAACTGCCATTCATTCCACAGTTTCTGGAAAAATACTAGAGAATACATCTCACTAATTACTTAAAATAAAACATACACCTTCTGACTACTGTAAATTATTTCAATACTGAACAGAAGCAAAGCCCAAAACAATATTTGATTATAGTTTCTTTAAAATATTTCCTAAAATTAATTTACTGTTCTACAGTTTATTTTGGCAAACTAGTATATAAATAAGATAAACCCATTGAACTGCAGCAGAGAGTCCAAAATAACTTTTGAGGAACACATATATCAAGAGTTACTTATATTGCATATTTCATAAAGGAAAATGCCTGTACATACAATTATATTCTTTCCATTTAGATTAAAGTGCACTGTTTCAAATTATATAAAATCTGCTGTTTCAGATTCTGACTAGATTATCCTATTTAATTTTAATATAATACCCCATCTGCTTACTAAGAGATCCAAAGGATTAAACTAATTTGTTTGTTATGTAGTATCATTTTAACTTGTTTGATAGTGTAATTAGTTCTAAGTGAGAAAAATATGTTATTTCATATAATTATACAACAGAATATTACAATCACGATTCATTAAAAATGTCAATGGCATCAAGAGTTTTACAGTGTAGATGTTTATGTTTGTATCTATTTATTTATCACACACATTGTTTGCCTGTTTTTACAAATTGATGTTACTAGATGCATTTATAGAAATTACAAATGCTGAAAACCAGAATTAGCCTTAAAAAGGCGCAGTAAGCTTTTATAAGTATTGTACACATATCTTGTATTAAACCTGCATAATAAAATGCAGAACTAAAAAACTATTATTTGAGGAATACTTATTAAGAGGAGTGTAGTGGCAGAGTGGTAGTGCTGCTGACTTACAGCAAGGAGTCTTTAGTTCAAGTCCAGGGTGCACCCTTTCATGGAGTTTGCATGCCAAAAGGGATTCCTCAGGTGGTCCGGTCTCGAGTCCAAAAACATGCCAGTGAGGTGGGCTGGCAATGCTAATTTGGCCCCTGATCTGTGTAAGTGTGTGTTCACCATGTGTCTGTCTGGAATTCTTTCTAGGTATTGTTCCTACCTTGTGCCCGCTGCTTACTAGGATAGACTCCATCTTCCCTGCAACCTTGTTTTGAATAAACAGGTTTGGAAAATGAAATAAATAGATTACTTGTTGTATGCCAACCAACCAACCATTATCCAACCTGCTACATCCTAACTACAGGGTCACGGGGGTCTGCTGGAGCCAATCCCAGCCAACACAGAGCACAAGGCAGGAAACAAACCCCGGGCAGAGCACCAGCCCACCGCAGTGTTGTATACCATGATTCTGAAAAAAAAATAACAGACTTGAAAAATACAGATTTTAAGAGATCTAGGTTTGGTTTAGGATTTTGATCATATCTTGCTTTCTATTATGCTTAAATTCATGTTTTGAGAATTATGGTGAGAATGACAGTCAAAAAGAACAACATGGTCAAAAAATAAGCTATAGGCAATACAATTTAAATAGCATTTTACATACATTTAAAGCCTGCACTTCTCACTGATTTTCACAGCAAAGTTATATGTTTATACATGTGATAGGGAAAGTGACCCATAGCTGGCATAATCTTTTCTAGACAGAATATATGAGGAGAGTTTTAGTCTTATCCGTGCATTTAGGTGGGTGCAGGGGTTATTTCTTGTGAGCCGCATTTGACAGGAGCCAGGTGAGAATTGGGATATGATGTTTTCTGATCTAATTTAAAACCCACTTTTGATCCTCATAGGTGTAAGCTGTTTCTTCATAAATTCAATATTTGGGCTTTGTACTTCTGGCATTCTTACATATAGAATAAGTTAAAATAGAATTATCTTTTGAGAGTGTCACTCAAACTGAAATCTGAATAAAAATAAAATTTATATTTTTTCTGTAGTGTCAGTGTGACTCCTCAAGATATCTTATAAAACTGTCATCATTTCAGTGAAAAGTTATTTTCTGTCATAACTCGGGAATATGTTATAATAACAGACTCAGTTTACATATCATAAGAAATATATTCTATAAATGAAGATCAGATAAAGAAATATAATCATGTAAACATTTGTCAAAAGATTGTAAAGAGTATAAGCAGAATTTGGTCTTCCCATGAACTTGTAAGTTATATAATTTATTCTTAAAAGTATTTTTTCCACCTTTGACATTAAGAAGATGACCCTAGTATGCACATATATGTAGTTTAGAGGGAGCAAGATTTTGATTTTACTTGATTAGTCTTTCAACTGCAATGTTTAATTTTTTCCTCTACAAAGTCACTGCAGATAAACAGCAGTTTTTATTTTGATTTAATAGTCTTGAGCAGCAAAGATTCAGTGTCACTGAATCACAGTCTTTGTGATGTTTGCACATCCTCTCCATGTCTGTGTGAATGTTCCTCAGTTGTGGAGAACAGTTTAGGTTAACTGACACCTTTAAACTGGTATGGTGTGAGAGTGTGTGTGTGTGTGTGTGTCCTATAAGAGTCTATAGACCAACCTAAGGATATTACACAGCTTGCACCTGGTGCTATTAGGATAAGATCTTGATCCTTGCAAGCATGAAATTGAATTATGGGTGGAAAAATATTTAACTGGAATAATTTATTTAATATGACATTATTATGTATTATGTAATGGTCTGTCAAAATTAGGAGTCAAAATTATAAAAAAAGGTGACTGGAGTGGTAATTGTATCAATCCAAAGACTGGAAAACACAATAAACAAAGCACAAATTTATGACAAAATAAAAAAGCCAAGTGCCTCTTTGGTTTTGCTACATACCTTATGAATTTCTGTCTGCCTTATGAGATGACTTGCTCACTTGCCCCCGTTCAAGTACAACATAAAGCACTACCTTCTTAACCAGTAATCTCTGTCTCTCTCATGACCCTACACTCAATTCCTTCTTCTAGTTAGACCATTGCCCTGATATGGCAATCCCCAGCTTCAAGTTTGATTGGCTGTGAGGCAGGATTTAACTGTGCCCTAGGGTACTTTCAGTCACACCTTGTTCTAACATCTACCTATAATTTTGCTCCAGGAACTGCAGGCTAAAAGTCCCTCTTATATTTAATGGCATTGTTGCACTAATGAGCATTCTGTTGTCCTTAAAGGTTTACAAACAATGCTAACTATCTTCTCTCTGACACACTAATGCTGAGTACTTTCAGCCAACAAATCATTTAGCAGAAGTGCATCAAGAAGTGCTACTGGGGCTCCTTAATACCAACAGCAATATCCCTGTATAATGCGTAACTGTGGCTGTGGCTGCCAAATCCGTTTTTCTTTCTTTTTAGTCATTGTGCTGTGTGCTCATGCTATAGTGTGTGTGTGTGTGTGTGTGTGTGTGTGTGTATGTATATAGTCACTCATTCGAGTCTGAAGATAATCATACCGGCTCTGATAAGGAATGCGGTACCACCCCGGGATGAGAGGGGGCACTGCCGCTAAATTGTCTTTCCCCTCTGCAATTCAGAGAAGATGCCACAGGAGGGCCACTGAAACAGTAGGATTAGCTATTCATTTATTTTATGCTACTGTGCCCTCCAGCACCTGTTTGTTTCTTTAAAGTTTATTGGGTTTTTTGTTGTTGCCTTGCAATTAAATAGGGTGGCCAGGTTGGCATCCTATCTATCTTTGGCACTCTGCAAGTCACTCTGTTACATAATATTTATTTATTGAAAGAGCTTCCATAAAAAAAATAATTTCCCATGGGGACAAATAAAGTTCTATCCAGTTGGATTGGAGGCAGCCTTTCAGCTGATCACTTCTATGATTTAAGCCTGAAAAACACAATACCATAAATGTTAGGGATACCACCACAACCCTACCCTAAATAACAAAATGATTAATTAATCAAAATTTATTAAATTAATTACGGAGTAAAAACAGAAGAATAGGAAGAAATACAATCTCACACAATCAGCCAATAAGAAGTACATTTAAAAATGTAAATTCATAAACATAATTTAGGTATAGACATCAATGCAAAAGAAAACAACAGTCAAAAAGAAAATAAACAGAAATAAAATAAAACATTTTAACCAGGAAAGCAATAAACCAATATTGAAAAAAAAGAAAAGCCATAAACCAACAATACAAAAATGAAAAGGCCAAAAGACCACAAAATAAAAATGAAAGGGTAGTTAAGAGAGCAGTGGCACAAAGTAAAGGATCCAATGCCTTTATAAAGGTCTTTGAGAGGCACCTGGTGTTATTAGTTTAATTGACAGCCTTGTCCCACCACCATCAAAAACTATTAGATACAGGGTTTCCTCGGGTTACGACACAGTTCCGTTCCTACAACAGTGATGTAACCCGAATTTTGGTGTAAGTCGAAACACACTCTAGCCTATGTCACTTACCTATCTTAACACATTTGCAAAATCATAATCTAGAACATAAAAACACAAAATCTAAGCCTGAGAAAAAAGAAAAGGACATAAATATACTGTACTGTACACTGTACTGTAGTAACAGAAAAAAATGAGTGTAAAAAAATTCTTACCTTTATTCCTTCTCATGTCTCGATTTTTTTAAGTTTTTATGGGAGTGAGTGTTGTAAATTCGAAACGTTGTATGTCGAAACGTTGTAACCTGAGGACCCCCTGTATTTTATAACATTACTAACAGAAACCAGAGAAAATATTTTAGCAATTAAAAGGGATTAGAAAAATGAACAACAATAAAACCACAAAAGGAAGGGAGAACTGAACTTAACTGAAAGAAAGGAGACAGAATACAGAACAAATACAAAATCCAGGGGAGAGACCCATACAAAACCAATATATTCGCTTTTTAAGAATGACAATATTTTGTTTTCTCTGGTAGATGCTGTAGATAGTACTTGCCATCTAACTGTCCTCTCCAAGGATGTTTCTGAATTTGCAATCCTGGTCTCAGATTCCTAACAAGTGGCCATGGGCTACCACACACTACAACAACAACAACATTTATTTATATAGCACATTTTCATACGAAAAGTAGCTCAAAGTGCTTTACATAATGAAGAATAGAAAAATAAAAGACACAGTAAGCAAATAAAATAAGTCAACATTAATTAACATAGACTGAAAGTCATATTTGTTTCCCTGGCCTTACTCTGAACAGGCATCTCTGTGACTGTTTTGGTTGCCAAAACTGCCTCAGAGGTTCATGACTGTTGTAAACCAGTGAAGAATGGCAGCAATGATATTGATGAATAGAACCAGGAGACGAAAGAGAGAGAGAGACAGGGACATAAAAATATGTGCTTACGTCAAAAGTCAACAGTTACTTTCTAAAAAGAGAAAACTCAGTGTGATCATTACTTAATGTTTTAAGTTTGAAACAAGACATCTTAAAGTAGAATTCCGAATGTGGTTATAAATTCTCAGCTAACCATGGCTTTAAAAAAACATGTTCTCTGTACAGTGGCATTGAGTTTTACTGGTAAAACAGTTAGGCTGTAAACCACAAGGTTACTGAGCTCATTCCCTATCTCTTAGAATGCAATGTACAAATTCCGTAAACCTCCTGCACTCGAAATGTAAAAATATATGAAAAATGATGTGATGGGTAAGTGTTATCTGAATAAATAATGGTATGAGACAGCTAGAAATGAAGTGAACAGGTAATCAACCCAAATACAGACTTGTTTAATTTTTTATTTATTTAAAGTGCATAAAGAATAGTAAGTACAGCTGCCTTGAATGACATGACTGCTAAATTCGCCCAGACGAACACAGATTACAACATCCACTATACTGTACAGTAATTCTTTATACGTTTCTCTGATTCCCTGAGGTGTAAATTCTGTAGAATATGAAATACCGACCATAAATGTGTCTGCCCTTTTGTTCACCCTCTTCAATTCTGGATACAGAGCAGCTTGAAAGAGGCTTTTGTAAAGGTTAAGTTAAATTTTCTGGCAAAAGAGTTACGGACATAACACAGATGGTTAAAAACCATGAGTTGAATAGAAATCAGTGGGAAGAAGGAAAATGTATGAATTTAGAAATAATAATTATTACACTAAGCCAGGTTCTTTGCCAGCTATTTGAATAAGGTCTTATGAAAATTTAGAACAAAATATATTTTCTTCCAGTTTGGTAAATTTTATTTTATGGTATTTTTATATTGTAAAAAGTTACATCGATAATATGTGTGCCCTGTTATGCCTAGAGAATAGAAAGCACAATCACAAGTACAGAGCTTTTTCCGTCGATTTTTAAACAGATTTTGATGAATCCCGTTAATATTTTTTCTAAACTGAAATTACACCCCATTTCAATATTGTGCCCTTTGAAGATCTTCATAAATGTGATGGCCAAATAAAAGGAAGTGTAATGTGACTGGGTTCCTTTTGCACTGCTGGGAATGGTTATGCACTCAATCACACAATCAATAAAATACTGTATATCATTGAAACATTTTATGCATATAGAAGAAATAAGTTTTACTGGACTGATAAAAATGATGGCTGTGAAAATCATTTCATATTAACTTACAGTCTATACTGAAGTGTCTTAGACAAAGTAGTCTAAACAATGAGAGAAATGGCTGGCAGGTCATTTTAAGGACATCAGTCTGAAGACTGGTCATTTTGCAAAAGTTTGTGAAGTCTGGATACGCATTTGTCTTTCATCATCTCATCACAGAACAAAACGTTGTTTATCTGCAGATTCTGCTGTTATTTCCAGCTATGTGAGCCACTGTACCCAATCAATAGCCACTTTCTCATTAGACGTCAAGAACACTTTTAGTAGGCAATTCATTTGGATCATTTGTTACGTGCAATCAGATTAACTCAAATTGGTTAGACGAATATCCAATTACAAAGGTAAACCAAGCTTAAGAGCTCTTTAAGAACAAAGGGTTCATTTTAGTTCACCATTGTCATTGTGTTTCAGTCTGTCATGGATTTTATTCAATATATTAGACATGTTAATGTGTGCTACATACACAATCTAATTTTTAAACTAAATACTCAGCATCTTCTTGATATCTACCATACACAGGAATTGTATTTTAGTAACAAATAAAATTTACTGAACAACATAAAAAGGATAATTCAAAATGTCTACATTCAATCATTTAAGGTTTTCTAATGTTGACATCAGTAATATAAATTTATATTTGGTTGTGTGAACTGCATATTTTAAAAGATAAAAAAAGAACTAAATGCCTATGATTGTCTGTAGTTTTGGCATCTTTTCACATAGCTTTGATTGATTAAAGTTATTATGAACAGAAAATATCTGGAATATGTACATTTTTACTTTTAGTTTTTGGCCTTATCTGGAAATAACATTTGATTTTTTTTTTTGTTCAAATTATTTTAAGAAGGAAACTTGCAAACCATGGGTGGCACAGTGGTAGCGCTGCTGCCTTGCAGTAAGGAGTCCTGGGTTCAATTCCCGGGTCCTCCCTGTGTGAAGTTTGCATGTTCTCGCTGTGTCTGCGTGGGTTTGCTCTGGTTTCCTCCCACAGTCCAAAGACGTGCAGGTTAGGTGGATTGGCGATTCTAAATTGGCCCTGGTGTGTGGGTATGTTTATGTATGTTCTGTGGTGGGTTGGCACCCTGCCCGGGTCTTGGTGGCTGGGATTGGCTCCAGCAGACCCTTGTGTTCAGATTCAGTGGGTTGGAAAATGGATGAATGGAACTGGCACATCAACTTATTACTTTTACTAATGCAATCTAATAAAAGGATGTATGGATTTTTATTATTTTTTCAGAAATACAAATAATGGTCAGACAAAAAAAAATTAATAATTTACTAGTTCAATGCAAATGTTATGATCCACCCTAATAAAATGATAAGTGTTTGTGTATCTGTGTGCCTGTCTGGTTGCTATATCTCTGTCATTCCAAAAGATGGTGCATCACAAACATTTGTAGTAATGAAATAAATTGCATTTGTCATTCATACAGACATCACAAACATTCACACTAGTTTTAATAATCCCATCCCTAATGGCATATAACGGAGACATAATGCTTGCATTGATCATTCCAACAGAAGGCACACCTCAAACATTTTATTAGTACAAATATTTGTGATACCCCATCTATTGAAATGACAAATGCAATGCATTGTATTACTACATACAAAATACATTCCAATAGATTTTGCGCAGCAAATGTTAATGCTAAGGTGTACACTATATTAATACATTATTTAAATTTCAACCTGTATTAAATATGTAACAGAGCTACAGTATATATTAACTGTGAAGGATAAAGCAGGTTTTAGAATGTTTTGCATTTTGTTATTGTTATTGTAAACTGTATCTTGTGTTTTCAATATTCTGGGCTCAAATCCCATGTCTGATCATTGTCTTCTCATATTTAGGTGGGTTTCTTCCCCATATTTTCTGAAAGGCATTTATGTTATGCTAACTGGAAAATTACAAAACTGACTCTGTGTGAGTCGGCTCTGTAATGGGCATATGCCCTGTCCATAGCTAGTTCTTGTCTTGTGCCCAAAGATGCCAGTTCATGTTATGGCCTCCATGGACCGCAACTGAATTAAACTGGTTTAATAATGTTACGTTACATATCAATTTTTAACTGAGAAATTATTTCAAACGACTTATTGCTTAGGTGCAATTTTAATTGTTTGTAATACTATTTAGTTAAAAAAATACCTTCCTAATAGCAAACATACTCCTTGTTAGTGATATCAAGATGCATTTGAAACTTCCTGCTGTATGACTGCAAAAGGGAATTCATAAATGACTAAGACTAAATCTGAATGCTCCACTCAATTTGTGTTGGCATCTACATATTATTAATGCCGTTTCAATTTTTACATTTCCTTTTATGCATCCATCACTGGATGCTGAGAAGGCCTTTGATTATTCTGGAAGTGCTGGTGTAAAGTATTTTAGTGGATTGTCTTCTGTGTAATTTACAAAAATACAGTGCCTATGGAAAGAACACACTCCCTTAGAAGTTTTCATATTTTATTATAATAAAATATATTGAGTCACAGTAGATTTAACTTGGCTTTTTTGACACTGATCAACAGTAAAAGGCTTTTTAATGTCAAAGTGAAAACATATCTCTGAAAAGTGTTCTAAATCAATTATAAATGTAAAACACAAAGTAACTGATTGCATTAGTGTTCACCCTTGTCAAGTCATAGTAGATGTGCTTTTGGCAACAGAACTGCCCAAACTCTTTCAGGTTTCCTAGGGGCGGTGAGTGAACAGCTTTTTTCAAGCCTCTCCACAAATTTGGGATTGGATTGAGATCTGGACTTTGACTCAGATACTCCAAGTCAACAACATTATTGTTTTTAAGCCATTCCTGTGTAGATCTGGCTTTAATGCTTGTCTTTGTTGTCCTGCTAGGAAACAAATCTTTTGCCAAGGAGTGGGTTCCTTGCAGACTGCATCAGGTTTTCCTCCAAGATTTCCCTGTATTCTGCTGCATTTATTTTACCCTCTGCCCTCTGAAACCTTCAAGGGCCTGCTGCAGAGAAGCATCCCCATAGCGTGATGATCCTGCCACCATGCTTCATAGCGAGGAAAGAGTGTTTTTGATAATGTGCAATTTTTGTCTTATACCAAGTCTGATTAGTCTGATGGCCAAAAGGCTTAATTCTGGTCTCATCAGACTGTAGAGATTTGTTCCAGTTGACTCCAGAGTCTCCTGTGGGCCTTATTGGAAACTCTGAGATATCAGAGTTTTTTTTTGTTGACTTGTTCTTTTCAATTACCTTTTCTTGGAGGTGCTTAGAACAAAGACTTAAACCTTGTTTTTTCTTGTGACCCAATTTTGCCTCTTTTGTGTCTTTGAGACCCTGTCGTCCTGTTTTCCCCTTTATGAGACACAGGTCAGAGTGGAGCAATGTTGATTGCTTACACTGCCTGCGGCATCTCATCATGAGGTACTGCACAAACAATATGCAACAATTTCCAATTGAATACAATTGTGAGTCACGACTCTGCATGACAGACAACCTGCGAGCCATAAATTACGAAACCATGGCATAGAATGTTCTTTTGTCTTCATTGTGTAGGTTAGATCATCTCACACTGAGTCATCAAAAGTTATATTTTTTACATACAGGTGTATTTATATTACAATGAATAGAAATTCCTCACAGGTGATCTCCCTTGCAATTATTTTGTGACATCCAGAACCAATTGGCTGCATCAGTGATGATTTAGATGCGTCATATTAAATACTTATGCGATAAATCACATGTTTATTTTATATTTGTACTTGTAGCTAATATGTTTTCACTTTGACATTAAAGTGTATTTTTCTGTTGAGTCAAAAAACCCAAATGAAATCCCTACTGATTAAATGTCGCATAACAATAAGATGTGAAAACTTCAAATTAAGTTGTAACCTTTTGTAGGCACTGTATATTTAAGGTGTGTTGCTGCATCCCTTATGTTTTTGTTCTATCAATAAATTACTTTCCCTCTGCTTTTCAGTTCAAAACGTTGCTCATTAGAGCTGCCTTATTCCTGCTCTCTTATTGACTATTTCAATCAAGCCTCTAGCTTTTCCCATTCAAATGAATCATGGATCTCATTCTACACTGAAGACATTTTTATTGTTTTTAGGTATTACTGAGACTTCCCACATATTCTGAATCTAGGTTATAAATGTAAGTTGTCAAATTAATTTCAACTTCTTCTGAAATATGAGTTTATTAGTGTAAACCTTTCACCTTGCACATTTGTCAAAAGTCACAATGGACTATCTGTGGATGGATATTAATGCTTCCCTAAATTTAATATCATCATCTAAAATACTGATGCACTTACAATTAAAAATAAACAGCTCCACTCATTGTCCATATTTACTCTTTAGAAATTATTCTCAGATTTCTGCAGTCAAGATTAATATAGCTCCTCATTTTAATATTTTTAATTACCTTTCATTTTCATCTCCCCACCTATGTTACACTCGGGCAATGTGAAGTCCACATTATCTACCGATCTTCTCCTTTTCTGAACTTCATATAAGGAATATGTTTCCATTTCACACCTGTCAGGTCATATACCACAGACCAGTACAGTCCTTATTTTCTTCCTTCTCAGTCCTAGGTAACCTTTTGAAAACTATCTAGTATAGCCTGTCAGGTTAATTTGTATTATTTTTTATACAGTTAATTAGAATCTCTACAAAAACATTTTCTTAATTGTGATTGTCAGATAAGTATATCAGATAATTATCTCATTTATTTTATTTTATTTAAATTTAATTGTTTTTTTTTTTTGTTTCTTTGTTATTTGCAAAATCTTATTAGAAAATATTCAGATGTTATAGCTTTTGGAATTTTTACTGTTATTTTCATCGTTGTAAATTTTTATTGTTATTTTACATTGGCGTCACCATGTTGTTGACAACCAGGGCACATCGGTACTATTCCTGACAGCCAACAACAGCAGGAGACATTAGTGCACCAGCACTATAAAAGATGGTGACATACATATAAAATTGTTCAAACTTTGTTCATGCAAACTGAATTACTGTAAGCTGTCCTACTTCGGGGTGTTCATGAGAAATGTATTGATTTATTTCATGAGGTTGATAATGCACATAATAAAAAGTATAGTTGTGCCAAATATTTGAAATATTAAAATATGTGTTTCAGTTTAAGTTTTTAAAGTCTAAATAGCCTTGATTGTAATAAAAGTTTGTAATTTTTCCCCCTGTGACTCAGGACCATCGAGGGCTAGTAAAGGAACAAAAATCAAAAATAACATCATATTCGTAATCGCTCACCTTGAAATAGTCAAAAACTATACCCCACATGCTTTTGTTTGAAATGTGTTGTGAGTTGGTAAAGGTGGATGAGTTTAAATACTTGGGTTCAACAATTCAGAATACTGTAATGGGGATTGTGGAAGAGAGGAGAAAAAGAGAGTGCAGGCAGGGTGTAATGGGTGGAGAAGAGTGTCAGAAGTAATTTCTGACAGACGGATATCAGCAAGAGTGAAAGGGAAGGTCTACAGGACGGTAGTGAGACTAGCTATGTTATATGGGTTGGAGACGGTGGCACTGACCAGAAAGCAGGAGACAGAGCTGGAGGTAGCAGAGTTAAAGAAGCTAAGATTTGCATTGAGTCTGACAATGATGGATATGATTAGAAATGAGTACATTAGAGGGTCAGCTCATGTTGGACAGTTGAGAGACAAAGTCAGAGAGGCGAGATTGCATTGGTTTGGACATGAGCTGAGGAGAAATGCTGGGTATATTGGGAGAAGGATATTAATGATAGAGCTGCCAGGCAAGAGGAAAAGAGGAAGGCCTAAGAGAAGGTTTCTGGATGTAGTGAGAGAGGACATGCAGGTGATGGGTGCAACAGAGCAAGATGCAGAAGACAGGACAAAATGGAAGAAGATGATCTGCTGTGGCAACCCCTAACAGAAGCAGCTGAAAAAAGAAGAAGTAAAAAGGAGGATTGTTTTGAGGGCTAAGACCACTGGCATGCACAGCACAGGGTCAAGGCAGGCAGTTACCCCTGTCATTTCTGTTGAATTACTGCTAAGGCTTTTATTTTTTTAACTTTTGCATCATCATAATTTTGCTGCTTCTGCCATCTTTGTAAAAGACTAGGGGGCTCCACTCCCTGCTCACTTCGCTCGCCCACCCCCATGTTTGGTTTACCGGATATACAATTTAAAGAGATTGTTATTTTCATGGGAATTATTACATATGCATTATTTTCACTTTTACTTTAAAAACTTTTGTAAATACAATACTTGTCCTTTATTTCCAGCCCTGGGTGTGGTTACATCTCTTTCTCGCCAGACGTATAACGGTGCTTGTGTTGTGAAATGGGGCGGCTGAACAAATGCTAAGGAGATGCCATAAGATCATCTGCTGTTTTTCTGCTGCTGGCGAGCTGCCTGTTCTGCTTGTTGCATGTCGTTGTTTTAAGAGCTGGGAGCACACGATGCGTGTCTGCCAAAAGTAATCCAACAACTGCTAGGTTAGATGTCTGTGGACCTGTTTTAAATGATGGCTCCCTGCCTTGTCTCGCGTGACATTGTAAAAACAATATTTGTGGCGTGGTCAAATTTCTTTCTTGCAGGACGTATAACGATGCTCGCGTTGTGAAGGGGGCAGATGCTGTCGTGCTGCGCATGGATCATTTTAAAGCCTGTACAGCTGCTGGTGGCTAGATCATCTGCTGTGAGCTGTATGTTTTGCTTGTCACTTGTCATTGTTTTAAGAGTTGGGAGCAAGTTAAAGTGTCTCTTGCGGGACTTCTAATTGTCTTCTGAGAAGCTCACATCTCGTCTCGCTAATCTGCCTCCCCAAGATTTTTTTTTATAATAGAGAGAAAAGAGAGGGGCCTTTGCACACACAGCTAAACCAATGATTTGTGAGTATTGCAAAACTGGGGTTGTTTCTGTTGAATTGGATTGGATTTGATTAGGTTGTGCAGGTAATATATGTAATCTTACAACACTGAATTTAACCAATTGAATAAATAGTACTCACTGAAAAATTAACAGAGACCGATTCTGAACGAGACCAAGTAAGCTGCATCATTTATGTGAATTAGCTAGGTGTGCTTAGTTGAAAAGTTAATATTTTACATTAAATAAGTTACTTTCAGCAAATACACTCCATACTATTACCAACCATTTACAATATATATTTAAGCCTTTTATTGGCTAACTAAAAAGATTACAGTTAGCCAATGAAAGATGTCATTTTGCTTGGCTTTTCTCAATATTCATAATGGCTAACACGGTACAACACCCTAGTACTACAATATATATTTAGAGAAACATTATATGGTAGGTAACACACCAAAACGATTGCTATTTAAAGGTCTTATACTTCTAATAACTCCAATAAAGGTAGTGGAAAGTGGAACAAGCACCAAGTGAACAAAAGTTTGCATAATAAACGTCAGAAAGTCTAAGAACCTGCAGCTACTCTTTTCTAAGGTGATTGTAAAACTAGATTTCATTAATTGTGGCTAATAAGGAGGAAGCATTATTGCTTTCTCACCAAATTTTTACTCTTCTTTCATGTTTACAGCATACATGCACTTACACAAATGGTCATAACCTCAATGTTGAAAAACCAAAAAAGAAAAAAAAACTGCATTAGTCATTTTAATTGATGTACTCATTTTAAGATGCCAAGAAAGGAAAGAATAAAAAACAAAATTAAAAGACCTTGAAAAGGCAGTGCAAAGAACTTCTTCATCAACTGACTGGCTGCAGAATATAGAGCACGAGAGTCAAGAAGTGACAGAGAGGATAAAGGTAAGATTTAGAGAGAGACGAGACGTGACTTTCTCAGAGAGACACTTTCACGTCCCGTGAGGCAAAGAGTAAATGGCAAAGTAGAACGTCGTAAAGAATTCAAAAACGTTGGTGTGATACACATGCAGAGCAGGTTAGATATAATGGAAGTATGAAAATTCGAAAGTCTCCAAAAAATGATAGTAAAAATCGCATTAGCACAAACAAATGGAAATTATTACTTGGTAAAATAATGGACAGACAGCATAATTGATGGTCTAGCACACACACAGGTTACATGAGCATCTTGACTTAGAGTTAAACTGTGAGAAGTGTAATAAAGTCAGGTAGAACTAAAAGCCTTCCTGAACAGATGAGTTTTGAGTTGTTTTTTAAAAGAATTCATGGAGTCAGCTGACCTGATTAATTTTGGTAGGTCATTCCAGAGTCTCGGGCGCTATACAGCTGAAGGCCCTGTCACCCATGCAGTGTAGATTAGTTTGGGGCAGAAGACAATTGCCAGAATAAGAGGACGTTTGTGGCCGGACAGGCACATAGTGATGAAGAAGGTCACTGATGTAGTTTGGCCCATGGTCGTTTAAGGCTTTGTAAGTTATTAGTAGGATTTTATATTTAATTCTGTAAGACACAGTTATGTTGTTGCTGCTGCTGTTCCGTGTAAGGACTCTTGCAGCCGAGTTTTGAATAAGCTGGAGCTGTGATATAACATTAGAAAGGGCACCTGCCAGTAGGGAATTACAATAATCGATGCGGGATGTGATAAAAGCATGGACAAGTTTCTCAGCATTAGAAAAGGAGTGGAAGGAGCGAGCATGTGATATGTTACAGAGGTGAAAGTAAGAAAGTTTCTTAATGTGATTTATGTGTGCGGAATAAGAAAGGGAGGAATCAAAAATGATACCAAGATCCTTTGCAGTAGAGGCAGGTCTGATGAGATCACTGCCAAGATTGACTGGGAAGAAGCTCATTGCACTTTAGTCCCAATTTGCAGGAGTTCAGTTTTGTTGCAATTTAATTTTAAAGAGTTCTGCTTCATCCAGGTTTTAATTTCACTGAGGCAAGTTGTGAGCTGAGAAAGCTCCGATGAAGTTCCACTTTTAACATTGAAATAGAGTTGTGTATCATCTACATAAAAATGATAACCCAGTCCAAAGCTATGAATAATATGGCCAAGGTTAGGCATATAAATACAGAAAAGCAGAGGACCGAGGACAGAGCCCACGGCACAGCAGCAGCAATCCAGCAGTTGATCGAGCAAAGAGTAGGTAAAAAAAAACTGTATTTGTTTCCCATTGTATCACCGTTTAAGGGGGGGTTTTGGAGGAGCAACCACATTTCCTTGGGGTGCATTCAGCCCCCCCTCTTCACAACGCGAGTGGCAGAGATGAGAAAAGGCTAGCGCCTATCGTTTGCCAGGGCAGAGGGTTGTTGGTTTGGAGAGCGAAGCAAGAAGGGGGAAAAGCCCCCTTTTTTCAAGAAGGAAAATGTCAGAAAGAGATAGAGGGGGAGGGAGAGAGAGAGAGAGAGAGAGGTAGATAGACCAAACCTATGCCAAAACTTTGGTTTCCTGTCATGTGTCATGGACCAATTGAGAGTTGTGGTGCAGAGTAACTCTACTGAATCAGCGACTGATCCTTATCAGCCATAACCCAGTTCTCCAACGAGCATTTCTTGTTTCAGCATGACCTGATTCCATCACTAGGCTAACCTTGTTGCCCTTTCATATCAGGCTGGCTGGCCAGTTTCAAAGATTTTCTTGTCCCTTCCCCTTGGGGTGATTCATAGAATGTCCTTGTAAAATCAGTTACAAGTAGACTGATTCATGTCTCCATCCTCCTGTTCTATGTGAATAGAATTTTTTTCCATGTTCTGTTTTCCAGTTGAACCTTTCAGATTTTCTATTGACCAATTTCTCGCCCCTGTCCTTGCTTTCAAAAGTTTTCTTTCAGTATTATAAAATTAAATAAAATAGAAGAAGAAGCAGTTTCAATTTTGAGTAATCAGTTAATCTGAACACTATGAGAAAGTCAGGTATATATATATATTTTCCCCCGTGCTTTTCCCATTGTCTTTTCACAGAAGGCTGCGCTTAAGGGCGATTTATATTGATTTGCATATTCAAAGAGGCGTAATTCTGGGAGGATTTGGGGCGTTACATAATGCGCGTGCACGAGCGTTAGTTTTCACGCTGATCGGGATTTATGTAGCGGAAGAACGTGGAAGTTGGAGTACGCACAGATTCCTGCATCTGGATTTTTCTGTACGTAAATACATTTCGGCTTTTGTGCTTACGCCATGTTATAGTGCGAGTTCTACGCACGCCGTTATACATGAGGCCCCAGGTCATTGAGTTCTTTTTGGCTTAATGGTTGAGGTGTTGAAGAGCTTCCCTCAAATTCACTTCCACTGCTACTACCTGCCATACACTCTAATCCCTGCCTCTCTTCAGAGTCTGACAGTGGCTGGTTTGGTAGTCTGGTAAACACTGGAATGGGAACGTCAGTGCCATGTGGAATAGGTTGTCTTGCTGATTCCAAATCAGGATAATCCCACCGAGTTTTCTTGTAACAATTAAAGCCTTTAATCTTTACAACACAAAAATAACAATCATCATGGTGGTTTTTCGGTTCTCTCCATACCATTGGCACACTAAAGTTTAAACTTTTTCTTTCACCTTTTGTCCACTGTCATAGGTGCTCCACACATGTTTTGCAAACTATATGTGGAGCCCAAGACTTATCCTGGTCTCCAAGCTGTACTCCAAAATAAGCCAGATATACTCAATGCACAAAGTCTGTGAAATTTCTTCTTTGTTTTTCAACCATGTACTCTCCACAGATGTTGCAGAATACATCAGGATTGTTGATGCAGGCTCTTTTTGATGAACTCATAATCTTTATATGTATTTTTATACTTATTAAGACAGAACTTTTTGGGTATAAACCAAGACTGAGTTGACAAACTTATACTATAGCTGACTTCTTTCCTCCGCAAATTCACAGTTGAATTCTGGCTTCAAAAAGACACTGTTAAAGAGTCAAAAGACAGACCAAAAGCTGTTGCTGCATGCATTTGTTATCACACACAAGTCACATTGGGGGAATGCATTATTTTCATGGATGTCCATTATCTCAAAAACTAGAACCAATTCAGCAAAAGTAATGGGATTTTTGAATTCAGTACCCTCAAAATACCCTAAATCCATTCAAAAAACCTTGGCACCTGAAAAAAAATGTTTTTTGTAGACCTATGATAATTGCTCCAAGGTCGCTGTTGGGGAAAAAAAATATTTCACAATGATCACTACCTGTCATTGTTTCCAGGAGAAACGTCTTATGGTACAATCAACCTGAAACCTTTTACTGTGTAAATTTAATAGCCTCTAGCAGCATCATTTTTCATCAGGTAAAATGAGAGGGTCGAACACCATTTTATCTCTTTCGCCCTTCCTCTTTCTTCATATGCCTGGCTACAATCGAACTAATGAACATCTAATGGGGAATGGGTATCAGACTTAAGGAAATGCATGCAACATTATTTTATTAGTTTTACACTCATTCATTTTTTTGTATATAAATAGAGAGAATTTGCATGAAGGCTATGGACTTTATATTCTGTTTTGGTTCTCATGAATGTATTCTTTTGCACAGCACTGTGTACAGTACATATTGATTGGTATTGTGATACTTTAATGGTGATTTAACAAAGTGACATCTTTATGTTTATCAGGCACCATTTTTAATTCTGTGCTTATCTTGTATTTTGAACCCAGCGAATTTCTAAGCAAAAGATGACACTAAATGAGTGACGCAAACAAACATAAAGCTTTTGGATTTATGCACCCAGAATATACACTATGAACAATTTTGCTGCTGAACATCATTCAGTTATTTTATTAGACTGAAGAGTGGCAATATATCCTGATGTATATAAAAACTGTCAATTAGATGTTGAAGTATGAGTGAAAAATCTGCGTGAGCCGGAACAAAGTCCTCCAGTTTGACTTCATAAAGCAGCAAGCCTTAAACAGCGTTATTCCTTTATAATTTTAAATAGGTACATTTTAGTTTGGAAAACCACCTTGTTCTATAAATTATTGTTGGGCATACTGGCATTACTACCTGTATCATTATTATTATTAGTAGTAAAAATATTGTATATTTGGTAGATCCCTTTACTTATTGCAGGTAAAAAGTTCTGGATACAATACTATTGTCTATCTAATTATTCATCGATCATCAGCCTGCTTTGTCTGGCTTCAGTCACAGGGCAATTATTTACATTATAATGTTTATTTAAAATTTGATATAAATGACAGAGATGATTCATGGATATGAAAAGGTGACATTAGAATGTGGTTTCTTGTGTAAACCTCCCTCTTAGAAGTTTATTTTGTTAAAATGTACTGTTCAATGTTTTGAAGTCTAACTTTTTCTTTATATGTATTGAGTTAAAAATTTCATTGCAAACCTGTTTATACTCTTAAGTCCTTTCTATAATTATTTTAAAATGTTAGCTTTATGTGTAGGTAAATTATTAATGTTTTCACAAGCTACACAGTCCCCAGCCAAAGTTGTTTGCAACTTTCTAGTTCTTGAATATGACCCGAGGTAAGTTAAGGAATGACAAATATAATAGATTTGCATTTAAAATATAAATCTCAATAGGTTTTAACCGAGGACAAAAAAATACACTTAAAAAAAAAGAAGGGTAACTATGGCAACCTGATAATGTATTCAAACCCAAAACCATCTTGTCTTTTGTCGAGTTTGACTCTACATGTTATCACCTTGAAAATCATAAAAGCATACTCTTAGAATTATCTCAACCAACCAACTCTGGGGATAATTACCTCGAAAAATTTCAATAGACCAGATGTCACATTATAAAGATTTTGCTTAAATTGGTTATTGCTCCAAATTCAAGCATTTAGTTGAAAAACCTTAAGAACAGTTTTCAATTAACATACATTGGAAAAATGAAAGAACTGAGCATAAAAATAAGAACTTTTTTTGTTTTACGGTTTTCTTAAAAGATTTTTTTTCAAGCAGTACTAATTATAGTGACATTGATTTTTTTTTCTATCTTCACTGTGGGTGACTGTTGCATATATCACAGTAAAACATTATAATATAAGGTATAAAGGCCACACACTTGGTGCAATGCTGACATGAACAGTAACAGACGTCAGGAATTTCACATTTTTCTATAGTACTGCTCTACTTATGGAATGGTGCTGTTTTTTGTATGTATTTACCTTCTTGCAGTTTAATTACATAAATAAAGCATCAATTGATTGTCAACTCATTAATTTTGGATTTAACAGTCATAATAAAAATAAGTGATTTGTCAGAGTATCAGAATTTTAGTTTTCAATTTAAAAAGCTTATCAACATAAGAATTCAAGTTTTTGCTTGTTACTTTTAATTTAATACCCTTAAGTCTTCAAATTCATATTGGCTACTTTGTGTTGTTTGCTTTTTAATTTATAACAATATGTTACATTTATATTTATGTATATAAATACATATACTTGTTTACAGACTTTTTTTGCAGGACCTTCATGTAGTTTCAGAAATGAATAGTTAATAAATTGTTACATTGTATAGGCAGTCTTTCAATCCATATCACATCAACCACCAAGAACAGTTTATCCTAGGAGCCATCTAATCTGCAATGCTTGGCCTTCAAAGCATTTAAGCCATCAAAACAACTGTTTTGTGCTGCTGTTCAACACAGAGACAACTGGCTTTGCATCAACTGTTCCTTGTGCTGTGTGCCAAAGCAGATATGTTTTGTGATTAGCTGCCACAATATGATATATACAGTATGTAGCTGCTATGATAATGCAAGGTCAAGATAAGTTCAAGTGGGCATAAGCAACTATTTAATACGAAAAGACTATTTTACTTTGGATAGACATTAACATATGCAGTTACATAGACATTTTAGCTTTAGCAACAATTGAAAAAATAGCAAATAACTTTCCTCATGGTTCCCCAAGGAAGGAGAGGTAAATCGGTCTTGAGTTATGTGACTAATGCTTAGATTCCTTCTCCAAAGAATAAGGCAATGACTTAACTTGGAGCATGAGTGGATGCCTTTGGTACAAATTATTAAATACCTCCCTCTTACAATTGCCTCCTCCAAGGATCTTCTTCTTCTTCTTTCGGCTGGGTCGCCACAGCAGATCACCTTCTTCCACATCTTTATGTCCTCTGCATCTTGCTCTATTACACCCATCACCTGCATGTCCTCTTTCACCACGTCCATAAACCTTCTCTTAGGCCTTCCTCTTTTCCCCTTCCCTGGCAGCTCTATCCTTAGCATCCTTCTCCAGCATATAAGGATATTTTTCCTTTTTCTATCTTGGAAATTATATGTATATTATGAATATAAAACTTTGTATAATTTTAAGGATCAATGTTTATTCCTTTAAACCCTGGCGGAGCTGGTCAATGTGTTAGGTGACTTAAGTGGCTGCCTAGGGTGCCGTCATATGAGGGACACCAATTATGAAAGTTAATCACCATAATCTTAAAATTAATGTCAGAACTCCTCCTCAGTCCTTGGCTAACTTGGTTTACTTTTCAACCAGTTTTTTAAAACTATATCTTTTATAACTTTTCTCTTCAACTCACTTCCCTCAGGTGGCTAATAATTAACGCCATCTACTGTTGTATGGCAATAAAGACATTATATCTCCAATTTTTTAAATGTAATTTTTGTAAAAAATTCATCATCTTATATTCGGGGCAAAACAGTACCTTGGATCTTACTACAATTAACCCTGGGACTATAATTATTTCTTTTGTTATCTGTAGACATTTAATCTTTCTACGCCTTTGAGCTTGTGTTTCTAGTGCTTATTTATATTCAATGGATAAAATAAGACCATAAAAATGCATGAAAAACTGTTATCCAGATAACATATTATTTCTATCAGTTGCAAGCGTCATTTTTGTTTCTTGTGTTGTGCTTTGTTTGGATTTGTCTTTTTATTGTTTGCTTAAAACCACTACTAAATTCCTTAAGAAGGGACTGTGGGCCTTGAAATGTGTAGGCAGTTTTTGATAACAGTTGCCTCTTTTTATCCTAAGGTGGAACATCTCTGGATACACCTTCCTGTCTATGGTTTCTAGAGACACTTTTCAATATTATGGGCCCTTGCTGAAAAAAAAATCATTATTATTATGTAATTAAATCATTTGACTAGTGCCTTTACACATTGTCACATATGTGGCAATAATGATCACAGCATAGCAAGATATAGTTTATTTGTGACCAATTGTTTCATCAATGCTCAATATCATGAACACCAAAACAATTTTTAAAATGAACAAATAGTGCAAAACTTGCTCATGCAACTAAACAACCTCAAGTTTTAACAATGGCATGATATACTAGACCAAGGGCTCTCAGTCTTGATCATGGAAGTTGAAGTGGCTACAGTGTTTCATTTCAAGACAATTTTTAAAAAACAGAAATCACATGTTACTAATAATGAAAGGCATTATTTAATTCTATGCATTAGTTTTTTTAGTGTTCTGACACATAAGATCATTCTGTTTTCAGAGATTTTAATTTTCTAAAAACATCATCCAGATTTACAGTAGGTGAAACCTACCTGGTTTGTAATTGTCAGTTTTCACTTTTTTCTTGCAATTTCTTTTTTTATTCATTAAAACAGACATATAGACGGAAACAAACTAACTAGAAAGCTGTTAGTTCCTTTCTTTTTTGCATTTGTTTTTAATTTGTTATTTGATAACTGTTTAAGAAAGCTACATAAAATGAAGTCTAAAAAAAGAGCGACACCAACAGCAAAATCTGGCTTGTAAATAAATAATTGGATAAACAAAAATGACTGTGGCACAGGGGCCCCTATGAAGTTTCAGAAGTTATTATGATTATCGTAGATTTTATAGGATGGATAGTAAAAAAGAATAAAATTATTATTTTTTAAACTTTAACTTTACAGCAGTGTTCACATATGCTGCATAACAGTGATGTGTGCTATGAAATGGAATGATATATGTGGCAGGTTTTATGATTGTTCTGCAGAATAATAACTGTGTTCAAAAAGGCTCTGGTTTACTTATGAATCAGACGTAAAAAGTGAAGCAGGATGTAAATGGAGGTTTACATACCTTATCTGATTCGTTTTTGGGGGAACACACAAACTCACAGGACTTTTCCAACCTTATTCACAACTGATAAATGTTGTTTGGCATTTACAGATGCCACTGATTTTGCCTTGTATGTTTTGTTTACACATTTAAATTCACAAATATTCAAGATGTTTCTTTGTAGGCAGTTTATCATCCATTGGCAAATTAATCTTGAAAACCTGTCTAGTTTAGAAATAGAAAATTCATTGCACATTGCCACTCTCTTGAGTATTTCTGATCTCTGCAAGTGCTTATGGCACTGGACAATCATGATAGGGAAACAACTTGCTCTCACAGCTTACACGGTTGGCCAGGAAATTAACTCTTGTTATCTTCTCCAAACCATCAGTGTGAATGACATTTCAGCAGTATTCTTATTAGGCTGACGATAAATTATTCACTGCCGGTACTAATGATAATATTTGTCACAATATCAGATCATAATACAATGGAGATAGTTAAATCTCTCTATTATAAAGAAAAAACTTGCGACGAGACGTAATCTTTGGACTGTCTCCATCGAGACAGTCAAGTCACGTGATACAACCTTTGGAAGCAAGCCCCACACATAGCAAGTTAGTTTGAAATGATGGAAGTAGGACAATTCAAAAGTCTCAAAAAAATGAGAGTGAAAATCGCATTAGTGCAAACAAATGGAAAATATTACTCTGTGAAATAACGGAACAGCGAAAAGAGAGTATATAAAAATAATAATCATAAAAAGATTAATAATGACATACCTCATCATCTTGCAGCAGAGAAGTCCATTAAACTTTATGTACTCCAGTTGTTAACTGAAGGAACACTGAGGTCAAGAGGTATTTGCAAAGCTGTACATGTTTTTTATTGTGCTACCTACCTGTACAGTGAAACATTCTGAATCAAATTACAATTGCAATGTTTTAATATCCCTCTTAATCTTGAAAGGACTATGTTGCAATTTCATCTTTTTGGACAAACTAAACAACAAACGGTATCTTAAAGTACTGTATAGACATTTATTATGCAATATATAATTTTCCTTGAGGATCATGCTAAATTGTCTCTATAGTGTGTGTATGTGTGTGTTCACCCTTCAATAGACTGGCACTCTGTCCAGAGGTTGTTCCTGTCTTGTTCCCTATGATTTCTGGGTTAGGGCCCAGCTTTCCCTTGACCCTGCTTAAGTAGGTTTGAAAATAGATGGATGGACGGAAGATTGCAATGTTTTTTTGCAACTCTTTGTTTTTAAAAACACACAAGGATCAATGGGTAACATTAGAATACAACTGCGCAAAATCCACAGAATTGTACAATACCAGCAATGGATTCTAAGGAAACCCTATAGGAATGTTACAAGATCTGTATCTATGAATTGTCATTCAGTCTCCCAACCCTCCACAATATAGCACTGTATAGTAGCAGTACACCACTCTGAAATCATGTTAAGTCAGTGAACTTAAGAAATGACCTAAAGTAAAGACGAGTTTAAAGAAGAAGGGCCAAAAACAGGAAATCAAAAACATGAGTATCAAAGCAAAAATAAAAAATAAAATAATTTAAAAGCAAATGTCAGAACCAGTAAATGTTACGACTGTTTTAGAAACAGCAATTTGAAAATGTGTTTTGAATTTTAGATGCAGAGGTCACAAAACCAGCAACAACACACCCCTAGCAACACATGAAGCAGTCCTAATGACAGGAAGCAAACATGGTAATGATAATGAAAAAGACAAAATGGAAGAATAAATGATCCAAAAACTTTGGTAACTCTTTAAGGGATTGGAATTTCCAGAAATAAATGTCAAATCCATATTCAGGGACCTTAAAACTCCATGAAGTGACTGTTTGATCTCAGAAATCCATGGGAAAAGACCAAAACCCTAACAGGCCTTGATAAAATGTTACTGTCATGATTTTGCTGTAAGTCCTCCCAAAGGGGGTAAGCCTTCCAAATCTTGCTATCAGTTGCTTCTGCTTATCATTGTAAATAAACAGTACACAAGATAGCAAAGGGGGTGCAGACCACACAATGAACAAAAAGACAGATAAGGACATCACTAGTTTTCTCCAAAATAGGCCTCAACCCAGACAGCCAGTTTCAAAAACTCAAGAAACATGTTGTTAGGCCTACATAGGCCCAAAATGTGGCAGTGGCTTTAAAATACAAAAATACTTTTTAATGTCTCAAATACAAAGGTCCTTCAAGTAAAATGTAAAATTTCTGGTTAACAAGATAAATTAAAAATCTTTCAAAATAGAGAGATTATTTAAGAAAGATAAGAAATGATTTGCCTAAAAAAGGAAACCCAAAAATAAAAAAAGTTCCGAAACCAGAGTAAAACGAAAACAACACTCACAATGTTAGGCACTCAACAACAGGCAATGACGCTCTACCGGAACCATCACCTTAAAATAAAGGTGGAGGACGGCTCCTTAGCAGTGATGTCTCACAGAAAAAGAGTGAAGCAACCAGGGGACAGATATACACAATACATAATTACCAAATAGTAATGAAACAGCAATATTAACAAAAATAAAAAATAATCATTCATAAATAAATATCAGATAAAAAGTAAATATAAGCCATAAAATAAACCCTGGCTGTAACATAACACTAATCATGTTACAGTTACATGTGAGCAAATCAAACAATCTTAGCCTCATTTGTTTGCTGTAGTTTTCCTCTCTGTCTTCCCAGTCTCTGTTTCTGATTTTTTAAAATCTGGTTTACAGTTTTAAATTACATATTTGTTGCTTGTTGTTCAATAGTTTTGAGATCAGATTTTGAATTTTTAGGTGTTTGATTCTGGTTAGTTCTTGTGTTTCTTTCTTTGGTGTTTGATTTTCTGATTTAATTTTTGTTCTAGTTATCTGATTTGTTTTTACCATTCTTACATTAGTTTATCATAATAGAATTCTATGGTCTTCCCTTCCCTTCTCTTCCCTTCCCTTTGTACCATTTCATTTTTTTCTTGTTGGGGGAGCATTGTAAAAGAAATGGAATTATCATTTTATGTGTGTGTGTGTGTGTTTTATTGTTTACATTGTTACTTGTTATTTATGTCATGTCATTTTCTAACTCACTTAATTGAGACCAGGGTCGCATAAGAGGGAGCTGGAGCCTATCCTAGCTAGCATAGCCTGCAAATCAGCAGCAGCCAATCACAAACTACGGTAAATTTAACATTGTCAATTCACTTACCTGCATGTCTTTGTAAGAGGAAACCGGAGCCCCTGAAGGATACCCATGCAGAAACAGGAAGAAAATACAAACTCCACACAGGGTCTCCTTACTGTAAGGCTGCAACACTGCCACCATGCCCCCCTATCTAAAGTTATGTTAGTAAATTATTAAACATATGTTTTCAATTGTGATTAAAGTTTTAGGTTTTCTAATTTTTGTCTTTCTCTGTGTGTAAAATCCTTACAAATACAGAGAAATAGGATGCTTTAATCAAAGTATACAGCAATGTTGTTTCTTTGGAATTTTTTTTTAGATTTTTGGTACTTTTGCTTGCACATTCTCTTTTAATTTCTCATTTTTAATTTTTTTTTTCATTATGGGTATTACTTTTAGAAGTATGATATGAAATTGAAATATGTTGACTTTTATGGACATTTCTAATTTGTTTCTAAAGCTACGTTTTATCCTTCACTCATTTACTAGTTCAAGGGTTGTGACATCTTAATGCAAGGGGTACTGGTGAACAACACTTACTAAAAGCACTTGAAAGATTGGACAGGGTGCAGAATTTTGTTGTAGACTGACAGGAAAAGGCTAAGGAGATGTATCTCTATAAATCATTGATTGTTTAATTATGAATCATTATAGCAGTCTACTTTGCCTGCTTTATGACTGTGCAGTTATTCCAAGGTGACAAAGCAGTGGCACTGATAAATTCTGTTGTCAACAGTATTCTACTAGCAGTGAATGTAAAATTTGCAACTGGTATTAATGACCATGTGTAATTCTGAGTCCTATATACAGGACTGCTAATAATAAACCATACATGGTGCTTATGAGAAAGATACACTCACTTTCCCATGAAAACTGACATGGAGTGCCCCTTTTGCTTGTGTTGTGATTGATAATGCCGAGTCCTGCAAAGTGCTGAAGAGACAAAGCCAAGCCTACTTATGCTGTTGCCCTTTCCCAGAACTTCTTTATATCAAGGGAGCCTCTTCAGTTAAGCTCATTCAGAACGTAACAAGCCCTGGTTGCCAACATGCCTTTATTATAGTACATAGCAATTAAGAGTCCAATTAGGATAATTTTAAACACTCTAGCAGTAGCCTTAATGGTTTCTTACTGCACTTAAATCATTCTGATAGAAAAAAAAATAAATTGAATTTCCCATAACTCTATGTAGGACCAACCAAAAGCTTTTATTAAGATTGCTGGCCTTCCTGAAGTTCTCAAGGTTATAGATGATATGTATAGTCACATACTATAATAGTTCCAAGTGAAAATGAGGATGAATATGATAATCACAACACATTTCACCATCATTAATGCAGCAAGTTTTGCTCACTGGGATTTAGTCTTTGTGCTCAGCGGGCTCAAAGGTAATGAATAACACCTTCATCGTTCCTCCGACCCTTGGAGAGAAAGAAAAGGCCAACACTGGAAAAAAAAAAATACTTAAGACCACTTCCAGTAAGAAGGGCTACATGCAACATGTCATGAACTGAACTCAAATTTCATCAGGTTAATGATCTATTGTAATTGTTAACACTATAGATCTATTTATTGTTTCATCTTATTGATGTACAGAAGCAATTTTTCCCTTGTGCTGCATAAGATGATTTTGGAGCTCACCTAAATATTCAATACCTTCAGTGCCAAAGCACTGAGAGGATACAGTGCAATTCCTTCATCTTTTTTTCAAAGAGGTGCAGCTTATTTAAGTTGATTATGCATTGAATAAAACATATATAGCAGTAAAGGTTATTATTATTCTAATCAGGAGCTATGGGCATTTTCATATTAATTTACCTGTCACTTTAGCCCAAGAAGACTTAAGTTAAAAAAGTTAATATACAAAATGGTGCTATAATCATGCCAAGATAACAGGCCACTAGATATATAACCATAGTTACAAAGTTTCACTCCTTTTCTTAGTATCAGTACTGTAATAAAAACTAACAGCATAAGCAAAAGAACGACATAGCAAAAGATGATATATTCAAAAAGTAACAGGTAACAAAAAAGAGGTATAATTGTATTTTGATCTGTTGCATCCAGATCCACACATGTCAGAGGGTATTTATTGAGGTCTTCCTTACTTATTCAGCAATAGAACAGCGGTTATTTGGGAGAATCATTACACAAATAAATATAAGCAAATGAAATGTGGCAGTGGGATCTTTAGTTAAAAAAAGAAATAAAACACACACTCGTACATGTAATTCCACCATTAGTGTCTGTAGTGTACGACCCAGTGCAAATGTACCAAACAAGCACTCTTAAACTATTATGGTCATTTACTGGTAATGATATGTAGAACAGCTGATACAATTGGCATCCGATACAAATTCCTATACGCTCCTACACCAATCAGCCATAACATTAAAACCAGTAACAGGTAACGTTAATAACATTGATTATAATGTTACAGTGGCACCTGTAAAAGAATGGGATAGATTAGGCAGTAAATGAACAGTCATTTCCTGAAGAGGAAAATGGAAGCACAGTATAAGGATCTAAATGATTTTGACAAGGACCAAATTATGATGGCTAGATGAGTGGATCAGAGCATCTCCAAAACAGCAGGTCTTGGGTGGTGTTCCCAGTATGAAATGGTCATTATCTACCAAATGTGATCCAAGGAAAGACAACTGATGAACCGGCGAAAGAATCATGGCCACCCAAGGCATATTGATACACATGGGGAGGGAAATCTAGCCATCTGGTCTGATCCCACAGAACAGCTACTGTAGCAGAAATTGGTGAAACAGGATGCTGGCCATGACAGGAATGTGTCAGAAAACACACTACTTGCTATGTATGGGACTGCTTGGCTGCAGACCCATCAGAGTGACCATGCTAAAAAGTACCTGAAATGGGTAAATGAATATCAGAACTGGACTGTGGAACAATGGAAGAAGGTGGCCTGGTCTGAAAAATTACATTTTCTTTTTGATCATATGCAAGCCAAAGGAGGCAGTGTAGTGCTCTGGGCAGTGTTCTACTGGGAAACCTTGGGTCCTGACATTCATGTGGTGTGGTGAAACATATTAAACCTGTAGGTAAGGTTTTTTAAAAAAAAAAAAAACAAACAAACAGCACAGCATGGGCTTCATGGGTGTGTGCTTGTGTGGCCCTGGATGTTTGGTGGGATGATTGGGGCTGACTGCACTTGCATGTGTCCATGATTGGTTCCAATCCCCTCATTGACTTTCTGCGGGTTATAATTGAGACATTGCACCCTTAGAGGTATATAGAAATACAAGCAATATAATGAAAAAGAATAAAAAAAGACTGTGAAAGGTACAATGAAGAAGGCAGAATCAGGGAGTTTGAACCAACGCAATGATAGGAACAAGGCAGCCAGTGGCCTCAGGGAGGAGCAAGTGATCAATGTTCCAGGGTCAGATGGCCCCCTACTGAGCACTAGAAGGAGTGGAGGAAGAAACAGGAGCATTCTTGGGAATCCAGTATGCATGAGGAAGATGGAGGATCTGGCTTGAATTGTCACAGTACACGCTGATGGAGCTCAAATTTTGCACGGAATAGTGATTTTATGACTGGTTTTAAATTTCACAGCAAGGCACCTGGTTTTATTAATTATTTATTGACTGCACAACACTTGTTGCACTTTTATTGTTTGGAATAAAAGCACTTGAGCACTTTGCACCACCTCTTGCTTATTTATGTGTTCTCATTTGCCCTGGCTCATCTTAGTTCATGGCTATTGGCATTTCCAGTGTTCAAATGTTGCCAGGGACTGTGGAGCCAACACAGACTATCACATGTGGATGCTACTTTGGTGCATACCACCTACCTAAAGATTGGTGCAGACCACATACACCCCTTTATAGAAGCCTATTCACCATGTGGCATGATTAATCTCCTTGCTGTTAACCTCAAGAGTGACCTGGGCTCAGAATTCTGTGTAAATTCCTGAGTCAGACTTGGGCTGATATGCAGTATAATGATCCTCTTTATAATGTTAAACCTGAATAACTCTCAGGAAGGACTTTGCTACTATGTAGTGTATGAAATAACTTCATTTATTTCTGTGCATTCTGCCACTTTATGGTAACCCTAAGGTAACTCTTAGAGACTTCAACTAAAACACATGATTGTGTAAATGAGAAGCTGTATAACCAATTTTCAAAGAAACTAAAACTGAAACATTACTTAAATCAAACAATAGTGATGACATCAGAGGTTGACATAGATATTGATGCATACAGTACTGTATATTCAAATTATCATGAGCTTCTTATTCTTTTGGCTGCTCCCGTTAGGGGTTGCCACAGCGGATCATCTTCTTCCATATCTTTCTGTCCTCTGCATCTTGTTCTGTTACACCCATCACCTGCATGTCCTCTCTCACCACATCCATAAACCGTCACTTAGGCCTTCCTCTTTTCCTCTTGCCTGGCAGCTCTATCCTTAGCATCCATCTCCCAATATACTCAGCATCTCTCCTCTGCACATGTCCAAACCAACGCAATCTCACCTCTCTGACTTTATCTCTTAACCGTCCAACTTGAGCTGGTCATCTATACCTGGTGAATTCAGTTGTCAGAAGCATGGCAAAAAGCCAAAATGATTGATCAAGTAGAAGATAAGAAAGAACCATACCTTCCTAAGCACTGATGACAATGCAGGAGAAATGTAAAAGTCACTAAGCCTTGCATTGTGGTAGCCTGCAGTAAAACAAGTGGTGTGTTGATTATGGGAACAGGCACTGACATTCTACCTTATCATTCTCAAGCAACAAAAAAGTCAATAAACAGGCTTTTACAATGGCCCATTTGCAACATTGGGCTGTGCGTTGATGACTTCTTCAATACATATCCCATTAAGGATGTGTACTAAATCTACATCAGTACATCAATGGACAATAGTCATACCATTCCTACTGTATTTATGTTGACGCTATGGTATTTACATTTTTCTTTTACATATAATAAAATTTTGTGTTGTTGAAAAAAATCAGTGCTTTTGATTCATTCTGGGGATAAACATAATGCTAATGAGGTTACCGGTGCTTCACAAAACTGTAATATTATTGTTTGTATTTAACAAAAGCAAATGCACCAACTGTGCAAGACTGCTCTCTAGCAATATCTATAACATGAATGGTATACTGTTGAGGACTATTTCCAATAAGCCTTGGTCAACTTTCACAGACAGCATTGCACATCAAACCCACTCACACACTGCAGAAACTTTCAGTTGTATACACTCTTCTGTAACAATTGACCACCTACAATATCCCAAACTCTTAAAGGGGAAATGCACAATTTGGAAAGGCACATGACTACATGATAGAAATCTCAAGCAATTCTGAAGTGTTGGGTGAAGAAATAGATCTTCAAGAATGGCAACAGACCAAGTTGAAAGAGCTCATCCTCAGATTGGGAAGAGAAGTTGAAAAACAATATACATTAAAACATGTCAGGAGAGAGTCTGAAGAGAATCTTGTTTTCAGAGCAAGGGGCTTTTCATGAATAATCTGTAACATTTTGGAACTCATGAATTTAATCATTTTAATGTGTGTGATAAATCTGACTGCAGAAGAAGATGCATTATATCCCATTTAAGGAGACTCTTGTGTAAAGCTGTATTGAAAAAAGGAAGTTTGAAAAAAACAGAACAAAACAGGCAGATATTGCTGATGATAATGGCAGTGAAGGGATTAATTTGTTTTTTTATTACATATTTTAGAAAAGTAATGAAAAACACTGCAATATTAAGAATCCTGAGATTATGAATAAAATAATTTTATTTGCTAATTAAGCTTAGTCTTTACATTAATCAATTTCATTCACTGATGCTCAGTTTTAGGTGTTCTCTCAGACATCTCTCCAGCTTCTGAAGAATTGTCTTCTCTATTTTCCCATTTTATGCCTTTAGTGTTTTTGATATGTTTGCTAGTTTTGGCTACCAACATATTTATTTCTGAACCTGCTTACTCAGTAGTGGTGTGTGGAGTGACAGAGAGTATCACTGCAGTATCAGATACAGATTTTTACAGCATTTTCAAAATATTATTAACATATTTTGTATCATTTTCAGTTAACCTATAAGGGAAAAGGAAACTGTAATAAAGAATGCACGTGGTGTAAGAAAGGCACAACATCTGTTTTTGCCATTCTATTTATATTAGTATATAGAATGCCTCTTTGGCCTCATTTTGACCACATTAAAGGAGACAGGACAAGTGATCACCATCATTATCATTAATAGCCCTCACTTCACAGACACTGATTTTATTCTTTCAACACAGCAAAATCACCAGTGTTAAATGAACTCTTATAGCATATATATAAAATAATGGAACATTATATACACTTAAAGTGTAAATTTAACATTGGAAATGTTGCCATAAAGCTGGACATTATTAAAAGCATCTAATAAAAAATGGACATAAGAATATTTTTTGAAAAATGCTGATGAGGTTTCCACCCAGATCTTGAAGTGACTGAACTGGTAAATAGCCCACTTCAACCATCTGATTCCTAGCCCTGGTAAACCTCTGGGAAACGTTTAATTTCCCTGTGCATAGGTTGCTGATTCATTGCTTTTGAAACCATAGCAGGATTATAAAGACTAGTTGTGCACTGGCACAGACCTTTCCATAAGAACAGATTTCAATATGTGTGAATTGTTAAAGGGAATTAAAACCTCCCTGAGGTAGAATGATATATTCAACAGGGATCTGTTTTTAGACATTTATTTTTCATGTTCCCTTTTAGTGATATTGCCTGTAGATGCAATGTAAACGTTCACAGCTGTAAAAATCTGTGAAAGCCAGCTAATAAATGCATTAAACCGTGCATCATGGGGGTTGCTAAATTTTCCTGATTTTTTCATCTATATTTTTTTCTATATTTTGATACATCAATCCCTTGAATATAAATATAAACAAAATCTCACTTTTCTCACTTCTAAAACATCTATAAGCTTTAATCTAATTTCTCAAAAGTAAATGAAATGTAAAGACATGTTTTTTCATACTTAACTGCGATATATGTGGGGCGTTACCAGTTGACACATATTTTACATAATTTTAAATTTAAAATGCAATAATAAGATTTTCATTCTGTAAAAATGTAATAAAAATAAATAGAAATCTTTTCATGATGTTTAATCATTAGACTAAACATACATTTTATGAGCTTTCTTTAACCAAGAAGAGCAATCAGCACTTCATGATGAGCTCTTAGTTTCAAGGGTTGCCCTGTAGACATATCCACATGTTGTTAGACTACAGGTCTCTAAGAACACTATTTACATTTGATCAGATCAACAATTAAGCACAAAAATTTAACTATATCTGGGTATTCAATGTATTGTTAATTAAATTTGGCAATCTCCTTCTTCTTCTTCATCTTTTTGCACTTCTATGTGGGGTTGATGTACTTGATCAACATTCATCATACAGCTCAGTCCTGCACCTCCTCCCCAGTCAGACCCTTTTGCATCATATCTTTTACTTTATCCATCCACCTCCACTTTGGCCTTCCTCATTTTCTCTTCCCCTGGACTTTCATTCCCATCACCCTTTTATTCACATATTCCTTGGCTCTCTTCATCACATGTCCATACCACTTCAATCTACTTTCCAGTCCTTTATTAGATATTGCTTCCACTTTTGTTGTACCTCTGATTGTCTCATTTCATATTCTGTGCTTTTATGTAACTCCATACTGTACATCCATGTCAACATTCTCTTTTTTTGCCACACCTAACTTTTTCTCCCATGCTCCCTTTACTGCACTCCTTTTACTGCCCATAATTCACCTCCATACATTATTGCTGGCTTTACCACTTAAAAACGGAACCTTTAACCTTCACCCTAATTCTTTAATCACACAATACTCCTGATACCTTCATCCAATTGTTTCATTCACACTACCCTCTATGGGTTATCTCATTATCTAAATTTCCATCTTGGGCTACCACTCTGTTTCAATGTATCCACTCTTTGCAATAGCAGGCTGACTTCTGAATCCTGATCATCATTAGACCTCATATATTCTGTCTGCTTCTTCCTATTTATCATCCAAAGCCCTTCTCCATTCTTCCTCTGTATTTCCTTTTTTCTGTTCTTACACAACACAATGTCATCAGTAAAAAGCATACACTGGGGGATTAGTCTTTTATCCTATGACTCAACACATCCATAATCAGATCAAAGAGGTAAGGACTTAAAGAAGATCCCTGGTACAGACCTACTCTAACTGGGAGCTTTATCCCAATAAAGCTTTGAACCCAAGTCCTCTTGGAATCAATCTAATTAAATTAAATTAAGTGGCTCTTTAAAAATGAAAAGGTGAGAAAGAAGTAAAGGTTTGGAAATTTATAAAATCAATTAAAAATAAAATGATTTTACACATGACAATGTTCAAAGTAAAACTGCAAAATAAAAGTGATTTGCATAAAAACTGGAAGTTAACAGCTAAGTAGACAGTTACTATCATGGATGGTCTTCCCTCATTCTTCCTCATGCCTGCCTATAGATTTTGGCTCACTGGGCTTGTTGCTATGCAGCATTTATTGTGCGGCAGTTGCTTGATGGAGAGGCAGAGAACATATTTGCAAGGACTAGGAAGGTCTCCCTTTGTATGTTTTAGTGGTGCTAAGATTTTCACTTTTTTTTTTTTTTTTCACTCTGGCATGAATGCCTGAGATTACAGACAACAAACTTCCTAGATGCCAAAGTCCAACCCAGGATAGAATTCACCACAGGGTATGTGAGACATGTGCTTACAAGCAGCTGAGGCTGACAGACAGGCATCTGGGAGCCCATCATTTTTATTTTTGTCAGTGGTGGGCAGGGTAAGTGCACCTGTCTCACAAAACTCAACTTTTTAAATTTAATCACCACACCCTACTGCTTCACTGTAACACTCTTCATCCCATACATACCACAACTGGTGTTGCATCACTCTGCTTCCTCTGAATGATCTGAATACTTTTGGTGCTAGAAATGAACACAGGGAAACTAGTGATCATAACTAGGTCAGTGCTTTTCAGTGTATGAACTACTATTTTTAAAATCATTCATGTATTTATGTGTTCTAGTGGATGACAAACTTTAAATTTATTTAAGAGAGCAGCTTCTTGCAAAGTGATCAAGTTTGCATGATTTGCACAGCTTGATTACAGTCATTATGAATGCTTTAACATTGCTTATAAACAACTGCACCAACCAGGAAATTGAAATGACAAAATAAAACCCTTTTCCTGACATACTGTCACTGTGACATATAAATTACTGAGCCATAGCTTTTTCATTATTATTTATTTTATTGCAATATACCCATGACAGCAGTAATGACTGCTTTCAACACAAACTTGCAGTGCATGGAAACCTAGCAGTTAGCATTGTAAAGCATACAGCATTTTAAACTTCTCTTTTGGAAGTTAAAGGTGGAGTAACGTATGAGGTCTACATTCAAATCATCTCATTTAGTAGGCTATACTTTCACTCTTTTATTTACAGTATCATTAGTGCTTCATGCCCCAGAAAAATAATGTAATATTATTAGGGGTTCCTAGAAACCTTTTCCCCAATCCCTTTTACAGAGGCTTAAAATAATCACACTAGTTATGTCCTTGTACAGACATGAGCTGGTTTACAGCTAACCAATTTGAGGCTACCAGCCATAGAATGATGCATACTCTTCATAGAAGCAATGAGAGAAGCTGTGGTGGAGCTACAGAGGTAGCAGTTTCACAGCTATCTTCCTTCCTGTACTTATACTGCAACACACAAACAAACTATATATATATATGTTACCGGCCAAAAGCGGGAAGTGTCCGGCCAAATCTGGAAATGGCCAATGTCACTGTAAATTGACATGGCATGGGGTGATCGGCCAAAGTCGGAAGAAAAAAGGCACGAGCAGCGATTTGCTGCGCACTTAGTAGTGCAATTGCATGGAGTGTAGCCTTGGCGGATCTTGTTCAGAAAGCAGACGCCACTTGGTTGTTTCACAATAATTAAGATTAGGTATATAAGTAGGTTGCACATTTCTGTTATCATTTTAGCCCTAAAATAGTGACTTAACAGCAGGGACCTATGTTTTTGACCTTAAGGTTACTGTTTGGGCGAGGGGAATGCCGTCTTAAGTGGCGTCCACTTTCTAAACAAGGCCCACCTTGAGCAGATTCTCGAGCAGAATGGAAAACTCACTTCTGAATCTGCATCTGAAATTTTTAAGCATCTTTGCACCTTGAGAGCACAGTCTTACATCAGTGCATCGAATTTTGGCCAGGGACTTCTCGCCACTTTGTGAAATGGCCGACCAAAGGAGCAAATACACTGGTCATTTCTAGACTTTGGCCACATCTCTTGGCCAAAATGCAAAATGGCCGGTCGATTTGGGTTTTGACCATAACATATATATATATATATATAATACTAGCCAACCCACGGTGTAGCATACGCCGCATAATCAGGCCACTTTTTTAATGATTTTTAAGCACAGAGGAAAAAATAAACATTTGAAAAATCCGTAATTTAATAAACCACCAAGAAAAGTAACATTGCAACAATGCACGCTACGAACCAACATGCAATTGTCCGTGACTGAAAACCAGAGGAGCGCCGTCACACTTTCTCCTTCCAAAGCGAAGGACGGGGTTGAACGGCACTCGTTCAGTACGCACTGCCCAATTATGGGCCCGCCCCCAACTCCCTACCTGAGTCGCTTTCGTCTGTGTACAGTCCACACGCACCTGTGAGTCACGTTGATTGTTAATTTTCCAAACACCGCCTCAGTCGGTTTCCACATTGATTTTTCATTGTTCTTTGCGGTTCCGGCTGCTTTTTTTTTTATATATAATCCACCAAGTCACCCGACCATGGGGGGCTTTACAAAGGGCAGGGACATAATCAGTGCGAGCGAATGACCCGCACGTACTGGGAATTTCTTGTTCGTGGGGAACAATTGGAAGCCACGGTCTCCATCATGAATGGGGTTCAACGGCCTCCCCGCGCCGGGTAGACACACGTTGATCCATTCAGTGTAGCGTGCGTGCAGTACCGGACATACAGTACAAGTGTATCACAGACCTGTTAATGCTCAATCTCACATGGCTGAAAGCCACTTTTCCCTCTAAGAATTTGGACGCCGACCGCTGTTGGGTCGTGTAACTATTTAGCAGGCGGGAGTCTCGTTCGTTTTCAGAAATAACCAGCCAAATCGCTCCACCAACTAAGAACTGCCATGCACCACCACCCACAGAATCGAGAAAGAGCTATCAATCTGTCAATCCTGTCCGTGTCCGGGCCAGGTGAGGTTTCCTGTGTTGAGTCAAATGAAGCAAAAGTCTCCACACCTGGTGGTGCCCTTCCGTCAATTCCTTTAAGTTTCAGCTTTGTAACCATACTCCCCCCTGAACCCAAAGACTTTGTTACCGGTTGCTGCCCGGCGGGTCATGGGAATGACGCCGCCGGATCGCCTGTTGCGGGGCCTGCATTGGTGAAGCAGGTGAGACAGTAATGAAACACATAGGAGGCACATAGCTTATTGGTTTTTAAAAGACTGCTTCCTTCATTGGGTTTTAACCAATGCACGGAACGAACCAACACACAGCTGTCCGTGCGGCGCCCAGGGTGGAACGTGAGGAGAGGAGAGGGACATCCACTCCGTTCCCTCCGTCATGCTAGTCTGCTGATTTCTCGTTCAGTATACACTGCCTGCTCATGTGCCCACCTCCAACTCGTCACTCGAGTCGTTGTCGTCTTTGTACAGTCCAGATGCACCTGTGACTCACGTAGACTTTTCATTGCTCTGTGCGGTTTTGGCTGCCTTTCTATATATAATCCACCAAGACACCCGACCACGGTGGGAGGGGGGTGTGTACAAAGTGCAGGAGTATCTAAGAAGACGCATGTTTGTCACGGATGCGAATTGCTGTATGTAGCATGTAAAACAGTTTGCTATAGTGCACGCGGTCGTGCGTCATAACCGAAAACTTGTTTTTTAAAGACTGCTCACTTCATTGTGTTTTAACCTCAGTTGTAAAGGAACGTTTTAAGGATCCCATGGGATACCCCTCGCAAACAGTTTTATACGCCGCATATGGCGATTCACCTCCGCGAGAAACATGCCTCTATTACCAGTCAATGTGGGTCGGAGCTGTATGTGACCTCTACGACAGACGAATATAAATGACGCCGGTTTTTCTGTGTCGTCGCGTCCGAGTTCGTGGGCGTGGCTCTGTGAGTTGTCGTCGTATCCAATGGTCTTGGAGTTGGTGGGCATGGCTCCTTCCTGCGTGCGCCATAGGTGTCTCACTTGTCGGCGCTTAGTGAATCCACGCCCTTCCGTGCTTTCTATGGTTGTCTTGCCTTAGTGAATTATATATATAGATATATATATATATATATATATATATATATACTGTATATATACACCGTATATATATATATATATATATATATGTACTGCTCAAAAAATTAAAGGAACACTTTTCAATCAGAGTATAGCATCAAGACAATGAAACTTCTGGGATATTGATTTTGTCAGTTAAGTAGCAGAGAGGTTTGTTAATCAGTTCCAGCTGCTTTGGTGTTAATGAAATTAACAACAGGTGCACTAGAGGGGCAACAATGAGACGACCCCCAAAACACGAATAGTTTAACAGGTGGAGGCCACTGACATTTTTCTGACTAGGCTATGGTCATGAGGCGATACCTGGACCCTACAGAGTTTGTACAGGTAGTCTAGCTTCATGGTGGTTTGCTATGTCTTCCAGCACAGTTTCAAGGCTTGCATACAAGCACATGGGGGGCCATACAAACTACTGAGTAAGATTTTGAGTTGCTGCAATGAAATTTCAGCAAGATGCAGTAGCCTGGTGCATTATTTTTTCACTTTGATTTTCGGGGTGTCTTTGAATTCAGCCATCTGTAGGTTGATCATTTTCATTTACATCAAACGATGTGGCATCCTTTGATTTCTAACACATTACCCAGTCCATATCAGTATAGATATACTTTGTATATATATATATATATATATATATATATATATATATATATATATATATATATATATGAATGATGTATAACATACATACATCATTGCACTCCCAGAGTTCCAGCCTTCAGGAAACTGATTTTCCATGCCACATAGCATTTTTTTGAAGTCACATTTGAAACCGTTGCCATGCCTTTTTCGTTTCCAATTTGTGCAGTTGGTTTTCACTTTTTTACTTCATCAAGAAGATAGAAACCCCTTGTACATAGTAATGTCTTTTATTACAATTATTATTTATATTATTATAATTGATAATATTATTAGTAGTTGTACAAGTAGCAATAGTATTATTATTATTATTTCACAGGATCTCATATGTTTTCTGAGTCTTTGTGTGCCCTTTTTTTTTGACTCATGGCTGCTCCATGTGACTAACTCTTACACATTCAGCCCACACCACCTTTCCCAACACGGACCTTAGCTTGACCAGTTTGTGTTAATCTGTGCTGGCAGTTGAAATATTCATACTGGTGACTGACACCAGATCTGCAGAACCTCAATTGCAATGACTTGTAAACTTTGTGACTAACATTATTCTAAAAGACGCATCACTGTATTTACAGTATATCTAATGTAATGTTCATTTTATTTAATTACAGTTGTGATCAATCCTTCATTTTAAACTGATTCAGTTCTGGTAAATTTTGAAGCATTTTTGCTATTTTTATTTTATTGCTCTGTTGGTGCAGTCACTGCAGAGTGATTTTAATTGGTTGTGTTGCTATAGATGCTGTTATTTTGTAGTTTTATATTTGCTTATTTTTTACAGTGCCACATCCATGCTGTTTATAACAGTAGCAATAGACGAGTATACCACAGTGGTCTATTGCTGACCATGTCGTTGGCTGTTGTTCAAATGCATAATGTAATCAGCCTATGTCAGAAGGTCATATCTCACTTTGCACTTTGATTGTAGATAAATTTCTAAAATTCAAGAAAACAAATAATAGCAATATTAGTTTGAAGTGTTTAGATATTGTGCACCACTGCTTTTAACTGGTTCTGGTATTTATTTCTGATTTTGAAGATTATGCCTGATGCTCTATATGTTTAATCAATTGTCTAGTTTTTTTAACAGGCTTTGCCTATTGAATCTTCTATCTTTTACCACCTAAAAATGTCCAGGAGCACCAAGAACAACAGTATCATGTCATGGAAGCTACAAGGTCATATTTATTTCTCAGTGAAATTCAAATTATGTGATTTCACATTGTCAAAACCATTGCTAGGATCTTCTGAGCCAATAAGTAAAGGGCACAGTAAAGATTTATAATTTAAATAAACTTGTCCCTACATGCACATTTTTAATTTTCTTTTTGCTTTAACTTTCCAATTACATATTTGGTGCAATAATGACTAATAATCATAATATATGGCTTTTTCACTGCTGAGAAAACAATCACCCTGCCTCATTTCTGAAAGCTCAGCCTAAGAAACAGTTCAGGTCAGAATTGAAACTAAAATAACCATTTTTGACATATGACTTTCTAACAGGTAACTACTCAAAACAAATATGTTTTCAAATCATATATGGTTAAAAAATATGGTTTTAAATCATTTTACATCAATTAGAGTAGGCATTAGACAAGTGGCTAATCATAACTGTTATTAGGGTAAGAAATGATGGGATTTAATCTCAAAAGGTTAGTCATATAAGGAAATGTATTTTGTTTATGTATTTACATTGGTTTGTAGAGTTTATACAATCACTATTTACATGTGTACGATTACATTGAAATTCTTACATGTGATAATTACATGAAAAGCAGCACATGCTTAGTGAGTATAACAGCCTTATCTCAAAATGAAAAAGCACTGAATCATCCCAGAATAGAAGGCTAAAGATAGTTAAGTGGTATGTCTGTACACCTTAGTGTTAAGTGTACTGTACTTCTACGAAGGAAAAACTAGCAGCAAGAACTGAAAAGCATCAGAAGAGGAGACATTCTCATTAAGCAAGCCAAGATCAAAACCAGAAATTCAATCATCTTTCAACAAATTCCAAACATGAATCAAAAATCATTTCATCAATATCAAAAAAGTCAAAAAGACATGCTTGAAATTCATTAACCAGAAAAAGCAAAGAAAACTTTTTAATTTGGAAGTCTAAAGTGTTCAGAGTTACTCGCAAACTCTGTCGAAAAAAGGACATTGTTTTATCCTGTCACTCTAATGACGTCATGCACTGTGCAGTTTCAGGTTTGTGTCCAGATAAACATCAACAAAATGGTGGTGGAGGTAAGAAAACTGCATAATTTTAATAATTAATCATGTTCTTATTTTCTGCAATGAGTTGTGTTTTCTTAGTTACAAGGTGATTGCTAGGCAAAACAACTGGAAGTGTGTGACATGTGATATCATTATTGCAACGGCATAAAGGTCAGAATCATGAACTTTCTGGTTGTCCAACTTTCTGAATTCAACCTAAAGAAACATCATAACATGTCTGAATTATTTTGTGTGCTAATAGTCTTCTTATTGCCAACCTTTTCTGTCCCTGACCTCAATGTACATCTTTTGTTTTGGCTTCAGTATAGTGTTCTGCTCTCACTTGACCTTGCTTAGTTCCTATACTTTGATCACCTTGGATGATTAACTGTCTCTCTGTCTGGTTTTGACTGTGGATGGTGCCCTTCCTGTGATCTCTCTACTGATTCCGTGTACAATTCAAACTGCAGTAACCTAGTACAGTCAGCACACTTGTCCTGTCTTTTGATTGGATCTTTTGGTCAAGTCTTTTAGTTTTGGCTGATTATTTAAATTCCTGATTTTACCCACTGTTGTCATTAAAAAACCCTGTTCCTGGTTTTGTTCATTTTTGGGTTTGCCTTAGGAAAGGAGATTTTGCCCCTGTTATTCCTATCTTTGCTTTTTTTTCCACTCTTTCTGCATGTTTTAAATAAAAAAAAAATATTAAAGAAACTGCCTTGTTTTGGGGCCAGTTTTCTCACTTTTCTCCCCTCCATTTGTGCACATTTTCAAAAGCCTTTGCCCCATTTGTAGGCCTGTGAAGACTGCAAGTCTGCATTTTGAATTTGGTTTTTTTAACCAGGGCTGTAATTATGAGAACGCTAAAGCACATGTGGACTAAGCCCCAGACACAGACAGGCAGACATGTTGTAAAACACCACCCCACGTTTATTTACACAATATTTACAAAAGTCAAGTGCACACAAACCCCGAGACTTCCCCAAAAGTCCAGGCCTCTCACACTACTGTGCCTCTTCTTCAGGCCACCTCCACTCCACTTCTCCTGCTTTGTCCACTCCTCACCCGACTCCAGCCTTGAATGAAGGGAGGCGGCCCCTTTTATCCCCACCCGGATGTGCTCCAGGTGTCGCCCCGGGTGTGGGGGAAGTGCTGAGGTCCAGGGCTCCAAAGGCACGGGGGCACCCCCTGGCAGTGACCACGGCCCCTACAGGGTTGAGCTTCCAAGCTCCCTACCCGTGGTCCCCAAAGCAACCAGGGCGGTCTCCCCCACATGGTCTAGGGAAGACGCAAGCCCTCCTCCGGTCCTCCTGGGCATCCCGACCGGGTCACCTCCCCAGCCGTCTCTGACACACAGCTAGAGAAATTGATTCAAATCAAATACCTTATGGTTGGGGGAGTGGGGTGATGGTTTGGGAAAAGCAATCATAAATTGAAATAGGGCATGGTGTGTTTGTGGGATAAGGTTTGAAACAAAAAACTTTCTTTGCCTTCAGACTCATAAAGTGCAAATCTCATGCTTTTATCACCATTGGGCAGTTGCATTTCAAATGTCACCAACATCAAGGAAAGCATGGAGTTCTTGTCCTTGTGTCAGAACAGAAGACTGCAGGGATGAAAACAACACCTCATTTAATTCACTCAGATCTATTATACTGTATATATACTTGGGGGCTCCACCCCATGCTTGTTTCGCTCGTCCACCCCTGGGTTTGGTTAATCAGATATACAATTTAAAGAGATTGTTATTTTCATGGGAATTGTTACATACAGTATATATATATATATATATATATATATATATATATATATATATATATATATATATATATATATATATACTGTATATTGTCAATCAGTTTCATTGATGAAAAATAACTTGGTAGCATACAAAAACCTTCTTGACCATATAATGTAAGGTATTGTAAAATAAATTCATTATATTTATAAAGGCGACTTTTACAGGAAGACCTAAGGCTGCTCAGGCTATGCTGTTGGTGTCTGGATTACAACCTCTTTATAAACATAAAAGGTTCACTATTTTCCTTTGCTTTTCCTCATTATATTTTCTCCCAACTGTTTGTTTTGCCTTAGGATAAACTATCTAACTATCTAAGTCAACCTTTTTCTGTGTCAACCTTGCATTAGAGCCTACAACCATAATGCAGTAGTTCTAACTCTTTCAGTCCGGGCATCCTTTTAAATGTAAATTTTGCATATTTCTGATGTAAATCCACCATAAATGTTTTGCCTTTCTTCTAAAAAGGTAGATCAAAGTGGAAAAAATGTCAGTTATATCAAATTTAGCAGAGTGCCTGTAAAGACTTCACATTTTTTAATTCTGAATTAACCGTCAGAATCACATGGCTCTTCTGACAAGTACAGTTCTGCCGAGTAGTATTTATTTCTGTACATATGTCTCTTGAAAACCTTGAAGTACAGCTTTTCCATGATTCATTTTTTCATGAGACCTTTTTTCTGTGGACACACTCAAACTTACATATAGTCAGTATATTGTAAATCCAATGCTTTAAGACTCAATGGTTCTCAGAATATGTAGAGTAATTTATGGGATTAATGGAGGCTTTATTGTTTCTTTCCTGACAGACTTCACCTGTGGATCCTCATTTTTTGTATCACTGGAAAAACTCCTCACGTGTGCAGAATGTGCTGAGCCCTTTTATACAGTCCTGCATGTTTGACGGTGTATTTTTTTATTACATATTCTCACCATCTCTGCCATTTGCGACTGCTACAGGGTACATCAATAAAGAATGCCGATTGCTTGCCTGTTTCTCTCTCTATCACACTTTACAATGCAGTGTTACTTACAGCCTTGAACTGAGCAACATGACTTGATGTTGGCATCTCACACATTGTTGTAAGCTTTGTTGACTTACTCTCATTAAAGAGATAATGAGAGCAGAAGTATGCTGGTCTGCTTTTACTTCAATATCAAACTATAATGAAATCAAAATGTAAAATTTTAAACAGCCCGTAGAACCTTTACAAAATAGCTGCATGAAATATTCACAAATTGAAATAGAAGTATGCTTTTCACACAAACAAAATAATTTTAGATAGGAAACAAAAGCAAAAATAAATTTAATGCTCTTGTATAATCTACTCTTTTAAACCCCCTAAGATATATTAATGTAGAAAGGTATATGATGCAAGGTATCAATGGAAGATAGCATCGTCCATTTTGAAACTTTAAATAAAAAAAAGAACAAATTCTTATTTACAAGTGAATCTTTGCTTTCTAACTCTGCCTTATTCTCAACTATAACAGTCTTTGCTCTTCTACTGTTTTCTATTATTTTATTGTACTTTGAGCACAAATGATAAAATGATAATATTTCTAAATGCTTAATTAGTGTTTTGGAAGTAGTATGAAACGTAAAGTGTGTATTTAATAAAGGTAATTTAAATCAGCTGAGGGCAGCAATGTTTGAACAGAGAGAATATATGCAATCTTTGAAAGAGCTAAAAAAGAAAGTTGTCACCCTTTACAAATTAATTAGGTAAAGTACATATTCATTAAAGGAAAATAAAACCATTTGGTGTAGAAATATAGTTAATGCAATGAGTAAAGTATCTGAGTTGATTACGGGGGGTTTCCTGTGGCAGGGGCACCCATCAGACATGCTATATTGTATTACAGCAACAAGGTGACAGCATAAAAACAGAGCAAGATCAAGCTGCTCAACGGCGAACGCAGGTAGCTGGAGATATGCAATGAGTTTCCACTAATTGCAAAAATATAACACCACGCAGCATATGTCATACCACACATGGACAATCATCTCTGTATAGCTCAGTATGTATATGTCATAGCTCCATTTTGTTGAAAATGTTTGTTGCAAGCACTCAGTCTTGACTATTATAAACTGAATAATTTTAAATTACACAGCTTTGTTAACAAATAATCTTTCTTTTCCTTAAGATTTTTTTCTGATTTTAATTCAGTTCAGGCAGATCCGTGCTGAGCTTTATTGTGAGCACAAACAATCAGGAGATGACTAAGAAAAGAGAAATCATGGTCAAAAAAACAACAAAGGGTCAGAATACTGGAGAGGCCAAAATGAGAAAAGATTAAGTAGAAACAAAGGACAAAACAAAAATCCAAGACACATTTAGAAGAGGTTGGTAACCGGTGCCGGCTGGTGAAAAAAATGTGGATGGGAACGTAGTTTTCTGAGGGACAAATGGAAGCAGCACTTATCTGTTATGTAGTGCCTTTTCTATCCATCAGTTATTTTGTGCTTTTATTATCTATTAATTATTTGGTATCTTTTTTATTGATTATTTTTGTACCTGGTGACTTTCCTGCACTTTAGTTCATTGGAGGAATATGCATTCTATCCTTCCAGGCCACACTATGGTTTCTCACCCTTAGTGACCCTGCTACTAGCACTGGCAGAACACGCAATTCATTTATAAGACCTAACACCCTTGATGGTGTCCTTCCATGCTTTGACCAAGATGGCTTATGTATTCCCATAAGCAACATAATCTCCATTCTTTCATATAACTTGGCTGGGATTTACATCTTCCCTGTGCCAGCTTTTCCTGCCTACAATTGCCTGTCTTACCAGGCCACTCATAACAGTCTGAGTGTACTATCTATCTATCTATCTATCTATCTATCTATCTATCTATCTATCTATCTATCTATCTATCTATCTATCTATCTGATCATCTTGGCCTGTCCTACAGGACAAATCCATGCTAAAATGTATTTATATCCTTTCCTCCATGCTGCCCAGTCTAATTCGAGTGTCCCTATTTCTACAGTGCTCCAAACACAGAAATGAAACAAATACAAATTGAAAACAATTGTCAATGGATGTGACATGCGCTGACACCAGGCATGTTGTGCAAAAGAACTAATTTATTATTTATTTCATATTACCTACTTAATTCCTGGGGGTAACCACAAAAATAAATCCTAATGGTACAGATAGTGGGGAAAATGCTCTGAAAATAAAGAAAAGTCATGAGTGACTGTTAAAAATAAGGTCCAAAGATAGATGTCCTTTATTGTAGCAGTCTGGTGGAGCCTCACCATGTGAACAGCTAGGTTCTCTATGGCAAGACATATTAATCTATTCAGAAAAATTCCTTTTATCAGTTTCATTTACATAACACATTTAAATATATTTTCTGTGGTGGGCTGGCGCCCTGCCTGGGGTTTGTTCCCTGCCTTGCGCCCTCTGTTGGCTGGGATTGGCTCCAGCAGACCCCCGTGACCCTGTAGTTAGGATATAGCGGGTTGGATAATGGACGGATTTAAATATATTTTAATTTACACCAATCAGAGATCAGGTAAACGGTATGATATTCCAAACAACCTTATGTCATTAAGTATTATTTAATTAAAGATTCCAAACAGTTAAAAATTTACAAGTCTTCAGTAAATATCTGGTTTATAAAAAAAGACTTCTTATATGTAAATTATTAACAGAGAACAAAAATAATAGATAAAATGGTATATGATCTCACCTCTAACTTGATGGACTGGAATAAAATGGAATAGTTTAATAGGCAGGCAGTTTCAGTTGCTTTACAAATTCATACAGTAAGTTTTTTTCTCACAGGACCTACTTGGAAATAAAGCTAACTAACACTATGATTTTCAAAAGTTTTATATATCCACAGAGAGATCGTGTTTAATGCTGGCATATTTATATTGTAGCTTCTATGATGTCTACAATTGACAATTTCTGTTACGTGACCTTTAAAACCAAGTCATTTCAATAAAGAAATGTACATGAAAATTAACTTTTAAATTACAAAGCAAAAGCAAAAATAATAACTGAAATAGAACCTCAGGAGTGAAACCCACAAAATATAGAAAAAAATACCTCAAACCAATGTTAATATTACAGTCACAAAGACATGGCGGTATAACTTAACTGTATCTTAAGTTAATACCTTTATTTATACTTTACAAATTCACTTCATCTAGGTCAGGCTAGCAACAAAATGAAGGTCATCCCAATAGCATAGAGTGCAAAGCATGAATTTGCCCTGGTCATGGCACCAGTATATTAGAGCATATGTTTATGAACACACTCACAGTCACTGAGTTATGCACACATTTTTTAGGTGTGAGAAGAAGAAAATAGAGAAAAACCTATGCAGACATGGGGGAGAATGTACAAAATCCACAGCATCTGAGACATGATTCAATTCGTACGCTCATGGTACCCTATATCTTCACTATACACCATAAATATATGGAAGCCAAAATCTGACAAAAAATCATAGGCCATCCTCCTTATTTTACCTAACTTAGCTAACAAGGTCACTTTTAACCACAGTGAATGTTAATCCCACAAGCATTTATCTGCTTTCACAGACATATTCTCTCAATGCAGTCATCTTCTTAATGTCAGGTTCTATAGCAAACTGACAATGTTTTATACAATATATTTGTATGAAAATGTGCTATAGAAATATTGTTGTTGTTTGTACATTTTCTGTTATTTGTAATACAGGGTGAGTCAAAATTATGTTAACACTAATGGATTATTTTTATCTCAACCACACCTTTCCAGGTCGATGCATAAGTTGTGGTGGACCATTGCCATGGCCTCCACACTCCCCTGGTTTGTCACCCTGTGATTTCTGGTTATGAGGTAAGGTGAAGGAGCGTTTGTATAGCAGGAAAGTTTGTGATATCAATGACCTGAAGGACAGAATGCAAACTGTGGTATCATCTATTCCCCGCAAAATGTTTGTCCGGGCTTTAAATGGTACTGTTGCTCGTTGGTTTTTGTGTGTTGAACATGATGGCGAACAGGTTGAGACATTCCTATAAATCATATTGCACATATGAAGTATGTTTTGTGAATAAATTGTTTCCGCCATTCAAATGTTAACATAATTCTGACTCACCCTGTATTTTTGGTTTGTTTGCTACAGATATCCCAAATTGGCTAAATGCATTGTGGTCAAGTGGTACCATAAGTATGAACTTGTGACAGATAGAGCATGGACATGTGGTCTTGGTAGTTATTATATAACACCACAAGAAGCAGAACTAGAAGCATGTTCATATTGTTGTTTTGTAAAAATTGATATTTTTACCTGCCTTCTAATCCTGATACAAACAACCTGTTTTGTTTGACAAGGTACAAAACCAGATAGGAAATGAAGGCAAAGAGGGAAAGGGAATCATAAGAAATGAAAGAGAAGTGCAAAACCAGGATCAAGGCAAGACTCAAAACAAGACACAATAATGATCATTTCACCAAAACCTAAAGTTAAAAAAATAAGCAAAGATTTCTGCTAACTTAAACACTTGAGAGTTACTTACTACATGTGAAGATTTGTTTTTAAATATCCACAAAAATGGACACTGATCGTAGCACATCACAATTTCCAAAGATTATGGGTTGCAAGCGATAAACAGTTGTTATCAACAATATGCTCAAAACAGCAGTGCCCATAAAACTAAATGGCAAAGAGCATAAAAAAAAGACAAAAGTTCAAAAATAAAACTAAGGAGACTTTTATACTTATCAAAACTAGCACCTATTGCAACCCTTTTCAGGACTAAGTGGGTTAGAAAATTACATGATATAACAAAAGTCATAATAAACAGAGTCTGGCAGGCCTATTCTCTCCTTTTCTATAAGCTCCACTTTCATTGAAAGGCATAGAAAAAAATATCTATTTCAGTCTAATGAAAGGTGTATACAAGAGAGAGATATTTTTATGCGCACATTTCCCCACACATATTACATGGCATAAAACAGCCTGACATCTTTTTGATCATACTGCTAACTCTTTAACTCCATGCCAGCCTGGCAGCTTTAAGCCTGACTGTTTCTATAACTTTTTGTGTCCCTTATTTTAGGTCTAATTTACTCCGGTGTGACACTATGGGTACTATTGGGAACCACAATGAATGCTCTTCCTTTCATGTCTTTGGTGTCTGAAAATGAAGTGACAAGTCCTATTGTGAAGAAAAGCTTCACTAGTTGACTTTTTAAAAAGTTTTCTGTTTCTTCAGGGTTAATAGACACAGGTATATGAGAGATGAAAGCAGGAACCTTTTCTTTGTCTTGAACTTACCAGAAATGTTTTGAGTTTTTTTTTTCCCCTGGGTTTATATGGAAAGCTATATATGAAAGCCAAAAGTTTGGACACACCTCCTCATTCAATGTGTTTTCTTTATTTTCATGACCATTTACAGCACTCCATCACTCTCCTTCTTGGTCAAATAGCCCTTACACAGCCTGGAGGTGTGTTTGGGGTCATTGTCCTGTTGAAAAATAAATGATCGTCCAACTAACCTGACTTCTGCACAACACAACTGCTGGTCCCAACCCCATTGATAAAGCAAGAAATTCAACTAAATAACCCTGATAAGGCACACCTGTGAAGTGAAAACCATTTCAGGTGACTACCTGTTGAAGCTCATTGAGAGAATGCCAAGAGTGTGCAAAGCAGTAATCAGAGCAAAGGGTGGCTATTTTGAAGAAACTAGAATATAAAACATGTTTTCAGTTATTTCACCTTTTTTTGTTAAGTACATAACTCCACATGTGTTCATCTACCAATGTAAATGGTCATGAAAATAAAGAAAACACATTGAATGAGGAGGTGTGTCCAAACTTTTGGCCTGTACTGTGTATATATATATATATATATATATATATATATATATATATATATATATATATATATATATATATGTGTGTGTGTGTAGATATGTATATATATGTATATATGTATATGTATGTATATATATATGTATATATGTATATGTATGTATATATATGTATATATATATGTGTGTGTATATATATGTTGTCACAAAAACAAGACATAGACAGATAAAGGTTTGGGGCAGCCACCCGTATAATATGGTATCCTGGCTGCAAAGTCGTCTTTATCAAATATACAGCACTAATGTGCATCCAACTGAGTCCAGAACGAGACTGAGGAAAAAGGGAAAAAGGGCAGGCTTTTAAAGGGAAAGACAGGAAGTGAGGTCATAAGGATCGGGCACGTGTTCATCACTCATTGGATCAGGCCCGGATGTGAGCTGGTAAGGTCTGTTTCCATTGGTTAGGTCCCGGAAGTGATGTCAAGAGAGTCAGGTGGAGTCTTCCAGGAATGGTCTACAGGGAAGTGAGAAAAAGAGTCAGTGCCCTCTGCCACATCCCGGCATGTCTCAGATCTGCCTTCACTCAAGCCCTTTAGCTGCCTCCCATGCACACGTGTGTGACAATGTATATGTATATATATGTATATGTTTTATATATGTATATGTATATATATGTATGTATGTGTATATATACAGTGGTGTGAAAAACTATTTGCCCCCTTCCTGATTTCTTATTTTTTTGCATGTTTGTCACACAAAATGTTTCTGATCATCAAATACATTTAACCATTAGTCAAATATAACACAAGTAAACACAAAATGCAGTTTTTAAATGATGGTTTTTATTATTTAGGGAGAAAAAAAATCCAAACCTACATGGCCCTGTGTGAAAAAGTAATTGCCCCCAGAACCTAATAACTGGTTTGGCCACCCTTAGCAGCAATAACTGCAATCCAGCGTTTGCGATAACTTGCAATGAGTCTTTTACAGCTCTGGAGGAATTTTGACCCACTCATCTTTGCAGAATTGTTGTAATTCAGCTTTATTTGAGGGTTTTCTAGCATGAACCGCCTTTTTAAGGACATGCCATAGCATCTCAATTGGATTCAGGTCAGGACTTTGACTAGGTCACTCCAAAGTCTTCATTTTGTTTTTCTTCAGCCATTCAGAGGTGGATTTGCTGGTGTGTTTTGGGTCATTGTCCTGTTGCAGCACCCAAGATCGATTCAGCTTGAGTTGACGAACAGATGGCCGGACATTCTCCTTCAGGATTTTTTGGTAGACAGTAGAATTCATGGTTCCATCTATCACAGCAAGCCTTCCAGGTCCTGAAGCAGCAAAACAAGCCCAGACCATCACACTACCACCACCATATTTTACTTTTGGTATGATGTTCTTTTTCTGAAATGCTGTGTTCCTTTTACGCCAGATGTAACAGGACATTTGACTTCCAAAAAGTTCAACTTTTGTCTCATCAGTCCACAAGGTATTTTCCCAAAAGTCTTAGCAATCATTGAGATGTTTCTTAGCAAAATTGAGACAAGCCCTAATGTTCTTTTTGCTTAACAGTGGTTTGCATCTTGGAAATCTGCCATGCAGGTTCACCACTGTTCCATGTTTTTGCCATTTGTGGATAATGGCTCTCACTGTGGTTCGCTGGAGTCCCAAAGCTTTAGAAATGGCTTTATAACCTTTACCAGACTGATAGATCTCAGTTACTTCTGTTCTCATTTGTTCCTGAATTTCTTTGGATCTTGGCATGATGTCTAGCTTTTGAGGTGCTTTTGGTCTACTTCTCTGTGTCAGGCAGCTCCTATTTAAGTGATTTCTTGATTGAAACAGGTGTGGCAGTAATCAGGCCTTGGGGTGGCTATGGAAATTGAACTCAGGTGTGATACACCACAGTTAGGTTATTTTTTAACAAGGGGGCAATTACTTTTTCACACAGGGCCATGTAGGTTTGGATTTTTTTTCTCCCTAAATAATAAAAAACATCATTTAAAAACTGCATTTTGTGTTATATATATATATATATATATATATTGTAATAAGAGGAGACCAGAGACGTAGAAAGGTTTGGGGCAGCCACCCGTTTAATTCGGTTTCCCGGCTGCAAAAGTCTTTGAGGCATAATTAAACAGTTGTTACACAACAGAGTCCAAAACAGAACTGCCTGCCTAAGCAAAGGCAGTGAGCTTTATAGCACAGAGGCGGAAATGATGTAGTCCTCTGGGCGGAACTGGAAGTGACATCATCCTTGGGGCGGAACCGGAAGTGACCTCATTCTTGGGGCGGAACCGGAAGTGATGTGTCCTTCCTGGAAATGGCGGCTCCTGGTGGGATTTCCGGGTAAGACCTGCAGAGAACTCAGAAAGAGCGTCAGTGCACCACGCCCCCCCCTGGGCAGATGTATAAACAGTATTTCCTAAGCCCTTCAGCTGCTTCCCATGCACGTGTGTGACAAGACTCCCCTCAGCCCAGACCCGTCGGGTGGGCGACCTACACCGAGAGGTCGTGGGCCGGGAGAGGGCATCGGCGTTGGCATGAAGAGACCCCTGTCGATGAGCGGCGTATACTTGTACTGCTGCAGGTCAAGAAACCACCTCGTGACCCGTGGATTCGACTCCTGTGAAGGGCCATCCACTTCAGAGGTGCATGATCCGTCACCAGAGTGAACGCGACCCAAGAGGTAGTACCGCAGCTGAGTTACCGCCCATTTGATCGCCAGAGCCTCTTTCTCCACCGCCCGTACCTGGTCTCCCTGTCCAACAGTTTCCGGCTCAGGTACATAGCGGGGTGTTCAACACCGTCGGCGCTTTGGCTCAACACGGCACCCAAGCCTGTGTCCGGCGTCCGTCTGGAGGATAAAGGGAGAGAAGTTAGGGGAGATCAAGATAGGTGCTGAAGTCAGAGCCCTTTTAAGTCACTGAATGCAGCCCCGCTTTATCAGACCATACCACCGTATTAGGAGCTCTTTTCTTTGTCAAATCGGTCAAGGCGCTCTCTCGGAGAAGCGAGGCACAAACCGGCGGTAGTACCCGGCCAAACCGAGAAAGGATTGGACTTGCCGCTTGGTTTCTGGACGGGGCCAGGCCATTATGGCTTGCAACTTGGAACACTGTGGCCTCACAGTACCCGCCCACTAGGTAGCCCAAATATTTGGCTTCCCTCAATCCAAAGAAACATTTCTTGGGGTTGATTGAACCCGCCTCTCCCAGTGTCCGTAATACTGCTGTGACCTGCTGTATGTGTTCCTTCCAGGTGCTGGAATAGATGACGGCGTCATCCAGATAGGCAGCACAGAGCGAGTTATGGGGCGGAGCACTTTGTCCACCAGGCGCTGAAAAGTCGCAGGCCCGTGTAACCGAATGGAAGGACACGATACTGCCAGTGTCCGCTAGGAGTGCTAAGCGTTTTTCCTTGCGGACTCCGTTAAAGGAACCTGCCAGTACCCCTTTGTCATGTCAAGTGTAGTCAAGAATTTGGCTGGTCCCAGTCTCGAGGAGGTCATCCCGCGAGGCATGGGATAAGCATCAATTTGGAAACTTGGTTAAGCCGGCGGAAGTCATTGCAAAACCTCCAACTGCCGTCAGGCTTAGCAATCAAGGCGATGGGACTGGACCAGGGACTACTACTTTCCTCGATTACTCCTAGTGCCAGCATTCGCGATTTCCAGTTCCACTTCTACTTTCTTTGCCTCCGGAGTCTGTAGGGTCGCTCACGGACGATCACCCCGGTCAGTCAATATGTCATGCGCAATCAGAGAGGTCCGACCGGGTTTTCACTTACCACCTCTGGGACAGAGCGGATAGCTGCTTGAGCTCTTGTTTCTGCCTGGGGATAGCTGCTCGCCGAAATTAAGGGAACTTACTTCAGCGAAGAGAGCAGGGCTGTCGGAGGAGGGATCGGGATCCCTCTCCTTCCACGGTTTCAGCAGGTTTACATGATATATTCGCTCAGCTGGTGGCGATTGGGCTGTTTCACCAAATAGTCAACCAATCCCTTCCTTTCCTTAATTTCGTAGGGGCCTAGCCAATGGCGAGCAGTTTAGAGTGAGAAGTTGGTACCAATACCATGGCGATCCCCGGTTGGAACTCCGGAGAGTCGTGCCACGGTCATAAAGGCGGGCCTGTGCTGATTCGCCTCCTCTATATGACTTTTAGAATCGGTCTTATTGCATCAAATCTACGCGCAATTGGGCGATATATTCCAAAATATTAGTGGAGGGCTGTGCCTCCCCTTCCCAGCCCTCTTTTAAAATATCCAATAAACCCCGGGGTTGTCTTCCGTACAGTAATTCAAATGGAGAGAACCCGTAGAGGCTGAGGAACTTCCGATATGCAAAGAGGACAAGGGGAGGAGTTGGTCCCAATCCCTCCCATCCTTGCTGACTACCTTACGTAGCATTTGCTTGAGAGTTTGATTAAATCTCTCCACTAGGCCATCGGTTTGAGGATGATACACGAGGTCTTTAAATGCTTTATTTTCAGTAACTTGGCAGTCTCCTTGAGCGTTTCCGAGGTAAAAGGCGTTCCTTGGTCCGTCAGGACTTCTCTAGGAATGCCTACTCTGAAAAGACTCCTACTAGTTCCGTGCAATATTTTTGTGGTAGCGGCGCGGAGCGGCTTCAGGGAATCGGGTAGCATAATCCACGAGGGCAGTATATATTTATATCCTCGGGCTGAGGGTTCTAGGGTCCTACTATGTCAACCCCAATCCTATCAAAGGAGCGTCAATAAGGGGAAGGGGAATCAGAGGAGCACGGTCCCTCCTAGGAATTTGCCGCAGTTGACATTCCGGACAGGAAATGCAAAGCGGCGAACCTCCTCATTAATCCCGGCCAGAAAAAGCGGAGCTTAATTCGCTCTAATGTTTTATCGGGCGAGATGGCCTCAAGAAGGTGGGAGTGTGCTAACTTCGCAAACCTGCGCCCGGTAGGTCAGCGGGATTAGCAACAACTTCGGACCTTCCCCTCATGTTCAGCGACCCGATACAACAAATCATTATCAGCGACAAAGTGAGGTCCCTGTGGCATGGGCAAATCGTGCGTTGGCGTTAGCGAGAACCACTGCATTCTTTATGTGTTTCAGAGAGTCGTCATTCCACTGTTCTCTCTTGAAAGAAGCGGCGTCGCTCTAAACTGAAAGTGCAACTCAGAGAGCGGGTCGGTCTGACCTCAAGGCGGAGATTCCTCCCTCGCTGCGGGCGCTAGTGGATGGCGTAGTAGCCAGCGACGGTCGGGAGTGTCTTCGTCACTCTCTTGGCCTACCGCCCCACTCCCTGTCGGCTGATTACGGTGTGGAAGCAACTTGAGATGAATCGTTGTCATCTATACGAGGCCATAAGTTTTAGGGAATGCTTTCTAAACTACGCCGTTACTATCAGACCAGTCTCGCCCGAGGATTACGGAAGCGGAGGATCGGATGCACCGCCACGGTAAGCTGTCGAAGGGTTCCTCCGAGACATACGTAACACCGGGCGGTATTGTATGCGCGGATATCTCCGTGTATACATTTTAGACTGGTCTTCTTTTTAATCCACTGTTGCGGTAGAATAAAGCGGCGAGCAACGACAGACCGTTACTGCGGAATCGAACAGCGCTGTTATTTATGTCCATTAATAAGAAGCTCCCCGTATGTTTATCCGCCAGGGATTGCTAAGGGCACACAAACAACCCGCCATTGTCCCCTACGGTCCGCCTTGTTCCCGACAGGTCGCAAGCCAGGCGGCCCGGCGACTTGAACAGGCTCTGGATTGCGTGGAAGGGACTGCTTTAGTAGGACATAGCTCCGGGTAGTCCACAGAGCGGCTGTTCTGCCCTCCCAGGTTTCACAGCCGGCCTCTGGGTGTGCAAGATTTGTAGCAGCTCGTCCATAGAATGGAATTAAGCCCCAGGCGGCTGGGCAAAATCCTGGGGTAGCTTTTAGCAGCAAAAACAGGCCACTTGCTGCACTATCTGTAGGGGTCAACTCGAATGGCGTAGCCACTCACCCACCTGTTGCCAGAGAGCCATAGCCTGCTCTGACAGCCCTTTGTTTGGGTTAAACTCCCAGTTTATTATTTCTTCACCTGCCAGCCTGGGGACAACCCATCGTTAACAGGGACCTTGGTCCCGATGGGCAGCTCGGCTTTCCTGCCAAGGAGAGCATACTGAGCCACTCGGTGTGTTCCCCAGAAGCCAGCCCGCCTGTGGGTCCCCTCTACCTTCTCCACGAGATGGGTGGTCAACCCCGGGTTAGGCTCATGGAGCAGAGCCTGCACCGCGTCCTTCCTGACCCTCCGGCACTCCCTGCCCTGAAACTTCGGCCCGGTACTCACCCACCTGGTTCCATGAAGTTCGTGTCCCGGGTTCATCGGGGACACCATCCTGCCGACTACGCCACTGTAATAAGAGGAGACCAGAGGCGTGAAAGGTTTGGGGCAGCCACCCGTTTAATCGGTTTCCGGCTGCAAAAGTCTTTGAGGCATTTAAACAGTTGTTACACAACAGAGTCCAAAACAGAACTGCCTGCCTAAGCAAAGGCAGTGAGCTTTATAGCACAGAGGCGGAAATGATGTCGTCCTCTGGGCGGAACTGGAAGTGACATCATCCTTGGGGCGGAACGGAAGTGACCTCATTCTTGGGGCGGAACCGGAAGTGATGTGTCCTTCCTGGAAATGGCGGCTCCTGGTGGGATTTCCGGGTAAGACCTGCAGAGAACTCAGAAAGAGCGTCAGTGCACCCCCCCCTGGGCAGATGTATAAACAGTATTTCCTAAGCCCTTCAGCTGCTTCCCATGCACGTGTGTGACAATATATATATATATATATATATATATATATATATATATATATATATATATATATATATATATATGTGTGTGTGTGTGTTTGTATGTATTTTTATATATTTATTTATTTTACTTTTTACATTTTTTACATATTTATATTTTTAGAGTTTTATTGTAGTTTTTTCTTCACAAAACACCCCCGTCATTGTCACAAGTAACGCCACTGAACACTGGTAACCAAGCGTGAGTCACTGTCTCTCCACTGTCTCACATTTGATTGTATTTGCAAATCCTTTTGTAAGTCAAAAAAAATTCTCTCCTGTTGTGGATTACTGAACATTGGTTTCCCAGTATAAATTGCTGTCCATATTCTGCAGACAACTGGAAATTAGTCAATGAAAAAAGTCACACTTATAACCCTTCATGTTGTTTCACTATGCACGATGCAATACTAGACAAATCTGAAAAAAGTGTCAGCACTTCAGTTATGTAAAAAATGAAAGTACAGGTAAACTTACTTTAAATGCCGTCACAATTCTTTCACCGAACTTCAAATACAAAGTGCATAGCCAACATCAATTTACACATCGTGGATGGAGCAAGCTGCATCTGAAGAGCACAGTACTGGAACATAGTTTGTTAACAGTGTTTTCCCAGACATGGCACACCTGACAATGTATACAAATGTGAGAATAAAGAGTGGGTTTTCTTTAAATTGTGCTATGTCAAGATGCTAACACACATTTGAGATTGTGTGGCAGGTAAAAAGAAGAAACATTTTGTGCAAAACATAAACCTAAATGTCCTGATTTTTTGTAGCAACAGTTAGATAAAGTGGAGAAAATGGCAAGTGGTATATCAAAGTGTGTTAGACTTTGTCTCTAGCCTGAAAGTTCCAAACAAAAAACAGCAATCCAATATGAAGTTTGCAGTGCTTCACCATCTCTACCACCTCTACACCATCTATGTAGGTGTTTTAGTCTTATTTTAGAAAATAAACTTTACATTTCTTTGATTAATACTTTGCTACAACAACAACAACATTTATTTATATAGCACATTTTCATGCAACCACATAGCTCAAAGTGCTTTACAAGATGACAAAGAGAAAGTTACAAGAAAATAAAAACAATTAAGTTAAAGCAATAATATTAAAGAATAAGTAACAACAAAACAAGGTAAGTTCAAGTGGCTGGGAGAACAGAAAAAAAATTCCAGTTAGGCTGGAGAAAAGAAAAAACAAAATGTGCAGGGGTTCCAAGGCCAAAAGAAAAGCCATCTCCCACTGGGTATTCTACCTAATATATATGTTCATAAATCAGCCCTCTTTGCTTTCAAGCTTCATATGATAGGACTTGATGATGCTGGTCTCATGGACAGATGCAACACCCACATTCATTCTTCATCTCAGGGGGCTGCATGGTGCCTTGATCAGGTGGTGGTGGTTAAGATTGGCACCACAGAAGAACTGGAAAAGACAGTAGAGTATAGTGAGCATTAGTACATATTGTGGGTCCCTGAAGAATATGATAATTCTATGCCCATAGTCTATTAGGAATACAACTGAAATATAGCTACGAAAAAGCCATATTAAAATAATGGATTTGTAACAGTTTTTTAAAATGTTCCACAGTTTTAGCCTGGCAAATTTCTACAGGTTTCTACAGGTACCGCTTTATAAAGAATATAAACCATTAAAAGTATTTAAAGTCAATTCTCAATGACACTGGTAACAAATGTAACGATGCCTAAACTGGTGAGATGTGCTCAAATTTTCTTTTTCTAGTTAAGATGCTGGCTGCTGCATTCTGAAGTAATTGCAACTGATTGATGTCTTACTTAGGTAGTCCTGTCAGGAGTGCATTACAGTAATCTAGTTGACTAAAAACAAAAGCGTGAATTCATTTTTCAGTATATTGTAAAGTTATGAGAGATCTAACTTTTGCTATATTCCTTAAGTGAAAAAATGCAGCTCTCGTAATGTGGTTAATATACAATTTAAAATTTAGGTCAGAGTCAATGATTACCCCAAAATTCTTTACCTCCACCTTGATTTTTAAACCTAAGGGATCATGTTCATTTCTAATGCCTCACTATATCTACAGTATGTGTGACAATCACTAGGATTTCTGTTTTTTTTTCTCATTTAGTTTGAGAAAGTTACTACTCATCCATTCGGAAATGCTGCTAAGACATTGGATCAGAGAGCCAAGAGAGTCCATCAGGCACTATTGATAAATAAACCTGTATGTTGTCTGCAAAGCTGTGGTAGCTCACCTTGTGCTTTAAGGTAATCTCACCTAATGGAAGCATGTAGATTGAAAAGAGCAGTGGACCCAGAATAGACCCTTGTGGATCACCATGTAAAATATCATGTACTGTATCTTCAAAGTACAATCACCTCAACTAACAAAGAATTTTCTACCTGTTAAGTAAGACTGAAACCATTTTAAGACACTAACAGAGAGGCCCACCCACTGTCTAAGGCAATTTATAAGAATACCTATGGTCTATGGTGTCAAATGCTACACTCAAATCTAAGAGAACAAGAACAGATACTGTAAATGGCTTCTGTTCACAGTAACCCGCAAATCATTTACTACTTTTAAAAGTGCAGTTTCTGTACTATGGTTTGTTGTAAAACCTGACTGAAACTTATCAAGAATATAATGTTTATTCAAGTAATCATTAAGCTGCTTAATAACGGCCTTTTCTAGAATTTTATTTAAGAAAGAGAGAGAGGTTAGGAGCACACTCTGATAGAGCGCATTGCTGTACCCACCATATGACAAACCAACTCAGGATCCCAGATTAGGACCCACATGCAGCCATACAACGGGTGACACCTCAGCACCATTCTAGTTCAGATGGAATGGAACAGTGTAAGGTTTTTTATGGTGGCTAGAATGCCAAATCTTCCATCAACCCCCAGGTTTTTCCCTGCAGGTTGGAGGGCCTATATGCAGGGCTGAATGCAGATTAACATCATACCCAGGTCGGAGCAATTGCAGGTTAAGGGTCTTGCTCAAGGGCCCAACAAAGTAGAGTCACTATTGGCATTTACGGGATTGGAACCGGCAACCTTCCAATTGCTAGCACAGATCCCTAGCTTCAGATCCACCACTCCGCCAACTAATATCTAGATTACATTTTATTCTATTCCATAATGTCTAACTTTATTTTGGTGATGTTATTGTGTTGCCATTTTGCTCCTAAATTATCCCATAACCGTTGCTATTTTTTTTCCTTCTTTGACTATTGAGGCCAAGGTAGGAAATCCAGTGCTTCCATACCTAGCAAGGTGTTTTTTAGCAAAAGAGTTGTGTAAAATGAGGCAAGATCATAATAAGTTTAGACATTTTTTAATTCACTTTAAAACACTTCCAACAAATTCCCAGTGATTCTTGTCAACATTGCTATCCACCACCTAAAACTCCAAGTCGTAGTTTCCTCAATTGGGTATACAAAAGAGTATTCAAAAATAAGTATAAACTTGAAAAGTAGTGTTGTAACAATTCGTCTCGAGCACTAGCCTGAGAGTAATGCTACCACTATATCTGACCTAGCTAAAGGCAAATGATAAAAGGATAGGCCAATTTCACACCTTAATACATTTCCCGTATCGCCTTTATTCATATAAAACAACCCCGCAAATATCAATACATTTATAGGTCACTGCCCACCATAGTCCAAATTTATCCTTGCAGTCCATAAAATAAACAACAAATAGAACAATAATCCCTTACACCTGGATTGCCCCGCCCGATCCTAAGTAACCCTTAATTTGCAGTGCCACACACATATACATGTATCTACCCATAAACAGTTTTCATCCCCTCAATTCCTGTTCCAGAGATAATAAATAGATCCACAGGTAGTCCACTGTAATTCTCCCGCTACGGCCGGCGAGTTGATGAGGAGTCCAGAAAATAGCGGACTATATAACCAATCTCCTCTTCGTCATAAAAGACATACAGTCAGACTTGCGCCATGATTAAAGCATAGTAAGCCCGTTTTGATAGCTCACCCGAGTCCGTAGGTAATAGCGGAACGATCGATTTCCAGGTACTAAACAGAAGACCATCCACCTTCAGACAGGACTGATAGGAGCTCCTAGGCTTTTCCCATGGCCAGAGCAAAAGCTAATCTGCCTTTTTCTTTTATCCAATGTTCTTCTTTCTTTCCTTCTCCTCTCTCCCCTTTTCCCTCTAAGAAGGCGCGCTTTATGCAAATGAATCCCCGAACCAACCGGAAGTTCCACCTTTGGGGTACCGCTGTCAATCTCTGTCAGAAGACTATTCCCCCCCAACAACCGATCGACAGCAGAAAAACATTATCTTTATGTGGCAGCACTACAGTGTTAATGCATAACAGCTGGTGGAGAACCTTGGAAATATGAAAATGCAGAAACTGGTTCTATGAATGATGCACATTTACTCTGGCAGTCTCATTTGATTCTGTCTCCCAGTAGTGCATGACTGTTTTTGAGTGACAACATTAAATTGTTTACATCAGAGAAAAATGGTTGGTTAATGGAAATAACGTGTATGTTTCATGTCAACAGATAAATTGAATTTGGCATAATTTCAGGAAGCTCCACATATAAAACTTACATCAGCACTGTCTGACACAGAAGGAAGAAGCCTCACATAATTGACCATTGTTAGTGGCAGCATTCATTATAGCTTTTTTTGCTTTTGAGAAACACCCCTTTAAAATGCAGGGTTTCTGCATTTTAGCTTCAACAACAAAACCAAAAAAGAATGATTCCTGAACATTCATCTGTAAATCAGCAAACATAAAAAATAAAGTTAATTTGATCAATGTGGGGTGGATGTGCTGAGCAATTACCTTAAACAGAATTCTTCATTCACTTCCAGTGTTTTCATGAAAGTACCCTGCTGTCAAGTTGCTTTCTAGTTTGTCTTTTTTTACTTAATCACACGTTAAACAAAGTAAAATTTCCACTAATGGATCCACATGTACCCTGTAATGGACTGTCCAGGGATTCCTAACTTGCACCATACGCTTGCTGGGAGAGACTAGAGCCTCCCTGCCACCCTGCCCTGGATAAGCAGGTTGGGAAAATGGATGGATGGATAGATACGATTGAGGCCTCTTGCAGAATTGCTCTTTTGAACATTTTATTCTTACTTTTTAAGCTGAGTAGCAGGAGGCTCTTTTGTCACCTCATTTTTGATTTTGACTTCTGACAGAATACAATGATTTGTTTTTTCCTTGTGAGACGCACGATTGCATTACACAATAAAGACATATTTATTGGCATCTGCAGGTTGGGCTCCCACTGTGAACTATTTGAACAAATATTTGCTGTTTTTAGCAATTTAAACAAATAATTCTTACTGCAACCTCACATGCTCATAATGTATGTAAATGATGTATTATCACAGTATATTTAATACAACAGTGATCATTTAATGGCTAAATTGTGCTTCTTTTATTGTAACTCAAGCTTAAAGCTTATTTCTCATGACTCATACCCTGTTTATTATGACTTGTTTTTTAAAGTAAATTATCCTTAGTTATCCAAGTATTGTTTGTAGTGTGTAGATTAATTAGGGAAATTGATCAGCTTTGGCACTGTTTTTCCTTCAGGTGCAATATTATAATGAAATATGACAGTAGTTTTTATTCATATATCTTTCTGGCAATTGATGTACTATCTTCATTTTTCTAAAACTCACTGTTGATTCATTCATTGTCAAACTTGCCTGATGCAATGAAGTGTCATGGGAGCTTGAATTGGACCCAGAACAGGATTAGTGGGATCGGTAATGTTTGTATATAAGTACCTGTGCCTGAGAAGCTGCTCAAAGCATTCGAAGAGCAGGACTAAACTACATGTTAAACAACCTTTACATAAAAGAGCCCAACTGTGCCAACTATTGATTGAAAATGAATTCAGCAGTATGTCTGATTTTCAAACCTAATGTCAGAATCTAAAGTCTGGGTACACCAAGTATACCTGTATTGATCACAAAGCATAAAAATTAAGTAGGCTTCATTCAGACATGACATAAAGAACAAGCTCATTATGGCTTTTCTAGTGTCACAAACAAATCTATTTGTAATCTTGTGCTTTTCGTCGTCTTTTTCTATGGTATGTGTTCATTACTGCTATGCTGTTATCTGTTGTCATGCAGGGATGAAGTTTTATTGACAAAATGTGCTGGATTAAAAAGAGTGAGTAACAGACAGCAAAAATGCGCACATGGCTAAATGTTGCTGATATGCATATTTCACTTTCACTGTGGAGATTTAAAAGTGGCAATAACAAGTACTTGGAGCATTCTCACCCCTGTTCACCTTTCCATTTGGTGGTATGCTTCAGTTTTCTTTAAATAATAAAACTAAGATTAGTTTTTGCTTCTGGGTCTGAATAAAGTTCTGGTATAGCAAAAGGCTCCACAAAAGAAGTAGCAAAGTATAATTTCATTAGTGGCATAGCAAATATTCTGCATGACAAATTACAAACAAGACATTAACATTTAATTTCACAAGCAATCCAACTGCTTTTGGTGAAAATAAAATATACCTTTCATCTTGCATGTAAAACCTTAAAAAGCCAAGCCCATGATTACCTACGGACTCTGAAGTAATCATTATTTACAAACCAGAGCACACAATAAAATCTCAAAATGTCAGCCTACTATACACTCCAAGGATTGATAAAATAACAGTAGGAGGTCAAGCATTTACCAATGCTGTGTAACAATCTGCTTGCTTATATAGGAAACTAGCTGTCCCCCATGGCTCCGCCCATGTAGTAGTGAAAGAGGACAAACATCCAACACAGGGCACAAGGCAGGAACCAATCCAGGGCAGGGTGCCAACCCACCGCAGACAGGACAAACTTTAAAAATCAATTTAAAAAAAAAAGTAGTTTATATTGAGAAGAATTTACATTGATAGCTTTTATATCCGAGAACTTCTTGATATACAATATTTTTGGTTTTGCTATCAGCAGCAAGGACATATAGGTTTCTTGGGGAAATAACCCAGGAGAAAGCAATGTAAAGCTGACCTTGCGAGAAGCCTGGTCAGCTAAGAAGAACCCCTGCCAACTTGAATGTCTGTCCCTGGATCTTGTTAATTGACATTGCAAATGAAAGCTTCACCGGGAACTGTAATGTCTTGAATTTAAAGGGCATGTCCATCGTGATTAGAGGAATGCGAGGGATTAAAACCCTCTTGGCAATGCCACATCAGACCAACTTGAATGGAGGCTGGTGCGTGAGTAAGGAGGGCCCTGCCCGCTTCCCCCTCCTCTTGGCGGATTGGTGTGAAGAAATTGCTGCCGCAAGTGAACTATGATATTTAGCAAGATGAAAGAAGTCACAAAATCATCCAGAATGTTCAAGCAAATTATAGAAAAACACCCAATCTAAATCTGCTAAGTAGTTCTCTCGTGAAAACAGACAGACAAACAGACATTGGTTTATATATATTTACCTGGGAGAGAAAGACTAGGGAGATGAGATGTGATCTTCATGTGAAGATCACGGAAGACACTTAAAGGACCCACAAGACGAAAGAGTTTGGCCACAGAGGGTCTCGCGGGGACCTTAAACATGAGACTTTGTGCCAAGAGATTGACCTAGGACCGTCTCGCAGGGATGTAGAACATGAGATTCTTGCAAGACATGCCCTACTTACAACCAATATCAAATAAGACCACGGGCAGCAAAACACTCAGTCGTGTAAAGGCTTTGAGCAGACACAGATCCAGGGCTCTCAGCACATATAAAGTGTATAAGGACAATACGTTATAGATGAAACGTTGACGACTAAGTGAAGAAAAAAGAGCCGCATAAAAAAAAAGACTCAAAAGTGTTGGAGAGAAAAAAAATGCAAAAAAGAAAAACAATAATATAGGTGCAGAAAATAAGGAAAGTAATAATCAGCCCGGAACAAGTGGAATTGAAAAAAAACACGTCCAATGAGGCTCAGAATTAAAAGACAAAGTAGAACTTCATAAAGACGTTCAAAACGTTGGTGCTATACACATGCAGAGCAGGTTAGAGATTATGAAAGCAGTGGAATTCAAAAGGCTCAAAAAAAAAGTTGGCGCGATACAAATGCAGAGAAAGTTAAAGAATATGAAAGCAGGAATATTAGAAAGTATCAAAAAAAAAATAAAGATCACAGTAGCGCAAACGGAAATTATTACTTGAAAAAAAGGGAAAATAATCACCGTGGACCAGGTGTCATTGAAAAAAAGCAGGACAAAGCGAGGTCAGAAATAAAAGACAAAGAGGACAAAAAAAGTAAAGAGGTTAAAAAACAAGGGGGCCACACACATGCAGAGCAGGTTAGCGATAATGGAAACAGTGGAATTCAAAAGAGTCAAAAAAAATGTAGGTGCAATACACATTTAGAGCAAGATACAGAATATGAAAGCAGAAAAAAATGAAAGTGTCAAAAAAAAAAGAAAGTAAAGATCACATTAGCACAAAGAAGGAGAAATTATTACTGGGAGAAACAATGAAAAAGCGAATTGAGATTGAATATATGGACATAGGTGATATGTCAGAAGTATGAAATATTGTAAGGCTTTGTAGTTTAAGTCAAAAAATTTCAGAAACAGGGTTTACCTCACATGCATTTATTGGTTACTTTGCCAAAAAAATTATTAACTGCTGATGATGTAGATTGTTTTGTCTGTGCTGAAATTCCAAACAGAGAAACCTATCCTGAATTATGGTACAAAGTCATTAAACACATCTCACTGACCTCATTTAAAAGATTCAGCATATTGGAACTCGAAAGATTCCAAATATTGTTTTTAACGAAGTTCTGAAATAAAAGTGAAACTAATGAAATAGCAACAATTCAAAGAAAAAAAAAATCTTAAAAGTGTGTATCCAGAAAACCAAACACAGGGTTTGCCCCCTAGTGTGTATATATATATATAGATGACAGTTCAGTTTCAGCTTTTTCACTGTCATCTAGCATACCCAGACTAGAACTTTTTTATTAGTTAATTATTGCATCCCTGTTTGTTAGTCATTTTTTAAAAATATAAGTAATATAATAATTATGAACCAATACTAACCCTCCTCTGTTTTGTTTCTCTTCTTGATTTCCTGCTGTAGCAATTGGTGCCACCATTCTACTTCTACTGTGACTGTGTCTGACCTTGTCCTTTGATTATTACAAGTGAACGTGGACAACACTGAGGTTTTTTTTTCTAGTGATGCTACTGATAGGAGTTTTTGTTTTCCTCACCTTCCTTGTCAACAGGCTATAGTTCAACAATAATGTTAATGGACTGATATTGTTAGGTTTCATTCATATTAATAAGTTCTCTTCCTGTGTGCTTAAACTAATCTTCATGAGTATTTACCATGTAATGAGTGTTTAGCGGACTTTTTAAATACATTCATTTATGTACTCATTAAAACGCTCTGAGTCTGCACTTGATGAAGAGACCTATACAAAAATAAAGCGAAGTTGAATCTGTCCATCCATTGTCTACACCTGCTTTAGTTATTACATTGTTGCAGGTATTGGATGCTCTTACACTGGTAGCATGAGATGTAATACAAGAACCAACTGTGGACATAATGTTTCACAAGGCACACACTAATGTATTTGCATTCAAACAAAGATTATTTGAGAACCACCAATTAACCTTACGTACACTTCACAGGAATGTTAAAGAAAAACAGAGCAACAGAATAGTAAGATAGGTGATGGACAAAAAGATGAGCAAGGGTCCATACTTTTCACTGATGACCATGAGTATCTCAGCTATTTAACTTTTTTGAAACCTGTCTAGACTAGCGTCTACTGACAGACACTTAAGAGGCCAAATCCTTAATGTCTTCTCATACTGAACAGAAGAGCAGTGTATTTTGGCAAAACTGTAAAGGAAAACAGGATTCAGAGTGTTTTACATAGCTGGAAAGTGAAGCAGGGCCTTTGAGTATTTTGCATAGCCGTCCTGTTTGCAGATTTAAGTAGCTTTTGTTTCCCATGGGAATTGACTTTGACTTGGTGATAGCAAATTAGTAACCTGTCTGTTCCGCTGGTCAAAAGAAAGCCAAGTGTGTGTGCTTATTTAGACTTGGTGGGGGGAGAGAGATTGATTGTCATTTTGATTGATGTTTTCAAAAATAGTTTAGTCCATTTTAGTTTAGTTTAGTTTAGTCCATTTGTTGTTTGCTGCAAAAATGGTGTATTTAGTTCAGATGCTTTCTGACACTTTTATAAAGAGTTCAGCTCAGCTTAGCCTCAAATATGAACATTTATTGGCTTAACTACAGGATAATTTCAAAGGAGCTCTGGCTCCAACAAGAAATCTTTCTTTTCATGTTCTGATTAAGGATATATAATCTATATCTCAGAAAATGAACCATCTGGGAAACGCCATCTGGGACTAAATTAAGACTACAGGAACCTGCTTAGGTTGTATAGTCCTTTGCATTGCCTAAAATTGCTGCTATTAGTTATTATGCAAATAAATATATTTTAAGTCAAGGCTTAAAGCCAGTCTGTCTGCGATTGTTACTAGCAAGCCAAGATGCCAGGTTTGTCATTCCTTGTCTAACTGTGACCCTTAAGGGCTCACAAGAACACTATTTTGAACTCCTGTATTGGCAGTAAACAGTGTTGAGGTAAAGGAATGAAAGTAAAAGACATACCTGGTCAGTGAAGCAGCCTGCCATAGGGGTCCCTAGGGTTAAATATGCTGGGTACAGTACAGACTGTGAGACACGTAAGAGGTTACAGGTAATGGTTAACTATCTGATTATGACATTTCTTCCTATCCCCCATTATGAAAAGACTCTAAGAGATTAGTTGGTACCTTTAATGCTAGGTGATCTGATAACAACAAAAAACATCTACAATCTGAATTTTTCCTTCCTTATACAGCCTTGTTTTGCTTTAATTATTTATTAAAACTTACATGCTTCAAGAACCTGATTAAGAAAAGACTAAATAATTATTCAAATATGTTTCTATGTACAGTACATATTGCATTGTATATTTTCATTCACAAAAAATGTTTGTATGTTGCTAGGTGCTTTGTTATAACTGTACTATGTTTGTACATTAAATTTGTTATTATCTTGAACATTGATGTGTACAAAAATACACTGAACTGAACACAATTAAGTGACATTTACAGTATATACTGATGAAAACACATATTTTAAATACATACGGTACCATTATTGAGAGACAACATTCAGGCATGGGATTCTACTTAGGGCACTTGTCCTGTGAGGCAGTAGTGCTAACCATTCGGTCACCTGTAGGAAGTTTATACATTCTCTTTATGCCTGTGTGGGTTTTTTCTCTGGGTACACCAGTGTTTCTTCCACATTCTAAAGACAGTTCTAAAGTGGCTGAATTTGACATTGTGTGTAATGAATTGCATCCCCATCCAATGTTGGTTCCCATCTTGTATCTGATGCTGGCAGGATGAGCTACCACCTTTTGTATAGCTGAACTGAATTAGGGAGGTTTGTTATAATATGTGAACTTAATAAGTATTGAAATAATCTGGATATCCATTACTCACAATGAACAAAACAAATGACAATGGCAAAAATGTTGCACCGCTGCTAGAAAACTTTTACCTATATACGTGAGACTTCATGATTAAGAAGGTACTGTGCACTATGTGTGTATAGAAGATGTTTCACCTTCATCAACATAGCACTGTTTTAGATAAAGAAAACTACTTTGTTTTATTCTCCACTGTTATCAGTAGCCTTCTATGCATGTAATACTACTGTTTTGAAATAATCAGACTCCTTTAAAAATACAATCTAGCTATTTCGAACACACTACCTAAGCAAGTCTTTTACAGGTACCAATGTAAGAGTACATCAAGGTAAGGGGTTCTGGTGACAGAGTAATTAATGATTTCCGCTTTTGCTTGTAGCTTAGAAAATAGCACCTGTGAAGGCGGGGACTCTGCTCCACCATAAAAACCCTCCTCTTCTAATCCCGACAGCATAAAAGCACCCAGCCTCAGGAAATAAGGGGATCAAACATCAAAGGAGGGACAGCAATTACTTTTTTTCATTTCTGTTTTGCCTTTTAATAATCCATGACAAATTACATTAGGCTTTTCTCATGGAATCCCAACTTTTTATTGACTATTGTCTACTTCGTTTACACTGTGTTTTAGCTGGCAAGTGCAAAATAAAATAAAAGCATTGCATTTTCTTGGGCGCTCATTGGCAGGTCCACAATAATTAGAAATGAAGTGAATTTTATCAAAGCAGAGCAGATGTATTGAACAATTAAGCACAGAATTATTCATTTACTTTCCATGATTCTCTGAAAATATATTGCATTTGAGTATATCTTCTTAATGATATCTTTCTATTTTATCAGAATTAAATATATTTCATAACATTAGCTATTTGTTTCTTTTTTGACCTGATTTGTATCTCTTTTGAACATTTTTCTTATTCTTACATTTTTTTAGTCTGAGTAGTTAGGAGGCTTTCTTGTCAGTTCACCTTTGATGTACGCTTATTCTCGATTGTTGTCATTGCGTTTCTCAATGCTTAAATTACAAAATGAACATAAAAATTTATTGCCATCTGCATGGTAGGCTCCCACTGGGAAATATCTGAGCAAAATATTTTTCTTTCTTTTGCCTCCATCAGCTGTTTTCAGGATTGTCAAACTATAGTGACACATGCATGCAACATATGTGGAAGATGTATATTATTATTTGTTGGCTAAATCTTATTTTCGTTAACATGTATAGTACCGCAGGGGAATGGTTCCTTTTTAGGGAGTTGTTTGAAATGTGTTTCATATATGTTTTTTACTGTTAAATTATGTTTAATTTTGCTCAGTTTTTTAACAGTATAATGGATTATATAAAGAAACAATATTCATTAGGAACGCTTCACAGGGGCGTCTTTAGTCATGAGACTAAAGTTTTTTTAGGAAAGAAAGTTGAAGGGCTTGGGAAAAACTCCAGATAGACTATTGAACTAAACGGCTTGTCACTTGTCTACCCACATTTAGGCAAACCTCAGGATTCAATTTTGAGGGGGATGTGAACTCAAACAGTGAACCAAAAATGTTTCAAAAACCAAACTGTAAAACCAAAATTAAAGTGGAAAGAAATAAAGCAGAGTTCAGATCCTAACTATGAGCCATTCCCTATCTAATCACAAATGAAAAATGCTTTTTTACAACTTTTTTGTATAAATGTGGACATTTTCATCACTTTGTGTGATAGACTCTATCACAGATCATTTTGAGAAGATTTAATAACCAATAACAGCCTTTCTCTCTTTGCAAAGTTAGTTATATAAAATACCTTTATCTGCATGGTAGGTGAAGAGGCTCCGGGAGAAATGGTTGTGGTGGTGACATGGAGGCATGCCAAGGCTGGAAACGCTGCTGGTGTTTCAATGGCTGTGAAAAGGCCTGACTCAACATCCTGGCGTTACTTTTTGCCATACCATGGAAGGACATCTGTTCGACTACATGAGTCATGGCAAGGTAACCAGCTGATAAACCGGGAGTGCATAGAGCTGTTAGATCTCCCGGGAAAAAGAGCGAAAGTGAGAGAAACTACAGGAGGCAAGTTAGAGGCTCTTGCATGTGTGTATGTTTAAATGTGTGCAAGTGTGTTTTTCTAATTAGCTTGGTGCTGCCATTTTTCTTACACGAGTGTAGTCCATTGCTCCTGTGATGTTTCAGAAGCCTAAATAACATTCACTGATGTTTTACTGATACGACTTTGAATAAATGCATTTTACAGATTCATTTACCACACTTCACATTTTAACCAAAGAATGCAACCACAAATGCCTATATGAAAATCATCATCATAAGTACCAGACACATGGAAAAAGAGTGACTTCCACCTAGATTAGGGCTGTGTGGTCGGCGGGTCACAGGCAGTGTTGCTAATTGGGTTAGGTCAGGCAGGTGTTAACAACTGGCCCAGCAGGGGTCGTCTTTTCACTGATTGGCATTTGGAGGAAGGTTAACAGGGCAATTGTTTTGTTATCCTGTAAGAGCATTCCTGTATACTTGTATACATGCTTGTGCTTCTTTTTCACTTTTGATTTTAATAACTTTGTCCTGTTCTCTTGATTTTGTTTTGTGAGATGGAGGAAGAAGAGCTTTCTGATTGTTTTTCTTTTTGTTATTTTTCATCACCTTTCATTTGAGTCACTTAGTTTTGTTTATTATTGGATACTATCTGTGTAAGCCCATGCTGTGAGAAGCCTGGGGTCCTAGAAACTATTGAAATCATCAGAAAAAAAATTGAAATGCAGAGCGGTTTTGTATTGCTGACGTGCTCGCCTCCCTTGTCTATCAGCGGCTAATCGAGTTTGTGTCCGACTCGTTAACTTGGGGCAACCTTGCTGGTTCTTTGAGCTTACTTCTGTAGCTTTGCTCTTATTTCTTCTTCCAGCTCATTAACTTCAGGCTGCTTTGACAGATCTTTAAGTTTTATGCTTCAGCAACAGATTTTGTAACCATTAACAATAAGGCTGCCATTATGAAACAACAACTAAAAATGACTGTGTCCCACTGGAAAAATAAAACTGAAATAATATAGGGATGACATCAAAAACATTATGCTACTATGTAAAATAATAATAAATAATAATAGAAATGAATAAAAAATATTTCAAGATACATGTATAGGTATGCTGAGGTGGGCTGGCGCCCTGCCCAGGGTTTGTTTCCTGCCTTGCACCCTGTGTTGGCTGGGATTGGCTCCGGCAGACCCCTGTGACCCTGTAGTTAGGATATAGTGGGTTGGATAATGGATGGATGGATGTATAGGTATATAAGCCAAGATTGATGACATTAACTTTGTATTTTGGAAAGAAGAGTAGAAGCAACTGTCAGCAAAAGTTAACAGCTAAGTATCTGGTGGAGATATGGATTAGGTTTAAGGACTAAGTGAGAATCTTGAAGATATTTCAGGTTTTTTTTTGAATAATTTGTATTATTTTGTTTCATCATGTGACTTGCAGTCATTTGACATTTTATAACATTAAGTAAAACAAGTGGCAAATACAAAATGTAGGATTTTTTTTTTTAATTTAACCAGTGAATGTGAAGTAAATGTAATAAAAACCTACAGTTAAATTAGTGAATGTCCTGGGAGTTTAATGGTACAACTAGTTTTCTCTTGCCACCACTATAGTTTAAAACATAAGTCATACTTAATAATACTCAGCTTTCAGTAACTCTAAATGGTATAGCTTTTAGCCACAATCGAACTGAAATCGCCTGCACTTTGTGGCTTGAAAGGCAATGCTGTCAGACACAAGTATATCTAAAACAAATAAGCTGAACTACTGCCAAGTCATCACTGTAACACTTAAGAGACATACAGTACTTTATGAAAAAAGCAGCTGATAGCCAAGACCCTCTATTCTAGTAGCACACACACTAATGAGCCTACACTGTAAAATATTTATGTTATTGGCAGCATTCTTAATAAAAATAGACATAAACTGCTTCAAAATCCATCTAGTAAAATTGTCAGTTTGGCATTGATACAATATTACTGCTGTTTAAGAAAACTATGACATAACAAAATACAGTAGACAACACAAGAATGTTTATTGTACTTCTATTCCATTTGTAATAAAACAAATAATTACACTATCTGTATTATACTTATTAAACTTTCACATTACAAGAAGTCAGATAAAACCATATCTTCTGTAGTACTGGTCTCAGAAATCACAGATATTCTAGTGATAATTATATGGTAGCTTTCAGCAGCAAAAACATCATACATGCACTTTGACTCCTTATGTTCCTTCCCATGACTACCAGATCCCCAGGTACTAGTTACCATCGACAGGACACTAATTAATTATTACAGTTTCTCTTTCACCACAACTAAGACACTTCAAGCCATGTATATTGGTTTAACCACAAATGCTTAAATCGGTTTATGTTTTGCCTATACAATTTGAATAATGCTCTGAAATAAATTAAAATAATAATAAGAGTGCATATTCTGCCGCTTATGAGTAATCCAGCAAGTGTCAAATAGGTCTTGACATGACATATTACTTAGTCATAAGCAGATTTTTACTCCACAATGGACTGCTTTCTGGTTCATGGTTGATTCCTGCCTTGTTACCAATACTGATGGCTACCCACACCCCTCAAATGGCTTGTAAAATGTCTGAATGAATATCTGACCTTTTTAATATTTTACTAGTGAAAAGCAAGAAAGATACCTACAATATCAACTCTTATAAAAATGATAAGTGAAGGTTATTTTTATTTCACTTATTGCTAGTTTGTGGTCATTTGTTGTATTTTGTTTGTGGTTGTCATTCCATTTTGTGTCTTTTGTTATTTGAAGCATGGTGGCATGTTGGTTAGCACTGCTTCCTCACTGCTCAAATCACATTTTTGGTCATAATAATCAGTCTAACATAGATGGCAGATGTTTCCCTAGCCCTCAGGAACTCTTAAAACACCATTGCACCATTATAACCCACTCAAACACAGTGCATCCGGAAAGTATTCACAGCACATCACTTTTTCCACATTTTGTTGTCCTGCTGAAAGATGAACTGTTGCCCCAGTCTGAGGTCAAGAGCGCTTTGGAGCAGGTTTTCATCCAGGATGTCTCTGTACATTGCTGCAGTCATCTTTCCTTTTATCCTGATTAGTCTTCCAGTTCCTGCCACTGAAAAACATCCCCACAGCATGATGCTGCCACCACCATGCATCACTGTAGGGATGGTATTGGCCTGGTGATGAGCGGTGCCTGGTTTCCTCCAATCGTGACACCTGGCATTCACACCAAAGAGTTCAATCTTTGTCTCATCAGACCAGAGAATTTTGTTTCTCATGGTCTGAGAGTCCTTTAGGTGCCTTTTGGCAAACTCCAGTCGGGCTGCCTTGAGCCTTTTACTAAGGAGTGGCATCTGTCTGGCCACTCTACCGTACAGGCCTGATTGGTGGATTGCTGTAGAGATGGTTGTCCTTGTGGACGGTTCTCCTCTCTGCACAGAGGACCTCTGGAGCTCTGACAAAGTTCTTGGTCACCTCCCTAACTAAGGCCCTTCTCCCCTAATCGCTCAGTTTAGAAGGCCGGCCAGCTCTAGGAAGAGTCCTGGTGGTTTCAAACTTCTTCCACTTATGGATGATGGAGGCCACTGTGCTCATTGGGACCTTCAAAGCAGCAGAAATTTTTCTGTAACCTTCCCCAGATTTGTGCCTTGAGACAATCCTGTCTCGGAGTCTACAGACAATTCCTTTGACTTCATGCTTGGTTTGTGCTCTGACATGAACTGCCAACTGTGGGACCTTATATAGACAGGTGTGTGCCTTTCCAAATCATGTCCAATCAACTGAATTTACCACAGGTGGACTCCAATTAAGCTGCAGAAACATCTCAAGGATGATCAGGGGAAGCAGGATGCACCAGAGCTCAGTTTTGAGCTTCATGGCAAAGGCTGTGAATACTGATGTACATGTGATTTCTCAGTTTTTTTATTTTTAATAAAATTGCAGAAACCTCAAATAAACTTTTTTCATGTTGTCATTATGGGGTGTTGTGTGTAGAATTCTGAGGAAAAAAAAAGAATTTAATCCATTTTGGAATAAGGCTGTAACATAACAAAATGTGGAAAAAATGATGTGCTGTGAATACTTTCCGGATGCACTGTAGTTCAGTTCCTCCTTCCCCATTGACTTTAATGTATTTTGTGGAGTTTGGAGAATTTCACAAACATTTCTGTGGCTCACTGCAACTTGAACTCCACAGGATTCTCACTATATTTAATATATGTTGCTGTTTACACTTTTACAATGTACATTCTAATACTGTCATAACTTTTATCAAAAATGACAAGAGGCTTTCTTACAAATTCATTATTTTAACTAGAAGTTTATAAGTTCTTCATTGTACACAATGAAAGTAACCACAGATGATCCTAGATGGTCTTAAAGTGTGGGATTATGTTACTATAAACATCTTTGCACTACTTTATTGATACAGCTTTGCTGACTTAGAATTCATATAAATATAACTGACAATTATTAGATAACATTACAGAACACTCCCTATTTAACCTATGTTTTCATTACTATATCTTTTTCTTTTGCCTCTCGCTGACAAAAAAGAGCAATTAGTATGTGTAGCATATTCGTTTAAATATGATATATTACTAATTCTTGTTATTTTTCAAGAAACAGTAGCTTTTAATGTTTTACGGCTTTGCAACGAATATCATATTAATTTAAAGAATAGTATAGCTAAGAATGCAGCAACATTACATATGCTACAAAATTCTGTCACTGCCAAAAAAAGTTGGTATAAAATGACAATTTCAAGGATGTTTATTTTCAATGGATAGTTTAGTTTATACATTTTGTAATAAACATCTAAGATTAATTTAAACAAGACTTCAGCAACTTTTGATATGCTAAAAAGTCCTTGTAACCTCTGTCTAAGGTTTTGTTACTCATGGAGCGGGAATTTCATTAACAATTAAACCCACAACATTCTGCTAAGCTTTATCTTTAGCTTAGTATGGACCTCCATTAGCTTCCTCAGTTACAAAATGCAACTTGCCCTAATCCTCTTTGATTGAACCCAAAACCTGATTAGATAAACCCAGTCTCTCAATTTAAGCAAGGCTTACTCACTTAGCGTACTTCGTGGAATACCTCCTAGTCTGCATTTTGTTTGTTTTTGAGGCCCCCACCTCTTTTTGAGCTAAACAAGGAAGACCAAAACAGTTTTTTGTTAGACCTAATCTATACTAACACAGGTAAATGTGAAAAAAACATCTTTTTTATTTGTTTTGACCTTCCATCCATACTGAAACAGCGTTTTCAACCACTGTATGTTATAATTCCGAAATCACTTTTCAAAGTGTATTAATTTGACAATGCCATCTGTTACCTGGCAGAGTGGCTGGGGAAAAAGGAGATTTTCAAATGACGTATAAATTATTGTGATCTGGCTTGAAATTTTGTGATCTCATGTTTACAGTGGATTACATCAGCCAACTGCTACTGCTTCTGCATCATGAAACACTTGAATATATTGCTGTATTTATTTTGGCATGACTCCTAGTTTGTACTCGATTGCAACTCTTTAAAGCAGTTATACATCATCATGTGTCTTCACAAAGAAGTCAGATTTGCTTTTACTTTTTTTTTAGTATTTTGATATACTTCTAATTTTCTTTGTAAATAAACAGTGCTTTTGGTTGACAAACTGTACAAGCCCAATAAGAAAGATACATATGTTTTTGGCATTAAAATGTGGATGATAAATTATTAGAAAACTATCTGAAAACAATAGTATTAGGTAACTTTTAAAACAAAGTGTGGACTAAACCTTAGTTTAGGGTCTCTCTTAGGAATATTTTAGGCTCTTTTAATTTGACTTGCCTCTCGGGATTACATTTATCAGACAGCCCTTTTGGGTTTTGGTAGCTGTTCTTTACTTATTTCTTAATTTTAAAAGTTTTCTTTAGGGTGATAATTATTCTTGTTTTTGTATGTTTAATTCTTTATTGTTAAATTCTCATTTGTTTGCTTATTTTTTTATGGTTCAATTAATAATTTGTCATTTACTTAATTAAGAGTTTAATTTTATTTTGTAAGTAAATTTTCCTTTGGTGTGTTTGGCTCTTTTGTGTATTTCTTTAAACATATTATTTAGTAGTTTAGTTAAAATAGAGGCTGTTTCATAGGCAAGACTACTCAAGCTCAAGTAAATGACCATCTGAGCTCTTTGTACCGCCATCATACGGCCGATGCAATATAAGTGTGGCAAAGCAACAGAAGAGGGAGAGAGAACAAATTGGAAAGATGGAAAGGTTGGAACCCCAGCCAATTCCTTACAATCTGCATGTCTCTGGATGAGTTTCTGTCTTATGTTTGACATATCTGTTCACTGTAAGATTTATGCCATCCACTTAAACTCTCTTTAAGTCT